>NC_080417.1:113992023-114682023 GCF_029873635.1 Malania oleifera
TTATATCTTTATGTATATAAATATATTATATTATATTTTTCCTTTTTTACTTTTATCCTTATATATATATAATATTATTTATTTAATCAATTCCATTTAATAATATTTAATTATTTACCTAATAATTTTTTTTGAAATCACTGCATCCTCCTGTAATAATTATTTTTGTGGTGTTACATTCTCCCCTCCTTATAAAAAATTTCATCCTCGAAATTTATTAAATATAACCCTAAGTCAACTCCATCATTAACCTAATAAGTTTTGAGTTAATCTTTTAAACAAGTTTATTAGAACTGATAACTAACATAAACTGATAGATTATACATCCTATTCTAATGCACCTTGCTTTAGTACCAACACTCAACAACTTCAATTTTTATCTCTAGTCTTCCAAAGATCTAACCCCATCATTATCTTAGAAGAATCAATATATAATTATCTTTTGGTTATGACATGACCCAAAATTTTCGTATTTTTTGTCCAGAACCCACATTCCTTGTTTAGCATATAACTGATGCTCTCATATGTTTGTAAAATTAAACACGGATATTGTTCATGCTCTTTTTGAGTCATTGAATACCCCAAAAACCATCCATATAATTATAATGAATTGATCCAAGTATGGTTGAATAACTTGATTCATTATATCTATGAAAATGTAAGGTGCATTGGTAACCCCTATTGGTAACACTAGAAACCTATAGCGATCTTACTGTGTACTCAATTCTATCTTTGGAACGTGCAATTCCCAAATCTTAATTAGTGATAATTTAATTGCAAATCAATCTTCAAAAATTTTGGGACTTTACCAATTAATCAAATAATCCACCAATCTCTAGAAGTCGATACCAATTCTTACTGTAATGTGATTCAACTTCCAATGATTAATGCATAACCTCAAGGCCACGTTATGTCTCTTAGTGAATAACACAGATGCAACCTATAATCATATACTAGGTCAAATAGATTCTTTGCCAAGGAAATCTTCTAGTTGCACCTTAGGTTGCCTTAGTTTAGTTGATGTCATTCTATAGGAAGCAATCGACATAAGCTCCGTTCCTAACACTAAATCAATATTAACTTCAATCTCCTCTTGGAGGTAGCCCCAATAAATCATCTGGGAAGAATATCTAAAAATTCATCACCTATGGGTAAAGAAGTTGGGATTCGTTAACTCGTATATTTCTTCCATTGCTACTACAAACCCTAGACATGTACCCATATTCTATCCTTTCATAAGCACTCAAGATGTCAAGTATGAGGGCTTGTTAGCTAGAAAGAAACCATCACTCCATTTGAATCTTTGAGTACTACTTTCTTTTGGAAATAATCAACTAAGTGTATGATAAATAGATAATCACCAATGGTTAGCCTCATCTTTAAATAGAGAACTTGCAATGATGACTCATACTCATCAAGGACCATACCTACTGAGATATCTCAGCCCAGGATGTGTGATCATTTGCCCGCTAGCTTAATTGTATAAAAGGCACTTCAAAACTCTCACCATAAGTTTGTAATTCGTTTAAGTAAAAATGATATGAACTGCCGAACATTCCCTAGAATTCTAATCACTCAATTTCTTTTCAATGACAAACTAGGCAACGTAATGCCTATGACATCTTGTTCCCATGGTTGGTTTTAGGTTATGATGATGACCCCACTTCCTAAGGAATAAAGAATTTCCACAGAAAATAGGAGTTCAATTATTGCCCACTTAGTATTTTACATTCTTATGGGTATCCTAATTTTAGGATTACACTGTCCCCACTATTTTGGCTTACTTATGGAAACACAAAAATATGTAATCGATGCCCATTCTCATCGACCCATCTTCCTTCCTCACAAACAATACCAACGCTCCCTAGGCGACATGCTGGCTGAATAAACTCCTTATCCAACAGTTCCTGCAACTGTTCCTTCAACTCTTTTAGTGTTGCCGGTGCCATTCTATACAGTGCTTTAGAAATTGGTGTTGTCCCTAGAACTAGATCAATAACAAATTCAACCTCACGATCAGGAGGTAGTCCCGGCAAACCTTCAGGAAATATATCAGGAAAACCCCTCACTACTGGGATATCCTCAATCCTCAACTCCCCTTCTGATACTTCCTTCACATAGGCCACAAATCCCTGACAACCCTCCAGCAACAACCTCCTCGCCTGAATGGCAGATAACAACTGTGGTTGGGCGCGCACACATGACCCCACAAATCTGTACTCCTATCCTCTTAGAGATCTGAACACTAACTCTTTCTGATAGCAGTCAATGCTGGCTTAGTGGGTAGCTAGTCAGTCCATTCCCAAGATTACCTCAAACCCAACCACTAGATTAGCTGACAAAGACCTCATTTAAATACCCACTAGACAGTCCCTGAGTACTTTTCTGCATATCCCTATAGCCCCAGTAGGCATAGCGACAAACAAACTAACATCTAACTGCTGAGGCTCAAACCCACACCACTTAACATATTCCCAAGCGATAAAAGAATGAGTCGCCCTAATATCAAACAAAGCGTGGTAGCTTTAAATGATAGTATTGAAACAGTATCTGTTACCACATCTCCTGCCACCTCAGCATCTCCCGGCATTAGTGCACAAACTCACATCTAAGTAGCATTGCTCTTCTATCCGCCTCGAGGTGCCTGATAGCTTCCTCTCTATGGTTGAGGAGTAGCCGCTATCGCTGGCGATGCCTGATAGTTTCTTGCTATATATCCAGACTGATAGCACCGATAACAAACAACTTTCCCCACCCGACACTCTCTCGAGTGTCTTTTCTAGCATTTGGAATAGAGAGGGAGCATCGGCCTGCCCTGTACCACTTGGTCTCCTATTCCTTGGCTCTAGCCTACACTGCCACCATGTCTACTCCAAGTCCCCTGAGTGGTGCTTGCTTGAAATTCAGAATGCATAAATCTTTTCCTCTGGTTTAGATTCATAAACTCCTCCGCCAAGGCATCTCTGGTAGAAGAGTGAATGTATTGATCATAGAAAATTTCCTTAAAATGGTTCCATGTCAATGTTGCTGGTTCTGGCCATTGTTCTTTAAGTGGCTTTACCGACATCCATCAACGTTTGGCCTCCCCAGTCATTTTCAAAAGAGCATACAGAACTTTCTGCTCATTTGCACAGCAGAGACTTGCTAATATATCTTCCATCTCTTGGATCCATTCCTTCGCAATGATTTAATCGGCTTTCCTCATAAAAGTCGAGGGATTCATGTGGATAAATTGCTCGACAGTGTAGTCCGAGTCAGTTGGTAGGCAGTTCTGTCCCCCATAATTCCACACAATCCCTGCCATGACCTACTACGCAACACCTATTCAAGGTCACTACCACCGATGCTGGAAGCCCCCTCGTTGCCACTACTTTCAGTATTTACATTGTTATTCCTGGTGTAACGACCCACCTATTTTACCATATACACATTCATATTTAATTTTTTTTCTACATAACAACATTCATAATAACTCTAATATCCTTCTAAACTTATATAGTCATGATCAACCCGGACCTATGGGTACCGGGGATATACTTGCCATACATCTCTAATACCTAAGCAGCGAAAAACATAATTTACATACATGCCATACAACAATGGGCACAATACCAGAACTCTATTGAATCTGTCACATATATACAAACATCGACAAAAGTACCAAAAAGCACCCTAGGGTCATAACCCAAAAGCCAATCTGACCCTAGCTCAACTATTTACCCTTCTGACAGGGTAGTTCAGTCAACCTCTACTGCTACAGAGCTCTATTCACCCTTATATCTAGATTTCCTGAAATGTTTGTAATGCTGGGGTGAGACACCTCTCAATAAGGGAAACAAACTAATATTAGTGTGTGGCAACATGAGTACTATCGTGCTTAAACATAAACTGTACATAATATGTATGTGTATATATATTTGATAAAACTGGTTGTATATATTCTAAGTAAAACATGATTCATCATATCATAATAAATAACGTACTAAATTCTGTAATCATGTAAACATCTTCTATAATTGTACAATACTAAAATAATACCTAGGATGGATAGCTAGCTGATATCATGTCTTACCCCCCACATGACAAGGTTGTGCGGCTCGTAGGTAGGACGTAGCAATGGCTGGCTGACCACGCTAAGTCAAACATATGCCTGTAAGTACGATGGGCTTGCCCCACCTGGTTCGGACTGCCAGGGGGACACTTGTACTACATTGAAGCCACATCGCCTGCCATGTCCCACACTCTATCTGAGATGTGTGGTAGCACTAACATAAACTTATACTTGGACTTAAACTTGTAGCTATGGTACCGTGCTCTGAAATCTAGACTAAGCCATCTGGGTTCTGATAACATATAGTACATTTCATATTACTGATACATAGTTGTTTTATATTTCAAAATAATATCTGACATAACATGCATAATTACGACACTTGCATCGACTTATAAGTCACGACATCTATGCCGGTCATATCATAACATATAAATCACGACATTTGCGTTGGCCATATCATAACATATAAATCACGGCATCCACGCTGGCCATATCATAACAAACTGAACATAAAATTTATGCTCTGTTTTACATACTATTCTAAACCATAGTTCATGTACTATTTTTACGGTTTTTTTTTTCTAGAAACTGTCATAACATGCTTATTTTGGAAAAATCATATTATTCTGATATAACATAATTTTCATGGAAATTTATACTCATGCCACACAAATATGTGTACTCTAAACATAAAATCTGATCTGGAATCATATTTTCTAATAAAATGTATTAAATATATTATCCTGTTCAACAACAGTATTTTCAAACATTGTACTATATTATACATTATTTTTTTAAAAATAAATGTTGTATATTAATAAATAATTTTAGGAAAAATGCAAACTTAATTTATCCCCTTACTTGGCTTATTGAGAAGCCCACACATTTAACTAACCCTACTCCTGTGTGTTCCCAGCTCAACACCCTGAAATTTACATTTCCCTAATAAATCAACAAATGCCTCCAACACATTCCCCTCAGTTCAGAAATACCCAATAACTTATAAAACTTAAAAATAACCAACTTACCCAGATTTTGGGATGGTACCTGAATGCTCAAAATCAAAATTCTGTTCCGGCAGTATTGTAGAGAATCTTCTTTGGAGTAAGTGATGGATTCTGATCGTCAAACCGGTGAGAATTGAAGCCAGAATTCAAGATAGAAGTTAGAGAGAAGGATTTTAGAGAGAGAAAGAAGGTTTGCATGCAAAAATTCTCACTGAATCTCAAGTTTGGCATATTTATAGAGTGTGACCTCATTGACGAGCCACGTCACCTCGTCGACAACTCCGCATGTGCTTAAATCTGCTCGCAGTTTCTCTTCGTCAATGAGACACACATCCTCATCGACGTTCCCAAGAAGGCTACTCGTTGACGAATCTTTTGTCCTCGTCGACGAGACCCTGTTAAGCCCCTTTGGAAAAATCATTTTTCTCTCTTTTCCTTTATTATTTAATTGTTATAATTCTCCGAGTCTCTACATTCTCCCCTCCTTATAAAAATTTCGTCTTTGAAATTTGCTATCTAAATTATACACCATCCCTTAAGGAAAAATGGGCTACTTATTTTATTACTTACCCTCACTTATGGTGGAGGAATACCGTGGTTACATATACGGTTCTGGGAGATTACAATAACTGAACAAAATTCTCCCAAAACCAACCAAAATAGAAACTAATACATGTACTGATTAACCTGCAAAAGAAACGTTACTTACTTACTTGATATTTCTAATTACTGCTGGTCCCTACTAAAAAGGTATGGGTATTTCAGTCGTATTTGCTCCTCAAGTTCCCGTGAAGCTTCTTCAACTGTATGATTTCTCCATAGAACTTTTACTAATGGAATTTTCTTACTCGCAATTCCTGTTCTTTCCTATCTTGAATCTACACTGGTGTTTCCTCATATGCCAAAGTATTATTGAGTTCTATCCCTACATAGCTGATCACATGGTAGGGATTTGGGATGTATTTTCTCAGCATGGAAACATGAAATATGTCGTGTATTCTAGATAAAGCTGGCGGTAAAGCTAGCTGATTGGCAACTGACCCCACTCTCTCATGTAACTCAAATGGGCCAATAAACCTAAGGCTCAACTTACCTTTCCTCCCAAACCTCATAGCTCCTTTCAACGGTGCTATTTTCAGAAATACATGATCTCTTGTATCAAATTCCAATTTTCGATAGTGAGTATCAGCATAAGTTTTCTGCCGACTCTGAGTTGCACTGATTCTGTCAATAATAAGTCAGACTTTATCGTATGCCTGTTGCACCAACTCTGGTCCAAAAACTCGCCTCTCATCCATCTCATCCCAGTATAATGGAGAACGGAACCTCCTACCATATAATGCTTCATAAGGTGCCATGCCGATACTGACTTGATGGTTGTTATTATACGCAAACTCAACCAGTGGCATATACTGGGTCCAACTACCCTCGAAATCCAACACACGCTCATAGCATATCCTCAAGGATCTAGATTGTCCTCACTGTCTGCCCATTAGTGTGAGGATGAAATGTCATGCTAAATGATAATTAAGACTCCAGAGCCTCCTGCAAGCTCTTCCAAAATCATGACGTGAAACGTGGGTGGGTCTTGGTTTGATACTATAGACACTAGCACACCATGTGGTCGTACTATCTCTTGAATATATAATTATTCTAGCCTATCCATGGAGTAGTTGACTCTAATAGGGATAAAATGAGCAGTCTTTGTCAGTTTATCTACAATCACCCAAATCGCGTTCTACCCATGCAACACCAACGGTAAACCTATCACAAAATCCATAGAAATATGGTCTCACTTCCACCCAGGGATGTGAAGTGGTTGCAACTGTCCTGATGGTCTCTAATGCTTCGGTTTCACCTACTAGAACATCAAATAATGCTCCACGAATTCAGTTATCTCCCTCTTCATGCCACTCCACCAGAATGATTCCCGAAGATCCTGATACATTTTAGTGCTGCCAGGATGCACTATGTATAGGGATCTGCGAGCCTCCTCTAGGATCATCCTTATGATATCCATATCTACAGGCACGCACAACCTAGTACGAAACCTCAGAGCTCTGTCATCTGAAATACTAAATTCCTCTCTTTGTCCATCCTGCACTTTAGCTATCAGCTCCATTAATTCTGTGTCATCCCTCTGAGTAACTTTAATCCTCTCCTATAGAGTAGGTTGTACACTAAGTTGGCAATAAATTCCTAAAGATCACTCTCTACTAGCTCCACACCGAGCCTCTCCAAGTCCATCTAGATCGGGTGCTGAATTATTGCTGCTAACTGTGCTGCTTCCCTTGATTTCCGACTCAGAGCATCAACCACCACATTTGCCTTCCCTGGGTGGTAACTGATGGTGCAGTCGTAATCCTTAATAAGTTCCAACCATCTCCTCTACCTCATATTCAACTCCTTCTGCATGAGGAAGTACTTTAGACTTTTATGGCCTAAAAATATTTTACATCTCTCTCTGTATAGATAATGTCTCCAAATTTTCAATACATGAACCACAGCAGCCAATTCTAGATCATGGGTAGGATAATTCTTTTCATATTCTTTCAATTGTTTGGAGGCATATGCTACAACTCTACCTTACTGCATCAACACACACCCGAGCCCTTTCAAAGACCCATCACTGTAAATCACGTAACCATCACCTCCTAATGGAATTATCAATAACGGTGCGGTGACGAGCCTATGCTTCAATTCTTGGAAGCTCTCACAATCGTTATTCCATTCAAATCTAATATTCCTTCTAGTTAGTCACGTCAAAGGCCCTAACAATCCTGAGAATCCCTCTACAAACCGATGGTAATAACTCGTCAGTCCCAAGAAACTCCTGATTTCCTAAACATTTCTCGACCTAGGCCAATTCACCACTGCCTCTATCATGTTGGGATCTACCGAGATTCCATCTCCTGATATAACATGCCCCAAAAATGCAACTTCCTTTAGCCATAATTTTTATTTGCTAAACATGGCATATAATTTATTTTCCTTGAGCATCTGAAGTACTAGCCTTAAGTACGTCTCATGCTCCTTAAAATTCCTCGAGTAGACCAATATATTATCAATGAAAACCATAATGAACTGGTCTAAATATTGATAAAATACTCTGTTCATAAAATTCATAAATATAGCAGGTGCATTCGTCAGTTCGAATGGCATGACCAAAAATTCATAATGGTCATACCGAGTTTGGAATGCTGTCTTAGAGATGTCCTCTATCCTAACTTTTACCTTATGGTACCCAGAGCGTAGATCAATGTATGAATAAACTCGTGTACCCTGAAGCTAATCATATAAATCATCTACATGGGGTAGAGGATACCTGTTCTTAACTATTACTTTGTTTATTTCCCTATAATCTATGCACATCCTCATAGTCCCGTCTTTCTTTTCCATAAATAAAACTGGAGCTCCCCACGGCAATACACTAGGTCTAATAAACCCTTTATTCAATAAATCCTATAGCTGATCCTTTAATTCTCCCAACTCTACTGGAGCCATTTGATAAGGAACTTTATAGATAGGTGTCATCCCTAGAAGTAAATCGATAGCAAAATTTACCTCGTGGTTGGGAGGCAACCCGAGTAACTCCTCCGGAAAAACGTCTGAAAACTCCTTTACCACTGGTATACTAATAAGCTTTAATTCATTTTCTGTCACCTCCTATATATAGGCCATAAACCCCTAATATCCATCCAGGAGTTGTCTTCTTTCCTGTATGGTTGACACAAACTGAGGTGGGGAATACACCTGCAACCCCACAAATCTAAATTCCTGCTTTTCCAGTGGTCTGAATATCACCTCTTTCAAATGACAATTGATACTAGCATAATTAGATGTTAGCTAGTCCATACCCAATATTACATCAAATCCATGCATGTTTAACACAATTAAATCAACTGGTAATACTTTTCCTTTAATATCTACTGGGTAGCCTCTAAGCACCCTACGACACCTCACCACTAACCCTGTCGGTGTAGCTACTGGCAATTCAACATATAATTACTGTGTCTCGACTCTAGACAATTTAATGTATGCCACAGAAACAAATGAATGGGTGGCACCTGAATCAAACAAAACAATAGCTTGACATGATAAAATAGTAAGGGTACCTATCACGATGTCACCTGTGGTCTCAGTGTCTCTAGGCGTCAATGCATAAACCCTCACCGGGGCTACATTCCTTCACTAGCCTCCATGGGGCACTTGATAACCTCCCCAAAAAGGTCTAGGAGCAGGAGTGGTACCAGGTGGTATAGGGCGATCTCGTACCAAATGTCTCCGTCCTCCGCAGCGATAGCAGACGCCTCTCCCAGCTCGACAATCCCCCAAGTATCTTTTCCCATATGTCAGACAGACAGGGTAGATCTATATACCGAACCTCATGGCCTCTCGTATCCTACCTCTGTCCCCTGCCATAATTACCTCCCCTCCACAGGGCTCGACTAGATCCCTGTTGAAAACCTCAAGGTGTGGACCTCTTCTTCTATCCCTGCTCCTCTGCACCCATCCGCTCACTGGCCTCTGCCACAGCTGCTCTATCTACCAACTCAACAAAGTCCTGCACTTTCAGCACCACTACCTATTTATATATTTCTCACCACAAACCTCTTTCAAACTGTCTCACCTTCTTTGCTTCATCAAGAATGATATACGGGACGAAGTAGGACAACTCTATGAATCTCGCTGTGTACTACTAGATTGTTTGTTGTCCCTACTTCAAATTTAGGAATTCCTATACTTTAGCCTCTCTAGTAGTGGCCGTGAAGTATCTATCGAAGAAAAAATCTCTAAACCAACACAAAGTCATAGCTATAGGTACTAACCTCTATTCCTCCAATAATTTTATAGTAGTTCACCATCTCTCGGCCTCTCCTGTCAACTTATAAGTAGCAAATAAGACCCTCTACTCCTCCGTGCACTACAGTACCACCAATACTTTCTCAATTTCTTGCATCTAGTTTTCGACAACAACTCCTCCGGAAAATGCCGGAGGATTCATCTTAGTGAATTTCTCTATCGTACACCTGTGGCCTGCATAACATAATTTTCATGAAAATTTATACTTATGCCACACAAATGTGCGTAATACTCTAAACATAAAATCTGATATGGAATCATATTTTCTGATAAAATATATTAAATCTATTATCATGTTCAACAACAGTATTTTCAAACATTATACTATATCATACATAATTTTTTTAAAAATAAATATTGTATGTTAATAAATAATTTCATGAAAAATGCTTACTTAATTTATCCCCTTACCTGACTTACTGAGAAGCCCACAAATTTAACTAACCCTACTCATATGTGTTCCCAGCTCAACACCCTGAAATTTACATTTCCCTAATAAATCAACAAACATCTTCCAACACATTCCCCTCAATTTAGAAATACCCAATAACTTATAAAACTTAAAAATAACCAACTTACCTAAATTTTGGGATGGTGCCCGAATGCTCCAAATCAAAATTCTGATCCAGCAGTATTGTAGAGAATCTTCCTAAGAGTAACGTGATGGCTTCCGATCGTCAAACCGGCGAGAATCGAAGCCAGAATTTTAGAGAGAAGTCAGAGAGACGGATTTTAGAAAGAGAAAGAAGTTTTGCATGCCAAATTCTCACTAAATCCGGAGTTTGGCATATTTATAGAGTGTGGCCTCATCGACGAGCCACGTCACCTCATCGACGAGTCCAAGAAGATAGTTCATCGATGAGCCCACATGTCCTTAAAGCTGCTCTCGGTTTCTCTTCGTCGTTGAGATACGTGTCCTCATCGACGTTCTGAAGAAGGCCACTCATCGATGAATATTCTGTTCTCGTCGACGAGACCCTGGTGAGCCCCCTTGGAAAAATTATTTTTCTCTCTTTTCTTTTATTATTTAATTGCTATAATTCTCCGAGTCTCTACACTTGGGGTCTATCCTAAAAAGGGAACAACCAATCTCAAAACTCAATTACTATCACGTAACCAATACACTTATCAAACTATAACTCATGAAACATTCTTCTATAACCATTCATCATAACATCCTCAATCCCCATTTAAGATTCAATCCTACCACTTAGAAACAAGAACCAGCGATAGTAACCATGGTTTTCCTGAAATTGTCACCCCAAGAAAAATACAGAACCAACCACGGAACTCCTGCCTCTAGGTCGCAAGATAGAACCCTAAATTCCTAATCTCATCCCTTAACAATAACTAATTCATATCTCACACCACCCACCTCTTATTCTCCTCATAATCCATTCCTATACTCTGGTATTGTATTCTGCTATTTACTAAAGTACCTAGCAACCTAGGCTCTGATACAAAACTGTGATGTCTTGATTTTCATACCATTCTTCTTTAAATAAAATCATCAATAATAATTAAATCATACACATCAAACATCACATCGACCACGTCAACAACTCTCATACCACTCACAAACTGACCCGCATTGGGTACTAGCTAAACAAACATTTTATTTATGTTAACCTAATAGTGGAAGACATAATATACATATCATCCATAATACAATTACCCAGAGTACTAAATCATCCATATCTACATGTATGTTTAACACATTCCTCAAAAATAAAACATTCTAGGGAAACACACACAACCTTGGTTCAAGCACTCACCCTGTATATCAAGGTTCTAGCTCCCCACTATCCCGGAGCTCTATCATCTTCTCTATCACAACTTCCTGAAATATTTAGATATTTGGGTGAGACACATTTCAATAAGACAGAATAAATTATTTACAATGTGTGACAATATAAGTTTCATCATATCATAATATACTCTTTTAAATTATCATATTATCTGAGAAAATATCTTATATATGTTCATTATCATATAGATATAAAACACAAGCTTTCATAAGCTTCTAATTCCATTTTCAAAATCATTCACACGCAACCCAAGTTTACTAGTGAAGTTCCCGAGAATAGGGAAGATTATCCGCCCATACAAGTAGTTTACCTCTACCTTAATGCGTTATGCAGCCAGGTAAGGCTACATCTAATACCTATCAGGGCACTTACCTTGCTCTGTAAGCCCTTAGGTGGAGAGTTTTACTTCGTTTAAATTATTTATGTTATTAACTCACACATATCCATTTTTTAATGTCACTATCTAGCACATGAGTATCCTTGGTATTCAGTACCAATATCGCGTTTCTAACTCATGGCTACCCTGAGGATCTCTTTTCCACGCCATGCTTCTCCCCATGGTCAAGATTGTGCGGCTCGAAGGTTGGATCTAACCGCGGTTAGCCTACCCGGCTAGTTCAAAATGGAAACCCATCCATGCTTCTATAGTACGACTAGCCAGCCTATAGTCTTGATCCGAACTTAGGGGGCACATCAACTCTACTAAATGGCTCAGTTGACTGCCTATACCACACTCTCCATGAGACCGTGTGGTTGCACTAGCACCTCTAGCAACGGTACCATGCTTAATATCAGAACCCATTATTTGGGTTTCCATAACCACCCATCAGGGTTATCATTACCACATACCCGCAATCATTATGCCGTATTGACATTTCATCAATCATATTTCAATGATCTCATAGCAGCTTTCACACTTTGCAATGTTCACATTTCCTAGTATTTAATGATCCCATTGCAGCTTTCGCACTTTGCAATGTTCACATTTCAATATTTATATTACAGAATTTACATTGCAATATTTCCATTTTTAATATTAACATTTCAAATTCATTTCATAATAATACATACATACATACATACATATATATATATATATATATATATATATATATATATATCCTCGTTTTAATGTTTCTTAATAAAACATATCTTCATTTCATTCACATACTAGCATATATCATAATTCATGTTTCTCAATATCTCTCAAAATACCCATATCAGTAATTCACACATTCTCATTTTCATAGAAATCATTTCTATTCACATATAAATTCCACATTTCATCTTTTTCAATTAACATATCAATAATTCCCATTTCATTATTTTCCCAAAAATTAGCCATCACTATATTTCAAATGTTCAATATACGTCATATGCCACACAACTTTTGTCTAATACTCACAATATACTAATTTTTCAGGTGACTCGTCATATTCCATTTTCACAAAATAATTCATTCAGTATTCCAAAATAACTGCTATAATTTATTCTGTAAAGACCCGAGAAAATAAAATAATAAAAATAAATGAGAAAAAGAGGTTTTTGGCTAGAAGGGGAGAAAACTAGCCATGGTTTTCTGGAGGGAACAGAAAACCAGCAATGATTTTGGATAGGAAGTTGGTTCATAAAAAATCGGCGATGGTTTTTTGAAGGAGACAGAAAACCGGCAATGGTTTGGAACTACCGCAGAACGATAATGGGTAAACAGTAAAAATCGAGCAGATTAAATAGAAAATCAGCGACGATTTTCTCTGCAGTGCTGACTATAACAAGTCCCGCGAGCATTTTTTTTATTTAACCACACAAATTCTCTCTCTCTCTCTCTCTCTCTCTCTCTCTCTCTCTCTCTCTCATGCAATCCACGAACTCCTCTTCATTATCTCTTCGATTCTGGTCCATTTTAGCCCAGATTGACGATTATGAACCACCTCGAGGTTCCTGGAAAGATTCTCTGCAGCATATGCGAACCAGATTTTCAAGTTGGGGTTCCAGGGTATGATCCCAAAACCAGGGTAAGTGGTTTATTTCTGGGTTTTTAAGTTAATTTGGAGTATAAGAAACCTAAGAAATGCTAAAATGAAATTATTCTTGGAGTTGTGTTGAATAATTTTGGGAAAATATGAATTTTAGGTTTCTGGACTACGAACACTGAAGGGGGTAGGAAATTGGGTGTTTTAGCAAAAGCTCAGTAAGCTAGGCAAGGGGAATAAATTATAACAAATGATTTTGAGAAATACTGTTTGAGTTTTTATGTGAAAATGAAATATGATATTTTACTTGAATTTATTATGTTATGAATATTAGATAAAATGGTGTGGCATATGAGGTATACTAAAAAATGTTATATGATGACGAGTATTTTCTAAGAAAATGATGAAATGTGAAATATTGATATCTTTGGTGGTAAATGAGGGATTATGGTCTATAGATATATGTAGCAATGATTTCCACGAAAAATGAGATGGTATGAAATACTGATATATGTATACTAAGAAATGTTGAAACACGTAAAATGAAATATATGCTATTATGAGAATGGAATGAATATTGAAATGAGAACATTGTATTGTGAATATTGAAATATGAATATCGAAATGTGGAAATTGAAATGTGAATTCTGAAATGTGTATATTAGAATGTGTATATTGGAAATGGGATTATTATAATGTGTATGCTGCAATATGAATTTTGAAATGTGAATGTTAGAATGAAAATACTGAAATGTGAAAAAGAGTTTCTACTGATGCCGATGGGAAGGTATGCTAAGTATGGAAAGTGTGTGTGTAGTCCCTACTGATGTCGTTGGGGAGGTATGCTCAGTATGGGAACTATGTGTGTGTGATTCCTACTAATGCCGATGGGGAGGTATGCTTAGTATGGAAATTGTATATGTGTAGTTCCTACTGATACCGATGAGGAGGTATGCTCGATACGAAAATTATTGTGTAGTCCTTACTGATGCTGTTGGGGAGGTATGCTCAGTAAGGAAGGTTGGTTGTGTAGTTCCTACTGATGCCAATAGGGAGGTATGCTCTGTAAGGAAATTGTGTATGTGGAGCTCCTACTAATACCGATGGGGAGGTATGCTCAGTATAGGGATTACGTGTGCATGATGTTCCTACTGATTCCGTTAAGGAGGTATGCTCAGTACAGGAACCATATTGGGAAGTTCCTATTGATGCCCTTGGGGAGGTATGCTCAATACGGGAACCATATTGGGAAGTTCCTAGTTATGCCGTTGAGGAGGAAAGCTCAGTATGGAAAGTAAGTATGTGTTGGGATTTAAAATTTGGTGTTTTGTTGTATTATATAAAGTACACATATATGGATTTACGTATTCATGGATATTTATTAAGTTAGAACATGCTCTTGAGAAGGAAAGCTATTGAATATGCATTTGAGAAATGAAAGCTTATAAAAGCAATAGAGTATGAATATGAGAAATGAAAGAGTGTGAATTTAATAACATAAATAACTTGGGCGAAGTAAAACTCTCCACCTGAGGGCTTACGGAGTAAAGTGAGTGCTCTGGTAAGTATCAATTGTAGTCGAACCTGAGTTAATCGGGCTAGAATGCAAACGATATCAGGGTACAGGGAAGCTACTTGTATGGGTGGGTAAGCTTCCCAATTCTCAGGAACTTCACTGGTAATTATGGGTTGTGTGTGTATGGTTTTGGAAATGAAAGTAAAAGATTATGAAAACTTGTATTGTATATCTATATGATTATGATTGTGGAAATGGTATATTTTCTTAGAAATATTATTACTGAAACGAATATATATTATGATATAATGAATCTCATACTGTCACACAGTGTAGACAATTTATTTCGTCTTACTGAGATGTGTCTCACCCAATCATTTAAATATTTCAGGGAACTGTGATAGACCGAGTGATAGATCTCCGAGATAGAGGGGAGCAAATACACTGTGTGGTCAATGTAAGTATTTTGAGCTAGGGAGGTTTGATGCCCCTAGAGGTTTATGTATGTATATATATTTGAAATGACTTCCACTGTGAGGGTTGTGTATGATCATGATTGTATACCTGATACCCACTTTCGGGCCAGCTTATGTATTATGGTATTAGTAGATGACGTGGCCGATATGTGGTGTATGTATTATTGGTATGAAAAAAATGGTATGAAAAATTGGTGCATTACAGTTTTCTATCAGAGCCTAGGTTGCTAGATTCTACAGACTTTAGTAAACAATAGAATACAATACTAGAGTATAGGAATGAATATTGATGAGATATGAGTCGATTGTTGTTAAAGGATGAGGTTGGAATTTAGGGTTCTATCTTGCGACCTGGAGGCAGGAGTTTCGAGATTGTTTATGTATTTTTCTAGGGTGATGATTTCAGGAAAACCATAGATACTATCGCCGGTTATTGTTTCTAAGTGGTAGGATTGAATCTTAAATGGGAATTGAGAATGTTAAGAGAAATGTTTATAGAAGAAAATCTTATGGGTTTTAGTTTACTGGGTGTGTTAGAGAGTTATGATGATAGAGTTCTAAGACTATTTTATACCATTTGCAGGATGGATCTAAGGAGTAGTAGTGCACATGCTAGGGGTGATGATGCAGAGTCTGCCAGTATGGGGGTAGAGATCTCGATGTAGTGTTACGTAGCATCACCCAGTAGGTGATGTCAAAGATAGCTAGAAGTTCAGGAGGGCGGAGCTACACAATTGAGCAGTTCACACGTATAAGACCCCCATAGTTCTCTAGGGGAGTTGACCAACTAGTAGTTGAGAATTGGTTTTAGGATGTAGAAGATATGTTGGCATTTCTTTCTGGTATAGATGAGCAGAAAGTGTTGTTTACGACATTCAAACTGACTAGGGAAGCTAAACGTTGGTGTAGATCAGCAAGATTATTAAAGGAGCAGAGACGTGATCTTATAGCAGTGACGTGGAGCCGCTTTAGGGAGATCTTTTTCGAAAGGTACTTTTTCGCTACTGTTAGGAGTGCGAAGACAGTAGAGTTTCTGCATCTAACGTAAGGACCATTGACAGTACAACAGTATGCAGCTAGAAACATTATGTTGTCTCGATTTGCTCCGTACTTGGTATTGATAAGGAAAGGAAGGCAAGAAAGTTTGAGGAGGGTCTAATGCAGATTATGTTTGAGCAGGTTATAGGCTTTCGGGCTTAGACATTTGCAGAGGTAGTAGATAAAGCTATAATGATTGAGGGTGGCCTATAGAGAGGCGCTACGGCACAGAGTCAGAGGAAGAGACCAGTACCTCCATATTTTCAGGCGGGGTCCAGTCATGGACCTTGGAGAAGGCATGATAATAGTAGGGGTTAGACATAGAAGGTGGGAAATTGGACATTTCAAGGTAACTCATCATACCCCATTTGTCCTACATGTAATAAAAGGCATAGGGGAGAATGCCGGAGAGGAACGAAGACTTGTTATCAGTGTGGTAGACTCAGTCACTTCACACGAGAATGTCAGAGGCCATTGAACAATGCACCCCCACTAAATCCATATCGGGGAAACAATCAAGCACCTCAAAGCAACCAATAGAGGAGTATCGCCCGACATGTATTTATTCTTTTACTCCGGGAGAGGCAGGTTGATGACAATTAACATTTTATATTTTTAAAGTAAGCAATAGTCTTGTTTAATTCTAGAACAATTCATTCATCCATAATTCTAAAGTATATTTAAATATATGAGATAATAACTCAATCAAAGAATGCGATTTACTCATGGTTAGACGGACGAAAATCGTAGTGATATGTAGAAAAGTACTTGGTAATTATCCAGTGGATGTTTAAGGAGGAACATTACTCGTCATTTTGATGATGATGAATATGTATGGATTTGAGGTAATTCTGAGGATGGACTAGCTATCTTTCAGTTATGCCAGTATTGATCGTTATAAGAAGGAAGTAGTATTTAGACTTCCAGGAGAACAGGAGTACAAATTTGTGGGGTGTATGTGCGCCCCACCACAGTTGTTATCTACCATCCAAGTGAGGAGATGGCTTATGAGGGAATGCCAAGAGTATCTGGCTTGTGTAAAAGAAGTGCTGGAAAGGGAGTTAAGTTAGAGGATATCTCGATAGTGAGGGATTTTATTGATGTGTTTCCCAAGGATTTTTCAGGATTATCTCCTGATCATGAGGTAGAGTTTTCTATTGATCTAATACCAAGGACAGCGCCAATTTCGAAAGTGACGTACAAAATGGCACCGACAGAGCTGAAGGAATTAAAGGAACAGTTGTGGGAACTATTGGACAGGGGATTTATTCGGCCCAGTGTGTCGCCCTGAGGAGCATCAGTATTGTTTGTGAGAAAGAAAGATGGGTCGATGAGAATGTGCATCGACTACCGATAAATTAACAAAGTGACTATTAAGAACAAATACCCACTTCCCCGCATCGATGATTTGTTTGATTAGTTACAGGGGAAACATGCTTTCTCGAAGATAGATTTACGGTCTGGGTATCATAGGGTAAAAGTTAGGGCAGGGGATGTTTCGAAGACGGCATTCAAGAGTCAGTATGGCCACTACGAGTTTTTAGTTATGCCGTTCGGACTGACAAATTCTCCTGTAGTGTTTATGGGTTTGATGATTAGGGTATTTCCCTAGTATTTAGATCAGTTTGTGGTAGTGTTTATCGATAATATACTAGTGTATTCAAAGAACCCAGAGGAGCATGTGGAACATCTGAGGATAGTGCTTCAGGTATTGAGGGAAAGAAAATTGTATGCGAAATTCAAGAAGTATGGATTCTACCTAAAGCAAGTTACCTTCCTTGGACACGTGATATCCAGGGGTGGTATTTCAGTAGACCCGAGTAAGGTTGAGGCGGTAGTAGATTGAGTACGACTAAAGAATGTGCAGGAAATCAGAAGTTTCCTGAGATTGGTTGAGTACCACAGGTTTGTTGATGGTTTTTCCAAATTGTCAAGTCCGTTGACTAGTTTGACTAGGAAGGGTATGAAGTTTGAGTGATCTGATGAAGGTGAGCAGAGATTCCAGGAGTTGAAGCAGCGGCTCATCACTGCACCGGTGTTGACGAATCCTTCAGGTGAAGAAGGTTTCATGATTTACAGTGATGCATCACATAAAGGGCTCGGTTGTGTTCTGATGCAGCAGGGGAGAGTTATAGCATATGCCTCATGACAGTTTAAAGAATATGGGAAGAATTACCCTACCCATGATCTGGAGTTGGTAGAGGTGGTATACGCACTAAAGATTTGGAGACATTATTTTTGTGGGGATAGGTGTGAGATTTTCACTAACCATAAAAGCTTGAAGTATTTCTTCATGTAGAAAGAATTAAACATGAGGCAAAGGAGATGGTTGGAGCAAATTAGAGATTACGACAGCACCATCAATTACCACTTAGGCCATGTTAGATTTTGGGAACTGAAAATGAAAATTGAAGTTGTTGGATGATGATGTTGTAGCCTGGGGTTGTTTGCGAGTTTAACTTAAAAAATTTTGGGTTAATGGAAGGAATTATGATGTTTGGGAGGAAGGGTAAGTCGAGCCGTAGGTATATTGGATCATTCGAGATTTTTGAAAAGTGGGTCAAGTTGCCTACAGGTTGGCGTTACCACTGGTTTTATTGAGAATTCATGACGTATTTCACATTTCTATGTTGAGAAAGTACATACCAGATCCCTCTCAAGTGATCAGATATGAGGCACTAGAATTCAGTGATGCTTTGTCTTATAAGGAAATGCCAATACAGATTTTGGATCAAAAGGAACAAGAGTTACGCACGAAAAGCATACTATTGGTAAAAGTTCTGTGGTGTAACCACATAGTAGAGGAAGTTTCTTGGGATTTAGAGGAGAAGATGTGCTAGAGATACCCACTGCTATTCAGTGGGAACCAGGGTTAAGGTATATTTTGATTTGTGTAGTGTAGGATAAGTAGAGTTTTGGTTGTGATTTGAATAGTTTTGGGGAGAATTTTCTTTCACTGGTTGTAATCTCCCAAAACCCCCTTTGTAACCATGGTATTCCTCCACCATAAGTGAGGGTAATTAACAAAAATGGTGGTGTCTTCTTTAAGAATGGAAATGTGGTGGATGGCAAATTTCGAGAACGAAATTTTATAAGGAGGGGAGAATGTAAAGACCTAGGAAAATAAAATAATAAAAATAAATGAGAAAAGGAGGCTTTTGGATGGAAGGGGAGAAAATCGGCGATGGTTTTCTAGAAGGAACAGAAACTGGCGACGATTTTGGTTAGGAAGCCAATTAATAAAAAACTAGCGACGGTTTTCTTAAGGAGACGGGAAATCGGCGACAATTTGGAGTTACCGCGGAATGGTAATGGGTAAACGGTAAAAATTGGGCTAGTTAAATAGAAAACCGATGACGATTTTCTAAGGGTCAAAGAAAATTGGTGACGCTTTTCTCTGCAGTGCTAAATATAACAAGTCCCGCAAGTGTTTTTTTTATTTAACCACATAAATTCTCTCTCTCTCTCTCTCTCTCTCTCTCTCTCTCTCTCTCTCTCTCTCTCTCTCTCTCATGCAACCCACGAACTCCTCTTCCTTCTCTCTTCGATTTCAACCTCATTTTAGCCTAGATTGATGATTAGGAACCATCACGAGATTCATGGGAAGATTCTCTACAACGTACGCGAAGTAGATTTTCAAGTTAGGGTTTCCAGGCATGATCCCAAAACCCAGGTAAGTGGTGTATTTCTGGGTTTTTAAGTTAATTTGGAGTATAAGAAACCTAAGAAATGCTAAATGGAAATTATCCTTGGAGTTGTGTTGAATAATTTGGGATAAATTGAATTTTCAAGTTTCTAGGCTACGAACGCCGAAGAGCGTAGGAAATTGGGTGTTTTAGCGAAATCTCAGTAAGCCAAGTAAGGGGAATAAATTATAACAAGTGATCTTGAGAAATATTGTTTTGAGTTTTTATGTGAAAATGAAATATGATATTTTATCTGAATTTATTATGTTATGAATATCAGATAAAATGGTGTGGCGTATGAGGTATGCTGAAAAATGTTATATGATGATGAGTATTTTCTAAGAAAATGATGAAATGTGAAATATTGATATCTTTGGTGGGAAATGAGGGATTGTGATATATATATATATATATATATATATATATATATATATATATATATATATATATATATATATATATATAGCAATGATTTCCATGAAAAATGAGACAGTATGAAACACTGATATATGTATACTAAGAAATGTTGAAACACGTAAAATGAAATATATGCTATTATGAGAATGGAATGAATATTGAAATGAGAACATTGAATTATGAATATTGAAATATGAATATCGAAATGTGGAAATTGAAATGCGAATTCTGAAATATGTATACTAGAATGTGCATATTGAAAATGGGATTATTGCAATGTATATGCTGCAATATGAATTTTGAAATGTGAATGTAGGAATGAAAATACTAAAATGTGAAAATAAGTTTCTACTGATGCAGATGGGGAGGTATGCTCAGTATGGAAAGGGTGTGTGTAGTCCCTACTGATGACGTTTGGGAGGTATGCTCAGTATTGGAACTGTGTGTATAATTTTTACTAATGTCGATGGGGAGGTATGCTCAGTATGGAAATTGTATATGTGTAGTTCCTACTGATGCCGATGGGGAGGTATGCTCGGTACGAAAATCGTTGTGTAGTCCTTAGTGATGTTGTTTGGGAGGAAAGCTCGGTAGGGAAGGTAGGTTGTGTAGTTCCTACTCATGATGAGGGAGAGGTATGCTCAGTAAGGAAATTGTGTATGTGGAGCTCCTACTGATGTCGATGGGGAGGTATGCTCAGTATGGGGATTATGTGTGTGTGATGTTTCTACTGATGTCGTTAGGTAGGTATGCTCAGTACTTGAACCATATTGGGAAGTTCCTACTGATGTCGTTGGGGAGGTATGCTCAGTACGGGAACCATATTGTGAAGTTCCTATTGATGCCATTGGGTAGGAAAGCTCAGTATAGAAAGTAAGTATATGTTGGGAGTTAAAATTTGGTGTTCTATTGTATTATGTAAAGTACACATATGTGGATTTACGTATTCATGATATTTATTGAGTTTGAACATATTCTTGAGAAGGAAAGCTATTGGATATGCATTTGAGAAATGAAAGCTTATGAAATCTATAGAATATGAATATGAGAAATGAAAGAGTGTGAGTTTAATAACGTAAATAACTAGCGCGAAGTAAAACTCTCCGCCTGAGGGCTTACTGAGTAAAGTGAGTGTTCTGGTAAGTATCAATTGTAGCCGAACCTGAGTTAATCGAGTTAGGATGCAAACGTTATCAGGGCAGAGGGAAGCTACTTGTATGGGCGGGTAAGCTTCCCTATTCTCACGAATTTCGCTGGTAATTATAGGTTGTGTGTGTACGGTTTTGGAATGAAAGTAAAAGATTATGAAAACTTGTGTTGTATATCTATATGATTATGATTTTGGAAATGGTATATTTTCTCAGAAATATTATTACTGAAACGAATATATATTATGATATAATGAATCTCATATTGTCTCACACTGTAGATAATTTATTCCGTCTTACTGAGATATGTCTCACCCAATCATTTAAATATTTCAAGAAATCAAGATAGACCCAGTGATAGAGCTCTGAGATAGAGGGGAGCAAATACCCTGTGTGGTCAGGGTGAGTATTTTGAGCTAGGGAGGTTTGATTCCCCTAGAGGTTTATGTATTAGACGTGTATATATGGATGGTATAGTACTTTGGTATGTGTATTCGCTGTGGTATGTATGTATATATATTTGAAATGACTTCCATTGCTAAGGTTGTGTATGAGCATGATTGTATACCTGGTACCCACTTTCGGTTCGGGTTATGTATTATAGTATCAGTAGATGACGTGACCGATATGTGGTGTATGTATTATTGGTATGAAAAAGAAAATGGTATGGAAAATTGGGGCATTACATATTCCCCTTACCTGGTTTCTAGAAACTATGCCAATAGGGACCCCAAAATTATACCCGCGGCACTCACCCGAACCCTGCATTCCAAGAACCCCACTTACTCAGTTCAACCCCAGAATGCCCAATATTTTCACATTTCCAAATCTACAATAATTAAATAAAAATTAATCTCTAAATAAACCCCTTATCCTAATTTTAGGGCTATACTTACGACGACCCCACGAGAAATCTACTCTGCTAGACTTGTTGAGAATCATCCCTAGATTCTCGTGGTAGTGTCAGATCGTCCATTTGACTTAGAATTTAAGAAAAAATGAGGTAAGATTAAGAATTTACCTTACCCCAGATATGCCTACGTTGCTCCTACAAAAAATCCGCTCCGGTAGAAATGTCGGTGGTGGAGAATGGAGCCCAGTGGTACTTTTCAATTTTTGATCGGCCGAATATTTGCCGAGAAATTTATGAGAGTGGAAGAGGAGATAAGAAGAGAGACGCTTGGAGAGAGATGTGAGAGTTACAGAGGAGGGGCGTGAACTCTGAGAGAGAGAAACACTTTGAAGGTTCAAATCAACCTTTAGGAATGTCCTGAAGGTTTGATCTTCGGTTACTTTATATATATATATATATATATATATATATATTATATTTATCTTTATGTATATAATTATAATATATTATATTTTTCCTTTTTAATTTTATCCTTATATATACATATATATATGTATATATCTTTAATATTATTTATTTAATCAATTCCATTTAATAATATTTTATTAATTACCTAATAATTTTATTTTGAAATCACTACATCCTCATGTAATAATTGTTTTTGGGGCGTTACAGTGCCATCTTGATACTGATCTGATAACTTTTATTATACGCAAACTCAACGAGCGGTAGATACTGAATCCAACCATCCCTAAAATTCAGCACACATGCCCACAGCATATTCTCTAGAATCTGAATGATCCTCTCGAAATGTCCATCCATCTGCGGGTGAAATGTGGTACTGAAAGTGAGTTGAGATCCCAAGGCATCCTGCAAACTCTTCCAAAACCAAGAGGTGAACCGTGGATCTCGATCTAAAACAATGGAAATCGGGATGCCATGAAGTCGTACAATCTCCTACACATAATGAAAGAACATGAACTGTGATATATAGAATAAATAAATAAAAGAAGGGTAAAATGGTAATTTGAGCAGGTTTCGTTGACGAAGCCAGAATTCATCGACGAGGGCCCTTCTATTGCTCGATGATGAAATGCAGGTGCTCATCGATGAGGAGAAGCCAAGGGGTTTCGAGACATTTAGAAATCTCAGGCTCGTCGACGAGGTCACCGCTTCATCGACGAACTCCCTTTGTTGACTTGTCGATGAAGACGCCACCTCGTCGATGTGTTTGGCCGAGTCAAAGGGCTATAAATATCCATGTGGGTTGCTTCTTTACTAAAAAAATAAAAATCCTCTCTCTCTCTCTCTCTCTCTCTCTCTCTCTCTCTAGATTTCTTTGTCGTACGTTATCAGAATCGACGATCCAACGTTACTAGGAGGATCAGGGAAGGATGCTCTTCGAGATTTGTGGAACAGATCTTCGTTTAGAGCGTTTTTGGGTTTTGACTCGAAATCGAGGTATGGCTCAGTTTTCATTTCTATTCCATAGTTTTGTAGGGAATGGAATTATGAGTATGTCTTGTACAGTGATTTATAGGTTTTGGGAACTCGGTTCATTGTTTAGGAGTCGTAGAGCTCGGGTTTGGTTATTTAGGGAAACGTAAGGGGATTTTTTTTATGTCGGTTATTTCCAAAATTAGACTCGGTAGAACTGTGGTTCACGGTCCTATGTGTGTTTTGGTTATTCATTTGGGGAAATCTAACAGGTAAAATTATGGGTTTTTCATATTACGGTTTTGGGAAAAAGGGGGCATTGGGTTGCATCTCTGGTTTCGTTGGAAAACCGTGAATATATTGTGATATATATATTATGTTATGGAGATGGTCGTGCCTTGACTTGTTTAAATTGTATTTTTTTGAAAATCATGATTTTTGGATTACCAAATGAGTGTGGATTGAATTGTTATATGAATATACATGAGTTGTGTTTTGATGAAATGAAATAGGAACGGGGTTTCGAATTGTTCCAGGTTTTGATATCCGGCTTTTGCCAAAGAGTGCGCAATACCGCTAGATCGGCCGATTTTTACTGAAGGGAGTGAAAACACCAGATCCACACCAGTTCAACGTTGTGAGCTTATGCTATGCCAGGTTACCGGGGGCACCAGCTTTTGCCGAAGGCTGTGAAATACCACCAGACAATTCAGCTTAGGCCGAAGGGTGTGACGACACCAGATCGTATTGCTCTGTTTATGAAAATACTGGAACTGTATTGAATTGTGTATGTTTTATGTCATGATAACACTCATATTCCATACACCGATATAACTTGGATCTACCTTACTGAGAAGTGTCTCACCCCTATCGTACGTACATGTTTTTCAGGTCCTTCGAGTAACAAGAACTAGAGTCCTTGTGTTGGGAGCGTAGTGGTCAGTGTACTACAAGAAGTACTTGTGTAAGTACTAAGAGTTTATCGGGTTATCATTTTGGGTTTTGACTGACACCTGGATCATGTTTTGTATTAGGGAGTGTAGACTCCTTTTGTATAGATTCTTGTATGGTACAATGTATGTATAGAAAAAATAGTTTCCGTTGCCTATTTGTCATATATATGAATGTGTATATGGTGTGTGGGAACCCCATGGGGTCGGACCCTCATTCATTATGGTGTATCATTGGTGTTTTGTATGATACAGGGACAGGTTAGGTTACTAATTCACCCCTGGGTTCCATTTCCGGGTTTAGGGTGTGACAGCTTGATATCAGAGCTAATCAGGTTGTTATGTCTTGTAGACTTGGTTAGGCATAATTATGTGTACATACTAGAGTATAGGAGGTAGGAAATGGGTAGAGTAGGTCGAGGGTTGTTTTGTTGCTAGATAGGAACTCGTTGGCGGTGTTCTGTGTTTTTCCTATAATGATGATTTTAGTAAAATCATGGCAAACCATTGATGATTTTCGTGTCGGTGCGATAGGGTAGACCTGGACCCATGAGATGGTAGTTAACATGATTAGTTGAAAATGATTGCGTTAATTGTACGTGACATAGGAATGCTAATAGATTTCTATTGTATTTTCAGAATGGAGCCCAAGGATAACAACTTGGAAAGTAGCTCCGAGGAGACTACGAGCGATGAGCCTCCATATGTGTCTCGAGGGTTGACAAGGGAGGTTATACGGGAAATCGGGTGGAGTGTTAGGAAACGTGAACGCTCTTCTACTACTACGGGGTGTACCATCAAGAGGTTCACATGTATGCACCCTCCGATGTTTGTAGGAGGACCCGATCCAATGATAAAGGAGGACTAGGTTGAGAAGACCGAGTGGATTCTGGAGGTCCTACACTGCACAGATAAGTAGAGAGTCCTCTATGCTACCTTCTAGTTGTCTGGGGAGGCGGGACGATGGTGGACTTCGGTGAGTCTGCTAGAGAAGTAGAGAGTCGGTCCTACATAGATGACATGGAGCTGTTTCAAGGAAGTGTTCTTTGAGAGATACTTCTCAGTCTACATACGTAATGCTAAGGCGGATGAGTTTTCTACTCTAACTCGGGGAGATATGACGATGTAGTGGTATGCTGCTCGGTATATAGAGTTATCCCATTTCGCGCCGTGTTTGATCTCGAACGAGTACAAGAAGACTTGGAGGTTCGAGAAGGGATTAAGGAAGGACATCCGCAGATTTGTGGGTATGCTTCAGATTCGTGAGTTTTTGGTTTTAGTGGATAAGGCTACTGTGATCGAGACCAGCATCCGAGACGATGAGGTGGATCAGGAATTGAAGAAGAGTCCAGTACTTTCTGGTTCGCAGTCTAGATCTCGCCATTGATCATGGAAGAGGACGAACAAGGGCTCGAGTTACTTTCAAAATATTGAGCGTCAGAGTTCTCAGGTGAATCAGTCGCGTGATCATTGTATTAGGTGCCACAAATAGCATGACGATGAATGCCAACCGTTTGGGGGTAACTACTACAACTGTGGCCATTTAGGTCACATGGCTTGAGATTGTCACGCACCAAAGAGGGGTACTCTCGCTTCGAGTTAGAATCAGGGGAGTAATCAAGTATCTTGGGAACGTATCAGGTGAACACAGTGCCGGCAAGGGTATACTCACTTACTCCAACGGATACTGAGCATGCGAGGAATGTGGTGCCAGGTATTATGATGTTGCTTTTAAATAGAGTTGTGGTTTTATTCGATTCGGGTGCGACCCACTCCTTTATATCTACTAACTTTGTAAAACTATGTGGGTTTGAGACCTATGTCATGAATGAATAATTGTCTGTAGCTACACCATTTGGGAGTGTATCATTCTGTAGGAGGATGTTAGAAAACTTCCCAGTGGTATTTCAGGGAAGACTGCTACCGGCGAATCTCGTGGTATACAACATGTCTGGGTTTAATGTCATACTGGGAATGGATTGGTTATCCTCCAGTTATGATGTGATCGATTGTCGTGGAAAGGTGGAAGTATTCAGACCTCCTAGGGTGCAAAAGTACGAGTTTGTAGGATCGTGTGTGCGTTCAACGCCACAGGTTCTATTGGCATTACAGGCAAGGAGGTTACTCTTGGACGGATGTCAGAGGTACCTAACTTGTGTAAGGGAACCGCCGCAGGATGAGTTGAAGCTTGAGGATATTCGAGTGGTTAATGAGTTCCTGGATGTGTTTCCAGAAGACTTACCCAGTTTACCTCTGGATCATGAGGTGGAGTTGGTGATAGAGTTATTACCTGGAAAGGCATCGATCTCTAAAGCTCAATACCAAATGGCTCCAGTAGAACTTCAAGAGTTGAAGAAGCAATTGCAGGAATAACTGGACCAGAGCTTTATTCAACCGAGTGTTTCACCTTAGGGAGCTCTAGTTTTGTTTGTGAAGAAGAAGAAGGATGGGTTGATGCGTATGTGCGTTAATTACCGTGAGATCAACAAGGTGACTGTGAAGAATCATTACCTGTTGCCTCATATTGGTGACCTTTTTTACCAGTTGCAGGGGACGCAGGTCTTTTCGAAGATCGACCTACAATTAGGGTATCATTAGGTGAGGGTTCGATCTGAGGATGTTGCGAAGACTGCTTTTCGAACCAAATACGACGACTATGAGTTTTTAGAAATGCCTTTTGGGTTGACAAATGCTTCAGCAATGTTCATGGATCTGATGAATAGGGTTTTCCATGAGTATTTGGATCAATTTGTAGTGGTGTTTATCGATGACATTCTGGTGTACTCGAAGAGTTCGAAAGAGCATGAAAACCATCTGATGTTGGTGCTACAAATTCTATCGGAGAGGAAGTTGTATGACAAGCTGAAGAAGTGTGAGTTTTGGTTTAATTTTCATTTTTAGGCCATGTGGTGTCTAAAGGCGGTATCTAAGTTGATCATAGCAAGATCGAAGCTGTGGTCGACTGGGTAAGACTGAAGAGTGTGCAGGAGGTTCGGATTTTTCTAGGACTAGCAAGTTATTATCGTCGGTTCATGGAGGGATTCTCTAAATTGTCTGAGCCTCTGACACTATTTACTAGGAAGGTAGTGAAGTTTGACTGGATCGAGGATTGCAAGCAGTGTTTCCAGGAGCTGAAACAGTGATTGGTTATAGCTCCATTTTTGACCATTCCTTTGGGGGATGGCGGTTTTGTGATCTATAGCAACGCATCTTTGAAGGGTTTGGGATGTGTGCTTATGCAACAAGGTAACTAAAACGGTGATTATTTCTCTACAACTCAAGGAAGACGAGAAGATTTACCCTACGCATGATCTAGAATTGGTTGTTGTAGTTTATGCATTGAAGATCTGGCAACACTATCTGTATGGTGTGCAGTGCGAGATTTTCACTGATCACAAAAGCCTCAGGTATTTTTTCACATAGAAGGAGTTGAAAATGAGGCAACGAAGGTGGCTTGAGCTAATCAAGGACTATGATTGCACCATCAGCTATCACTCGGGGAAAGCCAATGTGGTGGTTGATGCGTTGAGTCAGAAGTTAGGGCATGCGGTAGTATCTATAATTGTAACTTAGCATTATATCATACAGGATCTGGAAAGCCTTGGTATGGAGCTGGTGTCTGGTGATCATCAGGCTTTCATTGCTAGTTTTGTGATCTAGCTGACTTTATTTGAGCGTATTAAACTCGCACAGGCTAATGATGCGGAGTTGATTAAGATTGTGGAGAAAGTGTAGCAGGGGTTAGCTCTAGAATTTAACATCTTTGAGGGAGGTGTGTTTAAATTTGGAACTAGGTCGTGTGTTCCAAATGACGATGAGATCAGAAAGACTATCCTGGAGGAAGCGCATCATTCGTTGTATACGGTACATCCTGGTAGTAAATGATATATTAGGATTTGCGCAAAACCTTCTAGTGGAGAGGTATGAAAAGGCAGATTGCTCAGTTCGTGGAGCAATTTCTGACATGTCAACAGGTAGAAGCTTAACATCAGAGGCCAGCAAGGCCGTTACAGCCTTTAGCTATTCTGGAATAGAAATGGGAGCATATTTCCATGGACTTTGTGACCGGATTGCTACCAGTGCTTCACGAGCAGAATGCCATTTGGGTGATCGTGGATAGGTTGATGAAATCTGCTCACTTTCTACCGATGAATGTTAGCTACCCTTTGAGTAGGCTAGCCGACCTATACGTGCATGAGATAGTTAGAATGCACGAGATACCGGTGTCCATTGTGTCTGATCGAGACCCGAGGTTTACCTCTCATTTATGGAAAAGCTTGCAGGAAACATTGGGGACAAAGCTTACTTTCAGTACAACGTTCCACCCCCAAACTATTGGACAGTTGGAGAGAACAATACAGATCTTGGAGGATATGTTATGGGCTTGCGTGTTAGACGTCGGTGGTAGCTGGATGCAGTTTATGCCACTGATAGAGTTCGCCTATAACAATAGCTTCTAGGCAAGTATCGAGATGGCGCCGTTCGAGGCTCTATATAGTCAGAGGTGTCGGTCTCCTCTATATTAGGATGAGGTTGGTGAACGTTAGGTGTTAGGACTTGAACTCGTGCAGTAGGCATCTAAGAAGGTGGGTTTGATCCGGGATAGGATTAAATCGACTTAAAGTCAACAGAAGAGTTACGCGGATGTTTTCCGCCAGGAGTTGGAATTCAAGGTGGGGGGTAAGGTATTTCTAAGGATCGCTCCGATGAAAGGGGTGATGAGATTCCGAAAGAAGGGCAAGTTGAGCCCGAGGTATATTAGACCATTTGAGGTTCTTGAGCAAGTGGGTCTGGTAGCCTACAAGATTGCACTACCCCCAGTGTTCTCAAGGATCCATGATGTGTTTCACGTATCCATGTTAAGGAGGTACGTGTCAGATCCTTCGCATGTTATTAGTTACGAGAACTTGGAAATTAGGGATACTTTAGTGTACGAGGAAATACCTATTCAGGTTCTAGATCATAAAGTTTAGAAACTATGCACCAAGGATATACCATTGGTGAAGGTATTGTGGCGGAATCACGAGGTTGAGGAAGCTTCTTGGGAATTGGAAGCGGAGATACGCCGAAAGTATCCACAGTTGTTCTGAGTATGTGTATATGTTACCTACTTTTGTTTTGGGATAGGTGGTTAGTCGTTGGGAGTATGTATTATTGTGAACTCCTGAGACGATTTATGTATGTAACCATGGTATTCCTCCACCATAAGTGATGGTATATATGTTTTATGACGGGGCTTCAATGTATATAGCTACCGGTTCTTTCTAGAGTTGATTGTGTGTGTGGTTGTGAATAAGTTCGTGAATGAGAGATTTAAAATTTTGAGGATGAAATTTTTGTAAGGAAGGGAGATTTTAAGAACTTGAATCGTGATATATAGAATAAATAAATAAAAGAAGGGTAAAACGGTAATTTGAGCAAGCTTCATCGACGAAGCCAGAATTTGTCAATGAGGGCCTTTCCATTTGGGTTGCTTCTTAGCTAAGAAATCAAAATCCTATCTCTCTCTCTCTCTAGATTTCTTTGTCGTACGTTGCTAGAATCGATGATCCAACATTACTACAAGGATCAGGGAAGGATTATCTTTGATATTTGTGGAATGAATCTTCGTTTCGAGCGTTTTCGGGTTTTGACTTGAAATCGAGGTAAGGCTCAATTTTCATTTCTATTCCGATAGTTTGTAGGGAAGGGAATTGTAAGTATGTCTTATACTATGATTTATAGGTTTTGGGAACTTGATTTGCTATTTAGGAGTCATAGAGCTCGAGTTTGGTTATTTGGGGAAAGGTAAGGGGATTCTATTTATGTCGATTATTTTCAAAATTTGACTCGGCAGAACTGTGGTTCGCGGTCCTATGTGTGTTTTGGTTACTCATTTAGGGAAATCTAATGAGTAAAATTATGGATTTTGCATATTACAGTTTTGGGAAAAATGGGGCATTGGGTTGCGTCTCTCGTTTCGTTGGGAAACCGTGAATATTTTGTGATATATATTATGTTATGGAGATGGTCGTGTCTTGACTTGTTTAAACTATATTTTTGGGAAATCATGATTTTTGGATTACCAAATGAGTGTGGATTGAATTGTTATATGAACATGCACGAGTTGTGTTTTGATGAAATGAAATAGGAACGGAGTTCTGAATTATTCCATGTTTTGATATCCATCTTTTGTTGAAGAGTGCACAATACCACTAGATCGGCCGATTTTTATCGAAGGGTGTGAAAACACCAGATCTGTGTCAGTTCAACGTTGTGGGCTTATGCTATGCCAGGTTATCGGGGGCACCGACTTTTGCCAAAGGGTGTGAAATACCACTAGACATCCGGCTTTTTTCGAAGGGTGTGAAATAACACCAGACAATCCGGCTTAGGCCGAAGGGTGTGATGACACCAGATCGCATTGCTTTGTTTGTGAAAATACTGGAACTGTATTGAACTATGTATGTTTTATGTCATGATAACACTCATATACCACACACCGATATAACCTGGATCTAACTTACTGAGAAGTGTCTCACCCCTATCGTACGTACATGTTTTTCAAGTCCTTCGAGTTACCGGAACTAGCATCCTTGTGTTGAGAGTGTAGTAGTCGGTGTACTACGGGAAGTACTTGTGTAAGTATTAGGACTTTTTCGGGTTGTCATTTTTGGTTTTGACTAACACCTGGATCATGTTTTGTATTAAGGAGTTTAGACTCCTTTTGTATAGACTCTAGTATGGTACAATGTATGTATAGAAAGAATAGTTTTCGCTACCTATTTGTCATATATATGAATGTGTATAGGGTGTATGGGAACACCACGGGGTCGGACCCTCATTCATTATGGTGTATCATTAGTGTTTTGTATGATACAGGGACAAGTTAGGTTACTAATTCACCCCGGGGTCCCATTTCCGGGTTCAGGGCGTGACACATAAAGCTCTGTCAGCCTATTCATAGAATAACTGACTTTGATTGGAACGAAGTGCATAGTCTTCATCAATCGGTCCACTATTACCCAAATGGCATTCTGTCCGTGCACCGTTGAAGGCAACCCCTATACGAAGTCCATCGAGATATGCTCCCACTTCCACTTAGGGATATCAAGTGGTTGAAGTGGTCTCGCTAGCCTTTGGTGCTTTACTTTTACCTACTGACATGTCAGACACTGTTTCATGAATCTGACAATCTCCCTCTTCATGTTATTCCACCAGAAGGATTCTCGCAGATCTCTATACATCTTCGTACTTCCCGGATAAACAGTATAGAGAGAGCGATGAGCCTCCTCCAAAATCATCTTTTTAATCTCCACGTTAATAGGCACACACAATCTGGTGTGAAATCTGAGAACTCCATCCTCAGAAACATTGAAGTTCAGTTGTTGCTCACTCCATACATTGAATGATCAAACTAGCAATGAACGCTTGTGAATTCCCTTCTACTAACTCTACACCCAACCTTTCTAGGTCCATTCTGATTGGATGTTGTACAACAACCGTTGAAACTAACTTCTGACTCAAAGCATCAGTTACCACATTAGCCTTTCCTAAGTGGTAACTAATGGTACAGTCATAGTCCTTAATCAAATCAAGCCATCTTCGTTGTTGCATGTTCAATTCCTTCTGGGTGAAGAAGTATTTAAGGCTCTTATGATCAGTAAAGATTTCGTACTTTTCATCGTATAGGTAGTACCTCCAGATCTTTAACGCAAAAACTATCGCCGCCAACTCCAAGTCATGCATAAGATAGTTCTTCTTGTACTCCTTGAGTTGGTGAGAAGCATACGCAATAACCTTTCTATTGGCCTAACTGCGCTTTTCAATCTTTTTTTGATGATAACAAAATGAAGGATGCTTTAACATGTGGTGTTGAGTGATTTGACTTCATATCGAGGTAAAAAGGACACTCACGGTTGATAAGCTAAAGATCAATGTCAATCTAGTGGAAGCTCCTTAGGATGTTGAAGCAACGAATGACAAATGAAGAGGTTAAAGGCCAAGAAAATCTTCAAGTCAAAAGTGAATCTCGAGAGACTGAAGAAGGTTAAAGGACTTAGTGATCAAGGAGACCATGATTAGAAGAATTGTTGTAAGTACTTCAAGCTATTACTATCTAGATATGTGAAACTCTTATAAATCAAAAGAAACTAAGAAACACATTTTTTAAAGATCTTAAAATATGTTTTTGAAATCAAAGTAACAAAAGTCTCAAAGGAAGAAAATTTTTCAAATAATATAAGGGAAAGACAGAGAGCTAGGGGACTACCAAGTTATAGAAGAAGTAAAATTGGGAGGCAGTAGGGTGCCAAGCGACTGCCTAAGCATTGTCAGGCGCTTGGGTGGTCAAGCCAGGCGACTGCCTATGTCTTGGCAGGTGACTCCCAGTCTTCTGTGTTGTTTAGTTTTCACTATGGTAGGCGACTGCCACTCGGTACAGATTTTTCAAACTCAACGAGAAGATTGTCAAAATTTTGAATTTCAAAATTTGTTCTATAATTTAATACTTTTTGAGAAGTTACCTAATTAAATAAGGAAATTTTTCTTTGAAAAAGTCTATAAATACCTCCTTTGAGCAATGGAAAAACATACAAGCAAAGCAAGCCAAAAGATCAAACGAGCTATACGCCGAAGCTATCCTCAAGCTCTTTTGCTCACATCATCTTGCTGGAGAAAAACTCTATGATTTTGGTGAATTGAAAAATCAAAAGCTTGGTTCTGAGTTGCATTCAATTCTTTTAAAAGAACCATCGGTGACTTCTAAACCTTCAAAGCTTCACATTTTATATTTAACTTTGGTTTTTGAAGTACGATTTAGAACTTAATTTGTACAACCTGCTCTGAATTTTGAGAGTGTTTTTGTACGCAGATCTACTTCTATCTTCTTTTTCTTTGAACGGTTCAAAGGTTTGTTGGATCGTTGGACCAAGCACAAGTTGGTGCTTGGAGAGGTTTCTTTTCCTGAAATAGAGGGTAATTTGTGTAAGGTTTTTGTTCCACCCAGAAGGAACAAGATATAGTAAATTCCTTAGGTGGTTACCCTAGGCACGTTTAACCTTATTTATACTGCGGGATTCGTCGATGAGCCATGTCACCTCATCGATGAGTCATGTAGAAAGTTCATCGATGAACCTCAACCCTTGTCGATGAATTTTAGTCTTCCAAAAATCCTCTCTCGGCATCTTCTCATCGACAAGACGGAACTTCGTCAACGAGATCCTGAAGCACCCTCATCGACGAAACCCCTGTGTTCATTGACAAAGCCTGGAAAATTTCCCAGGGTTATCCCATCCAAACGTTCGTCAACGATGCCGAATGCCTTCTATTGTTCCTATTTCCATTTCCCTTTCTTCTTATTATTTAAATACCATTATTCTTCGGGTCATTACAGTACTGATGATTGTAATGTTCAGGGTTATGTGGACTCTGATTATGCAGGTGATTTGGATAAAAGGAGGTCCACTTCTGGCTTCATTTTTACCATGGCTGGTGGTTCCATTAGTTGGAAGGCTATGTTGCAACCTACTACAGGTTTGTCTACTACAGAAGCTGAATGCATAGCTTTGGCAGAGGCATGTAAGGAAGCTTTGTGGTTAACTAGACTGATTCAAGAACTTGGTGTTATGCAAGATAGGTTACACGTATTTCACGATAGTCAGAGTGCGATCCACTTGGCATTGAATCAGGTTTACCACTCTTGCACGAAGCATATTGACGTGTGGTACCATGCAGTTAGAGGTTAGGTTCAAAGTGGTAAGTTCCAGTTATTGAAGATCCACACAGATGAGAATGCTGCAAACATGCTCACGAAGCCTGTTACATTAACTAAGTTCAAGCGCAGCCTGGACTTAGTTAATATAGTCTCCTGTTGATTGTTGACAGAGCATCCCAAAGCATGGGGATGGAATGTTGTGCTTGGTTATGATTAAAAGCCAAGTAGAGATTGTTAAAAAAAATATGTTTATTTTTATTTATTTATTGTAGCTTTTATCACAGTCGTTGGATTGTCTCTAAATCCAATGGTTGTGTGGTGTCATATATATGTTTGTAAGTCATGGGATAATATAGGGATTGCTTGTCATTTTGTGCAAGGAGATCTAACGGGGTATTGTTAAGAATTCCACTTGTGACCCTATCCCATGTTGGAAAAATTGAGTATATTATAGGTGCATATATACATGGTTGGACTCATGACCCAATAGGGTTAAGCTTTTGGGTCAAGTTGGTGTTCACCCATGTGTATTAAGCCCACCCATGGGCTCCTCTGGTCCCAACAAGTGGCATCAGAACCGATGGTACATAACTCTGGATGAGCGACATCGTAAAATTCGAGACATGAAGCTAATTCTCTTGACGTGCTAATAGTTGGAGGACCAAGTGTGTGACCAAGACCAATAAGGGTCATCTAGGCTAGGGATGGGTCCGAATAGGGTCAAGACTTGGGAGGTAGGATTGGTTCGAAGGCACGTGGAATGCAATCCAAGGCACGTAAGGTGTCATTGGTAAGGCCCACTTGAGCAAATGTTGGGGAATTGGACTTACTCTTAAAAGGAGATGGTTTCCACTTAAGTGGGAGCAGTTGGAACTCACAAGTAAGGGGGAGATTGTTAAGAATTCCACTTGTGAGCTTGTCTCACATTGGAAAAATTACGTAGAAGATGGGTGCTTATATACATGGTTGGGCTCAAGACCCAATAAGCTTAAGCTTTTGGGTCAATTTGGTGTTCACCCATGTATATCAAGCCCACCCATGGGCTCCTCCGGTCCCAACAGGTGAGAAGCACAACAATACCTTCACATGAAAATAGAGATATTTTAAATTATAATGAGTATCATGTGAACAAAGTTACAAATCATATAATCAAATTTAAATTATAAAATAGTAATTAAATAAAAAGTAATACTAGAAATATCAATTTTTAAATATTACCTCAATTTTATGTTTTGGAGATTATTCGTTGTTGCTGCCAAAATTTGTCCAGGAGAATTTAGATCAATCACAACTTCAATCACTTGCTAAGAATGAAAGGCAAAATGGTTTGGAAGACCTGGAGTGTACTTTGGGGATTACTCTTATGCCTAAGTTAGGGAATTTGGAATTGTTATATGATTACTACAGCAAAGGAGTGAGTGAGAATGAGATGATATACCTTACGTTCCCTAGGGGGGGGTCCTTTTTATAGGCATTCGAGAGATCTCCTTATTGATTTTCCTACTAATGGATTGTAGGTGCTACATTTTGGTTATGGATATGTTACTAGAGAGTGAAGATTGGTGTCCTAAACCCTTGCTTTAATTAATGGATGTTACCTCCTTTCCATTGATCTCTTGATGTCTTTCATTTTTTGGTCTTACATAAGTTAATGTCGAGTTTAATATCGGGGTCTCTTTTAGGTTATATCCGTTTCCTTCCTACTCTCAAGTTTTAAAGTTACCTCATTGGCTTAATAATATATTACATTTACTATAAGTCTTTTTATTGTCACAAGATTCGAAGTAAGTCATCAGATGGACATCTTTGCGCCTTACAAGTGGTGCTCATCAGATGGGATGGGCCAATTTTTTGTCAAATAGTGCCTGTCTCTTGTTGTCTCATGAGTAGTACTCATTAGATGGACATTTTGGATCTCATAAGCGGTGTTCATCATATGGACCAATTTTTGGGCCTCATGAGCGATGCTCATTAGATGAGCTAATTTTTTGCTAAATAGTGCCCATCTCTTGTTACCTCATGAGCAGTGCTCATCATATGGGCATTTTTAAGTCTCATAAATGGTGCTCATCAAACGTGTCATTTTTTTCCAAGCAGTGCCCATTTTCTAAGCAGATTTCCATAACATAATTCACATCTAATGAAGCCTCGCGGTCTATGCCACCTTTTTTTTTCTATAAATAGTACCTCTCCCCTTATTTTATTCTCCATACTTAGAAGGAAAGTCTTTACTAGACATACGTTTCCTTACTCCTCCCTCGATGATTTCATCAGCATCTCTAGTATGTTTTCTCTTCAAATCTAATCTGCTCCTTTTTTGTGGTGATGACCTCCTCTAAGTTGATATATTTCTAGGCTTGCGCCATTAGCTCTCCCATATCAGTTGGGGATTTCTTCCCTATGGAATTCAAGAAGTCACAAGGTTGCAAAGTTGTTGTCAAGGTGACTATTGTCACTCCATAGTCTAGGTTTTTTTATCTCCGTAGTTGCACTCATAAAACGATGCATAAACTCTTTTAGTGTCTCCTCCTCTCCTTGAACAAGGTTCATATGGTGGACCGAAGTCTTCACTAATTTTTGGCTACTGAAGAAATGCCTCCACAAATTGCTACTCCATCTCAGAGAAAGACCCAACTGAGCCAAGCTTCAATGCCAAGTATCATGCTCTAGCATTCCCCCTCAAGGTTCCCACAAATGCTTGACACATAATGGCATCAAGTGCACCTTGCCATTGCATCTATATTCTAAAGGTGTCGAGGTGGTCTAAGGGATCTAACAACCCATCATATCCTTTTATGTTGGGCATCTTGAATTTACTAGACAAAGAGATCTCCATTATTTCCATGGTAAAGAGGGGATCAGAAGATCTTACTAAGTTTCCCTTATTGAGGGTTGGCTGCGAACTTCTTTTATCAACTTTTTCAGTTGATTAATTTTCTTGAGTTTTTCTTCAAATTCCCGGGGTCATTGCTTATTAATGTTGACAATGTTGGCTTCTTCTACTTTCTTTGTCGGATCTAAAATTTTCAAGGTTTGTTCATGTGGTACCACTGCCTTATCCTTAGGTGTTGTTTCCACTTGAACAGCCTCTGGCCCATGTTCCACAAGATCTTTTTTTCTATTGTAAGATCATGCTAAACATGTCTTCCAGCTTCCTTTGGAAGGCTATAAATTGGTCTAAAAGCACAATTTGCAACTAATCATGTAGTGGTGGGGAGTGAACTGGCTGGGGCGATTGATCCCCAACTATGGGTTCGAACTTGGAATTATATGAAGTAGTCATGATTGAGTTTTAGAAGAAAAAGAAATTCCTTACAAGTTTCCCACAGATGGCACCAACTATTGTTTCCAAAATTTATTTGAGAGAATTTGGGTCAATCACGACTTCAATCACCTACTAAGATGAAAGAAAAATGGCTTGAAGAACTTGAGGTATACTCTGAGGGATCGCATTGATGCCTAATTCAGGAAAATTGGAAGGATTATATGATCGTAACAGTAAGCTAGGGAGTGAGTGAGAATAAGATTATATGTTTTACTTTTCTTAATGGGTCCTTTTTATAGGCATTCGGGGGACCTCCTTATTTATTTATTTATTTATTTATTTATTTTTATCAGTAAATGATAAATTATATTGACCAAAATGAATATGTACAAAAACTCTGGGCATACCTGAGAGGAGGGAGACTTAGTCTCCCAATCAACAAAAATGCAATACACTCAAGCTGGGCATCCCCAGGGGCATAAAGTCATCAAAACTAAAATAAGCAAAATAAAACAATAAAACATAGTAACTCAATAAGGCACTAAAAGTTGTGTACCTTAAAATAAAAATCAAGCCTCCACTTGAAAGAAACTCATGAAGAAAAGAACCAAGACATACTTCAAAGAAACTCAAGCATAAACCAGCACCAATCTTCAAAGAGTCTCAAGCCTCCACTGGAGAGAAAACCACGTTGAGTAAACTCAAAACGAGCTCAAGCTTAACCAGCATCAAGCTACATTTGAGTGGGCAACCCTTCTAAAATCTCTGAGTGATTCTTCAATGAGTATTATATACCCTTTTGTTCAAGTTGTTCTCAACATTGTATGTATTTGGGTTTGATGGTAAGATGGTTATTGGCTTAACACACACACGAATTATGAGTGTTTTGATAAACAAACTTCGATAGCACTGTGGTTGGAGGGGTTACATTTTGGTTATGGATATGTTACTAGGGAGTAAAGATTGGTGGTACTAACCCCTTACTTTAATTAATGGATGTTATCTCCTCTCCACTATCCTTTGATATATTTTCAATTTTTGATCTTATATAAGTTAATGTCGAGTTTAATGTGGGAATCTCTTTTAGGTTGTATCATTTATAAAAAGACATACACTTGTTGATAATACTAATCAAAAATTTAAAATCTTGACACAGAGTTAAGAAAAGCTCAGTAATAATAATTACATTCCTTTTACTAGTTATTTTGTTTCAAAAAATCCGACATTTGTTCATTTTGAGAATCTTATATGGTGGGCATGAACTCATCATACCGGAAAATATTCTCATTTTTTTTTATTTTTGGCAATTTAAATCCATGGAAAGAACGTACACATGACTCTTCAACAAAAAAAAACAATGCATTTCATATGTTGTCAAATACACCAACAGAAAGCTGCCACTAACCCAGACCTCTTCATTACAGAGAAGAAACCAAAATGATCAACAATAAGCCCATGCATGAGCACCCCTTTCACTTTTTTTCTCTTGAAGAAAGGAAAAATCCAAACAGGGCCTTATAGAATTAGGGGCATCCACTTTTGGGGTTTGAACATGGCCATATGGGCAAGAGGGCAAAGCCATAAAATCCCCCCAACAGCTAGAAAACAACTGATCAAATCCAATGCCCTACGCTACCAACATCAACATGGAATTCTCAGTCCCACACCACTGCTGAATTTGCCAGCCACCCACAGATGGTGACTCTTCATGCTCTGCCAGATTGCTAACTTTATGTGATCAAAGCAGCAGCAGCTGCTGGTGCTGCATCAGCTGGTTAATTTAATTTAATTTCTAAGCCAAACTCTGCCTTTGCCACTCTCAGCCACATAATCTGCATTCACAGATAAAAGATCAGAAGGGACGCACCTCTCCTCCCTCTCAGGTCCTTTTCACCACTCACTGTGTCTTGGGAAAGCCACAGCTCACTATCCCCACTGAAATTTTTGCATAACCCTTTACAGTTTCTCTCTGCACTACCACCTGTATATATATATATTGTTAGGAAAGTTAATAAAATAAAACCAACATAACTTAAACACAAATAAAAATATAAATATAAATATAAACACGATTCATAAATAGGTTGAGGCACAAATATCTGGCTTTCTTTAAGAAGATTCAAATACTTTGCGATTTTTGGCTTAACTCACGAACCGGTGCAACAGAACTTCTCAAGACTTGTCTCCCTCGGGATACAACAATCCAATTTGAATCGTATGACTCTCTCCAATTCTGTACAAACAAAAGAGTCCAAAACTCCACTAAAAAAACACCTTTCTTTGCTTGTCAATTTCTCTAAACTTGAAAGAATGATGATATGATGAGAATGAAAAGAAGAGATAAGTGTGCTGTGCTAATGCCTCAAGGGTCTATTTATAAGTACAAAATGATCAATTATTCTCCATATACTTAATAAATAAGATGTGTATATATTAAATAGATACACACCTAAATTTAAGGTATATTCATATAATTAATTTTATGCATTTATGAAATATATGAATGAATGACCTAATTAAATGTATATACATAAGTCATTTCAAAATACATGCTCTTTTCAAGATAATAAATAAAATAATAATATTAAAATACACTAACAATTCCCTCCTCATTTTAATATTATATATGTACCATGCAAGTAGATAGTTTAACAATCAAAGATGAATAATTATGCATAATGAAGGTGTGTTCTGCATTGAACCTTCACTTAGTGAACAATAACCTTTACTCCAGAGCCAGTATTGGTCTCAGACTTGAAATATGACTGCTTAATGAAAATAACGTATTATTGCTCACACATAATCATTCAGGTGTTGACATAAGCTTTAATAGCCAACACATTTCAGCCTTGTGCTAATTCTAGTTTCATGAGCATATTTGAGAATAATAAGCCCAATTCTCATAGAGAGCGGCCCAACTCTTATGCTCACATAGGTGAAATATGTCAAGGGTGCTCTTGTAACTCTAACACCACACTTATAAGAGACATAGATTATCATTAAGAGTTTTAAAACTCAACCTCCTCCGTTATAGGATAAATGCACTTACACCAGAGGTATGAGTTTAAAAATAATAGTGCATTTCTTATGAGCACCATATGATTCGTTCTTCCCATTGAACCCAATTACAAGATCTCTAGCCCTTGAGTTAGGTATCCTCATACGTGGTTCATGATTTTATGGGCTTTAATCCCATCCCCCTCAATGTTTCCATACCCTTTCTCTTGCTAAGACCTTAGTTAATGGATCCACAAGATTTTTAGAAGATTTTATATAGCTCACATGAATGATGTCACTACTCAAATATGATCTCACAGTACTATGTTTTCTTCTTATAGGTCTAGATTTATCGTTATAATAACGGTGATTCACTCTACCAATTGCAGTAGTACTATCACAATTAATTAGGATAGGTGGTATTGGTTTTTCCCAAAATGAAATTTCATACAACATATCTCTCAACCAACTTGCTTCCTCACTAGATGACACTAAGCTCAGCTTCCATAGTTGAGTTAGCAATTGTTGTTTATTTTTAAGATTTTTAGCAAATAGCATCACCATTTAAAGTAAAAATAAAACCAGTGGTAGAAAGATAATCACCTGACAAAGTATTCCGATCAGCATCACAAAAACCTTCAAGTACAACATACTTAGTAAAAAATAAGGCATAATTTTTTTGTGCCAACTAAATATTTCATTACACACTCAAGAGCATTCCAATGTTCTCTATCTGACTTGCTCGAAAATCTACTAAGTATTCCTACTACATATGCAATGTCATGTCTAGTTAAATCAATTGCATATCTCAGGCTACCAATAATGCTTTTATATTCCTTTTGATTAACCACTCTACTTTCATTTTTAACAGAAAATAAGTGATTACTTGAATCAAAAGGAGTGGTAACATGCTTGCACTTATCATAGTCATATTTATTGAAAAAATTTTCAATGGAATGTGACTCATCAAGAAATATATCATCGTACGATCTTGTAATTTTCATTCCTAAAATAACATTAGCCTCACAAAAATCTTTCATCTCAAAATGTTTTTTTTACATTTTTTTGGATTCATTAAAAAAAATGTACACCTTGAACCAAGATTTATCATAACAGACATGCCTATTACACTTGAGTCTGCCCACCACCCTTCAATGTTGTGGACCATATTTATATCAATAAGCATTTTTATATTGCCACAAATGGTTCCTCAACTATATTAGCTTGACGAATAGGCCCACCTTTTTGAAATTTGCAAATTCGAACAATATGCCCACTTTTACCACAAACATAACAAACATTGTTGTTTTGATTGTAAGGGGGGTTCTTGGCTCAAATTATTTTGATTTGGGTTGCGCCTATTCATTTTGTGATGTCTACTATTATTTTTAATATTTCTCCTCTTATGCTTTTTTAATTGAGGACTTTTAGGAAAAATACCATTTGGGCAAATTATTATATTCAAAAGTAATTAAATCTACCTTTTGTGGTATTGTCATTGTTGGTACTACCATTTTCTTGCAGAATTGCATCTTGCCCTCTTTTCTCCTCGGTATATCATACTTATTATGCAAAGTCTTCCATATTTTCTTTGAGGATGAGTAAGTAGTATCATAATAATCATAAAAATGATTGGCTAGAAAATTTAAAATGTAATATGTAGTAACTTAAACCAAGAAAATAAAGAAACAAATAAAAGAAAAGAGAAAGGAAAGGAAAGGAAAAAGAGGATTTTGGTTTGGCCAAGGCCAAAAACGTTGCTGATTTTGTGAGGATCAGAAAAGCCGTCGCCGGTTTACAAGTAAACAACTGAGAGTTGGTTTAAGACCAAACCATCACTGGTTTTGTTAAGCCCAGAAAAATCAGCGACGATTTTCCTACAAGCTTGTTTACTTAAGGGCTAAGTTACTCATTTTCTTTCATATTTTACATTTGCTCTCTCTCTCTCTCTCTCTCTCTCTCTCTCTCTCTCTCTCTCTCTCTCTCTCTCTCTCTCTCTCAAAATTAGGGTTTTGGTTCTTTCTCTCTCTCTAGCTTGGGAACTCTCCGCTAGAGTTATCCGGTCCTCTCTCCCTTGTCCTGGCACGTAGGCCGTCGATCTTCGGCGAATTCGTGCTGTTAGATTTTCGTGGTTTTGAAGGTTTAGGCATTTTATTCAAGAACAAGTAAGGGGATTATATTATGTCAATTGTTTTTGAATTATGGACTGATTAAATTGCAATTTATATTTATAGAAATGATATGTATGATTTTCTAAATGAATTGGGTATATGGAAATGGTTATTTTGATTGTTATACGTTTTGGGGAAAAACTAACGTGAATGGTTTGAAATCTTCTATTTTCAATAAAATATGTAGTTTGAGTTAAATAAAATCCTAGAGATGCCCATACCCCTATTTTCAGCAACTTGTATGTTTCCCCTTCAATTTATTTATTTATAGTTATCAAATGAAAATTGTGTGGCATGAGAACAATTTTTAAATGGCATATCTGAACAGAATGTTTTCACTGATATTATACAGTATGATATGACAGCTATATGCCAAGATATGAGAAATTATGGCTATAAGCTGATATGTGATGTGACGGCAGTATACCAAGATATGATGTGATGGCTATAAGCCGAGATGTGATGTGACGGTAATAAGTCGAGTTTTGATATAATGGCTGAGGGCGGAGTTTTACTTGATGACCGGGGGTCAAGATTTATTGAATTGCAAGTTTTACACGAAATGAGTTATAATACAGTTTTTATTGTGTAAATTGCCATATATGATTCTAGAATCATGTGGATATGCGATGTGATATTGTGAGCATGGTACTAAAGCTATATGTGTTGGCAGTGAGTGCAATCACACGGGGATGGAAGTGTGATATGGGATAGTCGATTGGAGACTTGGGCATAGTGCTACCCCGAGGAAAGTGTCGGGGGGGCCATCCGATGCGGTGTCGGGTGACCCTTTAGGGTTGGCACAATCATACTTACAACCTTTTTTGACTCAGCTATGGTCGGTCAGCCATATGTTGAGTCCATCATTGGGTATACACAACCCGTCATGAGGGGAAGCATTTCGTATGAGTATGTGATAGCATGACGACACTAATTTAGCAGTCCAAGTTGTGTTTTTATGCATATATGGGCAAATTTGCGATAAAATGGGCTATATTGAGCCAACAATTTATTATTCTAAAATTATGTATTTTCATATATATAGTGCAGTACAGTTTTAAAATGTCAATTCATATACGGTTAAATAATAGAAGTTTTATATTCACACGGGAACTCATGCTAGCCACACACTGATAATAATATGATCCGTCTTACTAAGAAATGTCTCACCCCATTATACAAATCATTTTTTAGGTCCTTCAGGGAATTGTGCCTAACTTACTACGGGGCAAGAATTGTACTTTTGGGGGGTGATAGATAGAGTTGGTGAGTCACTAGCGGTTACCTTTTGTTATTTTGATGGGTTGTATTATATAGACATGTAGTTGTATGTGTGTATTTGGGAACAGTTAGAACTCTAGTAAAGTGTTTTGATACTTTAGCATCTTCCGCTATATGGTTTAATTCCAGTACTGACAGATGCACCTGGGATTCCCCAATTAGGGCGGGTTGCAATATATATATATATATGTATATATGTATGTGGTATCAGAGAGTATTCTATATTTATAACAGTTAAATTTATCGGATCGCTACAAGTGGTATTAGAGCCTAGGTTGCTAAGTTCTGCAGACTATGTCGAATGATCTTACCAGAGTATGGGTTCAAGTAGGACGAGGATAGGAATAGGTAAAATAGGAATGTTGAGTTTTGCTTCGTAAGCCTGGAGGTAGAAATTCCTTGACAGACTTCTGTGTTTTTCTAACTCAGTCGACGAGTTCAGAAAACCACCGCAATCTATCGACAGTTTTGTTTCCAAGCGGAATGGTAGGAACTTGAAAGCTAAAACGGGAATATGAATTGGCAGAGTATATCGTAAATTAGGGGCGAAGATTTAGGCTGGAATTTGGAATTTATTTAAAGTGGGCATTTTAGTGTTATAATTGCACCAGACATGTTAGGATATTAGAATTCTAAATTCATTTTGGTTCTATCTTCAGGATGGATCGCAGGGACAGTAACGCTATCGCTAGAGGGAGTAGCAGTAGGGGTGAGCAAACGGGCGGTTCGGCCAAATTCGATTAATTAATCGAATTAACCAAAAATTTATGTTAAAGAATACTGTTAACCGAACCGACCAAACCGTTGGGCCTCACCGAACCGAACTCGACCAAATTTATTTTTGGGTAATTCGGTTAACCGAATTTAGCTAAGAAATAAGGGAATGAGGGAATCCGAGAAGGTGTATCCAGAACGAGGGAAAGGGGGAAGCCGGGAAGGTGTATCCAGATTCTAGACTGATGTGGAGGAGAGGTGGTTAGGGAGAGGATTGAGCTCGGGTGAGCTTGACGCCAATGAGGAGGAGTTAGGGGTGGTTCTTGGTGAACTGGTTTGTGCACGAGAGAAGAAAAATGAGAATGAGAGGGCGCTTGTGTTCTGGTGACGATGGTCGGCAACGGCGATGGCATCACGTGAAGATAGTGGTGCGGAGCAGTGAGCTCGGGTGAGCGAGAGAGAGGCAGTGACTCAGTGAGGGCCTTCTAACTTCAGAGAGCAATGACTATGTTGGTGATGTTGGCCGACGACGGTGATGGCGATGGCGATGGAAACAGACGAAGGCATTGCGTGAAGATGGTGCCTAGTGGTGCAAAGGACTGAGCTCGGGTGAGCGAGAGAAAGGTAGTGAGGGCCTTCTGAGTTCTGACTTCTGAGAGCAGTGAAAGTGTGAGACTGAGAGTATGAGAGGGAATAAGTGAATAAATAGATTTTAATTTACTAATTTATATTTAAATTTTAATTAATTATTAAATTGGTTAATCGGTTAACCGAATTAATATTCTTTATTCACCAAACCAAAACCTAATTCACCAAAATATTGGAAAGCATAACCAAACCGACCGAAGCAAATTTTTTAACCAAATCGAACCGACCAATTTTGGTCAGTTAATTTGGATTTCCCCGAATTATGCTCACCCCTAAGTAGTAGTGAGGGGGCTGCCCATAAGGGTGGCAGCAATTCTATAGTGGCACTTCAGGATTTTGCCCAGCAGTTTATGGCTAAGGTTATGCAAAGTTCTCAAGGGCAAGATCGTCCCACTGCTAAGCTGGGAGGTTCTATCGAGTAGTTCACTCACCTAAAGCCTCCTACCTTCGCGAGAAGCACTGACCTGATTCTTGCGGAGAATTGGATTCAGGAAATCGAAAAGATCTTGGTCGTACTACAATGCACAGATGAGTAGAAGGTGCTCTATGCCAAGTTTAAACTAACTAAAGAGGTCGAGAGATAGTGGGAAGCGGTAAAGCTACTAGAGGAGGAGAGACTGGTACTGGTGGTGATAACGTAGAGCCACTTCAGAGAGCTTTTCTTTGATCGGTATTTTCCAACCTCTGTCCCGAAAGCAAAGGCATAGGAGTTCCTGAATCTGACTCAGGGACAACTGACTGTTTAGTAGTACGCCACCCGATTTATGGAGTAGTCACATTTTGCTCCCTATATGGTACCTAACGAGTTCACAAAGGCTTGGAAGTTTAAGAGGGATTTGAGGCAGGAGATTAATAAGCAGGTCACTGTGTTACAGGTGCAGAAGTTCACTACACTGGTGGATAAGGCGACTGTGGCAAAGACAAGCCTACAGGGAAAGGTGGAGGTTCAGAACTCGAAAAAGAGGCTAATGCCTTCTAGTTCTCTTACGGGTGCGAGGCAGGGTCCTTGGAGTAGGTATGGTAATAGCGGAGGCCAGCGATGGGATACGGGTGATAAAGCATTTTAGGGTACCCATCATACCCTATTTGCCCTACGTGTGGCAAGAAGCATTTGGGAGAGTGCAGGAGTGGACCAGTTGTGTAGAGATTCGAATAAGTATAGTAATTTAATAATAAGGGAAATGAGAGAGAAGGAAATTGAACTTGGGATTCAAATAGGGTCTCGTCGACGAACATAGCACATTCGTCAATGAAGTGGTCTATTAGGATCATCGATGGGGACACGAGTCTCGTCGATGAGAAAAAAATACCAAGAAGCTATTTTCAGCTCTGAATTTCGTCGACGAGAAATAAGCGTTCATTGAGGAATTTCCTTCGTGGCCGTATCGACGAAGTGACGTGACTCGTCAATGAGTACATGTTTATAAATAGCCTAAACTCAAATTTTTCTATAGAATCACGCGAAGAAACCCTCTCTCTCTCTCTCTCTTATTCGTCCCTTCCCCCTTTTCTCTAAGATTCTGGGCTGAATTCTTGCCGATTCGACGATCCGAGGCCACCATGACACTCCTGGGAAAGTTTTCTTCAAGTCTACTAGAGTGGATCGTTAGTGGGACTGACTTAAACTATCACAACCTGCTTATTTTCCTCATTTCTCTTTTTTTTTTTTATAATAATAATATCAACACCATACATTCTAGCTCAGTAGATCACAATCCACCTGGACCCGTGGGTACCAGGGATACATCAAAACACAAAACGAAAGCCTAAGCAGCAGAAAATATACAATCATATACATACCATCATATCATACATCACAATATACTAAAGTTACTATAATTACTGTATCTCAGAATTCACATCCCAAAAATCATATCTAGAGACATTTCCCTCAAAATCTAATTGTCCCTACAAAAACTTACCCTTCACAGAGGGCAGATAAACAACACTAATTATGTGGGGCTTTTCCCGCTCTCCTATCCGGGGCTCCTGAAAATTTTATAAAATTTAGGGGTGAGACACCTCTCAATAAGGGAAATAAACTAATACTAGTGTGTGGCAACATGAGTATTCTGGGTTGTACATATACCATACATAACATATTCAATAAATGTTTTGTCAAATCTGGGAAAACATATATATATCAAATCATGGCAGAACATATTGCATTTTCATAAACATATCTCATCTCATATAGTAATAATAACATAAAAACAATCCTAGTAGGTTAGCTGGCTATTGTCATGTATTACCCCCACATGACTGGGTTGTGTGGCCCAAAGGCAGGACCTGACAATGGTTGGCCGACCACTGCCAAGTCAAACATACAGTCTGTAAGTCTGATGGGCCTGCCTGACCTGGTCCATACACCAGGGGCGATCACACACTCTTCTTAAAATCCACATCGACCATCCAATCTCACACCACTCCATATAGCGGCGTTAACACAAATATCATGATCACAAAGACCATGGACACATAGCAACGGTACCATGCAAGTACTAGCCTAGACCAAGCCAACCAAGTTCTGATACCATATAACATATACTGAAAATATGATACTTGGATATTTCATATCATAAATTTTCCCATCAATCATATCATTTACATATATACATATATCATGAAAATCATCGGCCCGCACGCTGGTATTACACATTTTATCATAGTACGGCCCGTACGCCGGTAAATCATAGCACAGCCTGTACGCTGGCAAATCACATCATAGCACGGCCCGTACGTTGGCAAATCACATCATAGCACGGTCCGTATGCCGACAAACATATCATATATAAAAATCTCGGCCTGTACGCCGTTTTTCCCATTATAAAAATCCATATCACCATCCCATTCCAGAAAACAGTAGTTCATAACATTTTATACTCATGCCACACTGAACAGATTTTCCATATTCAACATATCATCATTTTAACAATAATTTCCCAAATATAAATCATATATACACATACACATATTTACTTTTTTCGAAACAAATGCTATAGCAGTATACATAATTTCAACAAATACTAACTTAGTTTATCCCCTTACCTGGCTACCGAGAAAGCCCCCAAAACAATCTAGTCTAACTCCCGTAGAACTTCCTGACCAATACCCTGAAACTAAAAATTTCCAGTATTAAACTTTAGTATTTCCATGCATACATCATTTCTTATAACTATCACAATACCAAATACAGCTTAAAAAGTCTTACCTCAACTCAAGGATAATTTCCAACTCGCTTTCACCAACGATCCGCTCTGGTAGATTTGGAGAGAACTTCCCCAGGAGCGTCGTGGTGACTTCAGTTTGTCGATCCGGTGTAAAACTGGCTCAAAAATGAAGAGAGAAGGAGAGAGAGTCGTAGGAGAGAGAGAGGAGAGAGAGGGGGGCACTGAAAATGACAAAATATCCCGATTTTCCACTATTTATACTGCTAGATTCGTCGACGAGACACGTCACTTCGTCGACAAATCCTTCAGTAAATTCTTTGACGAAGCCCTGTGTTCATCGACAAAATTTTTAAAGTCTTCGTCGACGAAACCCTGTGTTCGTCGATGAAGCTTGGCAGCTTTCCTTCTGTTCCTGTTTCCATTTTTCCTCCCTCTTTATTATTTAAATTCCACCTTTTATTTGGGTCGTTACATAAACTCCATCCCAAATTCAGGGTAAGGCTTTTTATTTAGTATTTGCATTTCCCACAGTTGTAGGAAATGTAGTACTCAAAGAAATACTGAAGTTTTGTTCAGGAAGATATTGTTTTCAGGGTGTTGAACGGGGAACCCTGCGGGTGTAGGACTAGACACTGTAGGGGCTTTTCAGTAGTCAGGTAAGACAGTAAATTAAAGCAGTAAATTTTCATGAAAATTATTATAACTTATTAGCAAATTAATTTTCAAAAAGCATGTATTACATATGAGCATATTTGTAGAAATGTATATTTGGGAAAATACTGTTGTTACACAGGAATATGTATTTTTAGTATGAAATGTCAGGAAATATGATTTCATAACAGAATTCATGATTTTATTCAGTATTGTGTGGTGTGAATATTATTTTACTTATATTGTATTATGTTAAGTCAATTTTACAAAAAAAAAAAAAAAAAAAAAATGTTTTAGTAATTTTTAGGAATAATAGGATAATACAGTAAACTATGATTTCAGAATACATGATAAATAGTACATTTATTCAGTTAAGTATGTATGATATATTCGGTGCAAGGTCGTGATTGATAGTCAACGCAAGGTCGTGGATTATGCATGTTTTCGGCGCAAAGCCGCAGTTATGAATGTAATCGGCGCAAGGCCGTGATTATTTATGTTATTATAGAACCTAGAAATTTCTATCAATCTATTTATGTTTAAATAGTATATTATCATGTATTATATGTTATCAAAACCTGGATGATAGTTCTGATCAGTTTCAAGAGCACGGTACCGTAGCTATACAGTTCAGTTCAGTTCAGAGTTGTGCTAACTGCCCCTGCTAGTAGAGGGGGTGGGAGATGGATAGTCAATGTGACTTTTAGTGTAGAGTTCTAGATGTCCACCTGGCAGTCCGGACCAAGGTGTGGTAGGCCCATCGTACTTACAGACATTTTTAACTCGGCAGTGGTCGGCCAACCATTGTCGGGTCTCACCTTCGGGCTGCATAACCCATCATGGAGGGTAATACATGACATCAGTTAGCCATTCATCTTGGGTAAATTTTAGAATTACTAGTCATATCTGATGATTTTATGAACAGTGAAACACAGTATGATTTAGTAAACCATAAAATTGTACATTTACTCAGTTATGTATTTATCAGTGTTTTCAAATATATGTCATGTACTGTATAATTATTATAGCACTAAATATTCATGTTGCCACACGGCTATATTTATTTTATTTCCCTTATTAAGATGTGTCACACCCCAGCTTAAACCATTTCTAGGAACCCAAGAAGACAGGAGGACCAAGCCCACCGTTGAGACAGCCTATACTACCCCGCTAGGTGGGTGAGTTTTTGAACTAGGATCAGTAGGTTTTGTTGTAAGATCCTAGATATATCCTTTGATGTTTTGGGGATTGTACACATACAGTATTATGGTGGAATGTAGGTAACTCTGGTATAATGTTCTTTATAGTTTGGTGAATAAAATTTATATTTACTGCTGCTTAGGTTTCCGCTATGTATGACAGGTGTGTCCCCATTACCAACGGGTTCAGGTTGACTTTGTTATGTTTTAAGTTAATGATAATTAATATGGTTGATTATGTAGTAAATTAAGTAGGTTGTTACAAGGTGACTGTTTCTGGTGTGGTAGGCTGGGACATATGGCGCAAGATTGCCGCACATCATTGAATTTTGCACCTCCACAACATCAGTATCGAGGTGGTAACCAGGCAACCCAAGGTGGTCACTAGAGGGGCACCACTCAGGTGCGGGTGTACTCGCTTACGCTGGGAGATGCGGAGAACGCCGGCGTCGTAGTGACAGGTGCTATTTCCATTTTGTCAAATAGTGTTGTAGTGTTGTTTGATTTAGGTGCGACACACTCGTTTGTGTCTCAGGGATTGGTTAGATTGTGCAGGGTAGAAATACAATTGTTGAATGTCGAGTTAGAGGTGGCCACACTGACAGGGTCAGTGGTAGTGTGTAGTAAAGTGATTTGAGACTGTCCAATGGAGATTCAGGGGAGAATGATGCCTGCTAACTTAATTATGTTTGACATGTATGGTTTTGATATCATTCTGGGGATGGATTGGTTAGCATCCAGCTATACAAGTATTGACTGCCACAGGAAGGGGGTAGTGTTCAGATCTCCTAGTGAGTAGGAGTTTAAATATGTCGGGTCGTGTGTGTACTCTACACCACGGATTCTTTCAACCATTCAGACAAAGAGGTTACTCCTAGAGGGATCCTAGGGGTACCTAGCATTTTTGAAAGAAGCACCGAGGGAGGAACTTAAATTAGAGGATATCTTTGTGGTAAGTGAGTTCTCAGATGTTTTCCCAGAAGATTTATCAAGATTGCCTCCTAATCGCGAGGGGGAATTTTCCATTGAGTTGCTTCCAGGGACAGCATCTATTTCTAGGCTCCATATAGAATGGCTTCAGCGGAACTAAAGGAGTTAAAGGAGCAGCTGCAGGAACTTCTTGACAAAGGGTTTATCAGACAGATTGATCACCTGGGGAGCACCATTGTTTTCTGTAAAGAATAAGGATGGGTCGGTGAGGATGTGCATCGACTAGAGAAAGATTAATAAAATGACAATAAATAATAAGTACTCGTGACCCCGAATTAACGATTTGTTTGACCAGTTACAGGGCACACAGGTCTTCTCTAAGATCGATCTGCGATCCGGGTATCATCAGGTGAGAGTTAAATCAGAGGATGTACCAAAGATGGCTTTCCGTACTAGGTATAGCCACTATGAATTTCTGGTTATGCCTTTTGGATTGACCAATGCTCATGCAGCATTCATGAACCTAATGAAGAGGGTGTTCCACGAGTACTTAGATCAGTTTGTCGTGGAATTCATCGATGACATCCTGATTTATTTAAGGAATCCTAAGGAGCATGCAACTCATTTGAGGTTAGTACTTCAGGTACTTAGGGGGGGAAAGTTGTCTGCAAAGTTTAAGAAATGTGAATTTTAGTTAGAGCAAGTGGCATTTTTGGGACATGTAGTGTCCAAAGAATGTGTTTCAGTGGACCCAAGCAAAATAGAAGAGATAGTTGATTGGGCGAAACTGAAGAACGTGCATGAGGTTAGAAGTTTATTGGGTCTGGCAGGATATTACTGCCGATTTGTAGCGGGTTTTTCTAAACTATCAGGTCCGCTGACACGGCTCACGAGGAAGAACATGATATTTGAATGGACTGGTGAGTGTGAGCAGAGTTTTCAGGAGTTGAAGCAGCAACTAGTCACTACCACAGTATTGATCATTCCATGAGGAGAGGGTGGATTTGTGATCTACAGTGATGCCTCTAAGAAGGGACTCGGGTGTATCTTAATGCAACAAGGAAAGGTTATCGCGTATACTTCTCGCCAACTCAATGAGTACAAGAAGAACTATCCGACGCATGACATGGAATTGGCAGCAGTAGTCTATGCATTAAAAGTCTGGAGGCACTAACTGTACAGTGAAAGGTGCGAGATCTTTACTGATCACAAGAGTCTTAAGTATTTTTTCACTCGGAAGGAGTTAAACCTGAGGTAGTGGAGATGGCTTGAGTTGATAAAGGACTACGGATGTACCATTAGTTACCACCTAGGAAAAGCTAATGTGGTAGCTGATGCTTTGAGTCGGAAGTCAGTGAATGCATCAGTCTCAACAATTAAGTTCAGCATCGGATCAGGATGGACCTGGAAAGATTGGGTGTGGAGTTAGTGGAAGGAAATCACCAGGCATTCATTGCTAGCTTGGTAGTGCAACCGACATAGCCAGAAATGGTCAGGATAGCTTAGGCGAAAGATGCAGAGCTGGTAGAGATTATGGACGGAGTATAGGAAGGGTTGAAGGCAAATTTCAATGTCTTAGATGACGGGGTGTTGAGATTTCATGCCAGGATATGCATACCGAATGATGTTGAGATTAAACGAACCATCTTGGAAGAGGCACATCGCTCTCTATATACAATACATCCAGGGAGCACAAAGATGTATAGGGATCTGCGGGAATCTTTTTGGTGGTCTAACATGAAAAGAGAGATCGCTCGTTGTGTGGAGCAGTGCTTGACGTGTCGGCGGGTGAAGGCTAAGCATCAGAGGCAAGCACGACCGTTGCAACCACTTCTCATTCCTAAGAGAAAGTGGGAGCACATTTTCATGGACTTTGTCACAGGATTGCCATCGGCTCTTCATGGACAGAATGTTATCTAGGTAATTGTTGACAGACTGACGAATACTGCCCATTTCATTCCTATTAAAGTCAGTTATTCCATGAATAAGATGGCATAACTCTATGTGCAGGAGATAGTTAGATTGCATAGGGTTCCAGTGTCCATCATTTCAGATAGGGACTCGCGGTTTTCTTCCCGATTTTGAAAGAGTCTTCAGGAAGCTTTAGGATCTCAACTTACCATTAGTACTGCTTTTCACCCGTAAATCGATAGTCAGTCAAAGAGGACCATTCAGATTCTAGAAGATATGTTGCGTGTGTGTGTACTGGACTTTGGGAGTAATTGGATTAAATATATTTCGTTAGTTGAGTTCGCATACAATAACAGTTATCAGGATTGATAGCACCGTATGAAGCACTGTATGGTCGGAGGTGCAGATCTCTGCTGTATTGGGATGAGGTTGGTGAGTGGCAAATTTTGGGGCTGAAGCTTGTTCACCAGACTTTTGAGAAGGTCCAACTTATCATGGAAGGAATTAAGCTAGCAAAGAGTCGGTAGAAAAGCAATGCGGATATACGCCAGTGAAAGCTAGAGTTTGAGATAGGTGATGCCATATTTTTAAGGATTGCTCCAATGAAAAAGGTAATGAGATTTGGGAAAAAGGGGAAGCTAAGCCCTAGATACATCGGGTCATTCGAGATTTTGGAGAGAGTTGATCCAGTGGCATACAGAATAGCATTACTCCCAATACTGTCTAGGATTCACGATGTTTTCACGTATCCATGCTAAGGAAGTACATTACGGATCCTTCACATGTGATCAGTTACGAATCTTTGGAGCTCGGGGACACTTTGGCATATGAGGAGATACCAGTATAGATCTTAGACCATAAGGAGCATAAGCTACATACTAAAAGGATTCCGCTTGTAAATGTACTTTGGCGTAATCATGTAGTGAAGGAAGCATCATGGGAATTAGAGATGGAGATACATCAGAAGTATCCACAGCTATTCAAAGAGGCTTAGTGCTAATCAGGTAGGTATAGTAGTAGGTAAGTGTGGTTTTGTATATAGGTTGCTTAGAGTAGGCTTGTTAGCTTTATCAGTTGTTGCTGTTTTAGCATATGGTTGGTCCTTGGGAGAATTTTGTATAGGTATTATAATCTTCCAAGACATTACGTGTAACCACGGCATTCCTCCGCCATAAGTGAGGGTATTTAATAAATTTGACATGGGGCTACTATGTGGGTGGCCGCTGGCTCTTCCTAAAGTCAGATCAGCATATCAGTAATCATTTTATGGATGTGATGGAAATCAATTAGCAAATTTTGAGGACAAAATTTTTGTAAGGATAGGAGATTGTAGCAACCTGAACCAAGAAAATAAAAATAAATAAATAAAAGAAAAGAGAAAGGAAAAGAAAATTAGGATTTTGGTTAGGCCAGGGCCAAAATCGTCGCTGATTTTGTGAGGATCAGAAAAACCATTGCCGATTGTCCTGAAGGTAAACAACCGAGAGCTGGTTTAAGGCCAAACCATCGCCAGTTTTGTTAAGCCCAGGAAAACCAACAACAGTTTTCCTACAGGCCTGTTTACTTAAGGGCTAAGTTACTCATTTTATTTTATATTTTACATTTTCTCTCTCTCTCTTTCTTTCTCTCTCTCTAGTTCGGGAACTCTCCGCTAGTGCTATCCAGTCCTCTCTCCCTTCTCCCAACACGTAGGTCGTTGATCTTCGGCGGATTCATGCTGTTAGATTTTCGTGGTTTTGAAGATTTTACGAATTTTATTCAGAAACAGGTAAGGGGATTATATTTTGTCAATTGTTTTTTAATTATGGACCGATTAAATTGCAATTTTTTTTTATAAAAACAATATATATGATTTTCTGAACGAATTGGGTATATGGAAATGGTTATTTTGACTGTTATACGTTTTTGTGGGAAAACTAACGTGAATGGTTTGTAATCTCCTATTTTCAATAAAATATGTACTTTGAGTTAAATAAAATCCTGGAAATGCTCATACCGTTATTTTCAGCAACTTGTATGTTTTCCCCCTGTTTTCAGCAACTTGCATGTGTCCCCGTCAGTTTATTTATTTATGGTTATTAGATAAAAATTGTGTGGCATGAGAATAGTTTTTAAACGGCATATCTAAACAGAATGGTTTCACTGATATTATACAATATGATATGATGGCCATATGCCAAGATATGAGAAATGAAGGCTATAAGTCGATATGTGATATGACGATTGTAAGCTGAGATATGATGTGATGGCTATAAGTTGAGATGTGATGTGACGGCTATAATTCGAATTTTAATATAACGGTAGGGGATCGTGTTTTACATGACGACCGGGGGCCAAGATTTATTGAATGGCAGGTTTTATACGAAATGAGTTGTAATGCAGTTTTTATTGTGTAAATTGTCATATATGATTCTAGAATCCTGTGGATATATGATGTGATATTGTGAGCATGGTACCGTAACTATTTGTGTTGGTAGTGAGTGCCATCGCACAAGGATGGAAGTGTGATATGGGATAGTCGATTGGAGACCTAAGCATAGTGCTACCCCGAGGAAAGTGCTAGGGGGCCATCTGATGCAATGTCGGGTGACCCTTTAGGGTAGGCACAATCGTACTTACAACCTTTTTCTAACTCAGCTATGGTCGATCAGTCATATGTTGATTCCAGCCTTCAAGCCGCATAACCCGTCATGGGGGAAACATGTTATATGAGTATGTGATAGCGTGACGATGCTATTTTAGCAATCCAGGTTGTCTTTTATGCATATATGAAAAAATTTACTATAGAAAGGACTATATTGAGCCAACAGTTTATTATTCTGAAATTATGTATTTTCAGATATATAGTGCAGTACAGTTTTAAAATTTCATTTCATATATGGTTAAATAATGAAAGTTTTATATTCACACAAAAACTCATGCTAGCCACACACTGATAATAATATGATTTGTCTTACTAAGAAGTGTCTCACCCCATTATACAAATTATTTTTCAGGTCTTTCAAAGAATTGTGCCTAGCTTACTACGAGACAAGAATTATACTTTTGGGGGTGATAGACAGAGCTGGTGAGTCACCAGCGGTTACCTTTTGTTATTTTTATGGGTTGTGTTATATAGACAGGTAGTTGTATGTATGTATTTGGGAACAGTTAGAACTTTGGTTAAGTGTTTTGAGATTTTAGCATCTTCCGCTGTATGGTTTAATTCCAGTAATGATATGTGCACCCGGGATTCCCTGGTTAGGGAAGGTTGCAATATATATATATATATATATATATATATGTTGACCTTATAGGTCACACCCGGTTTTGATAGTGACAAATACTCTTGGTATTTGATGACTTGTGAGTTTGTGTGTAGGTATATAATTAGCATGTCAAGTAATGGCACATGAAAGCAAAGCATGAAGACCCTGAGGATTCTCTTTTATTTTGTAAATTCAATTAATGTTATAGGGGTCTGTAATAGTAATTAGGATATCAGTATGTAATAATCTCTGCATGTCATGCATGTAGGTAATTGTAAGCTCAAAAAGATCGTAGTTTGACCATAGGTTCTTACACATTGTGCACAAAGTCCTCATAATCACTTACATTATCAGGGGAAAGAATTGAAATAAAATTGGACAAAATAAGGAAAGTATGAGAGAGCTCAGGTGACCGAACCCTTGGTGAACACATCACCTCGTGCGCCCAAACTTTTGAGAAGTCAACATTTTGATCATGCTTCGGGCTACCAAACATATTTTGAGCGTATCTCCCTCGGGCACCCGAACCTGTGTCAAGTTCCTTTTCAACTACCTAGGTGCCCGAACGATCACGTTCAAAATAGGGCTTGGGTGACCGAATTGGCTGGTTCGATTAACCGAACCTAGGACTGAACACTCGAACCTACAAACAAATGTTTCTGACTTTTGTTCGGGCTATCAAACCTACACTCAAGCTGCTGAACTAATTTAAAGGACATTTATAACTGTGTCTATTCAGGTGATTGAACCACGGTTCAGCCACCCGACCTCGGCAGGTTAAAAATATTTTAACTGAGGTTAAATTTATTAAATGGGGTTAATATTTTCTAAGTGTTTTAAAATTTTCTAATAATACCCAATAGGTCTCAAACGGTTATATTTTTTACTTTTCTATAAATATGGGTTCATTTGTAAGGATTAGTATGAGATTAGCCAAAAATAATTTGCAAAAATCCTCTCTATCTCAAATACTCTTTTTGTCCAAATACTCTCAAATTTCTACATCCTTGATACATTTTAATATTATGAGAGTATATTGATTGTGTTAGTGTATATTAGGTTGCTCATACTCCCATTGCTTTGCTTGGTTGATTGGTATTGATTTTGGGGAGTCAAGCAAGGTTTTCCCACAAATTTCATTTAATAAATCTTGTGTTGGGAAAAACCTTGTAGCTTAAGGATCTTTGCATTGTCATTGCAAAGATTCCTATAGCTTGATTTTGTTGTGCAAAAACATTTTTCTACAAGCTATATTATTCTTTCAAGCAACTCTTGAGCATATTACATTGAAAAAAATATTTTGAATTGTTTTGAATATTTGCAGCATCTTTGAAACCCTGAATTATTGAGATTTGATATATACTGTTTCAAAGAAATAGCTTGATTAGAAAACTCTTGAGCATATTAGCGATCATACCTTGTTAAGTGTAGCTTGCACAAAAATACACATCACTGAGCTTACATTTACCTACATTGCTGATGTGTATATGATTGCACTTATATTGGGTACATATATGCTTTACTTGAGAAGCATAATCACTGTATCGTTTACTTTGTGAAAAATACTTTTGTATTTCCAGACGTGGCCTAAGAGGGTTTGATTTAGCCCGAAAGGATTAGGTTGGGGTCAGCCCTGTGAATTTGACCTAGGGCCTTCTCCGCCCCGCAAGGAGAGTTTGTAAAGGTTGAGGTCAGCCCTGTGCTAATTGACCTGATTGTATTAGGTGTTGCTCCACCCATTAAGTGAGCCACTAGTGGAATCCTCGGGCTTGCGAGTTAGAGGCGGGGACGTAGGCACATTTGGCCGAACCCCAATAACATATCGTGCGTGTTCTTTATATTTCAGAAAATTTATTTTTCGCACTTTTATTTTCAGCACATGTTTATTGTATGCTTGATTCATTATATGTAGTACATGTGTTTATTGGGTTTATAATTAAATAGAAAGACCCTAGGTTTGCGTAATGCTATTGTTGAATTAGTTAAACCTAGGAATAAAGTTTTAATACCCAATTCACCCCCCCCCCTCTTGGGAATACACCAAAACTAACAATATGTATGTGGTATCAGAGAGTATTTCTATATTTATAGGAGTTAAATTTATCGGGTCACTACATAAAATAACATTTATACTCATCTTGTTTATATTGTTCCAATTTTTTGTGGTGATCGACGAACTCATCTTCATTCATTTTTTTGGTATCAATTTTTTTTTTTAAATCCTTCTTGTTGAGAACATAAACAACTTTAAGGAGACTAAGGGAAAATAGCACCTTGCATTTCCATCTCTTGAAGTGGGCTCCTTAAATCGAAAAGCCTTGTTGAGATCTCCAACATTTTCATTCGATTTCTCAACTGTAGACTCCATATATTGAATGTCCTTAAAAATTGTTAGGAAAGTTAATAAAATAAAACTAATAAAACTTAAACACAAATAAAAATACAAATATAAACACGATTCGCAAATAGACTGAGGCACAAATATCTCTCTCTCTTTAACGAGATTCAAGACCTTTGCAATTTTTGGCTTAACCCAGGAACTGATACAGTAGAACTCCTCAAGGCTTGTCTCCCCTAGGACACAACAACCTAATTTGAATCGTATGACTCTCACCAATTCTGCACAAACAAATGAGTCCAAAGCTCCACTAAAAAACACCTTTCTTTGCTTATCAAACTCTCTACACTCAAGAGAATGATGATATGATGAGAATGAAGAAAAGAGATAGGTGTGTTGTTCTAATGACTCAGGGGTCTATTTATATATACAAAATGATCATTCATTCTCCATGTACTTAATAAATCATATGCGTATATATTAAATAGATACACACCTAGATTTAAGGTACATTCATATAGTTAATCTTATGAATTTATGAAATACATGAAAGAATGTGTAACGACCCCGACCCGCCATGTGGGCCCAGAGTGCTACTTTAGTGACATCTATGTACCTAAAGCACATATACACAGTAGAAATAAAATACAAAATTCTCAAATTACATTACTAGAGTTCTATCTATCCTTATACACAAATATATCCATTTTCACATAATTACATACCGTAAAACTAAACAAAAATAAATTTTCTATCTCTACACTACCTACATAAAATTTACACCACTAGCCCGGCTCCTCTAGCCTACTAGACCCAATCTCTAGGATTCCCTGAAAAGCCAGTTTGTAAAGTAGGGGTGAGGCACAGTTCAGTAAGGGAAAGATTAAGTTAATGTCAATGTATGGTCAGCATGCATTTTGTGCACAAAAAATAGCCAATTCACTAAGTAGATAAACACATTTATGAAATCATTCTTATTTTACACTCACACACACAATTAGTCAAGGATAGGGAAGATTACCCGCCTGTACAAGTAGCTTCCCTCTGCTCTAATACCATTACTACTATTAGGGCACTCACCTTTCTTAGAAAGCTCTCGAAATTATCTTATTAATTATTTGTATTCACATAAATTAACAGATATGCATATGAGACACTCCCTGTGACAAATACGCCATTTACTTCCCCCATGGCACGGGTTATGCGACCCAAAGACTGGACTAAACCTGGATGATCAACCCAAACAAAATCAAAAAACAACATCCTCTGCAAATACATCTGCAGGCATCCACAGAAAAACTGTAGGTCTGACGCCCTTACTTCAACCTCACGCAAGCAGTCGGCTGGACCCCCTACACTTCTATCCTAAACAGTGTGGGTGCACATGGTCTAACTAGCAACAATACCGTGCTCACAATACAGTGGTCTCTAAGGTTCCTAAAGCATATCATGCAATTTAGATAATAGAAATCACCATTTAAAATATCAATTCACATATATTTCCTATTATTCCAAAAATTTGGCCCTCGACCAAAAATACAATCCGGTTCACAACCGTTTAAATAAAACCCCGGGCCCTTGGCTGTCAAATAATAATCCTGGCCTTTGGCCAATCAAACAATACCTGATCACTGGTCTTTATTTCAAAATCCTGTATTTTTCACAAGTAGTTCTAGTATTTTTCACAACAATTCCAGTATTTCACAAACAGTTCCAATATTTCGCAAACAGCCTCAAATCCAGTTAAATAATAAATCCTGGCAAATAATCATTGGCCACACAATTTCAACATTTAAATATAATCATTTAAACAACCAAACTTTCCACCATTCGTTTCTATTCAAAATACCATACAATATATCTTAAGTTTGCAAAATCCATTTCAAACGGTTGGTTTGTGAAATAACCTTCAAATTTATATATATATATATATATATATATATATATATATATTAATTTAATCGGTTCAAATTAAATAAAATTCCTGACTTAACTTAATCTCCTTACCTAATTCCTGAAAAAGCCCGCTAACACCCCGACCTACGCCCCACGGCGTTCAAAATTCCTGAAACCCTAAAATTCAAATTTCACTACATTACTCATCACAATCCCTAGAGTAATTTTTCTTAAAATTTCCCTAAGTTCTAAATACCCTAAATAGCCTAACAAAGAAACTTACCCCCGATTTAAGATTGGTGCCCCAGAGTTCCAATTCAAAACCCCGCTTAAGTTAGATTGTAGAGAATCTCCCCACGAATCTCCTGACAATTTCCGTTCGTTAATTGGGCTTATGGTTTAAGAAAAATTGAGGTAAGAGTGAAAATTGGCCTTACCCTAAGAGATATGTCCACGCCGCCACTACAACAAATCCGCTCCAATAGAACTGTCAATGGCGGTGATAAAAACTCAACAGTATCTTCAGATTTCCGATCGGTCGAATATTGGAGAAGAGGTTGAGTAGAGTGGGAAAGAGGAGACAGAGGAACAGATGTTGCTCTCTGCTTCTATTGCTTCTGTTTCTATGAAGGCTCCTAAAACTTCAATTGAAGCTTTAGGTTACTTAATAACATATATATATATATATATATATATATATAAAATATTATAATAATATAATATATTATATTAATATATTATTATAGTATATTATATTATATAATTAATAATATTTATTTATTTTTTATTTTTTTATTTTTCTTTGGATCACTACAGAATGGCCTAATTAAATGTAGATATATAACTCATTCCAAGATATATGCTCTTTTTCAAGATAATAAATAAAATAATAATATTAAAATACACTAACATATATACACACGTTCACCGAAAAAAAAAAAATAACAATAAACTAGCTAATAGCTAGAACAATTTCAGATGGAGCTGGTAGGGACAGCAAAAGCCAAGCAGCCCCACTTTTTGAGGTATTTCTCTTATTCTGTCAACCTAAAATAATTCCAAGAGATAACCACTAAAAGGACTTCTGTTAGAACAAGTTGTTTCAAAGTGTGGCTTTGCCTAATTTAAACTTGATAAATGAAAGAGACAAGTGAGTGCTAAGCGTTAGAAAAAGAATGTAAGAAATGTTGCCATGATGGGGAATAGGATCCTCTCCATCATATTTTTTTTCCATTGACTCTTTAAATGCAATTTTTGATGAATGTCAAGTTTGATGCCTGCTGGGCATTCTTTTTAAGAGTGCATTGAACCTTTACAGCTCAAATCCTTGATATTTACATGGAAAGGATAGGGGAACAAATGCATTACTTTGGGGTTTTACTTATAGACACCTATGATTTTTTATAGTCTCAAAAAAAAAAAATGCTTATTCCTCCTCTATTATGTAAGTCAACTTAGGATTCTCTCTGCAGTATATATGAGAAAGAAATAAAGTGAGGCATAAAACCGTATTGTACTCCTAGCAAACTCACGAAAAAAAAAAAGGTAGAATATTAATATTGATTATTCTCTAATACACTTGGGCAGCATAAACATTATATAAATTTTATGTAATCACCAAAATATCTTTACAAAAGTCAAAACATGGCATTTGGCCCTAAAGGTAGTTGAACAATGCTTTAGCTCCCAATAAATGGTCCCTAAATTCATCCTTGATTGATTAAGTCTTCAAAAGTCAACTTGAATATGCTTTAGGGCATTGGGAAGGTATCAGGATGATCCAATGTCCTAAAGAAACCTAGCAATGACTGGGGAAAGATGAAAGGACTTGAAGTATACTAATGGTTGATTGGATCACTACTACACACTCGCATTTTATAAGTGTTGTGATTATCGGATATAAGATGCACAGCGGAATAAGTAAAACACAACAAGTAAATGAAATACAACTAAAAAAATAAGAAACAACAAGAATCAACAAGAGGATTTACATGGTTCAGCAAAACCTGCATCCACGGAAGCAATAGGCATAAGAATTTCACTAAGAAATTAGTAAGTGCACATTACACTTCACAATGATCTCTCTCCTCTACAAAATATGCCCAAAACAACATATTTATCGATCCCTTGGAGGTTTACCTCCAAATTCCCAACCACCCCAACGTTCCAATTCAAAATTCAAATTTTTTCTCGCAGCTCAAATGCACTCGTCAACGAGAACAAGACACTCGTCGACGAGACACAGAAGACCACTCTTCGACTAATATGGTCACTCGTCGACGAGTCTTTACATCTCTGATTTCCTTGCCCTCTGTATCTCAGAACCTCTGAGCTTTTGAGCCTCTCGGTATCTACTCATCGACGAGCACAGGTCACTCGTCGACGAGTCCCTGTTGAGCAGCATCATTTACTCCATATGCTTTTTATTTTTCCTTTTTTTATGAGCCCTAAGTATAAGAGCCACACATACAAATATAACAATCTCCACCTTGGGGATTATACGCCCCTTAAGAGAACTCGAAAAACATATCTGACTGCTCCACCTTAAACTTGGAATGTTTAGTTGGTTTTGTCTCCCTTCTATCACTTGGAGAGATGGAGTAAGTTCAAGCAATGCTTGAACTTTTCACTAATGACCGGCTTTGTCAAAATATTCGCTGTGTTTTCAAACGTGTGAACCTTCGCCAATACAAGCTTACCTGAAGTAATCAACTCCTGAACCCTGTGGAACCTCACATCAATATGCTTGGTTCTAGCATGGTACACTTGATTCTTCGCTAAATAAATAGCACTTTGACTATCACAACGCAGCACAATGCCATCTTACTATAAGCCCAGCTCTTTGACCAAACAGGTAAGTCATAAGGCTTCCTTTGCAGTTTCGGCAACTGCCATATACTCAACTTCAGTTGTGGACAATGCAACCAGAGATTGAACCATAGATCTCCAATATATAGGAAATCCCACAAGGATAAAAACATAACCCATTGTAGACCTTCTATTATTTATATCCCCTACATAATCAAAATCAACGAATCCCATAACTGAAGGACAACCCTGTTACTTGCTGAACATGATGCCATAATCCGATGTACCCCGCAAGTATTTGAATATCCATTTTACGGCTTCCCAATGTTGTCTTCCTAGATTAGAGAGAAACTTACTTACCTCGCTCACAGCATGTGCAAATTCTAGCCTCATACACACCATGGCATACATTAAACTCCCCACGGCGCTTGCATAAGGGATGTTTGACATGTCCCGGATATCCTCATCAGTACTTGGGCTATCTATAGTAGATAACTTAAAATGACTCGCTAGAGGTGTACGCACTGGTTTTGCATCGGCCATGCTAAATCTTTCCAACACCTTCTTCACATAACCACCCTGAGATAACCATAACCTCCCTACAGTTCTATCCCGGTGAATCTCCATCCCAAGTATTTTCTTGGCTAAACCAAGATCATTCATGTCAAAGTCCTTATGCAACAATTCCTTTAACTGATTCGCCTCAGTTAAATATTTTGCGGCTATCAATATTTCATCGACGTACAATAACAAGAAAATAAGAGAACCATCATCAAACTTGTTTACATATACGCAGTAGTCATACTCACACCTTTTGTAGTCAATCTTGATCATATAGGAATCAAATCTTTTATACCATTACCCTTGGAGACTATTTCAACCCCTAAAGAGATTTCTTTAACTTTCAAACTAAGTTTTCTTTCCCTGGTTTACTGAATCCCTCCGGCTGTACTATATAAATCTGTTCCTCCAACTCACTATGAAGAAACACCGTCCTCACATCCATTTGTTCCAAATGAAGATCATAATGGGCTACCAACCTCAACACAATCCTGATAGAAGTGTGTCAAACCACAGGTAAAAAGATCTCATCATAGTTTATTCCTTTCTTTTGTTAGTACCCTTTTGCCACTAACCATGCCTTGAATTTTTATCCTTCCTTTTCTAAAATTGTTTCCTTCTTCCTATATACCCACTTGCAACCTATCGGTCTCTTCCCATCTGGAAGCTCCACCAAATCCCAAGTTTGATTCTTATGTAGTGATTCCATCTCTTCAATCATTGCACCCATCCACCTACCTTTCTCCTGGCCATGCACTGCCACATTAAATGTAGTTAGATCATTACAACTAGTAGAAAATGCATAAGACACTAACTCTTCAAACGCATACCTTAGTGGTTTGATAGTATGTATGGATCTTCATTTAGGAAGATTGTCGATTTGCTGGTTTCCCGAGTTAGAGCTCCCTGCAACCATAGGACCATGATCATTGTCATTGCCCTAAGCTTCCAACTCCACCTACACAACATGTTTATCTTTGCCCCAGTTTTCTAGCTCCTATTTCTGTTCATCACAATCTTGAGTACGCTTCATCATAGCCTTTTTATCAAAGACTATATCTCTACTAATCACCACCTTGTTTACCATTGAATCCCACAGCATGTGCCCCTTCACACCCTTATGATATCCCAAAAAGATGCAACTCTGAGATTTTGGGTCAAGCTTAGACCTCTCCTCACTAGACACATGAACATAGACTTGACACCCAAATACTTTTAATCCAGAGTAATCTACTGCATTTCCCATCCATACCTCTTCTGTCACTTTACCCTCTAGTGACACCCTTAGTGATCAATTTATCATAAAATAAGTCATACAAACTGCCTCAGCCCAGAAGTTCTTCGGTAGCCCTGCATTAAGTTTGAGATGCCAAACTCTTTCAGCAAGAGTCTGGTTCATCCTTTCAATCACACCATTTTTCTAAGGTGTTCGGCAAACGGTAAAGTGTCTCTTAATGCCTTGCTGCGCACAAAACTCCATGAACCGAGAATCAGCGTACTCGGTCCCATTATCCGACCCTAGACATTTTATTTTCTTCCCCGTCTAGTTTCCCACTTCTGCTTTACATAACTTGAACTTGGCAAACGTATCAGACTTGTGCCACACGAAGTATACCCAAACTTTTCATGAGTAATCGTCAATAAAACTCACATAATACACATGTTCACCCCTTGATGCTACTCTAACTAGGCCCCAAACATTGGAATGCACATAATCAAGAATACATTTTATTTTATGAACAGCTTATTTGAATTTTGCCTTTTTTTGTTTTCCAAGAACACAAATTTTGCAAAAATCAAATTGACATGATTTCAAATCTTTCAAGAGTTTCCTCTTGTATAATTCCTTCATACCATGTTCCCTTCATGTTCCCTCATATGCTCAAGACGCATATGCCACAAGACGGTTTCATCAGATTCAGCATCTACAGCTGCAGCTCCACCTACAATAGTAGTTCCCTACAATGTGTAAATATTCTCATCTAGCTTTTTCCCTTTCATTACCATCAGATTTCCTTTTTATACTATCATAACCCCACCTTTGGACTTGTAATTGAAACCATTACAATCCAAAGTGCCAAGTAATATCAAACTCTTTACATTGCTCAAGGTTCTCACAACACCATCAAACATTTTTATCTTAACATTTCCTATGTTAATGATCTTACAAGAAACATAATTATCCATAAGAACTAAACCTGAATTCACTAACTTGTAGGTGTTGAACCACTTTTTGTTTGGAGTCATATGGTAAGAACATGTCGAGTCAAGTATCCATGAGTCTGTAAGGTTATCTAACCCTAAAGAAACCGAAAGAACATCACCATCACTACAAACTGAACCTCCTTCTTGAACCACATTTGCTGATTTCGAAATTCCCTCATGCTTTTCAGCATTTCCTTTCTTCCAATCCGAACACTCCGATTTAACATGCCCCTTTTTACCGCATTTATAACACTAAATATCCTTTTTCTTCTTGGATTGAATACGAAATTTCTAACTTGACCCACTTTTAAACTTTCCTTTGCCACGCTCATTGTTACCTTTCACCACAATTCCTTCTCCTTCATCACATATTTTCAGTCTTTGATGAAAATTCAGTAAGGCATTTGTCACCTCTTCTAAATCAAGAGTCTATTTTCCCCATGTAAGGGTGGTGACTAGATTTTCATAGGCATGAGTCAATGGCAAGGAGTTTAGTAACATCAAAGTTTTATCATCTTCATCAAACGTAACATCAACCCGCATCAAATCATTTATGATTTGATTAAATGCATTGATATATTGATCTAAGTTTAAACCTTCAATCATCTTAAGCCAATAAAGACGCTGCTTAAGAAAAAGTTTATTATTGAGTGATTTGGACATATACCAACTTTCTAATTTTTGTCATACAGCTGTTGGAGAATCATGTTCCATCACACGATAGAGCATTTCATCGGCCAAACACAAGTGTATTGTATAAGCAGTCTTTGCCTCCAATTCTTTCCAAGTTGCCTTATCCATTCCATCCATTGAACACCAAGTAGAGCCTTTGTCATTCCTTGTTGCATAAGTATATCCTTAACTCTCCTCTGCCACAAACCAAAATTTCCAGTTCCATCGAATTTGACAATGTCAAATTATGCAGAAGATAATCCCAATGTCATAACAACAATCGCTCTGATACCAATTTGTTGTGATTATCGGATATAGGATGTACAGCGGAATAAGTAAAACACAACAAGTAAATGAAACACAACTAGAAAAATAAGAAACAACAAGAATCAACATGAGGATTTACGTGGTTCGGCAAAGCTTACATCCACGGAAGCAATAGGCATAAGAATTTCACTAAAAAATTAGTAAGTACACAATACACTTCACAATGATCTATTTCCTATAAATATATATATGCCCATAACAACATATTTATCGACCCCTCAGAGGTTTCCCTCCAAATTCCCAACCACCCTAACGTTCCAATTCAAAATTGAAATTCTTTCTCACAGCCCAAAAGCACTCATCAATGATAATAGGACACTCGTCGACGAGACACAGAAGACCACTCGTCAACTAGTATGGTCACTCGTTGATGAGTTTTTACATCTCTGATTTCTCTGCTCTCGGTATCTCAGAACCTCTGACCTTTTGGTCCTCTCGGTATCTACTCATCGACGAGTACCTACTGAGCAGCACCATTTACTCATATGCTTTTCTTTTTCCTTTATTTAAGAGCCCTAAGTATAAGAGCCACACATACAAATATAATAATAAGTCTTCTCACTATTTCTCAAGATTTGAAATGGTCTTAAATATGTACATCTCATATTTTAATTGTTAGAACGCTCTCTAGAAGACTCTTATTAAATACTTCTAACTTGTAGAACGCCACCAGCTGACAATTTTTTTAAAAAAGTGTTATTGAGGACAAAATATTGTGAGGCTCAAATCCTCCCTAAAGTTTAGTTACGAGTCCATTTATTAGGGCATTACCTTGGGACAAGGCAAAGTCAACATCATAGACCAGTAGTCCTACTCCTAAAGGTCACTTTCTCCTTAAGTATTTTACTAAGAAGCTCCTACCATAAATGGGGATCAAACCAATTACAACCTCACCAAAGACAAGTCCAACTATGACTTCTCCCCCCTCAAACTAATTTAACAAACCCACAGTTCCTGCAAAAAAGTTCAAAAGATCTCCATTGAACTAACAATAAAATTGATAATTATAAAAATAAAAATAATAAAATTATGAATCATTGTTTATCGATTTAGTTCATACAACTAATACTACTTTTAGATTTATTGAGTTTGGACTATACAAAGTGAGTGGTAATCCAGTTCTTATTTTATATTACTTGCTATCTTTCTTAAAATTTGGCATTGAAAACTCTAATATAAAAGTTTCAAACTCAGATATTAAAATGTCACTTAATTAATAAATATATAATGAACAATAATGAATAAACAAGTGAAGCTTACATGTATATTGTTTAATGGCAGCCTTTTTTCCTTGTCCTATGCGGCTTATGTAGTTTGATTTTTATTAAAATTTTCCTACTTTAAATAACAAGTCGTTAGAAATTTTCAAATTCAAGCAAATTATTGTTGAATTCATAGTGTAAAAGGGAAATTGTTAAAAGGAGAAAGTTACAAAAGAGATGTACTCTCTTGTTCTTTGGTCACAGAGATATAATCCTCTTAAAATATTTTAATGGATGCAAATGAACAGTTGATTTTTATTGGGGTGTGCTATGGTTTTGAAACCCCAAAAAAAAAAAAAAAAAAGACCAAATGATTTTGAATTTTTTCATATATTGGTCTACCAATTTTCAAGCTGCACAAAATAAGAATCTTATAAAGGCTTAGGGTCTGTTTGGAAGAGCTTTGTTTGAGGAAAGAAAAGAAAAAAAAAAATAGAAAGGAAACTCTTCTATTATATTTTCGCTCAACACTAAATACTATTAAATGTAAATCTAAATTGATAAAAATTAAGAAAAATCAAATCCTAACGATGTGTAAAATAAATTTTATTTATTAATTTTTTATATAATTTATTTTGTTTTTTATTAATTCCATGAAACCAAATATGAAAAATTAGATTCTAATAAGTTTTTCGTTCTCTTCTCTAATGTTTTTAATGTTCCAAACTAGCCCTTAAAAAATTTTGTGCATAAGTAATAATGTATTATAACTTGAGCAACTCCTTAGTAAAATTAGATAAAAGATAATCAAACACAGTAGCATGTCTTTCAATGATTAACTAGAAATAACTTCACATGTATATTTTTCAATCATTTCAAGTGTTTCTTACAAGACAATAAGTGGCTTATAATTAAGCCCTTAACTCATAGAAGGCAACACACCCTTCACTAGAAATGGACTCACAACAATGCCTTTCGCAATTTTAAAGATAAGAGTCAATTGAAAATCATTTTGTAAGACAAAACCTTACAATATTTATAATTACTACCATACAGGTGAGTAATTATTTGACTTATATCTAGATTTTTCATTATAGATTTCAATTATTACAAGTCCAGGCAAAGTAATTTCACTATCATAGTATATATTGATAATGGTGGTTATACTAGAAATTTCAATAAATAAATTCCTAAGCCATCCTTCCTTACTTATAACAAGAAGCTGAAGCCCTAAAACACAAACACCAACCCAACTGAGGATGAAATCCATCCACTAATAGATGTTGTTGGGTTATTTCCTTCCATGTGGAGGAAAGCTCAAGTGGATTTTATTAAAAGTCCAAAGCCTCCTTTTAGTATGAAAAAACCTAAAGGAAGTTATAAAAAGAGAAAGAAGAAGAGATGAGTCGTCACTTCTCAAAAAAAAAAAGAGAAAAACGTGATTTTTCTCATGCTGCCCAGATTTCATCAAGACTCTGATCCTGCTTCGTCTGTTGTCCAATTGAGCTAAAATTTGAAGGAGAGGTTCACAACTCAAGGAGCTACAATCTGAACGGTGGAGATCGGATTTTTGGAGCTCGGGAGTTAGGGTTTTTGCCTGTGAACAGTAACCACAAATTTGGTATATTCTCTCCAATTCTCTTTGTATTTGTCAAGATTGTTGATATCTTGATGAGAGATATTTGTATCCTCTAATTATCAATAGAGAAAAATTTGTGTACCCATTATTTGATTGATAGTGAAGATTTTAACTAGACCAAGTTTTATGGTTTTTCTTCCTCACACTGGGAAAGTTTTCCACATAAAAAATTATTTGTATTCTTGTGACTTGGTGTGATTAATTATTTCTCTTATTATTTCCAACACGTATAAAAGTAGAGATACACTATATTTGCTTGTATATAGGGAGAAGAATTATTCCACTGTGGTTCTTTATTGATATCTCTCCTAACAGATGTATCGATCATCATCTTGATATCTATCACCCAAGCGAGACAATCATCTAAAACTAAATGGCTGCCACAAAACTAGGCATAAATCATAATTTATTGTTCTTCTTAAATAATTTGATACTCCACCTATTAGCAGTAATGAAAATGATTTGGATTACAAGCATGCTTGCCAAAAACAATTAGTAATGACAAATGCAATATTAGTCATGGCAAACATAAGACATCCAATAACTCTTTGCATAATCGAGTAGGATCACCTTGCAGCATGTAGACCAAATGAACTATTGAGAAATTATGCCTTAAGATTATGTGTACACACAAATAGTAAATACGACAAGAAATAAAAATCAAAAAGAAAATAAGAATATGAATTTACATGATTTGGCAATATGTCTACGCTCACGGACGGGGCCGACTCTTCACAATATGGAGCCCTAGGCAAGATTTAATCAGGGATCCTTAATATTTTGTTTAATATTTTTTCTTTCTTACTTCGTTTTTCATATCTGGATTCATATTTTCTCGTTGACATAATTAAATTTCAAAATTAACACTAACTATAAATTGACAAACTATGTAAACAAATAAAAATAAATTTAATAAATCTATAGAAATAATAGATTGAAATAATATAACTTGATTATTATTATTATTACAAATTGATCGGTGAGTGAGACTTTAGAGATATTGGATTCTTTCCGGATACAACGCTCTAACCTCAAAACTTCCAAAATCTAAGAAAAAATAGAAAAAAAAAAAAATCAGAGTGAAAATAATAGAAAAATAATGCACAAACATTGAAATCAAAAGTAGAGTTGATAAAAATTACAGAGAATCAGAGGCCCAAAGATGATGAACACAAGAACCGGAGCAAAAATCATAGAAAGATCAAGAGATGAGAGTGAGAGAGTGTGAGAGATGGAAAGATTTTTTTAGAGAGGCTAAGAGAGAGATGAGAGTAATAGATAGTTAGAAATATAATAAAGTTGTTAGTAGGGAAATCAATGAGACTTGAAAAAAAAAATTAAATTGCATTTATTTTACATTTTAAAATACAATTTCATTTATTTGTTAGTTAGGAAGTCAATGTATGGGAAGAGAGCATAATAAATAATGTTAACATTATTTAATTAAAAAAAATTGGGATCCCAAAAATATATTATTATATTAAAAAAAAAATTAAGGGCCCCAAGGCGACCACCTCAGCTGCCTAAAGGAAGAGCCGGCCCTGTTCACGGAGTCCCTGTGCAATTTTTATTATCACTAATGAACAATTGTCTTGGGCCTGGATTTTAATCCTTGACTACAATGTCTATATATAGCACTATATGAAATCCCAAAATACCTTCATATGATATACAATTGTATTGCACCATAACTCTAACATATTGTACCCCCTCATATGATATACAATTGTATTGCACCATAACTCTAACATATTGTACCCCCTCATATGATATACAATTGTATTGCACCATGATTCTAGCATATTGTACCCTTATATGATATATAGTTGTATTAAATCATGACTCTAACATACTATACCCCCTCATATAATATATTGTAGTATTACACCATGGTTCTAATTTGTAATAGTCGTCTAGTGTATGCCTTCTGAAAATAAGCCACAACTCAACAATTTTCATTTTAGAGAATACTTACCCTTTTGGAGTTTTTAGACTTGTACCTCCACCTAAAACTGCACATCCCTTTATAGTCTTTGAATTTGAGCCACAACTCAACATTAACAATCACATTTGCTCAACAAACATTCTCGGTTTAATTTAAAGGGCAGGATAAGGATAAATGTTTTTTACTCATTCTAAATCGTTTTTGTCTCTAACCTAGATAATTTGAAGTTCAATTATTTATTACTTCCATATCCTTAAAAGAGTCCCTTTGACTCCCAATTGAAAAAAAAAAAAAAAAATCAGATCCCTACAATTATAAGTTACATACATAAACCCTTATTTTAAAATAATTGTTGTCATTAAAATCAAGACTATAAAACTAACTATTCAATAAGTATAGTTACTATAATAAGCATTAGTGATGTTTATTAGGCCATCACTAACAATAGTTAGCACTGAAAATTTAAGACTAATAATAAAAATAGTGATAGTTTTTAAACCGCTGCTAATAGTTATTTCTATTTATAGTTATTATTAGTGGAAGTCCAATAACTGTAACCAATAATTAGGATTAGCGGTGCTACTATAGAACCATTATTAATAATTATTTATGATACTTTTATTAGTATGATTTAACTAGTAGCGCTAGAAGCCGTCACTTATAGGTATTGATGATAGATGTATCGTTATGACAAAAAAGTTGCTAATTTGTGAACATCTGGCAATTGAATGGAATTTTTTTTTTTTTCAATTTTCTTGATTTTACTTATTATTGAAATTTCTTCATTTTTCTTATTATTGAAAAGATGGAATTTTGAGAACGAAATGTTTAGAATCCCCGTACAAGTGACTAAGGATTAATATGCCCCCCACGGGCATGGCGAGGTGGAAATGCATCAGCACGTAAAGGAGTATCGGGAGTTCAATTTTAGATAGATACACTCACGGAGTTAGCGGTACCTGTGGCTGATTAAATTTTATTCTGTGAGCTAGCAGGGACCATGAATGGTGAGAGTTCGCTTTATGAGCCAACAGGGACCGTAGATAGTGAGAGTTCGCTGAGAGCCAGCGGGGACCGTGAATGGTAATAGAGATGTATCCCGAGGTCGGGTTAGAACGTCCAACTGATGCACGAAAATCGTATCTGCATCCGGCCTTTACCTTGATCAGCGAGACCTGGGGGCGGAAGATGCTGATCCGTAGGTTTGGTGTCGCACCAAGAGGTCCAAATGGCTTGTTGATGGCTGAAGTTCCTATGTAAGAATTTAAAAAAAGCAAAACAAAAAATAAAAAAAGTTCATAACCTCTTATTTTTAAAAAAAAAGTCATAACCTCTTTATCATTTTTTCTTGTCTTGTCCGTTGCTTTGAACCGCCTAACATTACATATATAGCGCATTTTTCATTCCATATCCTTATTCTCCTTAAATTATTTCGAACATGAAAATTCCAACACAAGCCCTACTTATCTATTGCATGATAACTTAATCAACTTCTAATAAAAAGGACCACTACTTTTAGACAATATAAATCTAGTTGTAGCAATCCAAATTCGGATTCCTATACCAAGACCAGGAATTCTAATAGATCATAACATTAATGGAAATGACAATAATCCTGGATCCCTAATAGATCATGCCCCTCGATTAAATAACTAGATGAAAGGAACTTCCATAATTTTCATCATCCAAGCTGACGTGATTTTGAATAGTATAAATTGAAATAGACTACTATATCTTGGAGTTGTCATCATATTTTTCATTTTAAAAAGAGCCAAAAACATGATGTTAACATGTTGATCAGAAAATTAAGTTGCAACACAAGAATATTAACTAACCTAAGGAAAGGCCAACATCATGGTCTTCCCTTTCAAATAAAATAAAACATGCCTCCACAAACAAATAGAATGTCGAGTGTAATTAATTAATCAAATAGTCAGTTCACTCGTTCACATTTATAATGAAAATCCACTCCAAAGGAAGCTTACCTATTTACAATCGGATAAATTTTAGCACCATCTCAGCAAACTAGGAATATACAAGTAGGGCATAATCCGCCTATCGTCTCAAGCCCACATCACATACGTATCCCTATTCCCACCTCATTAGAAGATCCACCCCTCACTCAAAATCCAAATCCATCATGCCAACTACTCAGAAAACATTTTAAAAAAATGCAAAAATGAAAAATACTCGTGCTTTTACGAATTATTAAGATAAAATAACTCATTTTACTTTGACATAATTGTATCATTATTAGAACTTTATCTTACTCATAGAAGCATATAATATAAAACAATAATAATACATTGGACAGCCAAAAATAATTAAATGACAATATCATATCCATTTGTTCATGTATCCATATTTGAGATGAATTTGGAAAGAATTTCAGTCAAAAATGGTGATACTCCTAATGCAATGAATTTCTACCAACCTTGGATCACAAAATTCATCCCATCTACTACTATAACTAACTAATATGTTTACGGACTACCAAATCTGTACCTCTAAAACTGGATTACCGCTAAATATGGTACCATCCAAAATTCATTTATTTTAAAGTTTTATATACACTACTCGTCCACAACCTAACAATTTAAATTTTAAATAAAATAATAATCTAACATGATATCGGAACTAGTTATTACGACACCATGAGTTCTAGTCTCATTGCTCATATTCATTACATTGTGTTTTAAAAAATTATTGAACTCCCTATTATGAGTTTTTAGGCTACATATAAGTTTGATAAACATTGTTGACCGAACAGCCTCAGCTTTTAAGTAAAAGGGGTAACCTAACAATTTACATCCCTACAGCTCCTCTTAAAGCATGACATACAAACTCAACCTCTAAAGTGACAGAGGGGAGAGAAAAAAATTGACGCCAGCTAAGCACAGTGCACACTTCCAACATTTAACAGTAGAAAAGAAAATCGTATCAAATTAACAGGAAAACCACGATTGCGTGAGGGGGGGGGGGAGGGGGAGCTGTTTCTGGTTAATCATTTGTTGTAGCATTCTGCAACTATCAAGCAGTATCTCATAGTAGTTGCAGAGTCACCTTGTTCGAGGAAGAAGAGTTCGAGACCGAAAGAAAGTGAACACAAAAATGCATTTTTTATTAACAAAATTTTGAAAGAATTCTTTCCTATAAATACAATTCCTAGAAATGTGGCGGAGGAAAAAACAAGAATAGATGAACAAAATAAAACTTGGCCCAAATGACACTTTCCAACATTGTCACCAATGAAGAGGGAAAGGGGAGAAAGGAAAGCACTTTCCTGTGTTACAAGGATCCCAGCCCTTCCCTTTCCCTTCCACTTTCTTCCTTTCCATCCCTTCTTTTCCCACTTATTACATCCTTATACATCTACATGCAACAAAATCAAACCTAGCTCAAATGAAAGCTGAAAATTAAACCTACTCACCTTTCAGAAGCCACGTTGAGAACAAAGTACAAAGATCAAGTAATAAAACCATCTCAATAACTTCAATGTACAACTGATGTACTAACAACAAAGCAGGTGCCATTCCAGATGGAGTACCCAATTGAAGCAACTCCACTTGGCTTCCATTATATGCACCCAAGAAAGCTGCATGGCCTCCCTGCCTACTTCATTCTAGTATACAGCTTTATGCGTGTCAGCTGGCATTTGTTCTGCAGGAGCTTCCTGTCTGGGACAGCATTGATTCTTTCAGTAGCTACTTCAAATACAACCTTTTTCTGCTTCCGCTGTCACTATATGTACAATTCCGTGCTTCCAATTTCCAACAACTTGAAATACTTCAGCAATTTCAGTATTTGAGCAAAATGAGACACATCAATATACCTGGTCAACCAAGAAAAAGCATACGCATTACATAGGTAACTCTACAAATATTCATCCAAGGGCAAAGCAGACCCCTTCTCAGGAGAACAAGCAACTAATGAACATTTCACGTTTCTTCTCCAGAAAAAATATAACATATGCATAATAAATATAAACTAGTTTTTTTGCTTTTAAGTAAAAATATCTTCATTGGCAATGTGGCATCCTTTTAAGATAAATAGATCAACTTTCTGTTTCTTTCAATCTTGGGTCATATTAACCCCAAGGCTGAAGGATGCCATTTATTTTAGATTTTAGCAATAGCCAAGAATGGTCTTCATTAAAGTCGAGCATACTTGTCCTACTTTACAATTGTAGAGAAAACCATACCAATACCACATCATGCATCTGGAACTCTCGTGTAGAAAAGAACATAGGCAGCTGATGTCTTTATGATGTCCTCACCGACTGGAGAAACTGCACTGTCATCAAACTCATGCCACTGGCCAAGTCCATCCTACACGAGAACCAGAGAAAAAGATTGACACCCATATTAAACACGAGTCCAAACTCCAGTCCAAAAACATGGACATTTAAAACATTAAAAATAGAAACAAAAACATAGAACAAAGAACAGAATAGAAATAAAAAATAAAATATAAAAGAATTGCCACTAACCCAAACAATACACATAAAATTAGCAATTCACATTCATTATCATGCAATCTTAAGGAATAGAAGCCAAGCACAACATCAGTGACTTCTTTCTTGGGAAGGAAATAATTTAAGCTACTCCCTTGGCAATACATGCAAATAAGTCGCAGCCCATAGAAATGGCATTGATTACTCCTATGAAATAATCCAAAAGGCATACTAATGTGTAGGAGATTGTACATTCAAAAAAAATTGAGAAAAAAAAATTAGAATAGAAGAAAACAGTAATAATAATAATAATAATAACAACAACATAAATTTTAAGAAGCCATTATATGAATTAATGGTTTTGCAGGATATTTCCTTTTTTGTGTTTAGGAGCAGTGGATTTGTATGGATTTGGATAAAAATTTAGTATAATTCTATACAACATTTTATCCAAATCCATACAAATTAAGATCCAAGGTCCAAAATCTAAGCTCCAAAACATAGGATAAGCCTACTAAAAAGAATCATAATCAAATGGATTTTGACATTATATTCTGCTTGAGATTTTCATCTTGAAAGTGATGCTCTAGAAGGCATTGTATTTGAAATCAAGCATTTTAAATTATTTTGGAAGTCCTTTTTGGTGGCTCTCAAAATTCCAAAAGCAACAAGCTCTGAAAAAAAAAAAAATTTCCTTTTTTTTCCCAAACAGCCAAGAGACCAACTATGGCACATGGATACTCAAATATATTACACTAACCACACAATATAGAGTTTTAGCATTAGATATATGAATTAAAAAAGGGAAGAGAAAGGATAAAATAAATCAATGAAAGAGAACTAGGTAGCGGAACCTTAAAGGAGAAAATATAATAAAATTTAAAGATAAAATGATCAAAGATGGTGACTAGACTATAGAAGATGATGTAGACAAAAACACTCTTTGGAGTAGAATAGCTAACTCTATTAAAAAGATACTAAAAGAGATTTTGGGTAAATCAAGAGGAAGATTTTCAAATAGCAAAGAAAGTTTATGGTAGGATCAGGATGTCCAAAATCCATAAAGATAAAAAGAATTTGGTATAAAACATGGCAAAAATGCATAAACATAGATAATTTTGAAAAGTATAAAGAGGCGAGAAAAGATGCAAAAAAAGGTTGTTCGTGAAGTTGAAAATAGATCATTCAATAATTTGTATGCTAGATTTAAAAAAAAAAGGGGGGAAAAAGAGATATTTAAACTTGCTAGAGCTAGGGAAAGAAAGAGTAGGACTACGGTAATGTAAAATGTATAAAGAGTGAGGACGATATTGTCTTGATAAGGAAGAAGACATAAAAAGAAAGATGGTGAAGTTATTATAGTAAGTTATTTAATGAAAACCAAGTAGAAGGCTTAAACTTTAGAATTGACAAATGATGAGAAGAATAAAAATATGAAATTTCACAAGATCAGAGTTAACAAGGTTTGCACTAAAAAAATGAAAAATGGAATAGCTATAGGACAAGATAACATCCTAATTAAAGTTTGGAAATGATTAAGTGATAACAGAATTATATAATTAACTAATTCATTTAGCATAATTATATAAAAAAAAAATAGGAAAATGTAAGGCAAATAAAAAAAAAAAAAGGAGCATTGCAATACCTATATACAAAAATAAAGAAGATATTCAAAATTGTAATAACTATCGTGGAATTAAACTTATGATTCATACAATGAAACTTTGAGAAAAGGTAGTTGAACAAAATTAAGGCCAAAAACGAAGGTCTCAGAAAATCAATTTGGTTTTATGTCTGGGAGATTTACTACAGAAGTTATATATCTTTTAAGAAGATTAATGGAAAAGTTTAGGGAAAAGAATAGGGAATTATATATGGTATTTATTGACTAAGAGAAAATGTATGATAGAGTACCTAGGGAAATTCTATGGTGGGTTTTAATAAAAAAAATGTGTATGTAGTAGGTATATTGATGTTATTATGTATGATGGAGTAACAACTAGTGTTAGGATTATAAGTGGAGAGACTAGAGAATTTCCAATCACAATACATGTACATCAAGGATCTACTTTAAGCCCCTATATTTTTGCTTTAATGATGGATGAACAGACTAGAAGTATCCAAAATGACATTCCATGGTGTATGTTGTTTGCAGATGATATTGTCTTGATTGATAAAACTAAGGGTGTAGTAGAGTCTAAGTTAGAATTATGGAGAGAAGCTTTAGAATCTAGAGGCTTTAAGACAAGTAGAAATAAGATAGAATATATGAAATATAATTTCAATAATAGCAAGAGGAATATTAGAGACAAAGTTAAACTTGGTCATGAAGAAATCAATAGCACTAATAGATTTCAATACCTTGGATCTATTACGCAAGCTGAGGGATAAATTGAACAAGATGTAATCCATGAAGTTAAAGTAGGATGAGTAAAATGGAAAAGTGCTTCAAGTGTGTTTGAGATCATAGAATACCCTTAAAATTAAAGGGAAAATTTTATAAGACAACTGTAAGACCAGCTATGCTACCTGGATCAGAATGTTGGACGACTAAGAAATAGCATATCCAAAAGGTAAAAGTTACTGAGATGAAAACGATTAGATGGATGAGTGGTGTAATGTAAAATAATAAATTAGGAAATGAGCATATTCATGGTAAGTTAGGCATAGCTCCCATAGAAGATAAGATAAGGGAGGGACCAATCCGATGGTTTGGACACCTGCAACGTAAGTCACATAGTGAACTAGTGAGAAGAATGAGTTAGTTACTATAAGGGGCAGCAGAAGGGATAGAGATAGACCTAAAACAACTTGGAATGAGATAGTAAGGATTTAATAGCCCTAAATTTGTCGAAAGAAATTATCCATAATTGCATAAATTGGCAGAAAAGGATTCATGTTACTGACCCCACCTAATCGGACTTAAGGCTTAGTCTGTTATTGTTGTTGCTACTGTTGTATTGTTGCCCATTTGCACCGACACATTTGTTCTAAAAATGGATAGAGCATGCATATTGAACTATTCTAGTAATTTGGAAAAAAAAAAAACATTTTACGTAAAAACTTATTTAGAAAATGAAGTCAAATTATGTTATTTGAACTATTCATGCCCATGTGTCCACTGATTTAAAGCTCTTAGATGACAAATGCTTAAACATATATCCACGTCAACACCCATGCCCAAGTGTCACGGTCCGCCTTTTTCACACCGTTGTGAAGGGCCGTGCGACGCTAGCTAAAGCAATCTTGCTTAACTAGCCAGCCTATTGTTTACCAACATTCATCCACGAAGCACTTTCATTAACATTCAATCAGATAGCAGCGGAAATAATAATCAATTCATGAAAGCCGTGGCAACCAAGCAGTAAATATTGAAGCAAACGTAATTCATTAACAAATCCTCCGTTGACATGTTGTACTTAGCGAGGGAGGCAAGTAGGCTAAGCACGTTGACAATTGCTAGTGAGTTTTACAATGACTGATGAACACTCACCCTCCCCTAAAGAGCTTTCTAAGCCATTCTCACTCTGGCACTAGGAAACATCAAAGTGACCGAGGAGTCATACTGCCTTATTTGGCTTACAATGAAATAAATACTAGAAAATAACCCTACACTAGTATTTACATGATGGAAACCCATCCCAAACACACGAGATAAGCGGTCATAGGCAAGCATAATGCCCTGAACAAGCTTAGCCCGTAACATTCTCCCCCACTTATGCGGTCGACGTCCTCGTAGACTTTTGGCAATAGGTACACTTCAACTTTGTCCACGAATGGCTTCAAATCTTCCGTAGAAATCCAGCTGATTTCTTTATCATCAAGGCACTTCCACTTCACTAGGAACTTCTGCCACTTCTTCCTTGAGGATAGGAACTTTCTATCTGCAAGGATCTCTTCAACATCATGTTTGTCAGGTTGCACTGTCTTCAACTCTGCGCTGTTTGGCTGACTTCTGCTCAAGTTGTTGGTGTTGGCATTGAATGGCTTAAGGCAATTGACATGAAATTGCGGTCTTGTCTCCTGTTCTGCCCACTTCTTCATCTGCTTAGAAGCTTTCTCCAGATAGGCTTGGGCAAAGTCTGCATTCTGTCTCCCTTCACTGGTGAAGATGTACGCCCTAGGACTCTTTTGTCTGTACGGCTCGCCCACTGTGTGAGGTAACAGTGGCAACTGACCTGTAACAAGCTCAAAAGGGCTCTTGTTGGTTGTTGAGCGCCTTTGGGCGTTGCCACAGAACGGAGCCACATCAAGTAGTTGCACGCCATTCTTCTGGTTGTCATTGACACAATGGCACAAGTACTCATCTAGTAGCTCTCTGAATCTCTTCATCTGTTCGTCTATCTGTCGATAATAACTCGAAAAGATGTCAAGGCGTGACCTAAATATCCTGAAAAACTCTGTTAAGAAGTTGTCAGTGAACATTAAATCTTGGTCACAAATAATAACTTGGGGAACACCCCAATATCTCACAATAGTCACAAGGAACAATTGTGTCGTCCCCTCTGCCAAACAGTACTTTGGGGCGGCCATGAAAGTACCATACTTCTTCTACTCCCCCTTGTCTTGTTGGCAAGTGAGACAAGTTTTGGTATAATCAACCACATCATCCCGCGTGTGCGGCCAATAATACCTCCCCAGTAGTCCTGTCATTGGAGTCATTCTCCGCGAATACCCCTTAACGAACTTCCTGTAGAAACTAGTAAGGCCAAGAAAGGAACGCAACTCCTTCACTGTCGTGGGGATCTTCCGTTCTTGAATCATCCTTACGTTCTCCATAACCCTCCGGATACGACCTTGTTCAACGACTTGACCAAGGAATTTGTTGCTCCACCGAGCGAAAGAGAAATTCTCCTTCTTCACATCCAGACTGTTTCCCTTCAGCCTGTCGAACACCTTCCGTAGATGCTCTTCATGTTTCCTCTGAAACGACACCGATGCTCCCAATGGTGTTTTGGAAGGGTGAACACATCCCGCTTCCACTTCATCAAGCTGTTTCCCCAACTCTACTATCTCTCTAAGCGCAATCCAACATGGCCTTTTAGCAGGTGGTTTCACTCCTGATAACAACTCGATCTCTTGCTCCACAGTCCGTCGTGAAGGCAAATTGTGAGGCAGCTTATCCGGCAACACCTCCTTATCCTCATCCAACACCGCTTGGATGGTCGTAGGCTCCAGCTCTTGGCCTACTTCTTTGTCTACCACCACCGTGGCTAGACGTGTCTGCTCACCCTGACCCAATCCTTCATTGAGTTGTATGGCTGAAAGGGACTTCCCGTCGTCTCCCTTCGTTGCAACGACTTGCACCATGCACGAGTGATCTCCCATCAGACACAGGGAACCAGCCGAAGGCATCAGCACTGCCCTCGTCCCCATTAAGAACTCCATTCCTAGAATGACTGGATAGTCATCCAATGGCACCGCTGTGAAATTCGCATGACCTTCCCACTGTCCAAGCTTTATAGCCACTTGCTTGGCTACTCCCAGAGTAGGCTAGGCTACAGAGTTAACTGCTTTCACGCGTCCTGTATCCTTCTCTAAGGATAAGTTGAGTCTTCCTGCTTCCAACTGCGAAACAAAATTATGAGTAGCTCCCGTCTCCACCATAGCACGAGTACTCTTCCCATTTATCCTCAAGTCCACAAACATTAACCCTTTTGCTCGTGTAACTTTCGGTGTTTTTGCCTGCTTTTCCAATGCGTTCACTAACCGCACTGAACCCACCCTCGGGGCATCATCCTCTTCCCCATCGTCTCCCACTTCCTGTTCTACAATGGAAGCCTGTAAGGCATTAAGTGATGCTTTGTGAGGGCACTCAAAAACTCTATGAGGACCTCGACACAAGAAACACTCAATTTTACTCTTCCCCTTTCCATTGGGTGTGTTGAACCCTTGAGACGACGAAGCTTCCTGTGAGGTTGATGATTTAGAGTCGGCTCCCCCACTCTTGGGTTTGCCATTCTTGAAAGACATTCCACTGTTTCCCTCTCTGCCAAATCGTTTGGACGAAGTGGTCTCATCACCAGCGTAGTCTGTCAAACGCTCTGCAGCCGCTTGTGCAGTTGACAAGTCTTGAACCCTTTGCCTATGAAGTTCAGTTCTTGCCCACGGTTTCATCCCCTCAAGAAAATAGAACAACTTGTCCTTCTCCGACATATCCCGAATATCCAACATTAAAGCAGAAAATTGTTTCACATATTCACTGATTGACCCCGTATGCTTGAGATCTCTCAGTTTTCTCCTTACATTATACTCAACGTTCTCAGGAAAGAATTGGGCCTTGAGCTCTCTCCTCAAGTCTGCCCAACTATCAATCACACAGTTTCCATTTTCAATTTCTCTGTACTTGGTACGCCACCACAATTTGGCATCACCAACCAAGTACATGGTCGCAGTATCCACCTTTGCCTGTTCTGAGGCCATCCTCACAATGCGAAAGTACTGCTCCACATCAAACAAGAAGTTCTCTAACTCCTTGACATCTCAGGCACCCCCATACGTCCTGGGTTCTGGCACCTTGGTTTTGCTAACTCCCGGAGTGTTGGAGTTCCCCATAGCAAGAACCATCACATTTACCTTTGCATCCAGATCTGCCATCCGGGCTTGCAAAGTTTCCACAGTGTGGCGAAAGTCCTCTGACATGTCGCCTATCAAACCTGCTTGATGTTTTTGTGATCCCCTCACTTCATCAACAAGTTCTCTCATCTGGGCCACCTCCGCGGCCATAGTATTGGTTGTTTCCTCAACCTGTGCTTCCAGCACGCTAATCCTCTCAACAGTGTTTGGTGCCATGGTCGCTTACCAAAGCTTCCCAAATCCAACAACGAAGGCAATCGAATTCACGTAGCAACTCAACCTTGGGCTCTCACCAAGTGTCACCGACTTGGCTCTGATACCAAATGTCACGGTCCGCCTTTTTCACACCGTTGTGAAGGGTCGTGCGGCGCTAGCTAAAGCACTCTTGCTTAACTAGCCAGCCTATTGTTTACCAACATTCATCCACGAAGCACTTTCATTAACATTCAATCAGATAGTAGCGGAAATAAAAATCAATTCATGAAAGCCGTGGCAACCAAGCAGTAAATATTGAAGCAAACGTAATTCATTAACAAATCCTCCGTTGACATGTTGTACTTAGGGAGGGAGGCAAGTAAGCTAAGCACGTTGACAATTGCTACTGAGTTTTACAATGACTGATGAACACTCACCCTCCCCTAAAGAGCTTTCTAGGACATTCTCACTCTGGCACTAGGAAACATCAAAGTGACCGAGGAGTCATACTGCCTTATTTGGCTTACAATGAAATAAATACTAGAAAATAACCCTACACTAGTATTTACATTATGGAAATTCATCCCAAACACACGAGATAAGCGGTCATAGGCAAGCATAATTACCTGAACAAGCTTAGCCCGTGGTCATGTAACGTAAGTCAAATTTCATATCAAACTACAACCCTTCTTCCATAACACACAACATTAAACTTGCTCTTCACTTATAATCAAAATTTGAACTCAATAGACAAAGCACTATGTCCTAACAAAGGAAGCTCTCTATAGTCGTACTTTCAGGATTTTGAATAATTGAAATAGCAATAAACTATACACTAAATCCAAAAGTAAAAGAAACACTACTTACACAAACAAATGCAGTATAATGACCACCACCCATGCCTCCATAATGATTGATGATTGCATATAATGAGTAATGATCAGACAGTTGGCCACTTTTGTGAGCAATGTAAGTCGAGAGGTCAAGATCATCAATAGGGAAGTCAATAAATGTTTCCATCTTGTTCTTATAAAAATGCGAATATGAAAACCGCTTTAAATGAATAATCAGTATCTCTGGCAATCTCCAAAGATCTAACTTTTTGCTGGCTTGCTGGTGTTGCTTGCACATGGGGCAGTACCTAGCATTAGATGAGATCACAACAATTGACATTAGAAAGGCAAAGAGACAATGGCCATAATTCCAAGTGAAATAACAGAATACAAACTTGATTGCTTAATAGGAACTCTCTTTTTCCCCCACTTTTTTGTTCTCCTAATAAAGTATTTCACAAGAAAAGAGACAAACAATAGTATAGAAAAGGCCTATAGAAAGAATAAAAACCAAAAAATTACAAGACTAGAATAACTGAACATATAAACCAAAAAAAAAAAAGCAATAAAATACATGCTACACTCTAGCCTAAAAGGAAATGTTTCCTAACTCCATTGAACAAAATAAATAGAAATCAAACCAATCCTGCTATACTAAATTAAACCATTATGACCAAAAACTCTACGCCCATTACTACAGCTCCCTTATTGTGTCCTGAATGAAAATTTGACAAAAAACTGGCATGTTACAATTAAATTAAATAATAGAACTAAGATTGAGTATAAACTAACCACATGTCTTCTGGTCCCAAAGGCTCCTCCTTCAAGAAGGCTTCAAGGCATTTGTATAACGGAACTGTTTCTTGAGGCCTTTTCGTAAACAACCCAGGATTGAATATCTCTGGCAAAGAGCTCAGAAGCCTAGTATCATACCGTTCAATCATTTTATCCGGCCAACAAACACACACATTCAACATCCTGGAAAATCCTGAGACCACCACTGGCTCATTCATCTTTATCCTTGCACCCTGGATGTATGCTTTCTCATCTGTCAAGTAAAACTGGAAATCAGAATCCAAGTGTGAGCTACCCCCAGTCTCACTATCTGATTCTGAATCAACATCTGAAACAGCAGGACTGGTAGCATCCTCCATTTCAGCATCTTCATTACCACTATCTCCAGCATCATCATAATCAGTTAAATTATCTTCGTTAGGCATTAGAAATGGAACAAGTAATTTCAGAAACTGTTTGCGGATATAGGATCCTTTAGAAATATTAGACATTCTTGCCACAAGGGGAATTCCAAAAATCTTCCTGCATAACTTTGTCCTCCCATACAATGAATTCCTGATCAAAAACCCAGCATCAAAATATCAATCATGACAATCAATAAAAAGAATGAATTTTAAAAGAATTCCAAATTCAAAGCTCATAAAAAACACACAACTATAATCAAAAAGTTCAATAACAAGCATATGTTTCATGTTTTCTTCTTTTACTTGAAACGTAAGGTTTAAAACACTGCAGGTAACACAAGTTGCATCTTCAGACATAAACAGCTAACCACAAGATAAACACCTAATAGCAAGGCAACCAGAATGAATATCACAAATGTGAAACATCAGAAATAGTAGCAGGAAGCTAAGTCCAAGAACATTAATAGGAATGATAGAACACAAGCATGGTTACCAGAATAAGGAGCAGAAACAGGAAGAAATACCAGAATAGGGGCAGGAAGCCAAGTCCAAGAACATTAATTGGGAAAATGATGATGGGAAATGAACCGGTATTGAATATAACATGTTACTCAAAACCCCAAATTGGTAAGTCTCGCCAAACAAGCAGGAAGAGCTAGAAAAATTACATAGAATGAAAGAGAAACTCAAAAGTCCTCGTGCTGTTAAATGTAGCCAAACGAGTTGGAACACAAAATGATGGATAATGATGCACCTTTTTTGGAATAGAGATCCAAGATCAAGATCCACTTAAGCTCGGAAGGTGAACAGTGGCGCTTGGAAAAAAAAAATAAAAAACATGTATATGTTTCCCTCTATGAGAAGTAAAATCAATCAAATTAATCAAGTAGAAAGAACATATATAATTGAATATGGGTTAAGTTGGACTTACTTTTCCACCTGTGCATGCATGAACACAACTAAGTGGGGCGCCTCGCTATCTTTGGGTAATCGATACGCAACAAGCTGATCATCATCTCTAATCAAGGATAACAAATCAGTTGGCTCTTCCAGTAAACGAAGAATGCGATTGTTGTAGATCTACAAACCACTCCAAAAGTTCAGAGCACAAAATTGAATTACATGTGAGCTTGTGCTTGCCATAAACATTCAGTCCAAGTAAACAGATCTCTCACCAAAAAATAAAATAAAATAAAATAAATAAATAAATAGCTTAATTTGCCTACGAGTCTTACAAATCAATGGCTCAAAATCCAGCAGTAAAACATGTAAGAATATATAGGAAAAAACAGGTAACTAGACACTTCTAGACCATATAAATGACATGTTACATAGATGACAAAAACAATAGTTTCATTAAACCCCAGTACTCCTACATTCCATTCTTTCACTTCACCAAGCTAAACACAGGTCTGGCTACTAAAGGGGATTCATCTCCAAGTCCAACTTCATCTTGTGGCCAATTGCCTTCCTGGAGGCAATTTTTGGAACAAAAACGTTCAAATCTGAAAAATACAAGATAAGATGTTTACCATAACCTAATGTAACTTATACTTACATCCCAAATTTAATAAATACAGGAACTTCTAGTAACTAGTAAGATCAGTAATATTATGGTTTTAAAGGGACAATTATGCCCACTGCTATCCTTCTGGAGGAGTTAAATGGTTCTTTGTAAAGACGGCGTGGCTATAACTGATGAGGGAAGCAGCCGTGATAAAGCAAGGGGTGGCAAGGTTTATTCTCATCAGAGAGCAGTGCAGGCAAGTGTTACTGTTCAAAAGGGGGATACAGATGAAAAGTTTAGTATGGGAAAGGAGAAAAACAACAGGGAGATATGCCGGATGATGAGAGTGATGTAGCCAATGAGTTTGCCTGTGATGATGGATTGTTATTGGAGGAGTTTTTAAAACAATCAGGTATGTGTCTGACAACTGAATCTTCCAACTTACATGAGGATTCATGAACCCCACTCCGATGGAAGTTCAGAGGAGTGCCTAATTTTGGGGACAATGGACAGGCTAAGAGCAGCAATGTAAAGTTGGGATTTTCTCTATTTCTGTGGAGGAGATTAATGGTACAGATTTAAGAGCTCAACAATAAGATGGGTGTTCTGAAGGAAATGAAGTTCGACTGGATGGTGGCACAAGTATGGTGAAGAAAAATCTGGAGGAATTAGCAGACTGCAGTGCTCTGTGAATTACAATGGCAGGGGTTTAAAGAAGGATTTTTCTTTTTTAACTAGTTTCTTTTCTATTTTAAAGAATTTCTTGTCCTCTCTAAGGTTGTAATCTCTTTAGCTGTGCTTTCTTAATACATTTTTTTTCACTATTTTTTTAACACATCCCCCTCCTTAAGCCCAGGCTACAGAAATAAAAGCCAAAGAAAAATTCCCAAAGCCCTTTCAACTTAAGGATGAGTTGAACAAATTATCTTGGCATGGAAGTCAGCCTGGTAGACTGATTCCACTCCAACGTAGGAAGACAGCCTTGATTTTATTTATTTATAAAATATACTGTATACACAATTAAGAATAGTGTAATCATTATGTGGACAAAATATCACTTTAAAAGAAAGACAAATTATTCATAAAAAGAATTAAGTTCAACCAATAAGAATTACATTAGAAAGTTTACTTTAGATGCGTTGAGGTTTGAACACAAAAACCTTTAAGAACGAAGTCTATATTCATTGCTTACACCAATTTTTAAAATTCAGTTTCTATTTCAACTTCAGAAAATATCTAATTATCAACATTTGGCAATCTGTCAAAATATTGTTATACAAATAAAAGTAGTATATCTTGGTTTAAAGAAAATGAAAACAACATCATAAAAGTTAGATAAAAAACATATATCTTGAAAGAAATATAGTATAGGAAAAGCCTTTTGGCATCTCTTAAACTGTTGTCAAGTGAAATGTAAATAGCATTTAAAATAAAGAATGTATATCTTGAAAGAAATATATAATAGACAATAGATAAAGCTCTTTCACATCTTAGAAAACTATTGTGAAGTGCCTAATATCATTTAAATGTACAATAAACATGGCTTTTGAAAGATAAAAATAATGAATAAGAGGCTTTAGAAGTAGTCTCCAGAACAAATTGATCTTAAATTAAACAAAACTCACTAATTGGCCACTAAATAAACCAAAAGTGGCAGGTGTGAAGATTTTAGTTAACAAAATCAAAATTTATATAAATTTCAAATTACCGATGCATATAAGAATTATGTACGGAAACTATTGAGTTTTACTCACAAACCTTGTGGGCTATCTAGTTTGTAAATTGAACACTATTTCCATAATTTGTAAATCAAAAGCTCGACTCACAGCCAACCTAGTACAAAGAGTCAATATTATTTCTATGATTTTAAATGTTATACAGAGAATTAAATTTCATCTTAAAAATAAAAAACAGTTAAAATTTAATTATATTTAGTCTTTTAACATTTCAATTTAGATATAATTTTAGTATTATATATTATATAGCTTAGCAGAGGGTGGGCCTTGAATCAACTGTAAGGTCACGCCACTGTCACCAGTTGGTCACAGGCTTGAGTTCAAGGAAACAGTCTCTGTATAAAAGCAGGGGAAAAGGCTGCATACACTGCGATGACCCTCCTAACATCACAAAGTGGGGAGCCTTGTGGCTCGGGGACTTCCGTTTTATTATAAGTTTAGTTATTGCAAACTAATGTAGCCCTGTCAGTTTTATAAACGTGTTGCATCTGTATGTGTCGTATCAGTCTATAACACCGTCAATCTTTGAACCTCCTCGACATGCATATGATGCCTCATAACTATATTGAAAATTTCTAAAAATGCATTTTTAATGCCTGACATTTCTTCAGCTCTTCTCATGAACTCATGGATGCCACTTCAGCACTTATCGAGAACTCTTGGACACCCCAACGATTTTTTGAACATGTTTTAGGCATCTAATGAAGCGCTGTAATATTTAATTTACTTTTATTCATAAAACATCATAAATACAAAAGAACACTACAAGTTGTTCTTTTGAAAAAATTCAAATAAACCTGTTGACATTTTCAATGAAAGAACATGTATATTACAAATTTCTACAAAATAAAATAGAAAAATGAAGATTCATATGAATTTATTATGTTATTTAATATAAATTTTATATAGATATCAAAATGAAATGCTTGTCATACATAATATTTTTTAATTTAATATTACATTCACTTCTTGTGTCTTATATTTTGAGAATTTGCCATATCCCCATATCTGCAATGTTGTAAAAATTGTTACCTTGAACTGTGTTCATGCCGCATTTTGTAGTAGTAAATAAAATATAAATGCACATAAGGATTCATAATTCATAAACTTAGTGACAACAATGTACCATCAATTTATTTAAGAAGCATCTAAACACTACTAGAAATTATCTAAATATATTACTGATTATTCACGTGCTATCACGTCTAATGAACATGACATAGTTACTAGTGTGTGCGCAAGTATATAAAAACTACCATATATTTAGTACGTTTTTCAACACCCAGTCTCAATACAATATTTAGGGTTTAGGGTTTATGCAAAATATTGTACTCGTAAATGGCAATTTAGGACAAAATAAACCTTTCAAGCTAAACTTCTATTGATACCATCACTTTTTGTGATCACATTTGACTGTTACGAGATGCTGGCCTGGCAGAGATAAATAATAGGATCTCAGAGGAGGTAAAATCCATTATTATTTAAATGCCAAAGGAGAAATTATCAACCATAAGTCACATGGGTTAAGCATAATCATAGTAGTCAAAGGCGCAAGGATACTTGGATACGAGGAGCAAGGCAAAGGCGCGCGCCTCACAAAGGTGAGGCGCACAATTATTTAAATTGTGTACAATGCCTATTTGGTGGGTAATTGATATATGAACACATCAATAGTAATATTAGAATTTTAAATGCCAAAATATTCAGAAAAAATGTATAGTTTGTATACTGCATTCCCAAACAAATTACAAAAGAGAAGCTAAATTCAGTAAAAAAAATGTTATATATAAATTTGCATTAAACTACATAATTAATTACTTATAATATTATAAGAAGCAGCAGGCAGCAGAAGAACTGAAGAAGAAGAAGAAGAAGAAGATTACTAGTTTGATTTTCAAAGCAGTCTGATAACGAAAGGCTCGTGCTGGTTCGAAGGGTCAAAGACAAAGGGCTCCTGCTGGTTTCATGCTGCTTCAAAGGGTCGAAGACGAAGGGCTCCAGCTGGTTTCAAGATGGTTTGAAGGGTTGAAAATGAATCCTGCTAGTTCTAGTCGAAGGCCTGAAGATGAAGGGCTAAGGCAGTAGGGCTGCTTCAAGTCGAAGGATGGATTGCTGGGAGAGGGTTAGGGCTGGTTCTAGGCCCTCTGACTACATTTTCTTTATTAATAGGTACAAACATTTCAAGGCGCGACTCACTGCGCCTGGAGCATCAGTGCACCTGCCTGCGCCTTTTGAAGGTCGCCTCGCCTCAACAGGAATGAGGGGCTGGCCTCATCGCCCTGCTGCGCCTTTGACTACTATGAGCATAATTCCCCCTAATTTTAAGCATTGCAATATATAAGAAAGGAAACTTAGTAACAGATATTGCGCCTTTTGAAGGTCACCTCACCTCAACAGGAATGAGGCGTTGGCCTCATCGCCCCGCTGCGCCTTTGACTACTATGAGCATAATTCCCCCTAATTTTAAGCATTGCAATAGATAAGAAAGGAAACTTAGAAAAGGTATGATCCCCCCCTTCTCCTGTTGCTCAGGTGTCATCCTTTTTAGTAGTTTATGTTGATAATATAGATTGATGAGTCAAATGGTTGATCCACTTCTCCCCATCAGTACCTGTCCCCAATCCTTTTACCCCTTCTTCTACCTTGCAATCATGCCTATAAGACCCTGTTCCCCTAGTCTTGTGTACACCACCAACTATACTCAAAATCACATCTTGTTTGTCTTCATCCACATGAAACTACAAAACGAACTGCAAAACTTCTCATAGCCAGATACCTCTTCCAACAATTTTTTTGAGAACAAAAGAAGATATCATTAATAGATAAAATATTTACAAGAGGGAGAATGAGATATCACCGAGACAAACTGAGACACTCCAAAACTGGGAAAAAAAATGCAAGATAAAAGAGATTATCAAGTCAGTGTGTTCCTCCAATCTCTTTGAAACTCCTGGAAGCTTGCCTCTTTAAAACTCCATAGTCGACACAGAACAGTGAGGCCAAGTATTTAATTTTTTCCCAAACCAGAATCTGGTTTAAATTTTTCCTAGAAAACATCTGAGTATTATGTTCCATCCATAAACCCCATAATACCGCGAAAAACCCAACTTCCATAATGTTCCCCTATCCTTCCTTCTACCAAAGCCTGCAAAGGATATCTCTACAAAATTTTCCACCGAAGGAGGACAAACCCAGCTTTATCCCATAATGCCAAAAAGCATAATTCCATATACTCCAAGCAAACCCACATTGCAAAAGAAGGTGAGAAGCTGTCTCAGAGTTCTTGTAACAGAGCACACATACAACAAGAGAATGAGCCTTCATGGGTCTCCTAATTTGCAACAAGTTATTAGTATTTATCTTATTAAGCACAACCAAGTGAACGCCTTCATTTTAGGGGGAACCTTAGCCTTCCAATGAGTAGAGTAGAGCGGGAAAGAAAGAGTTGGAACGAATCAAAAATTCAAAAATGGATTTGCAAGAAAACACTCAACTGGTCCAAAGACCAAGAAAGAATGTCCCACCCTCAAAAAAGTGACTCCCATTCAATAAAGATAACAAAAATGACAGTTACTAGTTTTGATTGGGAGCTTTGGCTCCCTGCTTGGTGTATGTTCGGAGTTTTCTGTATATATTCCTTTTGATCAATATAATTTATAATTTACCAATCAAAAAAAACAAAAAACTAAAAAAACAACTAAAAAACAAAAAACAAAAATGACAGTTCCAACTTCCACCATCTCCCTATCGTTGAGAGGTCTCCGAAAGTGGAGATTCCAAGAAACCAAAGGGCTGCTCAAGTCACCAACTAAAAAGGAAAAAAAAAAAAAAAGAAATGGTTTTATTTTGCTCAAAACTTAGATGAAAGAGACGAGAAAAAGTCGAAAATGGTGCATTTCCAGCTAAGGGTCTTTCCAAAAATGAATATGAGAACCCCTCCCCAGACCAAGTTTAGTGTGATGGGTGAAAAAAGAATAGATCTAAGAAATGGAAGTCCACGGACTCCTAGAGAGCATCTTAAATTAGCATTGGTATCCCACCTATTCTCATCCATCCCAAACTTGCTTCTTATTACTTTATGCCAAAGGGAAGATTCTTCTCGAGGGAAGCGCCATAGTCATTTAGCTAGAAGACCCGGATGTTTTTCGACACCAACTTACCAAGACCCAAACCCCCCTCCATTTTAGATTCTACAAACCTCAGCCCAGTTCACTAGATGGTCCCTATGACTCCCATCGCCAGACCACAAAAACACATCTTGCTATCTTCATCTTCTCACAAACCAAATCATACCTCAACTTTCTCACTACAACCTTTTTTCCTGTTCCCATGAGGAGTTTTAAGGTCTTAATAAAAAGAAAAAGCGCTGGTCCATTTAGGAAATCCTCATCATCGCTAAAAGGGTCAAACGTGGCTCCTTTTCCATCTCACTTTCAAAGGAGGAGAAAAATTGGCCTTCGAGGAGTTTAAGTTCTTCATCTACTCAAAGACAGTAAGCCCTTGGGTGAAAACCTTTAGGGCTCCAAATCACTTCTTCTTGCTTCAATTGAGAGCAAATGCCTTTGGTCATTTCATATCACTAGAGAAGATCCCAACCAAGGGCGTGATGCAAATGGCGTACGCACCATATGAAAAAGAGGCAATGGAATGGAAAAATAGTGTGGGAAAGAGTGAATGAACAGCTCAAAACAACTTGAATTAATCCTTGTGTTGCCTTGATTGTGGCTACTACAACATCTACCCTACAAGCAAGCAATGAGAACAACCCTCTTTGAAACGAACACCTTCAATTTTTGCAAGATTGCAAGCTCCACTTCTCCAAAAATAGAGAACTCTTGCGATGAGAGTCTAAGAACAAGATTTGACAGTAAAGTTTGACCAAGGATTCTAAGGTTTCTTTGAGAGAGAGAGAGAGAGAGAGAGAGAGAGAGAGAGAGAGAGATCTTTCACAATTTGGGAATCAACTCAAACTTAAACACTTTTCTCGAAAAAAGCCAAGTGACCACAACCAAATCCAAGCTCCTAGGCCCAATGTTGAACCAACCATGGGTGATGCAATATACAAAGTCCAACCTAGAACAAGTTAGATTGTAATAAAGGAGAAAGCAGACAGAATTAAAGGAGACAAAATGGGCTCGCAAGGAATTTGTTAAGGACAAGGAGACCAACGTTAATGCAAGTCTAGGCCCAGACACAAAACTACTCAAATAATCATGCGTCTTCATCTAGGGCAAGCTTTTCTTGGACCAAATCATCTCAGGGGGCATGAGGGAAGTAAAAGGAAAGGAAGGCAAGGGGCATGCAATTGAATACGAAGGAACAAAATACTATGAGCATCCTACTCTATAAAGACTCTAAAGGTGTACAACGATCAAAATGAGGTTGGAAATTGACTGTTGGGTTGGGGAGCAAAGGAAAACGGGTGATTGAATTGATGGTGTTGATTGTATTTCTAATGATCTTGATGACTTTGAGAGCACTTCCCTACACCCTCACAGCCCCAAAAATGAGGACTTCTCAATTGAGTACCTGTAATTAGAAGGGGTCACAAATGTTCATAAAACAAAGGTGGCCCTTCTCCTAAAGATGCTCTTAGCGATTCTCAACATAAGGAAGGGGAAGGTTAGGATTCAAACTTAAAGGCTCCAAAGTAAGACATTTAGGGTATTCAAGCTATTAGGGGTACCTAGAGTTTGGATGAAGCTCTAATTATGGAGGAATCTAGACAAAACACTTCAAACTCTTCTCCTAGTGCCTCTCTTTGGAAGTCCCAAGTTCATTTCCAGCTTCCACTTTAGATAGCCCAACTTGTAACCTTGGGAATAAATGAATTTCTTGAGACTACTTTGCTTGTTGTGGCTAACCCAAAAGGCTTATCCCCATCACAAAGCATTCAAATTCTACACCTAATACACTACTATGCCAAAAGAGGTTAACTAAAATAGGGGATTCACATTTAGTGGACCTCCTAGGAGATGAGAGAGACTTGCAATGCTCAAACTTTCTTGATGAGTTGGGTCTTAGCCTCAGCAACAGGGGACAAGGAAGAGAAAAAGATCCTCAAAGTTGAGCAAAGAACTAGGTAAGCTTGTCTTCTCGATCAATCACGATACAAGATAAAAGCATACAGGTAGTGTTAGTAGTTGTTAATGAAGATTCTTTCTTGTAGTGTTCAAGGATTAGGAAATAGTAGGAAGTAGGGAGTGTTGACAGAGCTAATCAATCAAGTTGCTCCCTATAACGTGTTCTTCCAAGAATCTATTATTAAAACTATGGACGCCTTCCTCGCAAGTATTCTAGGCTAAAAGATTTGGTGTTCTTCCCATCCTCAAGAGCTTACAAGGGTCAAATTGTTACTTGGGATGCTAAGGCAGTGTCCTTAAGGGATTGTGTTGTAGATCGTTTTTCTTCTCCTTCCTTGTCACTTGAGGTGAAATGGTTTGGGGAATGGTGGTTCTCGTCTGTTTATGGACCCACTCTATCTCAATTGTAAATAGATTTCTTTGAGGAGTTGGCTAGCCCACTTGGCCTTTGTAACCGCATTGGGTGATGGGAAGGCATTTCATACCATCTAACTTGCTAGAAAGAGGATGGGAGTTTCTCAGGAGAACAGCAACGAGGACCTTTGGTTCCATCATTTGAGATTAAGGGCTTTGAGGATTTAATGCTAGTTGATGGTCTCTTCACCTAGGCAGCTTTGAGAGATTGCACAACTTCTTCTTGTATTGACTGCTTTTTATTCACCAATGAATGAGAAGACATCTTCCTGAATGTTTTGGTTAGATTAGCTTCGGATTGTTACTCAGTTCTTTTGATGTCAATCCCATTCATTGGGCCCTACCCCATTCCATTTTAAGAATATGTGGTTGACACATTTCTTCTCTTAGGGAGTACACTAAGGCTTGGTGGAAGAAGAGCAATATTCAAATGTAGTCAAGCTTTAGAATTATGAGGAAGTAGAAATCTATAAAAAGTAGACTAAAGCTTTGGACAAGGATGTTTTCGGTGATTTAAAAGAGAAAAAACTTGATTCTAAATGAGATTGAGTGATTGGGCAAGTGGAAAGAGTGCACTTGGCTAATGAAAAGGATTGAGCTAGAAGGTGTCAGCCTTGAACGCTATAGTGTGATCCTTTTTTGAGAAGGTATAATTTGGAGATTGAAATCTAGTATAAAGTGCGTGAAAGAAGGGGGTTTCAATATCAAACTATTTCACGAGGTGGTCAAAGGGAGGAGGAGGAGGAAGAACCCGATTAAGGAGCAAGAATTAGATGCAGGATGTGTGATGTAGGACTCTAAGCAAATCTAGGAAGTAATTACATATTTCTACAAGAGTTTCCATAACGAGAGTTTGCATGAGTTGATTGATGAGTGAAGGTATTAACTTGAGCTCAATCAATGAAAACTTTGCTAGGTGGTTAGAAAGGCCTTTTGATATAGAGGAGATCGAGAGGCAGTATTTGAAATGGATAAAGATAAGGCGATAAGGCCCCAGGTCTTGACAACTTCACTATGGCCTTCTTCCATGGGAGGTAATTCAAGGTGGGGCTTAATGGCCTTTTTTCGTGATTTCACATAAATGGTGCGGTGCAGAGGAATGTTACTATCCCTAAGATGCACTAAAAGATGGTGAAAGAATTTGGACATATTAGCCTAGTTGCTAGTCTCTACAAAATCCTTGCCAAGATTTTATCAAAAGGCCTTCAAGAGGTGTCAGGGAGGATAGTTACTCTAGAACTCTACCTTCATTAAGGCAAAATTCTATATGCTGCTCTAGTTGCTATTGTAGTAGTGGAGCATGTGAGGAGGAGGGGAAGGACGGGATTCTTGCTTAAATTAGACTTCAAAATAACCTAAGAAATGGTTAGATAGAGTTTCTTGAATCATGTGTTGGTGAATAAGAGTTTCAATTGGGTTTCGAGAAAGTGATTAAAGGATGCCTATCCACAATGAGTATTTTGTTTGTTGTCAATGGCCAGCCTAGGGAGTAGGTAGTGCTTTCAAGCCTCACAGGGTTTGAGGCAAGGGGATCCTCTCTCCCCATTTCTCTCTAACCTTGTTGTGGACCTATTAGGTAAGATGATTACCCATGCTCATTGTCTTAATATCATTCATGGTTTCAAGGTAGGCAATAAGGAGGCCATATGTTCTATCTCCAACTTGCTAAAGGCATTCTTTTCTTTCTCGAATATGAGTGTGAAATTTCTAAGACTCACTTCACTGAAAATCTTCAAGAATATCTCAATCCCTAAGATCTACATGTCCAAAATCAAGGTAACGGTATCAATGTAGATAGGTGCATATTAGATGGCATGGCAAACTTAGCCAATTGCACCATTTTGGAGTGAACTTCGACTATCTAGGTCTCCCTATTGGATGCAATCCTAATTACACCTCATTTTGGGGCCCAGTGGTGGAGAAAGTGGGTAGTAGGTTGGGGGTAGGAAGAGGGCTTACTTATCCTTAGGAGGTCACATTGCCCTTATTAATGTCATTCTTTCCAACATCCCCATTTATTTTCAAAAAACCAATTAGGGTGGTAGAGGGTTTGGAGAGGATTAGGAGTTGAGAAGCTAAGAGAACTCATCTTGTTAGCTAGGATAGGATTAGCATAATTCTAGAGGGGATTAGGGCCTCAAAAGCATGGTGTCTAAAAACATTTCCCTAGTTGGAAAATGGCTTTGGAGGTTCCCCTTGGAGGTTGTCCCCCTTTCGCACATGGTAATTAAAAGCAAACATGGTTTGCATCAGAATGGGTGGACATCATTAAGAAGTGGCAATGCTTCTCATGCAAGACCTTGGAGATTCATCTCTCAGATAGCCCACTTATTCTACACTCTTACCAAGGTTATTAAAATCGGAAACCTACGTAGCATCATCACTACGATGATTTGCAGGATCAGATCGAAGAATTGGATTAAGGATCATAAGATCTTACTACATACATATTTGAATAAGAAATTTTATGTTGTTTTTCATAATTTCTATGATATAAACCTGCAAAATTTAAGTGTTGAAGACTCAAAAACAAGTATCAATTGTAGGGCCTCATATTACAAGAAGAAAAAGAACCATTCAAATTGTTGCATTCCTAAATCAAACCGCCTTCTAATGGAAATGAAATAATTACTCACAGAAAACCTAAGAATGTAATTTTTAACACAAATCAATCAACAAACAATCATACAACATCAACATCCATTTGTATTTTAAAAAAGATCTAAAAATGAAATAATTACCCATAAAAAACCTAAGAATGTAATTTTTAACAAAAATCAATCAAAAAACAATCATACAACATCAACATCCATTTTTCTTAATTAAAACAAAAAAAAAAAAAAACTTGGCAAACAAAAGCTAAACTATCAAGCTAGCTTATATCTTAAATGTCAGCATCCAAGCCGCCATTTGTCTCATTATCACTAAAACTATCATCAATCACTTAATCAAGGCCATCATTAGAATCATCAATCATCACTATCATTATCATAAGTACTGTTAAATGCATCAATGTATTATTTATCTATTTCATTCTTAATTTTTAAAATTCGCATCACTCACTAATCACCGAAAAGGCAGCCCAGTGCACAAAGCTACTGCATATGCAGGGTACAAGGAAGGGGCAGCCACAATGGATCTATACTATGCAGCCTTACATTGCATTCTTGCAAGAGGCCGCTTCCAAAGCCACACAGGGACAACTCTACCATTGCACCAAAGCTCCCCTTCACTTAACAATCACCAGTGAAGCAAAAAGACACTTTTGAGTCACAATTTCATTCATGTAAAATAGGGCTGTTCAAAAATATTTGAAAACTGATCCGATCCAAAAATCTGATCCAAACCAAACTGAATTTTCGGTAAACTGATTGTTTGGTTTGATTTTGAATTTTTTTTTTTTTTTTTTTTTTTTTTTTTTACCATTTTCAGTTATCAGTTGAGTTTCCATTTTTTGTTCATGAAATAACAGTTACCCAAACCGAACCGATACATGTACTTATTTACAATACATATAAATTATATTAAATATTATTATATAATATATATATATATATATATATATATATATAATGTATCTTAAAGTTATAAAATAGCATGCACAAATATTTTGGGGTGATTAATTTATAAAAAATAAAGTATAAATGCACACAAAAAATCGAAAGCCAAGTAAAATATCTCATTTTTTCTTCAAAAAAATTATAATGGTTTGAAAATTGGTTAGGATCGGATAAACGAGCTAAACCAAACTGTCGGTTAACTGAAGGATTTGGATCGGTTTCGGTTCACAAAAACACCGAACCAAAACTTTTGGTTCGGTTTGGTTTCTAAAGATTCAGTTCTAGTGACCGAACCATGAACACCCCTAATGTAAACTATACTTAATGACTTCCTAAGTCATCTATTTCATATAAGTTTTACATGACAAAAACGAAGACTACGAAAAGTATTTTAGTAAGATTTTTAAAATATGAAAGAATGTAGGATCTTACAATCCCATTACGATCCTACTATGATCCCACTGATCCTACCAAGATCATACCAATTTGCAATTCTATGTCAGATAGGGATCATTTTAATACAGTACAATCATTGGATCTAGATCATGATTTTAAGAACCATGCCTTTTACTAGGGTCGTTCAAGATTATTTGAAAACCGAACCAAACCAAACTGAAAATACGATTAACGATCTGTTCGGTTCAACTTTGGATCAGATTATTTACAATTTTCGGTTATTAGTTTGGTTTCGGTTTGTATTGATCGTGAACCGACGGTAAGCCGAACTGAACCAATATATAATTATTTATAATAATATATGTAATATAACTATATTAATATAAATATATATAATGCCTTTTAAGATTAAAAATTAAGAAGTAAATGGCTATATTTGATTGGTTGTTTATGTAAAGATAGTGTGTGGCTAACCACACCACACCACACCAAACCATAACTCAAAAGGACACAAAATTAAACCCAAAAACCCAAGCCCAGGAGCCCTATCTCATGATTCTTTCTCTTCTCATTCTAACTACTCTCATGTACGAAGCCTCCATAGCTGCCTCGTCTCTTTTGCTCCAAATTAATACCAAGCTGCTACTCAAATATTCGTCAGACTGCCACTTAGATCTACGCTGCTGCAGCTGCTGCCTACTGTCCTCAACAACGCCACCGCCTGCAACGTCATCGAGCCCTTCCCTAATCACCTCCTCCTTTGCCTTGCAACTCCTCCGACAACTTCAACCTCTCCATCACTGCCCTCGAGCCCCCTTCACCTTAAAATACTTGTAGATCTGGCCTAAGCACTCTGTTGAACTCGGACCTCCCTTTCATGGTTGAACTCTCCTTTCCGACCATAAAATACTTGTAGATTTGACCTGTTTTCAGGTTTGCGTCAGACTCAGATCTCCCTTTCAAGGCTTCAACTCTCCTTCCCCACATTAAAATAGTTGCAGATTTGATCTCTTTTTGTCAAATGCCACTTTGATTCTTTGGTTCAATATATAAATAAAGAATCAATTGGTCTTCGGTTCAAATCGAATATCCTCACCAAACTGTCGATTAACCATGTTGTCAGTTAACCGAAGTGTTCAATTCAGTTCGGTTTCGCTCAGAAAATTTTCAAACCAATGAGATTGGTTTGGCTCTGCACAAATAGGTTCGGTTCAGATTCCCGAACCATGAACAGCCCTGCCTGTTACTTTTTTCTAAGTTGGAAATGGGAATTTCATGGATTGTGGGAAATATATTCAGCTGGGAGAGGTTTTGTTGGAGTCTTTAGGCACTCACCTCATTAGACATGTCAAGATTACATAATTCCTCGATGGTTGATTCCTACTCCTTAAGGGGGGTTCTCTCTCAAGATTTTTGTTTTATAGGAGAGAGATCATTAAATTGACCACTTCTTTGAGAGTGATATTTTTTCTGCCAAGCAAGAGATAACTTGAGGATTTGTGTAGGGGACTCCTCTTGTTCTTTCTCCACAAAATCATAAATCCTCAAGCCCTTGTTCCTCCCCCTAGAACAATTTCATCTAGAAGGCAAAGGTTCCTTTCAAAATCAAAGGTTTAATGTGGACTTGGGTTCTTCTATAGGCTTAATACCAACAATTAGTTGCAAATGAGACCTAATAAAGCTATTGAACATGTGCTTCATGTGCTCGGAGTCAAAAGAAACTATTGACCACTTGTTCCTCCACAATTGGTGGCTAAGTAGCTTTGGGTCCTTTTGTTTATAGTTTGTGATGAGCTCGCAGTGCTCCTCTGAAAGGATCATACCTCCTTGATGGTGCGTTACAAAGGCATTAAGAGAGGTAAGAAAGGGTTGACCTTGTGGAGATGTGCTATCTTTGCCATGGTTTTAAAGAACGGCTGTTAAGTAGCGGAACAATTGTTACGTAATAGAAAATGGGGAGGCCAAAACCATTACAGACCAATATTTTCGTGGTGGGGGGAATTCATAGCCATAACGGTCTGTAACAGCCATTACGATCTGTTACACTGCGTTACAGTCTATTACAGACCCTTACGCTGGCCGACACTCTGAATCGGCAATTCCACTTGACTCCACCCAACTTTCTCACGGTTCCCTGATTTCCCCCTCTCCCAACCGCTCCTCCTTGGCAAATCTACCATTCCAAAGACTGAAACCAAGAAATCATACCTTTGATTTTTTGTTGGAAGCTGAAGAATAAGGACCCTTCGTTGCAATCGGGCAGCACTCCCCCTCCTCCATTTCTCCAATTTCTTCGTGTTTGAAGGCTAAGAACTGCCCTCCCCTACTCAAGCAGTCGAAGACTTGAAGCTTTGTCCTAGCCTGTTCGGCAGTCGCAGGCCAGCTTTGCAGCAGCCCCGTGGGTCACCGCCAGCCTTGCAAAAGCTCCGCGAATCGCTGCCAGCCCTGCAGCAGCTCTGCAAGTCGCCGCCAGCACTGCAACAGCTCCACCAGCCCCATCTCCCTTCTGGTCTTTCGTCTTCAAGAGTTCAAGACTTCAAGTCTTCGACTGGAGTTAGTGGACTCTTCGAGATGCCTCCAGCGCACCCTCTGTGTCTCTCACTCTTGAATCTTCACTTTTTAGGTTCCTTTTTGCTTTTTTTTTTTCTCTTGTTTACTTAAATAGTTAAATCTTAAACTAGTATATAATTTATATATTATATCATGTTTAGCTTTATTTATATATAATATAATGCTTTAGTTATTTATATATCATATTATTTATAAATTATATCAAGTATAGCTTTATTTATATATTATATATTAATGAGGTTTACCTAAAATCCTAAATTCCAAATTGCTAAGATTTGAGAAACAAATTTAATGGTCATAAAATAAATATATTGTACATAAATAATTAATATTTTTTTTATTTTTGACTTATTTTATTAATAGATGAAATATCTAATATTTTAAATTTTTAATTATTTGAAGATTTTAAATAAACACTACTTATTATTTTTAATCAAAGATTATATTTTATTTTTATGGACGACAATGGATCAATCTCGATGCCCCTACAGCTAGACTAAGGGCAATGGATCCCGTTTTAGAAAGAAGCAAGAGTACAAAACAACCAAAAATAAACACTAAGGTATTGAAAGGTTTAAGAAATAAATTGGGAAAAGCAGTTGAAAAATTATTAATTTATAATTGGATTCCAAAAAATGTAGTTGACTCTCCATTTATGCAGCCTATGCTTGATGTTGTTGCAGAGGTTGGAAAGGAGGTGAAGGGCCCCTCACCTTATGAGGTATCTGAAATTTATTTGGAGCAAGAGTATCGGAAAATAAAAAATTACATAACTTCTTTTTCTGGCATTTGGAAGGAAAGAAGTGTAACCATTACGTGTGATGATTGGTCAGGACCAACTAGAAAACACATAATAAACTTTTTAATTTACTGTGATAGAGGCACCGTGTTTCATAAGTCAGTTGATGCCTCTGATGTGCCAAGTCAAACATCTAAATATTACTTCAGGCATAGTAGTCAAAGGCGTAAGGCGAGCCAAGGAGCAAAGGGTATATGAAGCTGAGGCATGAGGCAAAGGCCCGCGCCTCAATTATTAAAATGCTGTAAAATGCCTATTTGGGGTAATTGATATATGAACATATGAATATCTAGTAATATTAGAATTTAAAATGCCAAAACATTCAATAGCAAAATTGGAAATTCAATGAAATTGCCAAGGCCAAAAGCATCAACAATTCATCATAGTTCAACATCAAAAGAAAATAGTACAATAAAAGATTTCAAAGTGTTATGTATTAAACTATTATGTATTATGTTTTAATTACAAAACAGTAGCTAAATTCAGTAAAAAAAGTATTATGTATTAGTTATAAACTTGCATTAAATTACATATTTAATTACATATAATATTATAAGAACTAAGAAGAAGCAGCTGGCAGCAGATACATAAAATAATATAAGAAGAAGCAGCACGCAGCAGAAAGAAGAAGAAGAAGAACTAGAAGCAGCAGCAGGCAGCAGGCAGAAGGAAGCAGGCAGCAGAAAGAAGAAGAAGCAGGCAGAAGGAAGCAGGCAGTAGAAAGAAGAAGAAGAAGAACTGAAGAAGAAGAAGAAGAAGAAGAAGAAGACAACTTATGAAGGTCCAAAGGTTCAAAGGCTCGAAGACGAGCTAGCTGCTGGTTCGAAATGTCAAAGACGAACTCACGTTGCTGGTTTGAAGGCTCGCAGACGAACTCGCGAAGGCTCCTGCTGCTTCAAAATGTGGAAGAGGCACTCGCGAAGGGTCGTGTTGGTTCAAAATATCGAAGACAAACTCACTCTGCTGGTTCGAAGGCTTGAAGACGAGCTCACAAAGGTTCCTGCTGGTTCGAAGGCTCGAAGACGACTCACGCTGCTGGTTCGAAGGCTTGTGAAGGCTCCTGCTGGTTCGAAATGTGCAGCAGTGCAAACAAACTCGCGAAGGGTCGTGGGGCTTTGAGGGGTAGAAGAGGGCTAGGGCTCTATTGGTTTGAATCGAACGAGGGCTAGGGCTCTGTCATGAAGGGCCTTTGGCTATTTCTCTATTTAACAGGCTCAAAAATTTCAAGGCGCACCTCAAGTCGCCTGACGCCCCGATGCACCTCATCGCGCCTCATCTCGCCTCTTACAGGTCACCTTGCCTTGCATGGGATGAGGCGCTGGCCTCCTCACCTATCTGCGCCTCGCGCCTCATGCGCGCTTTTGACAACTATGATTTCAGGAAGTTTTCTAATTTTGATTGCATATGCAAAATAGTATTATAGACTTGTATATTTTTAATTAAGTAGTAATAATTATTAAATCTATAATTTCATTTCAAATTAATAGACAAGGTGGTTGAAGAAGTTGGAGAGGAAAACGTTGTCCTAGTAGTGACAGATAATGAAGTTGCAATGAAGGCAGAAGGGAAATTATTAATGTAGAAGAAACTCAATCTCTACTGGACAGCATGTGCAGCTAATCATATAGACCTTCTTCTTAAAGATATTGGTAAAAAAAAATAATAATAACGTGAAGAAGGTCTTAGAAGATGCAAGAACAATAATAACCTATTTTATTTACAACCACACATGGACAGTGAATTTCATAAAGAAATTCATAAATAATAGAGAGTTATTTCGCCTTGCCATTACTCAATTTGCTACCAACTTTATTGTCTTGGAAACTATTGTTAGGCATAAACAACCATTGAGGAAAATGTTCACATCTGATGCTTAGAAAAACTCAAGGTTTGGGATGGCAAAATCAGGTCCAGCATATGATGCAAAGAAAATTATCTTAGGGAAAGAGTTTTGGCAAAAGACCTCCGATATAATTAAAGGACAAGAACCCTTAGTAAAAGTTCTTAAATTGGTTGATGGTGATGAAAAACCAACCATGGGTTTCATATACAAGGCAATTGATAGGGCGAAGTTGGCCATTCAAAAATATTGTTGGTTCTACAAAGACTATTGGAAAATTATTGACAATCGGCGAAGTTTTCAATTGCACCAAGATTTGCATGCTGCTAGTAAGTGTAAATAAAATACAATTTCTTCTTATTTTAACTTCTAAATTATGTATAGTTGCATTAAAACACTATTATTGATTAATATTTGTGTATATTTAATTTTAGGATATTTTTTTAGCATCCAATTTCTTTATGGTGCCCCACCCTCTCCTAAAGTTGCTAGAGAAGTCACGGATGGGGTTAAAAAAGTGATAACCAAGTTGGTACCTGATATAAATACTCAAATTAGGACTATTAATCAAGTAAGTATTGGTTCTATTAAATTGAATAATGAATTATTTCAATACTCTGTAATACTTTCTAGAATATATATTAATATACCTAATTAATTAATTATACTTCACAATCAACCTTGTTTAGTTGTTGCTGAATCGGGATAGGCAGGAGACATTTAGAACCCCGTTGGCTCAAAGGGCAGTGAAACAAAAAAATCCTAGTAAATATAGCTAAAAAATGGACGAATTGATATATTTTGTCATTTTATGTTCAAATTTGACTTTTTAAAAATACACTACTAACATAAAACTCTCTTTAATTACTCATGCAGTCAAATGGTGGATTCATTATAGCATGTGTGCTCCTGAGCTCCAAAGAATAGCAATCAAAGTTCTTAACTAGACCAAATCAGCTTCGAACTGTGAGTGTATTTGGAGCACTTTTAGCCTCATCCATACGAAAACGAGAAATAGACTAAAGTACATGAGACTACAAAAACTTGTTTTCGTGCATTACAACATGAGATTAAAGTTAAGACATACAATGAGAATAAGCAAACAGGAAATTAAAGATAGTTTCAACCTTATCAATTTGGACTATATTTTCGAAGTCCATGGTTAGAAGAGAGAAAGACCCCATTACTCGACAATCAAGACAACTCAAATTGGCTAGATGAAGAGGTTGGTGGTACTACAAAAGGAGGTGATCAACCAACAATAAACGTGCATGGTTCAAGTTCAAGCCTTGAACGTACACAAAGTGATGACAATCTTGGTTTGAACCCACCAAGTGATGATGATGGCGGTAGTGGTGCTGCAACTAGGGCTAGGGGTGATGGTTGGGGTGGCAGTGTAGAATATGATTATGGGTACGACACAGGGACATCATTTGTAGGGGATACATATCCTCCTAGTCGTTATGAACTACATGATATACCCGAAAATTATGACCTAGGTATTCCTCCACAGTACCAATCTTCACAACCCAAGAGGAGGAGTGCTACTGGTGGTGGTACTAGTAAGAGTCATGGTGCACAAACTAGAAGAAGTCACCGACAGTGAGATAGTGATTCTGCTGAAGATTCATATGGCGTGGTTCGTAGTTTTGGCAACTTTGGTTTAGATGATTCATCATCACAATCATATGAATCTCATCTAGCATATCCACCACCTCAACACTATGATCCATATTATGCGTCTCATCTTTATCCTAGTGGGTCAAGATCTCGTGAGTCTTTTTCTACACACTACCCAGAGCTAGCCCCAGCCCCAACTTATGGATATTATTCAAGATATGGTCAACGAGGAGATTATGCATCTCCTATATTAGTTGGATTTTCACCACCCATAGATTTTCAGGAGCACCAACGAAATAACATAAACATGGGCATATTCAGCTATATATTTCCACAAGGGTGGGGGGATAATTCCCAATCCCAATCTCAAGATAGAAATGCAGATTATGAATGCCCTCCACGTCATTCTTTTAATTTGTAATATTGCATCCATATATTCAACTATTGATACCAATCATTTTTCAAATTCATGTATGTGTATATTGAAAGACTCATTTTTAGTAATTTAATGTCTTTAATTAATTGATTCTTCATTTTAATTACATTTCTACATTTTTTTTTTACCCATTGAAGTAATGCACTAAAAAATATATGCCTTTTTTTGTAAATAGCGCACTAAAATTAATATAAAAATCATATTGCCTATTAAAAAGCATTTCTAGGTTGAATAAAAGCAGTCAAAATTCATTAAAAATCATGTATTAATGGATTTCATGTTTATTTTTCAATTTTGGCATGTTTGTACATCCGTAAAATTTCACAACCATTACACCTGCTTCCTATTACATAACACCCACGTCTTCCGTGACAGTTAAGCGATGTTACCCGCGACTGCGATTTAAAACCATGATCTTTACTCTCTTTTTGAAATCTTTGAACCAAAAAAAAAACTAGGATTTTTAATGGCAAAGCTACTCCCTCTAGCCTTCTTTGGGATAGAGTGATTTTCCTTGCTTCCTTTTGGTATTATTTTGGTTTTTCCAAGGATTGTTATCATTAGATATTCAAAGGAACTGGAGGGGAGCCTAGGAAACATGGATGCCAGCCCATCACTCCATGAAACATATACAACACATAGAGAAAATTTATTTATTTATTTTTACTTTCGAACACAGTTGAGACACTTCCCAACACTTCCTAACACAGCAGAGGGCACCCCCGGGACACTTCTTGCACCGAAACACTGCATTTTTTGTTGCCCCTTAAATTCCGTTAACTCCCAAAAAAAAAAAAATTTACAGACAGGTCAAGAGATTAAGAGTCAGGTTTTTTGCCACTGTACCAGCCTTGTAGAGTACCACTGGACATCCAAGCCCCCAAAGCTCCCCCTTGTAAAGTCATCGCCATTTTGCCACTCTTTGTTAATCTGTGATTCTTCTTTATAAAAATTTCTTGACAAGCAACGCCCATAGCCCACAACCATGCCCCTGATTTGTCTTTTCTGTTGTTCGACCAATATTCTATAATATGAAATTATGAATGTAGCTGATAATTGTACAAATGTAGTTTGTAAAATGTGTAATCTATAATTTTGCATGAATGGTGCTTATATTTTATTTTTTGAATCAAAATTGCCAAATATTTGTCATATTTCAAAGGAAAATAAATATTAACATATCCCTGCATGCTGTATCCTCATTTTTTTTTAAATAGATGTATCGCCATGTCAATGTTGTGGTGTATTTGCGTCTCGTGTCAGTATAGACGCTTCCGAGAGGGAAGCTTTATTTAATTTTTGCTTTATTCATTTTTTCTTGTTTTGTAGGAGGGTGTCTTATCCTCTACTCCTTATAAATTCTTCTCTTTCCCGTCAATGAATATCTTTGTCTATCCAAAAAAAAAAATAGGGTATGATCTGCCATTAATCTTTTCAGTACATCTCACACGCAAGTTATTCCATATTGTGTGCACATGTATGCGCAAACAACTCAGAAAATGCAACTAAAAGGGCTACAATCATACTATAACTACATGACCAAGTGTTCAAAAACTAAGAAAGCCACACTAGTGAATCCAAGTTGTTCCATACATGCATTCACACATGCATACAAAAGTTATACAACTATACAAGCATCATTTATGGCGTGGTCAGTTCACAATGTGGTCAGTTATAGTGCTAGACCCATATATTTAAAGGTTCAAATGCAAGTATCTTTAACAGGAATACAAGAAAATCAGAGAACTAGTCATAACACAACATAGCTATTTGCAACATACCTCAGCCACCAGTAAGTTCTCATCACTCCTAAAAGAACACACATTTCTCAAAGCCTGAATAAGATCCTTGCAGCTTCCAAATTTGGGTACAGTTACAGTCGCCAGCGAAGGCAGAGCAGATCCATCAGAACTTGAAATTGTTACTGTCATCGTCCGCATTGTTGTTGAAGGTAGTGGCAGTGATAGATACATGAAAGGGTCAAATGTAACCGACAATTTCTTGCAAACAGGACAAACTAATGTAGACCGATATTGACCCTATAAAATATTATAGAAGAAAAATAAAATTATATTAAGCTGAATGGAGGAAAAAAAATTCAAGTTATCACCCATATACAAAAGCCAAGAAACATTGAGTGCTCCATCTTGACTTGCTAAAAAACAAAAGCAATGATAATTTTAAAGCGGACATAGGAACCTAGGAAACACACATACTCAAAAGGGCAGGAGTGTCAGTATCTGACAGATACAGCCCCAACACGGTTGGATACATGTCTGACACATGTCCAAAATCATTTTTTAAGTTTTTTTTTTTTTCTGGACACATTAGGATACAGCTGGACACGCCTGGATACATTTGGTATGTTCAGACACACCCCAAGGCAAAACTCTGCCTTTTATATAAATTCAAATCAGGGAAAAAAAAAATGAAAAAAAGAGCTGGGGCAGGAGAAAACAAGCAGGTCAAACACTTGACAACCAGTCTGGAACCCTAATGCTCACGACCCATCCTCCCAGCCTTCAAACCTCCCCCCAGCCTCCACTCGCCAGAATCTCAGCCTCCCAAACTCCCTCCAGTCATCAGAATCAGCCTTTCGAACTCCCTCCAGATGCCGGAATCTCAGTATATGAAGGCTCACAGCCTATTCTCTGCTGAAGGGTCCAACACTCAAACTCAAAGCCGAAGCTTCCTTTCTCTCAATGGCCTTGGACCTCTTTTCCTTTTCTTTAATATGAGTTGTTAATGATTATGCAATTCATAATTGAGAATGAATGATGCCTATTACCTCAACATTTTTCATTTAAAAGGAAAAATGTGCCTAAATTAATATATTTTTAATATTGATTAACTAACGTAAATTGCCACATCGCCATATCCATATCATGTTGTATCCGCATCCATATCCCAGATCGGTATCAGTGCTTCCCAGATAGGAACTTAGGAGCCCATTTGAGAGGATTTTATCAATGACTTCTACGAAGTAGCATTGTCCCCCAACTTCTAATTTTTGACACATCATGATTATGACCATCACAGATTAATTGCCTTGTATCAATAAATAAATGTCATCAAAGGTTCAATCTAGAAGACGTGGCAACCTTAGATTTAAATGTACACTCACTTGGCACACATCTACTATTACAGAGTCATTGCGAGCTAGATGATTCTGCCAATACTCATCTGCTATCTCTTCATCCGGACAGTCATCCGCATCCCTAGCTTCTGTGTAAGGCTTTGATTTCACACGATTAAGATCTTCGTGAAGTCCATCCAACAAAAAAGCGAGAAATTCCTGCATTACAAAAGCAGAACTTAGTAAGAACAGTTGTTCTAATTGCCATAGAAATATTGATCCAAATATCATACACTTTTTTGGGAAAAAATATGCAGTGTCCAGAAGCAATAAAACTTCACTCACTTGGGAATCATGCTGGTTGAAGCCACTGAACTGAGGAGCGAAACTAGCAAGCTTCAACTTGAACATTCTTGGAGCCACTGGTGCTGCTCCTGGAACCCATAGCTTCCTCAACAAGTCACCAAACGCTAAAGCAAGCTCACCCTGACCAAAATGAATGCTTATCATAAGTTCATAAACAAAACAAAACTATAATAAGTATAGCACAATGTATAATCACATACACGCATTCCCAAAGGATTTTCATAGTTTATGTCTTTTCTATAGTCTCCAAAGAAATAATCCACAAGCTTTGTAGTGTGTGCCAAGCACTGGATGGCACTGTTCATGAAGCACGTGTTTCCAAGATTCTGCAATCCGGTCAAACCCAAACAGAAAGAATCTCTATAACCACTATGAAATGGAGGGGAGTCATGGCTTCCATGAAATGTTGAACTGCCAGACATTAAGGAGTTCACATCACCAGTGCTCCCATTTATTGTCTGTGAGACACTGCAATAGGAACCTGCTCTCTTAGATTGTTCTAACGCCATCTCTTCCTTCATCCCTTCTCTAACCTTCAACGAATCTGATGATCCATAAACTTGCAATTCCAAAAGAATCTGGACAGAAATTTTTGAAAATTATATAAGAATGTCATAAAATTATATAAATACTTAACAGACCAACAGTGAAACAAAATAATTTATGAATCACAAATCCTTCCAGCAAAAATATTAAAATTCAGAATAAGTTTCTCCTCATCTATAAAATGTGCATAATGACACTTTATCATTTGATGCTGTTTATACTTATCTTACCCCTACTCTTGTGAGAAGAGATTATAGTAGTCTGTTCTCGTTTCCATTTTTTATTTTTATGTTTTTACTCTCAAGGGCTGTTTTGGTTAACAGGATCTTTCAACATTCCCACATTTGTTTGGAGCAATAAGGAGGCGTAGCAGTAACACCTGTCCCTAGTAATGCAATATCAACATGAAAATTTGGGGATCTTCTTCCCATGCTCTCCCACAAGTACTTTTCATGAGAATCTCATTCCCATGGGCGTCCTATTTTTGGGACTATATTGTCTCCTATTCTGGCCAATTATAATGTTATACACTATCATTACGTTTAGAATAATAATTATTATCATATTAAAAAAAAGAGAGCAATAAAAAAAAAAAAAAAAGTACTATATCCTTGTGTTGGAATTTTTTGTCACTTACCAAAGTTGAAATTTTTCTTTGTTCGATAGAAAATAATTGCATTAAAAGAAAGAAGAAAATAAAAACATCAAAGCATATGATATCCTCCTAAAAGACAGGAAAAAAAAAAGTTACAATAAGCCCCCTCCCTTCAACCACTTAGAAGCCCCCGGGGTAAAAAAAAACAGCCAAAAGAGTGAGCTCAAAAGAAGCATGCAAAACCATAAAAAGACGAGAGGGGGTTGCTTGGCCATCGCAAATATTTGCACTCATTTCAATCCATGAAGTCCAAGTAAGGGCAAAGACAGCACATCTCCGAAAGGCAAATTCTTTCGTACTCCCAAAACCCATTGTACTGCACCAAAAAGTATCGAAGTCCCAAGGTAGCACCAAAATCACATCAGAACTTTTTGACAAAAATTCAATTTGGTACACATTTACTGATTTTTTTGCGATGGAAATATGATTATTCTTCATATATTGTTCCATACAGTGGCCAAGCAAACAATGGTAATCGTTTTTTTAAATGCCTGCCAAGATTCCCATGCCTAACCAAACATTGATACGGGCAAGGCTAATTCTTTCTTACTCCCAAAACCTATGTACTGCACCAACAAGAAGGTATCAAAGTCCCAAGGTAGCACCAAAGTCTCATCAGAACTTTTTGACAAAAATTCAATTTGGCACACATTTACTGATTTTTTTGTGAAGGAAATATGATTATTCTTCATATATTGTTCCATACACGGGCCAAGCGAACAATGGTAATCGTTTTTTTAAATGCCTGCCAAGATTCCCATGCCTAACCAAACATTGATATGGGCTTCCTCGTTACATGCCAGGAATCTTACAATGCGAACCAAAACAAAAATATTCCCATGAGGCAGGCATACCATTCCCAAAATGGGATTCCTGGAAATGTCTTTCAAAAATTTATTCCGCACATCAGATAGCACCAGAGGTTACCTTTGATTCGAGGATGGAATAGGCTAGGAATGGAATAATCATACTTACAAAAGACATGTTTTATCATAAACAAAGAATGGATATTCCCAATTTTCACTATAAGAATGCCAGTTCCAATCCTATTCCATGCTAGATTGAATAACACAAATTTTGCATGTGACTTTCATAAATTACTATGTCCCCATACAATTTATATTCTTACCCCACTCTATTGCATTCCATGAATCAAAATTAACTTATCCTCTTGCGAAGCCCCAGTGTGCAGCGGTACAACACGAGAACAGAATATGACTTCTGAAATTATTTGCTTTGATCCTTTTAGAGTTCTCCACTACAAAGAGAACAGTCTTTCATATCAAAGTCCTAGAATTCAGCAGTGAAGGTTAGAAGACAAGTAAGCCTCTTTACAAACTTTGAAAACCAGTTGATGTAAAACAGCCACACTGTAGACACACCATCAACTAAACTTTGATAGCAAGCCAATATCAAAAACAAAAATCAATTTATAAACGATATATTTAAAATCACAAGTGTATCATATTTTATCAACAATCAAGACGTATGGCCTTGGGCAACACATGCCTAAATTACAAGCTCTGTTGAGAAGCATATCCCGTATAGTGACACAATGAGAGGCCCAATAGCAGATAGGAAAACATTGCGGGCAATTCCTAAACACAGATCACTAGAAAGTAACAGATTCAGTAACATATTTAGGACAATTCAAATCAAACACACACACACACACACATTCAGTGGTAGGCTAAAAAAAACTGATTCTGTAGTCCCTAACAAACAGCACACACAAGTATTGGCCTCATCCTCATAAAAGCACATTGGAGACTAGAACACAATAATGAAGAACCAATGAAAGGTGACACATTCAGTGATGTAATTTTTTACTGACACATCCATGGAACTGAAATCATTACTAGACAGCTTGAATAAGAATAAAATCAATTTCTTAGAAAAACAATATTTATCACCATTTTTATCCAAACATCCAATGGAAACACTAAGTGGAAGATAAAGCACATAACAACGAAAGTGATCCAGATGTTGCTGTCATATTTAGGAATGCATTTAGGAATCCACACATGCAAAATGGTGTAGCTCTTTTTCTCCCCTCTTTCATTTTATGGAGGTGGGCAGCAGAGGAGACCGAACCCTAAGGAGGACCAACCACAAAAATAAAGGGCACTAATGGATAACACCATGTTTCAGTCCAGACTTCCCAAGTGCCTCTTCATATTTGCAAAATTTCTCTTGAAGGCTAGACCTATTGTAAGTTGCAATTGTTTCAGGTGTCACTTGAACATCCATAAAGAGAGAAAAACAGGGGAACTTTTTGAAACAAGATATCTTTACTTTGATAAATATATTCTTACAAATCATATTCTGATTGGAAGAATAAATTTCTATGTTAACTAAAATGCAAAAATTGGAAGGAAAAAAATCCACTAAAGATGTTTCTTGATGATGAATGATCGTTCGCCGTTACCCAATTGAAGTCCCAGCAAACATCATGGACCTTCCTCTAAAAAACCATGTTCAGCAAGTATTAGTAAACTAGTCCTTTCTTTATAGGAAAAGAAGTGTTCTAAGGAAGAAGAGTTACAATCTAAAAGAGAACAAGAGATTCTTGAAAAAATACAGCTCCATAAAGAAAGAAAACTCTAATTCCTGCTGGCCTTTCTTCACCTTTCTAGCACCACCATCTAGACAAACTTCATTTCCTCCAGGACTGGCATCCATTACCCATCTTACCCGAAAGATATTAGGTTGCTACATTCTTTCCACTAGTTTCCACCACAAAAATAGTCAGAACCCTTTGCTCTTCTCCCAGACCATCTTCCTCAAAAACAGGAATTCCTCCAAGCCTTCCATCAAAGATAGAGGCACATATGATAGAGCTCCAAGTAAATCAGATGAATTTGGCATATGCCCCTGCAGTTCCTGAATTTCATCCAATAACAGACCATCATCACAAGTAAACTCACTATAAGCCTCACTTTCATACTCCAACACAACTCCCCATTTCTTTTTCTCCATACCCTTAATATCCTTTTCTTTTGAATGCTCTTTTGACTGTTAACATCTGATAAACCTAATTGCCCTTGCCCTTTACATTGCTAATTCCCCCATCTATGCTTCGTTCCGCCACCACACCAAGATTAACCTGAACACCATCCCCACAAACTGCCTGAACCTTCATATCTATACCCCCATCGATATTAAGCAAATGGTGCTTGTTAGTCAATCTCCCATCATGTAACTTTTCTCACCAACTAAAGAAGCAGGAACATCATCTGAATTCCCAGATCTACCTACACAATTCCTGGCTCTTACCAAAGCTTGCCTAACAAGACCCATGGATCCATTAGCTTGCAAAGAAGATGCAGCTACCTATTCTCTGATTGCAGATCAACCCTTTTAGGAAGAATAGTAATTCCCTTCATCAGTGAAGATTGAGGAGCCACCATATTAGAGAGACAGCATCTTCCACTAATCTGCAGATTAGGATTCAGCACCTCTTCATATTACAGGCCTGATTTTATGGGAATTAATGGGCTGTATACTCTTGGCCATTAAGTTTTGGGCTAGCTGAAGAATGCCCTTTTCAAATACCCAGAAAGTGGCCCACATGCAGAGTAATATTCATAATGCCCGGCCCAGCCCATTATAAATACACACCCATTCCATTTAGTCAGGCACACTTTTTGTAAGGCCCAGCCGCTTCCACTCCTTGCAGCCTTTCTCAGAAACCCTAGCTGCCTCTGTAACTTTAAAAACTGAGTATCCACAGCAAGGGATGCAAGGCCAGGCATCACGCTCAGCACTGCACACCCAAAACAATCACAGATCTGATTTCTTCCGTCACAACTTGGCTCCACAATCAAACATTACTCCCTCACCTTTGTGGAATCATTAGCCATCCACAAGATTCCTTAGCCACCAAACAAATTTCCTTCACAAACCCTCACCACCCACCTTCTTCTCAACTGGGAACAAAAACTGAATTTTTCACCTTTCCATCCAAACCTAACTCCAAAAAAAATCCCTTCATTTGTTGAAGAAAAGCCAGCCAATAATGTTGAAACTCCAATGAGCATAGAGAGGTGAGGAACCATAAGGATTCCCATTGATAAAAGAAATTTATAAGACATTTCGATGAGTGTAAACAAGTCCATTTTTCGCTTCTTCAAAACCACTAATAAGCCTAACAGACATTCCATTTTGATATTCAGCCATATTTGGGGAGCAGCTTTGTCATATATATCTGAAGACCTCAACAAAATAATACAGATATTTAAAAAAGAATAACGATTGAATAAATCAATGAGTTACCTCACTGTCTGGTTTGCCTGGGCAATGATTGGATAATTTAATTCTTTCGTTTGAGAAAAATAAGGCTGTCTGCCCCGAGAAGTCCCAAATACGCTGCCGTCCATGAATTGAGTGAGTGATGCACTCCAAACATTGAACATTTGTTATTGGAAAAAGTAATATATGATTAGCTAGCTCACCAACCCAGCCTGAATACCGAATATATTGTGGGCCTTTTCGTAAAACTCAATTGCATTATCCTGAAAATGTGTGTTGTAAAACAAAAGGAATGGGTTTAAGTTTCCTGAAAATGCGTGCCGTAAAACAAAAGGAATGGGATTCAATTTAAGAGCCAATAGCAGGCTACAGATAATAAATAAAATTAAGAAAACTACGAATTCAGCATTGATTGCACTCGAATTCTAATAAGACCAAAACAATCTACAGCTATATTTATATAATCACCAGGACAAGAATTCGTGTACCATGCAGTAAATTAGAACTTACACAATGATAATCAAAGCAAAACAATGCAAGATCAAACAGCATGCAACAACAAAAAATAAAATAAAATAAAATAAAATAAACTTCACAGTCAATAAAAGAAACCAAATTTTGTTATTTAATCCCACCCACAACTTTCACCTTCCATGATAGAGAAAAAGAAGAAAAATGCAAGACCAAAGAGCATACAATAACAAATACAGAAAATATCGAGTCCGCAGCCTGTACAAGTTACCTTTTCACTGTCACTAATGTGCCTTCTGGTTTAGGAAATCTTAGATGCCCTATGACATCTAGATTATTGGGGATCTTGTGAATGCAATTTTTTTAGGAGATGCTCATCCAGCGTTCATTCTCTGGCTTTTTTGGGGGATTGTCACAAAGGCATTGGAGAGAAGCTCTTCTGCAATCTTTTGATCTTTGATCATTGTTCATTGTTTTATGTGGACACCGTGTCCTCAGATTTATTGTACGTTGATATCATTACTAATAAAAATTTTCACTTATCCCAAAACATATGATACACATGTCTTGTTCAAATTAAGAATATCATTATGTTCCTAGAACACGGAGATATTATTGTCATTTCAGTATCACCATTTTTCATAATAAAGCATATTTCCAGAACCCCAGCTACCCACTCAACACAGGCATATCAAGATTTGCACAAAATTAGCTTTTGTGGGGAATCTAGACATCCATAAGAAATATTTTCCATATTCTAGTTATAATATACTCCTTCAAAAAGATACATTTTTAATCGCATTTCCAAGTCTACAAGTATGCATATAAAATAAATGAAAATTTGCATTTTAAGACTGCCAGGTAAGAGTACTAGGATAAAATATTATGATCCCACATGCATAAATTATAATCGAATGATCTTTTATAGCAAAGAAAATTTATTAAGAAAAAATAAAAATAAAAAATCTCCCAAAGACCCTAAAGAAATGTGCCAAAAAGAAACAAAAAGAAAAAAAAAAAATACTTTATCCCAAAGCAAAATGCAAGAAGTCTTCTGATCCTTGATATTTTTACCATTTTTCAATTGTCATACACAATACAATTGCTCTTGTACCACTAAAAATGAGTTTAAAAGTAGAGCAATTAATTTTAAAAATTTTTATTATTTAATTATATTTTTATTATAATATTTCTAATTTGCATTCTTTTGCTTTTCATTATTTTAATCATATTTTTAAATTTCTATTTGAGTCAAAGGCAAAAAATGAACATGCATTGAATTAGGTTTTTAGTTTTTTTTAGTTTTCAAAATATTAACCAAACAGGTTGTTTTTTTACAGTTTTTTCTGCTTTCTTTTTCATACTTTTCAGAGTGATACCAAACAGCCCCTAAGAAACTTTTCCTTAGATTAAATCTTTGAAGGTAATTACATGAGCTCTTCAAATTGAGGCTTAAAAAATTACTCTTTTTTTCTGAAAAAAGAAATTAATTTGGAAGAAATAAAGGATTACAGCATGAAGAATAAGGCATCCTCCAATAACTGAATGAAAATAACAACTAGTAAGATAAAAGGACAAACGCCTACAAAAAATAGCTAGTGAAGCACAGCATCAATAACACTGCAAGTTGTCAAAAGAAACACCCAAAAAAAAAAAATGCAGAGCCAAAGCGATTCGTTGATATACTACTACATTCAAATAATGCACTGCCCAATTGACATGTTATTCCCCCACATTATAAGATTTTACATAAGTTTAGAAGACAAATTAACTCCAAGTAGAATACTAAATACCTGAAACTAAATCTTTCAAAAAACAAAGTAGATAATGAATTCTGAATCAGAATGAAAAAACCCATATCCTCACATTCAAAGGCCTGGTTACTTTAGCCCTATGATAAAGACAAATAATGGAAGAAATTGCAAGACCGCAAAACTGACCTTCTGACTAATCTTTACCACCAAAGAATTTGTCTCTTTCAAAAATGAGAGCCTGATTTTTAATGGAAACACACCCTTCACATCAGCTTCTGCAGCTAGGTGGTTTCCGAAATTCATCAGTGCTACTTTAGAATCATTATACCTATTGGAAAAAGCACATAAATCAATACTAAGAATATAATAAGATATATTAGCTCCTAAAATCAATACATAGCATTAAATGCATTCAAGCATAATCATACTAATACACATGATCTGTGCGCATACACACGCTGACATGCACATCAAGTGTAGGCCATCAAGTCTCCTATCCAGGCAATGTTAACAACAGCCACATATTGGGTCTCCACTCTGTGAGAGTTTCCAGTGGTTGAGGGTTGACTATCCTCCTTGGTTGACAAGCATAAGGAGCCACAATAATGAAAGAGGAGATCACTTACAGTTGACATCATGTAAAAAGCAACTCGGACACTTGCATAAAGCACTCAGGCAAGGCAGTCTTTGAGGCCCATGATAGCGCATGTATGGCCACCCAAGTACCACCCAGTCAATAGCCTTGGGGCATGTGACACGCTCAAGTGAAAGGGTTTTGTTGTTTATGTTAAGATACTCCAAAAGAGTTCAGAATTATTTAGAAAGCGATCGAATGAAGCAATCTATCATGGATACTATATTTTAACCTATACATAACTGCAAAGCATTTCATTAAGAATTTTGTTGATTACTTATGTCATATTACATACATAAATGTGCACAACTTTAAACAATGGTCATTGGTCTGCTTTTTATCTGTTGTAAAGCAGATAAAAATGTACTCTTCTAACCCTCAAAGCATTCTCCAAGTACTACAAAACAACAACAAAAAACCAAGCCTTAAATCCCACTAGGTTAGATTAGGTACATAAATCCATTCCCAGCAATTTACACATCCATGGGCAATTTTCTCCAACAAATTCAGGGCTATTAAGTCCTTACTCACTATCTCATTCTAAGTTATTTTAGGTCTAACCCTACCCCTTCTAACCCTCACAATAACTAACTCACTCTTCCTTAATTGTGCACTATTCAGCCTACATTGCACATGCCCAAACCATCTGGTCGCCCCTCCCTTATCTTATCTCCTACAAGAACGGTGCGTAACTTACCACGAATATGTTCATTCCATAATTTATCTTTTATGTTATACCACTCATCCACCTTAACATGCTTATCTCAGCAGCTTTTACTTTTTGGGTATTTTGTTTCTTAGTTGCCCATTATTCTGATTCATATAGCATAGCTGGTCTTACAGTTGGTCTATAAATCTTCCCTTTTAAATTTAATGGTATTCCACAATCACACAACACACCCTAAGCATTTCACCATTTTATCCCACTTGCTTTAACTCTATGTATTACATCTTCTTCAATTTCTCTATCAGCTTGCATAATAGATCCACAATATCAAAAACTACTAATGCTATTGATTTCTTGACCATCAAGTTTAATATTTTCTCTAATATTCCTCTTACTATGACTAAAATTGTGTTTCATATATTCTATCTTGTTTCTATTTTTTCTTAAAACCTCTAAATTCTAAAATTCTCTTCATAATTCTAACTGGGGTTCTACTCCACCCCTAGGTTTCATCAATTAAGACAATATCATCTGCAAACAATAGACACCATGGAACCTCATTTTGGATACTATTAATAAGTTCATCCATCACTAGGGAAAAAAGACAAGGGCTCGAAGTAGATCCTTGATGTACACCTATTGTAATTGCAAATTCCCTAGCCTCTCCACTTGTATGTAGTCCTAACGCTAGTCATTACTCCATCGTACATATCCTTTATGGCATCAATATACCTACAAATACACCTTTTTTTTTTCTAAAACCTTCCAACAAATAATGGCACAACAACAATTGAGCCATTTTATAAGCCAAAAAGAATCAATGAAGGGCAGCAAAAGGATGCTGGCCAAGGACAACCAAAAAAATCATCAATACATGGTAAAAGAGCCAAAATAATATATATATATATATATATATGTGTGTGTGTGTGTGTGTGTGTGTGTGAAGGAAATGCATGTCCAAGACTTCTCCACTAAAAAAACATATCAAGCCTTAAACCTCCTATATTTGAGAACTAAAAGTTAGGTGGTTTTAGACTTCAAAAATTCTACTATATCTCTCCCTCGTTCACACAACCCAAAAAAATGTGAGAGGGGTCAAGGCTAAGACCGTTTTGCCCTCTGCATGTCTGAAGTCTGATGTAGGTCAGCAACAGAAAAAGAGGACGCAGAAAAATAAACAGATTAGAGACAAAATAGGGATAGAGTAAACAGAGAAGAGAAGAGACTAGAAAGGGAAATCAAAAAGACCAAGAAGAAACAAGAAGGGAGAAGAGGCACGAGGAAGGGGGAGAGAATCAGTCATGAAGCAGAGGGAGAAGGAGAGACTAATATGAGAGAGATTTTTAAGTGAGACAATAATCATTACGAAGGTATAAGCCTATATCTATATGCAAATAATTAAGAACCTCTAAAGATAAAAAGTATCTGAATTTACAAAATAACCCCAAAACAATCAAGAATTATAAAACAACCCCAAATTAAACAAAAATTACTAAGATAAGCTAATATCCCCAAACTAAGATAAATTCCATTATCAATCATTGCCTTCTATATAACTGTTTAAAACGTAGCAGAATTGGTCCTCCATCACTATCCTTCAGCTGAAAAAACTTAACTCTTAAGAGATTTTTTTGCCTAGCTAATATCCCCAAACTAAGATAAATTCCATTATCAATCATTGCCTTCAATATAACTGTTTAAAATGTAGCAGAATTGGTCCTCCATCACTATCCTTCAGCTGAAAAAACTTCACTCCTAAGAGATTTTTTTGCCCCCTCCCCCCCCCCCCCAAAAAAAATATATATAAAACAAAGGTTTGTTTTTTGAGAAAATAATAATAATAATAGTTTGCAGGGAAAAAGGGCTGCACAGGCCCTGCTTCCTCCCCATTCACAAAGCCTGCAGGCTTTGCCCCTTGCCCCCTAGCCCAGCCTTGTCCCCTGGGCCCCCCACCATATTGCCATCGGCCATCCCTGCCAGTCACCCTGCACTCCGGCGGCCAACATGTCAACTCTAATCCCGTCCCTTTCCACACCAAAAAACCTCCCCCAATCACCTATAAACACCCCTTTCCCTCTTCAATTATACACAAAGAGAGCCACAGAGGGGTTACCCATACACACAAGAATATCTGCACACAATCCTCACCGTATCTCCTATCACCGTCACCCTCAACCCATCTAATTCCCCCTTTGCCAAATACCACAAGACGAAGAAGAATGAGGAGAAGGAGCCACAGCTACAGTCCTGCCACCAGCATTCGTCTCCAGTATCCACCCTAAATCCCTCTAAAACCTCGTTTGCCAAATTCCACAAGAAGAAGAACAAGGAGGAGGAGAAGCCACAGCTACAGTCCTGCCACCAGCGTTCATCTCCATTAACCTCCTAGGTCCACATACCCTCTCCCTCTCTCTCTCTCTCTCAACATTCTAATTGGCGTAGGTTGCTAGTTCACTATTGTACTGTTGTTAAACGAATTAGATGAATCCAACAACAAAGCCTAGAAATGACATCCTGATTCATGTCTTGCTATTTCACTATTGTCTTATATATCTTGTTAAATGAATCCAACAACAAGGCCTTCCGAGATTTTCTGAGATCACGTGAGTCTCTTTTTATCTAATCGGCAAAGAAAGTTCCATCAAGGGGGATGCCACCCAAGTGCAAATAACAAGCCAACACCTGCACTGATGGGCTGTCAAAAAAATCAAGAGTTACAAGTCAATTGTTCGCCTAACAAGGCTTAATCTTGTTTTGATGATAACGAATCAAGGTTACTTAATGTTGTTGAAATTCTGCTAAGAAAATTTTAAATTCAACCCCTCTTGGGAATACATCTTTAATTTCATCAATCAACCATAAAAAAACCGTATGCCATCAAGTAACAGTAGTAATCCAGTGCTCTTTAGTAACATGTAGGGATGTGGTTGATCCTTCGAAAGCTCTCTTATTTCTTTCCCTCCACACAAACCAAAAGATGGCAAGGGGAATGAGGGGCACGGCTTCTTCCTCTCCTTCCTTGCTTAGAGGAGATACCTTTCCAAGCTCATAAGTCTCCTTCCATCATTCTAGCAATAACCCACTGTTGCCTGATCAAAGAAGTGGTCAAGTCCAAAAGGATTCTGGTCAGAGTCCAAACACAAGAAGAAACTGCTGACATGGGGCAGCCTCCTTTTCTGCAAGTTATCCACAGTAAAAAATTTTCCAAAAAGTCCAATCACTATGAACAATGCCTCCCCTCCAAGGACTATCCTTCTCCTTGAATCTCCAAGGAAGGCTATATTGAATATAGAGAAGGATTTGAGCCCTAAACCCCCATATCTTAAAGGTTGTTTAACAACCCCTCATCTAACAAGATTATTACCTGAACTCCTCCCCCTCCCCCAAGATCCCCTAAAGGGAACCCCTTTGAATGCCCTCTAACCTTTTGGCAACTAAACAAATGAAAGGGAATAGGGCAATGAACTCGTGCGCTTGAAAACAATTCCAAATGGTCATGAGAGAATTAATATTTGAAAGGCAGGTGATTGAAATGAATTTGGTTAAAAAATTACCAATCCAGCAAATAAACTCAAAAGCAAGGCATTTGTGTCCTTTCCAGATTTCGTGAGATAAGATAAATTTTGTGGTCCTAAATGGAATTTCAAATTGACAAAAAGGGATTCAATAATACAATGGCTCGTAGTTGAAATAACAGGGGCTAGTTGAACATCACTTTGATTCAACTCGAGATCATATTAATTAGGCACCATTCGAGGAATGGACATACAGGGGGCTCTAACACCTTTCCTTTGCATAACCGTAGTACGAAACCAACCCTATAGCATAGACTGAGAGTCTACGACCAATAAATCCGTAGGCTTTGTTTTAGTCGAGATCCAGTATTCATCCCACCTTTTATTGATCTTCATTTTCAATTCAGGTGTCGAACACCCCCCCCCCCCCTTGGGGAACTAGCACCATACAACAATTGCAAAAAGTATCATAAGAGACTAGGGCCAAGTGCACAAAAATCATCCTCAAGAAGCCAGGTAGCCTTTGAAGCAAAGGCAACCCGCTAAAACTGTCAACAAATGTCTATCTAAAAAGTTCGCCTCATTATCTAATGTAGTCTTGGTCACATCTTGTTATTGTGGAATGAAGGGTACTTGTGGAATAACAAACCTACAAAGCTCAGAGGCGCATTGATAAGGTGTCAACCTCCAAATTGAAAGCATGATTCATATTCATATAAGCAAACAAATCAAGTAGATAAGCATTAGATCTTAGTTTCTAATAACAAGGAACTGACCCATCACTCGCACAAGCAATTTCTTAAATGAATTCTTGGAGTATCATTTTGGACGAATGCAAACCATGACAACTTCACCTACATTAAATCTTCACCTCTACAATGCATAACTTCACCTACATCAAAATCCCTACCTCTACAATGCATATCACTGCAAGTTTATATTTTATAATACGCTAGGCAAGTTCGCACCTGCCGCCCAGCATCAAATTAGTGCCACACAACTAGCAAAGTGTTCTCCAAAAGTAAGAGATGAACTTAAAATCTCTTTTCAGCAGCTTTTACTTTTTGGATATGTTGTTTCTTCAGAGTCTAGCATGCTCATCCATGTAGCGCAGCTGATCTTATAGCCATCCTACAAAACTTTCCATTTAATTTTAAGGGTAATTTTATATCTTTCTTCAATTTCTCTTTTAGCTTACATAATAGATCAAAGGTATCAAAATCTACCAGTGCTTCTTGCCCATCAAGATTAATTTTTTCTCCAATATTCATCCAAAAATGATTAGATTTTTATTTCATACATTTTTCCTTATTTCAATTTTATATTTATCTTAAAAACCTTTAGATTCTAAAGCTCCTCTCATTATTGCAACTTAAATTCTACTTCGCCTCTAGTTTCATCAATCAAGACAAAATCATCCTCAAACAGCATACCCAAAACTTGTTTTGGGTATCCCTAATAAATTCATCCATCACTAATGCAAAAAAATAAGGATTCAAAATATGCACACTACTGTCATAGAAATTTCCTGGACTCTCCACCTGTAGTCAAAGAATTATTCTTGGCCATGTAATTGGTAACTAAAACAATCACATATCTGGACATATTATTTCTATAAATCAATGTGAAGTACATGCTCCTAAAGGAATAATGCTTCCTGCATGCACAAATTAAACAAAGTGACGAGAAACTATGGGGCTGTATAGTATCATTTCATACATTTCTATGTTCAATATTCATTGTAGTACAGTCAACAAACATCTTATGACAATGCACTAGTTTACAACGCTAGTTTATTTTTGTTTCTGAAGTCAATTTTCAGCTATATTTGCAAAAATTAAACACCAAATTCTAGTTATTTTGTCAACCTGTTGCCAAAGCATAATTCATTTTTACAGATTAAATCATTCATTTTATACATAATCTTTAATTAAGACCAAACTAAAGTGATCATGCAAGTTTAAGATATACCTTGAATAAAATATCCATAAATTTTGAATAAAAATAAAATAAGTCATTTAAAAAGTATTCCTTTACTATTTTTCACTTGTCATGTGCAACAACTCTTGGAGCACTAAAAAGGGAGTTCTGAAGGATAACAATTAAAAATAATTATAATTTCTATTTGTGTAATATTTTTAATCTTTAACTTTTTGTATTTTCATTATTTTAACCATATTTTATGGTTATTATTCAATGAAAAAAATGAGCATTTCTTCAATTACAGGTCATTTGGCATTACTGCCAAAAATTATAAAAACCAAAACTAGAAACAAAAACTAAAATTCAAAAACTAACAACATTTTTTCATTATTATTTCTAAAATTGAAAGAAATTAAGAAGTTGATTAAACAAATGACCACTTTTGTCCTTGAATCAAATAACAATTTAAAAATAAGATTAAAATAATGAAAAGTACAAAATAATACAAATTAAAAATACTATAATAAAATAATAAATTTCATAAAATTATTTTACTTAATTACTATATTCTAAAATTCACTTTACAAGAACTATTTATTGTACATGACAATTGAAAAATAGTAACAAAATTTGTAAATTGCTTCTACTATTTTTCATTTTTAAAAAAAATTTTACGGACAATTTTATTTTAATTAAGATGTATAAAATGAGTGATTAATCCAAAAAAATAGTTTAATTTGGATATTAAAATATTCTAACAAGTAGTTTCCAAAACAGCTAAAAACCATAAAATCTAGTTTTTTTTATTTTTTTCGCAAAAACAACTAAAAACTAACAATAGAAACAGAAAACTAGCAACATAAATGAAATGCATCTTCATAATTTGTTACTTCACCATATAGAAACGAAAATAGAAGACAAAAGATAGAAAACATCAAGTGGAAACGATAACAAACAGGCCCTTAGGTTTTCAATTCATTTTAATTTTGGAAATATTAACCATACAAATTGTAAGCATTCATTTCTAAGTAAATTTTCATTTATGTTTTCATTGCCATAATTTGCCACTCCTAAATAGGGTTGTGCAAAAATTACTAAAAAATAAAAAACACGCTAACCAAACCGTTTGACATCTAGGTTTAATTTTTTGGTCTCAACTTTTGGTTTCGGTTTTTTATATTTAAAAAGAAGAATAAAAAACAGTTTTCAAATTCAATATCAGTTTTACACAAACAACCACACCAAAAAATGAAAAAACAAATTAATAATTTTTATTTTTATTTTTATTCTTATTTATTATTTTGTTTATTTTCATTGCTCTTACCATTTAGCAGAAATCCAGCTAATTTGTATTTATTTAAGGCAGTGATTTTTCCAACAGCAAATGAAGAATTGAGGGTAGGCCTTTTACAGAGAAAAGGAGCCTCATGCACCTTTCTAATTTTCAATGGGACAAGAGAAGGATGAAGCCTATGAAGCCCCGAGGGGTTCTGCCTTGCAATCACAAGGAAACACGTCTAGGTGTTGCAACATGCAGTCTCACATCAACAAAGAGGAAGAAGGCTCTACCATAGACCCTTCCGGCAACCCCCCCCCCCCCAACCCAACATAAAACTCCACACTCCACCCTAATAAATCATGTATCTATGTACTCACTTCTCCAAGCCATTGTGCTTACTTGGATCTACAACCAGGCTACCAAACCCATTAAATTGGTTGTTTGCTTCAACTAAGCATTTGGTGTTTGGTTCAGTTTTGGTTTATGAATTGTAAAAATAATTAATTCAGTTTAGCTATTAATTTGAGTCAAAACTGAACGTACTGATCACAATTCACAACCCTACTCCTAGTCAATCTTCTATAAACTCTCTAATATAAGCACAAATTTTTAACATACTTTCATCATATAGTATTGTTTCTAACAAGAAGTATGAGGACTTTCTTGCAGTTGCAGGTCAGCTTTCACATCATAAGCAACCATCAAAATTATAAAATTAGTCAATGCTTCAGATTTTGTTCAGGTTCGTGCTTAATGCTATTTTCCATCATTCCCAATGTAAGGAAAATGGCTTCGCAGTGCAAAAAACAGCAACTACCACACTTTCAAGGCACATTTCTATTGCAATTAACTCTGCAGAAATTTGAATGAAACATAACAAAGCAGTCATGGTTTCTCACCATTTGAGCACCCGCAACCACATTCCTTCAGCCACAAGTGCGTACTCACCACCTGAAGACCCTTCTTCCACATTGTCTCCCTCATTATTATCCACTTCTCGCCTCAAACTCAATACAATATCAGAATTTGAATGGCCAGATAAAGTCTCAGATGATGCAACGTAAATAACACAGCTCTCTTCTACGGCATCACCAAACACATTATCATGTGCCTCATTCCACCACCTGAAATGCAACGCAAACACAGCAAGACTGCATAAGAGAGAATGAGAAATTTTTTTGGGATTGCACTGTCCAGTTCAATGACGCCTATTTCCATACAACCACACCAATCCAACTAGATAATCAACCTCCCATTGGTTGAAAATAAAATGACAGAAACTAAAACAAATGGAAGGGGGGAAATCTCATGTTTGATATTGTTGAAAAAAATTACTCAAAAAAAGAAAAACTCCACTCTAATAAAATAGATAGTTGTACTAGGAACCGAGTATAGTTCTTCATTTTCTAGGGCTTGAGAGGCATAATCGAAGTATCAATCTCTTTCCTTCTCCAAAACTTTCCCAGTAGCCAAAAAATAAATTTAATTGTTTGGCAGCCCCAAAAACAGATGAACGACACGAAAATGAATCTTGAACCCTACAATTGACGTCATTTCAATTCCAGAGAGCAGCGAAATTAGCCCCAATCGCCGATACCCCAAAACACTGAGATTCGAACTATCAAATTCTTCCACTCTCCCACATTTCCCGCCAATCGAAAATAAAGCCTTCCCTCCCTCAACACTCAGAAGTGAAAATATGCGTTAAAGAAAGGCAACCTGTACGGGACGAAGTATAATCTATCAACATCCTCGCGGCTGTCCGCGTCGTCGTAGAGGGAGAGACGAGGACGAGGTCGGTGGCGGAGGCAAGGGTCGAGGTCGAGAAGGTCGTCCTCCGGATCCTGGGAGAAGATGTCGTCCATGGCGAAGAGGGTTAGGGCTTTGGCGAGGAGGCACCTGCAGAGGTAGAGAGTGAAGGGGAGGAGAAGAGAGAGAAAGTGGGCGGATTTGAAGAGAGAGAAACGGAGCTTTTCCGAGACTCGCTGCGGGCTCATCAGAGTGTGAGACAAAACAGGTTATGTATGAGCTTTGTCCTCGGATAGCTCCCACATGTATTTAAAGCGCATGCAGGGCACGTGATCTCGGGAGCGGTGCTTTGCACGCGCGGCAGTGGGAGTGGGAGTTGAGTTGGGCTTCAGGGGAAACGTCTGAGACCAATGCTATCCATCAAATGACCTTTAATGTTATATAGGGGTACAAGTGGCAATGGATCCGACGGTCCCACTTCCCTCTTCCAGATGACTTTGGAGACTTTTGGACTTGGTGAGGCGAACCAATCGAAGTGAAACATCTAAAAATCATGAAATCTAATTTTTTTATTTTTTCACAAATAGCTAAAACCAACAAATAAAAATAAAAAATTAACCATAAAAAAAATACTATTAAAATCTATTTTTTCATTGTACAAAAAGAGAAATTGAATATTGAAACAACAATGATACCAAATAACAATTTAGTTAACAAGACCCAACTTTAAAGTAATTATCGTTGAAAATTTTAAAAAATTAAAAAAATTATTAAGAAAATTATATATATGAATGATTTTAATTTTTCATCATCAATTATCAAGAAATGTTGAAAAGAAAATAAAATATAAATTTATTAAATTAAAGATAATATTTTAATTTTACACATCCTTAACATTTGATTTTTGTCAATTTTTTTATCATATTTGATATAAAAAAAATACTATAAAAATAAATTTCTTTATTATTTGCCTGACCTTTTCCTTTCCTTTCATTTCCCTAAGCAAAGTCTTGATCCAAACTTATAGAACTTCTCAAAATTACTCTTTTTTTTTTCATAGTTTTATTTTTATTCTATTAGAAGCATTTATTCCAATAGGTATTAGAGATACCCATTTACAAATAGATATCATTGATGCTCTCAAATGGAAAGTATAGCTCTCAAAACTCAAATCTTGACCATTTAATCAAGAAAGTTTTGAGTTTACTATCTAAGCCGCCCTTAGGGGGCTTTAATATATATTATTTAAATTTATCTCTTTCCACAAGTTATACATATTTGTAAGATATATCTTGCAATAGATTTCTCCATTAATGAGTAGATGTTTGTATCTGAAATTAGAATAGCTTTCCCAAGATGGGGTGAATTGGATTATTTAAAAATTGAACCTATTTTTAAATTCTTACTTGTTTTAATGCAACAACGAAAAAGTAAATTTACCAGCTTATAATCACAACCAAATCACACCACAAGGTACTGAAAAATTAAAAACACAATCCAACCAACCAAAATATGAAAATTAATCAAAAATTCAAGAATGGTATGCCTTTTTGGTAACAGCCTTGTATTTGTTTGCAAGCCCTGTTTTGAATGAAATTTTATTGTGCTTTTCTTAATCAAGATTTTCGCAAATTAACCAACGTACTCCATTGTGGGTTTCCGCAAACGGTTAATTAAAACGTACTTTCTAAAATCAAGAGTCTTTTTTGAATATGGATTTTAAGCCCTGCAACCTGCACTTAGCATACACAATATATGGTGTAGATAGTAAAGAGAGTAAGGATGAGAAGAACACAGAGATTTACGAGATTCGGCTTATCCCCAGCCTACGTCCTCATCTTTGGTCAATCCCACCAAAGGATTCCACTAAGCGTGCTCTTTTCCGGGCAAAGCAAACCTTTACAATATTCCTTCTTTTTCAGGAAAAGAAACCTCTCCAAGCGATCAATCCCGACTTAGTACAATGATCCAAACAAGCTTTGAATCGTCAACAATACAATGAGAATTCTACAATAATCTGAGTACAAAGAAACTCTCAAAACAGAGTAGAGTTGTACAAGTTAGAGTGCATACTTCAATCAAATAATAATAAAGAAAGTATGAAGCTCTAGTATAGAGATCACCAAAGGTTCATTGATTAAGAAAACTTAGTGTATGAACCGTGGTTTGATGATTCAGCAACAATTTCATAACTTTTCTCCCAAATGGAGTGTGAGCAATAAAGAACTTGAGAGATTGTAGGTTTTGATTGCAAGAGTGCTGAGTAATTGCTTAGATGTTTGAATTCTTGGGATTAAAAGAGTATTTATAGGCATTTAAGAATTAGATTCCTTGTTCCCCAAGTGACTTGGAGTGTCTACCAAGTTTTTATAACGTTCATATTTGAAAAACTAATTTTTGAAATTTTCTCGTTGGAATTTAAAAAGTCAAAACTCATGGAGTCAGTCAGCTGGACAAGTAACTGGGTAGTGTAAATTCACAGGGTCAGTCGGCTGGACAGGCGGCTAACACCCTTCTATCTCCCTGTAGACACCCCATTTTTACCCAGGCCCAATATATTTATTATCATTATTATTTTTATTATTTTATTAGTATTTTTATTATTTTATTTATTCTTATTATTATTATTATTATTAGTATTTTTATTATTACTTTTATTTTTATTTTTACTTCTATTTATATTATTTATTATTATTATTATTATTATTTACTATTTTCATTATTAGTAATATTATTTTTAACTTTTATTATTATTATTTATTTCTATTATTATTATTATTATTATTATTATTATTATTATTATTATTGTTATCAATACTATTTTACTATTATTATTATTTATATTATTATTATGATCATTATCATTATTTTAAAAATTATTTTATGGTATTATTATTACTTTACTATTATTTTTATTTTTCTTTATTATTATTATTATTATCTATTATTTTTACTATCATTATTATTAGTATTATTTATTACTATTATTATTATTATTATTATTGCCATTAATATTTGTTTTTGTTACTATTATTATTATTATTATTATTATTATTATTATTATTAGTATTATTATTATTCTGTTATTATTATTATTATTATTATTATTATTATTATTATTATTATTATTATTATTTTATGTATTATTATTATACTAGGGTTTTGGGGGGTATCCTAAGCCTTTAAAAAGGCTTCAACACAGCCAAGCTAGGGGGAGGCGGCTGCGCACAGCGCCGACAGGCAAAGAAACCCAAAAACAAAATTTTTTTTCTTACTTCTTCTTCTTCTTCTTCCATAGCCGCCGAGATCCCCATCTCCTCATCTCCTGTCACCCTCTCTGCGCAACCTAGACACCACTGCCTCCATTGTCTCCTTGCCCCCTCCCACTCTCTCGCAGCCATTCTCGATCCCCCTCAGTCTCCCAGCCCCGACCACCTCCTCCCTCACCATCTCCCAGCTGCCGCTCCTCACTCCGGCAACATCCATCTCCGCAAGAACCACAACACTCCACGGCTGTGGCAGACTCGAACTCGCCATCATCCAGCCGATCTTCAGCAACTCTACACTCGCACACGCTGCCCCCGTGCATGCCATCGCCGCCGCTCCCTGCAGAGCCAGCCACACCAGAAACCACTATCACGCCGGCACGAACCAGAGCCACCCGAACATCCAGCCTACCACGACCTCACCGGCGAGTCCTTGCAGCAGTTGAAGCTCCAACCATCTTCCGCAGTGGCACTCCAGCAATCCGGCAAACCCGCAACAAGTAGCCGCCCTTGCTCCAACCAGAATCTCGCTGCAACACCCGCACGACAGACTAGCAGATTCCATCCTCCAATCTCTGCTGCAACTTGGCATCACCATCGTTTCCTACAGCCGCCGTGGAGGACCAGAACACCCGAGACTCACCAGGCCACTCTGCAACTCTTCTGCAAACGCCGGAGGTCCTCCACACCCGCGCACAGCAACACTAGCAGACCACCAGGCCTCTCCACTGCTCCTGTCAGCAACTCCTCACCAGTTCCGGCAATCACCCAACTCTGGCAATACCCACGGTGACCCCCTCTATAAATACATGCGCACACACACACCTTATGTTTTAATGTTTAAATTTTTCTTTATTTTATCCTTGTTATATATATTAAAATTGTTATTGAAGGTTTTTTTTTTTTATGTTGATCATATTGTTATTATTATTTGTATATTGTTATTAGTAAATTGCTTGGATATTATTATTGCCATTATATTAATTGTATTAACATTATTATATTGATTTTACTTGTATTAGTATTACTTTGTTTGTATTATTATTAGTAATGTTATTATATTGTTGACTTATTATTATTAGTATTATTATTATATTGTTGGTATGTTCTTATTATTATTATTATATTATTGGAGTACTATTATTATTGTTGTCATTTATTAGTTATTATCTAATGTGCATATATATTATTGTTATTGTCTTATATGTCTATTTGTATATTTATATTATTTTGAATGCACATTTTTTTGTATAGTTTGTATATTTGTATTATTATTGTGATTGTCTTATATAATTGTTTGCATATTCATGCACATTCTATGGTATTCTCGTATTTTGATTTATTGTATCTTGATGTACTTTTAGGGTTGAAATTGCTTCCACATAAATTATGTACTTAGGGTTTTTTGGTCATTATTGTACTCTCTTTGTATTTAATATTTGTATAGTTAAGGTTGCGTGTTAATTTTGGTTGCCATATTAAATAGGTAATTATTAATTTTAGAATTAACTTGTTTCCATAAATTCAATTATTTTCTTGCCCGTTTTAGTAGTTTACATATTTTAAATTCGATTTGTTTTCCTTAATTAATTGTTAGCATATGTATGTCTTGTGCATATCTTTGACCGCGTGTTAATATTAGGATAAATATCATATTATTAAAATATGTATATTGTTAGTTAATGATGTTTAGTATTGTTACTGTTAATATTATTATTGTTACCATTATTGTCATTTATTATTATTATTATTATTATTATCATATCTATTACTACTATTAATATTAGTATGGTTATTAGTATTAGTATTATTTATTAACGTTATCATTCTTATCATTATTAATAATATTATCACTATTTTTAGTATTTTCTTTATTCAATCTTATACGTACGATGGTATATATTTTGATAAAATATTTTCTTGATTTTTAAATCCCTATGATTTAATTGCGGGGGGTATTAGCCTTTGGGCTTCACGTACCCTAAGCTCTGAGGGAATATATGTATATATATATATATATATTTATTTATTTATTTATTTTCTCCATGTATTTATAAACTTATAAAAAGGAGTAATTCAAAGGATTATTAGATTAACTTAGGGATAATTTTAAATTAATTAGGTACCGTTCGTAAGAACGGGCGCGTAGGGGGTGCTCGTACCTTCCCCTCGCGTAACCGAACTCCCGACCCCAACTCTGGTAATGTAGACCGATTCTACCCCTAACGGGGTAGTAATCATGTGTTCTAACCGCACTAAAGGTTAGTGGCGACTCCTACACCATATTTTTCCTGAAAATATTAAAATTGATTTTTAATTTCGCCGCCCGGGGCACACGCGCTCCCGGGACGTCGCGACAGCTTGGCGACTCCACTGGGGACCATTAGAGAGTCGAGCCATTAATAATTAGAAATTATCCCATGTTCAAATTTAATAAATCTTTTAATTGCTCCTTATTTTGTGAATATTGTAATTCGTAAATAACCTTAATTAATTGTAAATATCTTGCTTCCATAATTTACAAATAACCCTACTTAATTAAAAATATTTTGTTTCCTAATTGTGTGAATATTAATTGTAGATATTTTGTTTCTAAATATTCTAAATAGAGCCTATTAATTGTAAGATATTTTGAATAAGTAGATATTTTTTATACTAATCGTAAATATTTTGTTTCCTTATTTTTGTTTCCAAATTTTTTTGTGAATAAACATATTAATTGCATATATTGTGTTTCCTTATCTTTTGAATATATATATATTAATTGTAAATATATTGTTTGCATATTGTTTATAGCATGTGAATAAATGTGGGGATAGTGGGATTAGGTTAAAAATTAAAATCACACGCTCTCACGCTCTATACCCGAGCTTTCCTTACTAGGATTAGATAGGAGTGTAATAGCGTTTGTCCCCACGTGGCAGGGCTTGTGGGGACCCGCGAACCACTCCACTCAGTTTAAACTTTGTCCAAACCCCTTTTGGGTGAGGATGGAGGTTAGATTGGGAACCTGTTTTATATAGGAATTAGAGCCTACCCACACGTACTTGTCTATAGTCTTCCCTAACTAGGATAGAGCCATGAAAAACCCCATATATACGTACCTACCCTAGGTTGGGACAGGAGCCACATCCTACTCCACGTATAGTATATTGTATATATGTTGTGAGATACCTTGTATTATACCATGCATTCTGCATCCATTTTAGACTTACATACTACTTAGCCGGTATTTTGAAAAAGCCCAATAATGAGACCATGGCCCATCCTTTCAAAAAATGAAGCACTTGGCCCAAGCATTTTATGGGTTGGCCCAACCCTTTCCAAATAACTTGGGCCCAATTCTTTAAAAACAAACTAGGGCCCAATTCTTTAAAAACGAACTTGGGCCTGACCTTTTCGTAAGCAAAACCTCGGCCCATGCCTAATTTTCAAAAATGAGCAAACCCAGATTTCAAAAGAGGGCTTCAACCTCATTGCCTAAAAATTCAGGCCAACATTTTTTCAAGTGATCCAAGCCCAATTCCTTTTCAAATAGGGCCTCAGCCCATCATGAAATATGGATCGACCCAACCCTTTCCAATAAAACGGGCCCAATTCTTTAGAAACAAACTTAGGCCCGACATTTTCCTAAGTAAAAACTTGGCCCAGACATGATTTCCAAAGAGGGTCAAACCCAGATTTCCGAAAATGAGCTTCAGCCCTATCACCTAAAAATTCGGGCCAACATTTTTTCAAGTAATCCAAGCCCAATTCCTTTTCAACTAGGGCCTTAACCCATCATGAAATAGCTCGAAGCCCATATTTTAAAATACTTGAGGCCCAAGTGCACACTAAAGTCCACAAGCCCACATTGAATGAATCCAATGGGTTGACTAGCCTGGGTCAACCCCAACCTCAGAACATAATTTGACCCTTTATAGAATCTGAGGTACATGGACCATCATCAAGGAAATGAATGGGTAAGGGAGAAATTGAATTGAAATCGTGGCCCATCAATGGTCATGTTAATCTTGACTCGTCTCATTAGTGGGATTTTTCTAGAATTCTAGCTAAGTAGTAATTTAGGACATCATATTCATGCATTTCATTTCATACATAGTCATGCACAATAGGCTGCATGAATGCTCATATTTTTGTTTGTATATACAAGTGCACTAGTTGCATCCATGCATAAACACCTATTGCGTACCCTAATCATGCATCAAAACACATTCACTCATGCAGTACATAATCATGCATTCATGATTCTAAAAGGAAGTTTTTTGGTTTTCAGCTCCTAATCAAAGAGGTGGTTTAAGTAATATAAAGCAATAATTGAGACCACCACGCATCAGTACAATACCAGGCGAAGAGCAAGAGAAATGAGTGAACAATTGGAAAGTAGAGTCCTGGGTCTAGAACAAGGACAAGAAGAGATAAATGACAAGATAAGTAAGGTTCTGGAGTTACTGATGAACAAGGGAAAGGCAGTGCATGTTGATCCCGAAGTAGATGTGGACCCCGCTCATCCCCCAGGGTTCACCCCTGATCATGGACAAACATCAATTCCACCGTCTGGTGTCATGGGGGGTCCACCGCCAAATATGCCTCCTTTCATCCCTGCTATGCCAGCACAGGGGTTCCCAGTGGTAGGAACTCCTCCGTTAGTACCGTCTGATATGGGAATAAGCAAATCTGAGGCTGAGCGTCGCTGCGACGTATTAGAAGAGCGCTTAAAAGCAATGGAAGGTTCTAATACTTTCGATTCAGTTAATCCAAATGACCTTTGCTTGGTGCCTAAAGTCACCCTGCCACCAAAGTTCAAAATGCCAGACTTTGAAAAGTTTGACGGGACCCGGTGCCCTCGAACACATCTAGTGATGTACTGCCAAGCAATGGCCGCTTACTCGGATGATGAAAAACTAATGATGCATTGCTTTCAAAGCAGTTTGACTGGATCTGCTATCCGTTGGTACATTCAACAAGATAAGGCTCGGGTCCGCACTTGGAAGGACTTGGCTAGTGCCTTTATCACTCACTACCGCCATGTGACGGAAATGGCGCCTGATCGGATGATGCTACAAGAAATGGAGAAGAAATCCACCGAAACATTTAGAGAATATGCTTACAGGTGGAGAGATATGTCAATCCAAGTGGACCCCCCGGTGAGTGACCGAGAGGCTATCTCCTTGTTCGTAAGTACATTAAAAGACCCCTACCGCACGCACCTTCGGGGGGCAACTCCCCACGATTTTATGGATATTGTGGCTGCGGGAGGAAGAATTGAAGGCGATATCAAGGCAGGCCTATTTAAGGATAATGGCTCGGAAACTGGGTTAGGCAAAAGGTGGACTAATAGGAAGAAGGAGGAAGAGGTTCAAATGATACAGGGGCAGTTTAATTGGAAGAATCAGTATGCTAGAGGTGGGAACCAATGGCCCAATAGAAACTCTGGTTTTGAGCCCATGGTAAATCAAATGGCACATACAGGCACAAGGCCCCAGATTGTTCACTCTGGTCCACCGAATCAGCAAACACAAGACAGGTTTATGACCAGAAACTTCCGCAGGGTGGACCCCATTCCCATGACATATGCCGAATTATTTCCTCAGCTGCGGGAAAAGGGGATGGTATCTGCAATTCCTGGAATGCCCATTGCGAACCCTCCTCCACAATGGTATGATCCTGGGGTTCGTTGTGAGTACCATGCTAATTCTCCTGGCCATACTATTGACCGTTGTTGGGCTTTCAAGCATAAGGTGCAATCGTTAAGAGACGCAGGATGGTTAGCTTTTGATGACAAGCAACTAGGAGTTCAGGGGAATCCTTTGCCCAAACACGAGGAAGGAAGTGGTTAACATATCCAAGAGGTTCCCAAATCAATGGTTTCAGTCATTATCCACCGAGGCTAAAATGATGGAGTACCGAACTTTTGACTATCTAATCCTTTTTCAGTTAATGTCCTTTTGTTTTCCATTGTTATTTACTTTTTGTAATCCGTGGACACCTGTGTCTCGGAATATTTTCTATATTCAATAAAATGAATTATGCATTTAGTTATCTTACTTGCATCAAGAGTCCAGTTGCCAAATTTTGTTTACTTATGTTTCATGCCGGAATAGGGAAAGTAATATTGCCAGTGTTCATAAGCTAGAAAGAGATGTTAAAGGATGAAACAATCATTGAATTCAGACGTTATGAAGAAGTTTTTTTTGTTACTTTCAGAAGTGGCTACGCTATTCTGATAATTTCCTATCAATTAATCTCATATGCTTTGATCAAATGATGGATGGCCCTCTTTGGCCGACCAGTTATCCCTAAAAAGAACCCAAACAATGATTTACCATTTGTTAACCAAATTGAGCCTGAATGTTAAACCATCTTTTTCTTAAAAGTCAGATCACCAAAAATCCAACCTGGGTTTGGGTCCCTTAATGTTTGGCAAATCGTTTGAGACAATAGTCATTACCAAAATGATGGCAGGCCATTTTTCTGCTATCCAAAAGAAAGTAAAAGAAAAAATCCCTTGACAACCCTTTTGAGTCTGAAAAATTCATTCCTTGATTAACCCGTCAAAGGATCACACCCCATACTGGGGCAGTTTTTAAAAGATTGGTCCCAATTGAAGTTCAAATGAAAATGAAGTCAAGATTCCTTTATAAAAGAAAAAGTTAAATTTGTAGTTAAAGAAGGAAAAAAGAGATTAAAAGGGAAAGAAAAACGAAAGCAGGAGGAAGAAGAAGAGAATAAGGGACTTACTACATATGTGATCTTTGACCAAATTACCCTTGATGAAATTGATGATTTTGAGCCTTATGTAACTCCTTTCTTCTTCAACCTATACCCTTAGCCTACATTACGGCCCAAATGAAAGTCCTGACCAGATTGGTATACATTGTTGTCTTAAATGATTTGTCAGACTCAATACTGAGTCTGAACTACGTAATGACCTGATCCTGAAAAGGTACGTAGGCAGCTTGTTTAAATAACAAGTTCGGTCAACATCTTGCAAAAGCGCCTCAACTCGAACTGGGGGCATAAAACATTATTTGGGGTGGTATTTTTGAGCCTTAGTTTCCCTTTTATTCTGAAATCCTACATCCCTAAGCCTACGTTTCGTCCCAAGTCTTAAAGACCATCTTGAGATCAAAGCATGAGTTAATGAAACAGGGGCAGTTGAAGAGAAGGACAATCATCTAAGCTGGGAAATTAATGTTATACGACTTTTGAATACTGGTATGAATTTTTCCTATGATAGCATTGAAACATGGTAAAACATTTATTTTGTGCAGATGGCCTTTTGATTTAACAAGTTGATGTCATAGTTGCATAATCATTCCTCGTTCCTTAAAAAAAAAAAAAAAAAAAAAAAAAGGAGGAACCCTTTTTACTCTTTAGAGCATTAAAAGAGGATGGATAGTCAAAGAGTTTCAGAATCACCAGAAATTTCTATAAAGAAGATCCTTGTGGAGAAAAAGCAGTCAAATTGGGGCAAATGTTATGTCAAGTTCAAAAGGAATCCAACAATAGATTCAAGATCGGTGACAGATGAATTTAATTGGGGCAAATTCCGAGTTGAGTCTCAGTAGGTCCCCTTCAAGTACTTTCTTATCGGATTGGAATAGGAAATCAGAGTCAAGATCATCTGTAGGTCCATTCAACTGGGGCAGATTTTATGATTTTCATTTGAGCTGAGTTAATCACTTCCATGACCGGATGAATAAAGAAGATTAAGCTAAGATCGGTTACAAATCCATTCAAATGTGGCGAATCTCATGTAGAGACCAAAGATGAGGACATTGATCACGAGTGCATTGGGAGAAAGGATTCATGCATTATCATGCATTGCCCCAAATTTCATGCATCGTCATACATTTCATGCATTACTTAGATTGCACATATTGCCATGCACTCCATGCATTTCCATTCATCTCATGCATTGTCATGCATTTCATCCATTATCTACATTTCATGCATTATCATCCATTGCATGCAGTACCTACATTTCATGTATTACCGTACATTTCATGCATTGTCATGCATTTCAAGCATTACCATACATCTTATGCATCGTCATGCATTGCATGCATTTCATGTATTACCATACATCTTATGCATTTCCATGCATTTCACACATTGCCATACGTCTTATGCATTACCATACATCTTATGCATCGCCTTGCATATCATACATTACCTTATATTTCACACATTACCATGCACCTCATGCATTGCCATGCATTTCATGTATTACCATGCATCTCATGCATTGTCATGCATTTCACGCATTACCATACATCTTATGCATTTCATATTTTAGCATCACAAAAATAAAAAATAAAAATGCATACATATAATCACAAGTTAGCAACATGCATACATATAGCAGCATATCATTGCATTCTAGCATCACAAGCAGCAATAGAGCACCCTTCACACTTGTCTTCAGCTTTCAAATGATTATTTGACATCCTTGATGGAGAGATTCCTGTTGTGTTTAAATATGAGCTGGGTAACTGACCCCAAGCACACATTGATTTACTTGGAAAACTAGGGCAAGTTGACCCCAGACATACGTTGATTTATCTTGAACTGGGGCAACAAATACCAAAGACAGGGGGATTCATTCAATGACATTCAGACTTTACCCCAAGTGCATTCTCCAAATAGAGTAACAACTTTCAAAACTTTGCTTACACACCTTGTTACTTGTTGAGATGGCTGGATCATCGTATCCCTACGGCTCGGATTCTTACATTCGAAGCAAGCCATCATTGTGTCCCATGGCTGGATCATCGTGTCCCTACGGCTCGGATTCTTACATTCGAAGCAAGCCATCATTGTGTCCCATGGCTGGATCATCGTGTCCCTACGGCTCGGATTCTTACATTCGAAGCAAGCCATCATTGTGTCCCATGGCTGGATCATCGTGTCCCTACGGCTCGGATTCTTACATTCAAAGCAAGCCATCATTGTGTCCCATGGCTGGATCATCGTGTCCCTACGGCTCGGATTCTTACATTCGAAGCAAGCCATCATTGTGTCCCATGGCTGGATCATCGTGTCCCTACGGCTCGGATTCTTACATTCGAAGCAAGCCATCATTGTGTCCCATGGCTGGATCATCGTGTCCCTACGGCTCGGATTCTTACATTCGAAGCAAGCCATCATTGTGTCCCATGGCTGGATCATCGTGTCCCTACGGCTCGGATTCTTACATTCGAAGCAAGCCATCATTGTGTCCCATGGCTGGATCATCGTGTCCCTACGGCTCGGATTCTTACATTCAAAGCAAGCCATCATTGTGTCCCATGGCTGGATCATCGTGTCCCTACGGCTCGGATTCTTACATTCGAAGCAAGCCATCATTGTGTCCCATGGCTGGATCATCGTGTCCCTACGGCTCGGATTCTTACATTCGAAGCAAGCCATCCTTGTGTCCCATGGCTGGATCATCGTGTCCCTACGGCTCGGATTCTTACATTCGAAGCAAGCCATCATTGTGTCCCATGGCTGGATCATCGTGTCCCTACGGCTCGGATTCTTACATTCGAAGCAAGCCATCATTGTGTCCCACCTTATTGACCCATCGCGGTCCCATTCTTATTGACCCATCGCGGTCCCACCTTATTGACCTATCGCGGTCCCATTCTTATTGACCCATCGCGGTCCCACCTTATTGACCTATCACGGTCCCATTTTTATTGACCCATCGCAGTCCCATCTTATTGACCCTTCGCGGTCCCATTTTTATTGACCCATCGCGGTCCCACCTTATTGACCCATCGCAGTCTCATTCTTATTAACCCATCGTGGTCCCACCTTATTGACCCTTTTCGGTCCCACTCTTATTGATCATTCGCGGTTCCACTTTTATTGACCCTTTGCGGTCCATTCTTATTGACCCTTCACGATCCACTTCTATTAACCCTTTTGCGGTCTCACTCATGTTGATCCTTCGTTGGTCATTTTTGGGAAGTCACACTTTGATCTCTTTTGATGCATTGGCCTGGTCCAAAATTAGCGTCTTTTGTCTTTACAGGTTTGTTGCTACAAAATAACGTAGGAGAGTTCCTACTTTTACTTTGAAGCAACGAAGCCTACAAAGAGGGGCAGCTGTAGACACCCCATTTTTACCCAGGCCCAATATATTTATTATCATTATTATTTTTATTATTTTATTAGTATTTTTATTATTTTATTTATTCTTATTATTATTATTATTATTAGTATTTTTATTATTACTTTTATTTTTATTTTTACTTCTATTTATATTATTTATTATTATTATTATTATTATTTACTATTTTCATTATTAGTAATATTATTTTTAACTTTTATTATTATTATTTATTTCTATTATTATTATTATTATTATTATTATTATTATTATTATTATTATTATTGTTATCAATACTATTTTACTATTATTATTATTTATATTATTATTATGATCATTATCATTATTTTAAAAATTATTTTATGGTATTATTATTACTTTACTATTATTTTTATTTTTCTTTATTATTATTATTATTATTATCTATTATTTTTACTATCATTATTATTAGTATTATTTATTACTATTATTATTATTATTATTATTGCCATTAATATTTGTTTTTGTTACTATTATTATTATTATTATTATTATTATTATTATTATTATTATTATTAGTATTATTATTATTCTGTTATTATTATTATTATTATTATTATTATTATTATTATTATTATTATTTTATGTATTATTATTATACTAGGGTTTTGGGGGGTATCCTAAGCCTTTAAAAAGGCTTCAACACAGCCAAGCTAGGGGGAGGCGGCTGCGCACAGCGCCGACAGGCAAAGAAACCCAAAAACAAAATTTTTTTTCTTACTTCTTCTTCTTCTTCTTCCATAGCCGCCGAGATCCCCATCTCCTCATCTCCTGTCACCCTCTCTGCGCAACCTAGACACCACTGCCTCCATTGTCTCCTTGCCCCCTCCCACTCTCTCGCAGCCATTCTCGATCCCCCTCAGTCTCCCAGCCCCGACCACCTCCTCCCTCACCATCTCCCAGCTGCCGCTCCTCACTCCGGCAACATCCATCTCCGCAAGAACCACAACACTCCACGGCTGTGGCAGACTCGAACTCGCCATCATCCAGCCGATCTTCAGCAACTCTACACTCGCACACGCTGCCCCCGTGCATGCCATCGCCGCCGCTCCCTGCAGAGCCAGCCACACCAGAAACCACTATCACGCCGGCACGAACCAGAGCCACCCGAACATCCAGCCTACCACGACCTCACCGGCGAGTCCTTGCAGCAGTTGAAGCTCCAACCATCTTCCGCAGTGGCACTCCAGCAATCCGGCAAACCCGCAACAAGTAGCCGCCCTTGCTCCAACCAGAATCTCGCTGCAACACCCGCACGACAGACTAGCAGATTCCATCCTCCAATCTCTGCTGCAACTTGGCATCACCATCGTTTCCTACAGCCGCCGTGGAGGACCAGAACACCCGAGACTCACCAGGCCACTCTGCAACTCTTCTGCAAACGCCGGAGGTCCTCCACACCCGCGCACAGCAACACTAGCAGACCACCAGGCCTCTCCACTGCTCCTGTCAGCAACTCCTCACCAGTTCCGGCAATCACCCAACTCTGGCAATACCCACGGTGACCCCCTCTATAAATACATGCGCACACACACACCTTATGTTTTAATGTTTAAATTTTTCTTTATTTTATCCTTGTTATATATATTAAAATTGTTATTGAAGGTTTTTTTTTTTATGTTGATCATATTGTTATTATTATTTGTATATTGTTATTAGTAAATTGCTTGGATATTATTATTGCCATTATATTAATTGTATTAACATTATTATATTGATTTTACTTGTATTAGTATTACTTTGTTTGTATTATTATTAGTAATGTTATTATATTGTTGACTTATTATTATTAGTATTATTATTATATTGTTGGTATGTTCTTATTATTATTATTATATTATTGGAGTACTATTATTATTGTTGTCATTTATTAGTTATTATCTAATGTGCATATATATTATTGTTATTGTCTTATATGTCTATTTGTATATTTATATTATTTTGAATGCACATTTTTTTGTATAGTTTGTATATTTGTATTATTATTGTGATTGTCTTATATAATTGTTTGCATATTCATGCACATTCTATGGTATTCTCGTATTTTGATTTATTGTATCTTGATGTACTTTTAGGGTTGAAATTGCTTCCACATAAATTATGTACTTAGGGTTTTTTGGTCATTATTGTACTCTCTTTGTATTTAATATTTGTATAGTTAAGGTTGCGTGTTAATTAAATAGGTAATTATTAATTTTAGAATTAACTTGTTTCCATAAATTCAATTATTTTCTTGCCCGTTTTAGTAGTTTACATATTTTAAATTCGATTTGTTTTCCTTAATTAATTGTTAGCATATGTATGTCTTGTGCATATCTTTGACCGCGTGTTAATATTAGGATAAATATCATATTATTAAAATATGTATATTGTTAGTTAATGATGTTTAGTATTGTTACTGTTAATATTATTATTGTTACCATTATTGTCATTTATTATTATTATTATTATTATTATCATATCTATTACTACTATTAATATTAGTATGGTTATTAGTATTAGTATTATTTATTAACGTTATCATTCTTATCATTATTAATAATATTATCACTATTTTTAGTATTTTCTTTATTCAATCTTATACGTACGATGGTATATATTTTGATAAAATATTTTCTTGATTTTTAAATCCCTATGATTTAATTGCGGGGGGTATTAGCCTTTGGGCTTCACGTACCCTAAGCTCTGAGGGAATATATGTATATATATATATATATATTTATTTATTTATTTATTTTCTCCATGTATTTATAAACTTATAAAAAGGAGTAATTCAAAGGATTATTAGATTAACTTAGGGATAATTTTAAATTAATTAGGTACCGTTCGTAAGAACGGGCGCGTAGGGGGTGCTCGTACCTTCCCCTCGCGTAACCGAACTCCCGACCCCAACTCTGGTAATGTAGACCGATTCTACCCCTAACGGGGTAGTAATCATGTGTTCTAACCGCACTAAAGGTTAGTGGCGACTCCTACACCATATTTTTCCTGAAAATATTAAAATTGATTTTTAATTTCGCCGCCCGGGGCACACGCGCTCCCGGGACGTCGCGACCCAAAAACTAAATTCAGGAAATAGTCAATCGAGTGGCGAGACACAGTTCATTTTGGGTCAGTCGGCTGGGTGATTTACGTTTATTGAGTCAATTGGTTGGACAGTTATTTCAGCTGGTGTTTCTCAGTCAGTCGGCTGAATGAACCAGAGTGTTTCTGGTCAGTCGGCTAGGCAGACCTTTTTACTGATTTTTCCTTTTTGGTTTTTCAATTTTAGTTTTGCTCACATATTTTGATCTCTCATAAAACATTTTCCGAGATTTTAAAATAGGTATCTAAGTCCATAAATATCCCCTAAAGAGCTTCATATTTTCTAAATTATATTTGATACGAAGTACTTACAAACAACTTTTCTAAATATGGCTTTTAAGTACTGAAACTTCAAGTCTTTTAATGATCCTCTTGACTTCAAGTCCCTTTTGATCTTTAAGCTTTTTCATTTGTCTTTAATGCTCGAATACTTGTTGAAGCTTTCACTTGATGTGGCTTTGATTTCCAGCTTGCTTCCATGACAAATGTAAGTGTTGAGTTATATATATACCTGAAATAAAATTACTCAACAATACATGTTAAACCATCTTCATTTGTTATCATCAAAATAAGATTGAAAAGCCTAGTTAGGCCAACAGTATCTCTATATAAAAAGATAGTGTCAAATAATATATGCATAATGTCATTTCCTTTCTTATTTTCTTCTTTGTTGTTGATTTTATATTTTGTAATTTTTATATTTAGACATCAATCTAAATTATTTCGCTCCATATATCTGTCGAAGTGATGATAGAAAAAGATTGTTGCAAGCGAACTTAGGTTTTATTTTGAAATAGCGTTTGCTAATAAATTTCACGTGTAGGGAGGCAATGTTATCTTTGGGACAGTAATTGTCTCTTAGCTCACTGGCCAACCTGCACTACTTTAAAATAAATTTTTTTTTTTGAAAAAATTATTTTGCTAATTTCATTACATCTAAAATAATCAAATAATATAAACATTTTTTTTAATGCAATTGTGGTTGTCCAACCACCAGGCATTCAACTCTCAATTTTATAAAATTTGCCTAAATATTTTTTAAGATTTTAATGATTTATTTTTAAAAAATAAACAAAAAAATACAACAACAACAACAACATTCAGATATGGATTTGGATTTGAGAAGAAATTCCTTTGCCTATCCTAATTTTGAATGGGAAACAAATCCATGGTAATTCAAAAAACCTTTACATAGAGTACTGGTGGACAATGCATGTGCACACACCCATAACAAGAGAATGTAGGATTAATAGTCTAAGAACATAGTGGTGCCAACAATAAGAACAAAAACTTTAATCATGTTCTGATGTGTTCTTAAAATATAATATTTTAGGTTCCCATTTACCTATGCTTTGTTCTCCTTTTCATTGTAATTATCCCTTCTATCCTAGTTCGGAGTTACACATGGTTTGTTTCATATTTTAGGAAATTGGAGCTTATACTAAGGAGTTAAATAATGCAAGAAGCTGAAGCCAAGGAAGTAAGTAGAAAGCATAAGGCTTGACCAAGCGCTTAACCAAGTCTCCAAAGTCTTCTCCCATCCAAAGCAACATGATCCTACTTGACCATGTGATGCGACCAAACCATCACCGGGGGCGACAAGGTCGTGAAATGAAGACTCCAAAGTGCTGACTGAAGCAGAAATATTAAGAGTTTCGACCAAGGGAGCGACTGAGAGGCCTTGTCTGTGTGACTAGGTCGAGGAATCTTCAGTTGAACCCTAGATTTTCTAGAGTATCTCGACTAGGGCTGAACCAGGAGAAGTCCAGGGTGCGACCAAGTCGACCGTGATCGAGTTCAAAAACTATTGCGTGATGTTTTTGGTGAAACTTTTCTTATTTGAATTCAATCTCTTGTAAACCTTCTTGAGTATAAAATTAAACTTTGAATAGGTGATTAGGGTTCCCTTTTGGCTCCTCCTTGGTTAGTGACAGACCTTGAGTGCTGATTGGAGTCGTTTAGATTAGTTTTACTACTTTCTTTAATTTTCAAGTTGTAATCTACAATAGTGGTAGCTTGTAGTTCTTATTTGGTTCGTGACAAACCCTAGAGTGTTATTGGGTTGTTGCTAGAGTAGTGGTAGTGTATATTGATTCTCCTTTTATTTCTCTTTGGTTAGTGACAGACCTTGAGGGTCATTGGATGCCATTTAGAGTAGTTGGTTCCCTCTTGGTTCCTCGAAGTTCCAGTGACAAACCTCGAATCCGATTGGTGCCAAATTTCAATTCCATTGTAAATTTACTACTTTTTTTTATATTCGATTGCATTTCAATGAAAGTCATGTTTTAAATTATGTCTCTCAATACCCTATTTTTACTTTCATGCACCATGAGTGGCTAATTTAGTTTGATTCTTTGGTTGTGATGAAACACTAGGCTAAGAACGGCATGGCTAGGATTTAGGCAATCGTGCATAATAGAGTTGGTGCTATAAAGTAATCCATGTTCACTAGATAGGGTATACTTTGTCTCTCGATCATGCTCCGGACGATTGGTGCAACCTTGCTACCCTATGCCACTCGAGTGGATTACACTAAAAAGGAATTCATGTTCGTTGGATATGGTATACTCCATTCTTACGATCGTGTTTTAGATGATTGGTACAAACCTTGCTACCCTATGCCACTCGAGTGAATGACTTATAATTGACACCCTAGTATGGAAAAATTGACCAAACCTAGTTATAGCTTAGTAAAGACTAGGGTGGATTCATAATCGAGGAATCGCCATTCCATAAAGTACTTTTATTCATTTTAATTGATTTCGTAGATTAGTCCACAAACCAAAATTCCATCTTTTCATTATTGTTTAAAGCATAGTTAACTATATTAAAATTGGTGCACCCCTGCACTAGAGTCCAGGAGATCAACACCCGACTCACTCCTCGTTCTACTGAACTTGGGATTAGTTAGGTTATAAATATTACCTTTGGTAGTTAAGGACTCAAGCCTTGGCGAACCTACTATATTCTATCTTAAGAGTTCATTAGATTTTTTATTTTTATTTTTTGTGAGGGGAGGGCGGTTAGGAACCATATAAGAATGTACCTTTAAGTAAGGAGTTAAACTCTATGTAATGGAATTAACTCATATTTCATTATACTCTCTCTCTCTCTCTCTCTCTCTCTCTCTCTCTCTCTCTCTCTCTCTCACACACACACACACACAAACTATACTCTTTTTTCTACTCCTCCCTGGGCTCCTATTCATAAATATTTGTGCAATCTCTTGTGCACCCCCTTTGAATATAACAATAGGCCCAGCAACAAGAAAAGTTGCCTAGTCGAGAGACATGGCAAACATTGCTTGGTGTCACGAGCTAAGATTTTTCAGGGCATTATTGTAACGACCTCAAAATTACTACCATTTTTTTATATCTATATATCCTATAACAAAATAACATTACTTTGATACCCATAATAATATTCACTATCACATCTCGCACCTTAAGTGGTACCGAGTATACCTGTTCACAAAAATGTCACCTATGCAGTGGAAAGCATTAAAATACATTAACCTTATTTACAATACCAGAGTTTCAGTAATTCCCAATATATAAATATACATCTCCCAAAATCAAACACAATGCCCTAGGGGCATACCCAAAAATACAACTACTGACTCAAAAACTTACCCTACAACGAGGGCAATACAACAGTCCCCTCTATCTCAGAGCACGCTCCGTACGCCTATCTGGATCACTTGAAATGTTTGGAATTCTGGGGTGAGACACCTCTCAGTAAGACATCCGAGTGGTTGACGAATTTTTAGATGTATTCTCGGAAGACTTACCTGGTATACCTCTTAATCAGGAGGTGGAGTTCGTTATTGAATTGCTGCCAGGCAAGACACTGATTTCTAAAGTTTTATACTAGATGGCTCCAGCTGAACTTAAAGAGTTAAAGGAGCAATTGCAGGAACTACTGGATAAGGGCTTTATCAAACCTAGTGTTTCGCCCTGAGGAGTTTTAGTATTGTTTGTGAAGAAGAAACACGGGTCAATAAGGATGTGCATTGATTACCGTGAGATCTTCATGGACCACAAGAGTCTCAAATACTTTTTCACGCAGAAAGAGTTGAACATGAGGCAGAGGAGGTGGCTGGAACTGATCAAGGACTACGATTGCACCATTAGCTATCATCTAGGGAAAGCTAATGTGGTAGCTAATGCGTTGAATCAGATTTTAGAGCATGCGTCAGTATCTGCAGTGGTAGGTCAGCATCATATCAAACAAGATTTGGATGTGCTTGGCATGGAGTTGGTGGATGGTAATCATTAGGCCTTCATTGCTAACTTGGTGATCCAGCCGACATGATTAGAGAGGATTAAAGTCATGCAGGCTAATGATGAAGAGTTAGTCGAGGTTGTAGAGAAGGTGCAACAAGGGCTGGCGGCAGATTTTAACATCTTTGAGGTAGGTGTATTGAGGTTTGGAAATAGACTATATGTTCCAAACGATGAGGGGATAAGGAGGATGATTCTTGAGGAGACGCTCCTTCTTTGTATACAATACATCTGGGTAGCACAAAGATGTATCGAGATTTGCGCAAATCTTTCTGGTGGAATGGCATGAAAAGGGAGATTGCTCAATTTGTAGAGCGATGCCTGTTGTGTCAGCAGGTAGAGGTTGAACATCAGAGGATGGCAAGGCCGTTGTAGCCATTGAGCATTCCGGAGTGGAAATGGGAGCACATCTCCATGGACTTTGTCACCAGGTTGCCACCACCAGTTCACAGGTAGAATGCAATCTGGGTGATCGTGGATAGGTTGACTAAATCTGCTCACTTTGTACCGATGAAGGTTAGCCACTCCTTGAGTAGGCTAGCAAATCTATACGTGCAAAAGATAGTCAGAATGCACGGGGTACCAGTGTCCATCATTTCAGATCGATACTCGGGATTTACTTCTCGATTCTAGAAGAGCTTACAGGAAGCATTGGGGATGAAGCTAACTTTTAGTACAACGTTCCACCCCTAGACTGACGGACAATTAGAGAGAATGATACAGATATTGGAGGATATGTTACAGGCTTGTGTGTTAGATTTCAACGGTAGTTGGATTCAGTTTCTACCGTTGGTGGAATTTGCCTGTAACAATAGATTCCAAGCTAGTATCAGGATGGCACCGTTCGAAGCATTTTATGGTCGGAGATGTCGGTCACCTCTATACTGGGATGAGGTTAGTGAATGGAAAATATTGGATCTTGAACTCGTACAGTAGGCTTCTAAGAAGTTTAGGTTGATCAGAGATAGAATTAAATCAGCTCAGAGCCGGCAGAAGAGTTACGCGGATGTGTGCCGTCATGAGTTGGAATTCAGGGTGGGGGATAAGATATTCCTGAGAATCCTTCCGATAAAAGGGGTGATGAGATTCAGGAAGAAGGGCAAGCTGAGCCCGAGGTATATTGGACAATTCGAGGTACTTGAACGAGTGGGTCTGGTAGCCTACATGATTGCACTACCTCCAACACTCGCTAGGATCCACGATATATTCCACATATCCATGTTGAGGAGGTACGTGTCGGACTCGTCGCATGTAATTAGTTATGAATCTTTAGAGATTGGGGATGCTTTGGCGTATAAGGAGATATCTGTTCAGATTCTGGACCAGAAAGTTCAAAAGTTGTGTATCAAGGAGATACCATTAGTGAAAGTGCTGTGGCGGAATCACATGGTTGAGGAACCTTCCATGAGTAATCGTCAACAAAACTTATAAAATAGACATGTCGTCCCTGTGATGCTACTCTCACCAGCTCCTAAACATAAGAATGTATGTAATCAAGAATACCTTCCGTCTTATGTATAGCTGATTTGAACCGCACCTTACTTTGCTTCCCGAGAACAAAAAACTTGTAGAAGTTCTACTTGCATGTTTTCATACCCTTTAAAAGCTTCCTTTTGTAAAGTTCTTTCATACCTTGCTCACCCATATGCCCTAGCCACATATGTCGCAAGACAGTTTCATCAAATTTAGAATCTATAGCTGCAACTCCACCTACAACTGTAGTGCCTAGCAGTGAATAAATATTTCCATCTAACTTTTGCCCTTTCATCACCATTAGATTGCATTTGCACACCTTCGTAACTCCACTTTCAGACTTGTAAGCGAGTCCATTACAGTTCAAAGTGTCAAATGAAATTAGACTCTTCTATAGGTCCGAATGTGTCTTACATCACATAGAGTTATTACAACACCATCAAACATTTTGATTTTAACATTTCTTATGCTAATGATTTTACATGATACATCATTGCCCATAAGTATTGAACCTGAATTTTTACCAACCTATAAGTGCTGAACCACTCCTTGTTCGGAGTCATGTGATAAGAACACGTCGAGTTTAAGATCTAAGAGTCTGTAAGGCGATCTGACCTCGACAAAACTAAAAGTATGTCACCATCACTACAATATGGATTTCCTTCTTGAACTACATTTGCTGATTTTGAAGTCTCTTCTTACTTTTCAACATTCCCTTTCTTCCATTCTGAACACTTCGGTTTAATGTGCCCCTTTTTACCGCACATATAACACCAAATATCCTTTTTCTTATTGGATTGTGATCAGGATTTTTTACTCAATCCATTTCTGAATTTTCCTCTCCCACAATCATGGTTACCCTTCACCACAAGCCCTTCCCCATATGAAATTTCATCACAAACTTTCATTCTTTGATGAAACCCCCAACAACGCACTTGTCACCTCTTCCAAATTCAAGGTCTTTTTACCCCAAGTAAGAGTTGTAACCAAATTTTCATACATGTGACAAGAAATTCAGTAGCATCAAAGCCTTATCATCTTCTTCGTATTCACATCAACCGGCAGTAAATCACTCATGCTTTGATTAAATGCGTTGATGTGTTGGTTCAAATCAGAACCATCCACCATCTTAAGCCAATAAAGCCTTTTCTTAAGAAAAAGTTTATTTGTAAGGGATTTAGACATATACCGGCTTTCAAGCTTTTTCCAAACAGTCGCAGGAGAATCCTCCTCCATGACGTGATATAGCACTTCATCGGCCAAACATAATCTTATTGTAGCAACATCCTTTGCCTCTAATGCATTCCAATTAGCCTTATCCATGATTTCTGGTTGAACATCATACAATGCCTTCACCATCCCTTGTTGCACAAGCAAATCTTTCACCCTTCTCTGCCACAAATTGAAGTTATCGATTCCATCAAATTTGACAACATCAAATTTTGCAAATGAAGTACTCGAAGCCATAACAACAATTGCTCTGATACCAATTTGTTGTATAAAATTCGAATTTGCACAGCGAAAGTCAAACACAACAATCAATGAAATAGCAAATATAGAACACAACCACAACAATCATATGATGGCAAGAACAACACAAGGAATTATGGGGTTTGGCAATGCCTATATCTATTGAAGTTTATTAAGCTACAACAAGGAGAAAATTTTCACCCTTTTTTTATTTCCAATTTTACCCAAATACCAACATCTATAGGCCAATCCTACCAAAATTCATCATAAATTTTGACATTAATATATTACTTCATTCTATTGCACTCTATTTCCTTAGTTCTTTTGTTTTACTACAAGTGGTCAGACACACAACATAGCACACATGCAACATATAGAGTACATATACACGTAAAAAGAGTAGACTCATATTCAGGCAAATCATGCATTGGGTAAGCCACACAAGATAAACTACTAAGAAAAAATCAAAATTAAGCAAAAAAAGGTTTCAAGAAAGTTCTATAATGTTATTAAAAAATTTTCTACAATTTTAAAGGAAAATTTTCAATTTTTTTTTCAATTTTTTATTTTTATTTTTAGGATTTCACTTTTTTCCTTATAATTTTTCCTTTAAATCCTGAATTGATTTTCAAAATCCAAACAAATTTTAACCCAAAAATGATTTTCCACCGTGAATTAGTTTTTCTAACCCACGATCAATTTTTAGTTGCAAACTAGATGTTAGATCCAAACTTGTTTTTCAAATTGGTTCCCAATCTTACAATCAATGCACCCATCGGATTCCAAAGGATATTTTGAGCCTACAATCATGTTGATTTTCAATGCAAATAATTTTCCATCCCAATCCAATTTCAAATGATTTAAATATGGACTAATTTTCAGAATGGTTTGATTTTCAAGTGACTATAACTTTTTAAGTATTCAGCCTAATTGTGGTCTCAAAATGATTTCATTCATGTGATCCAACCAAATTGGTTTTATGGATTAATCCTATAAATCTAAACACCCAAGATTCAACAATAATTCTTTTCACAAGCTAACCCCTAATATGCTCTTAATTATCTAACTAATTTTGCAATTGAATTTTTCAATACGGTACTCAAAAAATCAATCTGACAAAGCATTTTCAACTACAAAGGAATGCTTTTAAGTTATACTGGAAACATTCAATCAAGAGTACAACAAATTGAACATGATTGTAAAGGTGATACCTGCTTTCTAGATAAGGAAACCCTGGCTATTACATCTTTCTTCTGTTGCTATAATTGGATCTCTCGTATGAAATTCAACAACCTCCTTACTCAGCCTCCATTTGATCCCCCTTTAAACCTTAACCCCTCTTTTCCTCTTTGTTTCTGCTTCCTTTTTCTTCTTGCTCCTGCTTCCTTCTCTATCTCTCAGCAGCTCCTTGTTGTTTCTTCTTTTCTTGGCAAAGTTCTACCTATTTCTTTCAATCTCCCTACCTCACTCTTCTATCTCCCTTTCTCAGTATGAGAAATCAATCTTTCTTCTTCATATTTCTCTTTTAGAAGCTCCTATTTATAGGTAGGGGAAAGAGCCAATTAGGGGGTGATTAATTTGATTAATTAATCAATTAAGAATAATTGGTTAATTGATTAATTGACTTCTTTACCAATTAAGAGTGATTAGTTAATTGGTTGGTTGATTATTTATTTATTTATTTCATTCAATATTCCTTCCCAACACTACCTAAACTTTGGGAGACTAGCCCAAAAATTAAGTAAAAATAATTGAACAAAAAGAATGCTAAGATTTTACTGAATGAAGTCACGGACAAAATGAGGTGTCCACAATTTTTATCAATTTTTACTAAGAAAAATAAAATCATGAATATTTTGTTTATTTGTTTCAATTAATTTTAAAATATTTTAAAAAATAAATACGATACCACATGCATTGCACATGCAACACACTAGTTAAAAATACAAAAGTGGAATAGTATAATAAAACTTTATCCAAATGAGATCCTCATGTTAGTTAAGTCGTTGGCCCTCAAGTAACATATAGAAACCCATAAAGCATCTAGGGAAAAAAAATTCTGGTCTACCTAAGATACTATTGGGCTTCTACAGCCCACAAGCCATAACACACCCATCCACGCTTCTCATTTCATCCCTTTTTTGTTGTTTTGTTTTGTTTCGTTTCGTTTCGTTTTGTTTTTATTTTTGTTGGTGTTTTGTTTTTAGCTTTTTTAACACTTTTGGGTCATGGCATTGGGATTCTGTTAGTTGTCAATGGTAATAAGAAAATATCGTGTGTTAAAATTAAGAAGGTGATTATTTTAGATAGTCATACTTACTAAACATACTATGCGAAGAAAATGGTGTTTAAAAAAATGTTAGACTTATTTAATTAAAAATCTGATTGACCTCCTTTGGTATTTGTTTTTTTTTTTTTTTGTTAGAATACTTATTAAAGAGAATATTAATTTGTATATTTCTTACTTAAAGAAAGATGAGGAAGTTACTTTAGTAAGTTGTTTAACGAAAATCAAATAGAAGGCTTAAACTTATAATTGTCAAATGAGGAAAAGACTAAAAATATAAGATATATTCGCAAAATTTGAGTTAACGAAGTTAAGTTTGTACTAAAAAAGATGAAAAATGAGAAAACTATGGGACCAGATAACATTCCAATTGAAGTTTGGAAATGCTTGGGTGATAAGGGAATTATATGGTTAACTAATTTATTTAATACAATTGTAAAAATTAAGAAAATACTAGATGAATGGAGGAAAAACACTTCAATGTTTATATACAAAAATAAAGGAGATATTCAAAATTGTAATAACTATCGTGGATGACGCGACTTACCGGACTCAACCATGTGGGTTCGGCTAGCGAATAAGGGGAAAAATGGAATGTGTGATTTTGAAAATGTATTTTTCGTGGAAAATAATGTGAGATGGAGTCCCTACTAACCTTTTGAAGTGCGATTAGAACACTTGATTGCTTCCCCGTTAGGGGTAGAATCGACTTGCGTTACTAGAGTCGGGCACGGAAGTACGGTTACGCGAGTGGAAGGTATAATACACACACGCCCGTTCTTATGAACGGTACCCGATTAATAAAAAATTATCCCGAAATAAATGTAATAAGCCTTTAAAGATTACTCCCTTCCAAAAATCAGAGAATGAAAATACCATCTAAGTATTCCCTCATAACCGGGACAATCCAGTACTCCGAAGGGTCCATGCCCTTTGTTGCAATCATCGAAAAGGAAAATCAAGAAAATAAGATACAAAATACGCTCCCGAAGGTTTTGAAATATGTAGGTTTATCTAAGTAGGAAAATACTACTCCTAGAGGTTTTTGAAATTTGTTCGAGATGAAAATGATTTTCCGTGCCTAAAAAACATTTTTGTGATTTTTCTGAAGTGTGAAAACACTTTTTGTGATTTTTCCTGAACTTAAAAAATAACACAAATAAAATCGATTGAAATCAAAGCACGAAAATGTTTTTAGGATTTTTGAGAATTTTGTGATTTTTTTGTGAATTTTCTGAATATCTAAATAATAAAAAAAAAAGAAAACCAGCGTGAACCAGTTCGGGGAATGACAAATCGGTCAAATGTTGATCAATTCGGGGGGAAAAACCAGTTTAAGGTCTTGGTATAGACCAATTTATGGATTTTTCAACATTTTTTGAAGTAATTAAACAACAAAAGAAAATTAAAGCAGAATCCACAAAAAGTAAAAAGAAGATGAAAAATAAAATGGAAGACTCAACCGATTTCACACCGGTTCAGAAAACCCAATTAGTTTAGGAAAGAACCGATCCAAGGAGGGTCGACCCGTTTTAGGCCCGGTCAAGGCCACATCAATACGACTATAATGTGGAAAACTATGACTATAACATGAATCACCCAACATATATACACTAATCGTGATTAGATTTAACTCCTATATTAACAAATTCTAACCAATAAACATACCAACAAAATTAAATTGCTAATCGGTAGCACAACAAAAAAAATCCACAAATAACTACCAAAATGAAAGTAACAAATTAGTATCAATAATATACAATAGTGGCAACTAAGATGAGTGCATGTGCTTGTGTGTGTGGGTGGCATGCCAGAGAAGTTGAAAGGGCAGAGGTCCAGGATATTCAAAATTTTGCAAGGAATTATCACACTGCCGCAACCCTGATTTCATGGCAGAGCAGCAGCGGCAGGTGCGGCTTTACTACTCTCATGCGCATTCAGTTCATTTTAACTTGTAGCTACCTCGCCAGTACAGCACTGGTAGAACAGGAAAATGGCAATGTATCATATGGCACATTTACTCATTCCACGTACAAGACCATATACGTAGGCTATTCCCTGTGGCGAGTGGATAACAGTGCATCATTCTTGCCGAAGAAATATCTCATTACTACCCCTCACGGCTAGTGTGCAGTGCGTGGTGCTAAGGTAGAGTTGCGGGTGAGGGAGCTGGGATAGAGAGAAGTGCTCAGCTGTGATGAAAATTCTTAGGTCGCGAGAGGTGGAGAAGGTGGCTTCACAGAACCCGACGCCTTGGAGGGAGTTCTCGGCCAAGTATCGAGGATCTCAATAGAGGATTCAGGTGAAGCGGACATGCCAAAGATAGCGAGAACATCACAGTTGTGGACGGATCAAGTGTTCTCGGCGTTGCCGGGGGTGAGGCGAGTAGCGGCTAAGACGCCAAGAAACTTACAGGCGGAGAGTCTCCAACGCCGGTGTCGCAGGCAACAAAGCCTCATTTCTTCTGATGTAGAGTCAGCGGCAGTAGAGTAGCGTGGAACGGTGCTGAGGTCCTCGACATTGATGTTGAGAGAGTAGAGGGAGGCGAGGAAGAGAATGAAGGTGGCGATGGCGATGGAAACACGTGAGATTTTATTCAAAAGAACTTGTATGTGTCTGTCCATTATTTTGGGTCGTTTCAGAGATGGGGTTGCCGGGGTGACGAAGGTAATAGGATTAGTGAGGTGGGAATGAGGTGCTCTATGAACGTCTTTGCTACTGCGTCTGGATCCATCGATCGACGAGGGTGAAGGTGGGCGTTGTCGGGTTTCGCCGAGACTGTGTGTGTTGAAAATCTACTGCTACGTGCGAGGGAGGAGGGACATTGTAGCTGGGCTTGGACGTGGAGCTACGTTGATTGTGGCGATGGTGTGGGCGCATGCATATGTTAAAGGTGTGTGTGAATGAGTGTAAAGGTGCAGGAGTGTTTAGTGTGAGAGCGGTGTGTCTATGTGTGGATTTTTTGTTCGTGTATCATAGTATCAGTTTGTATCGGAGCAAAGTTTCAAGCCCGAACCGAGCACAAAACCATCTCAGAAGCAACGAAGAATACCAAGACAGAAAGAGGTAGGCCACATGTCCAGAGCCATTTCTTACTCACCCGATAAAAATCTTCACAGGACCAGCAACACACAATCAAACACGGTAGCAAGTTCGAATTTTAATGGAAATCAAACCTTACCTTCGTAGACAAACTTCTACAATCAAGGCCTGAAACTTGATATTGCTGTGAGTCCGCTACGACTCTGACAAGTCTTGAGATATCACAGAGAGAATCTGTGAATCTGGGAGAGAGCCGGGGAGTAAGCTTGGCGTACAAATATGCTCGGCGGAGATGGAGGTTGGTGGAGGCCTTCTCTGGTTGTGTATGGCTGCGGGAGCGGGTGTAGATGCCGGGAAGATCTTCGGGGTATGGTGGTGGCTGGAAATGAAAGGATTTAGGATAGTGGTTATATTGAGGGCTCACAACAGTTGTGGAAGTGATAGGAGCGTGGCTGGGAGGATCTGAAAGATGAGGGACAAAACTGGGGATGTGAGGGGCTGGTGAAGATGGTGGGTTTCCAATGATGGCTGAGAGAGGTGGTCGGGGCTGGTGCATGTGGTGTGGGGCTAGGCTAGCCGTAGGTGTGGTTGAATGAGAGAGACGATGGGTTGTGAGGGCGATGTGGCCGTGTGGTGGCTACAACAGTGAGGCGGCTGGAAACTTTCTGTGGGTGAGGATGATGGAGGCAGAGAGAAATAAGAGGAAATGGAGAGTAAAGGACGCAAACAGCAGAAAATAAATGAACTCCTCCCACTTTTGCTCTGCGCAGGAGGCTTCTTTATAGGCTGTAGATGGAGTTTTTTTGGCGCGAAAACAATCACGCGAGGGCCAAAGAAAATATCCCAACAGAAAATATTTCCCCCTTCCCTGCCGCGTGTGATTTGTTGGAACCGTTTCTCCGATGTGTCATGCTCTTTTTTTTTTTGTTTATTTTATTTTTATTTTTCTTTGCACCTCTTTTATTCAACTTTTAAAATGAGAAACCCAAATTAAAAACACTTGATTCTTGGAAATTGGAAGGACCTGGACTTGGTAATATGACTCGATAAAAATTTATTTTAAAAATTAACGACTCGATTCTGGAAAATTTGAAAATTTTGGAAGAACTCAATTTAAAAGTTGAAAATGCTCAAATTGAAAAATTCAATTTTAAAACCAAAACTGGACTTATTTTTGAAAATATCGGGACTCGATTTTGGACTAACCGGAACTTAAATTAAAATACCGGGATTCAATTAAAGTCATCGGGGCTCAAATTAAAATACCAGGACTCAATTAAAATCACCAGGACTCAAATTAGAAAATACTGGGACTCAATTAGAAAATACTGAGACTTAAATTAAAATACCGAGACTCAAATTAAAATACCGGGACTCAATTAAAAAATACCGAGACTCGCTTAGAGTCACTGGGACTCAAATTAAAACAATGGGTTTTTCAAAAAGAGACCTCTAATTTTTCAGGATTCGAAGTCAACTTTTATTGCACCGGGTCTTTCCAGGAAAGCCTGGTAAAAATTAGGGTGTCAACAGTGGAATTAAACTTATGAGTCATACAATGAAACTATAGGAAAGGGTAGTTGAACAAAGATTAAGGTTAGAAATGAAGATCTCAGAAAATTAATTTGGTTTTATGCTTGAGAGATCTACCACAGAAGCTATTTATCTTTAAAGAAGATTAATAGAAAAATTTAGGGAAAAGAAGAGAGACTTGCATATGATATTGATTGACCTTGAGAAAGCATATGATAGGATACCTAGGGAAGTTCTATGGTGGGTTTTAGAAAAAAAGGGTATATGTTGTAGGCATACCGATTTCATTAAGGATATGTACGATGGAGTAATGACTAGTGTAAGAACTATAAATGGAGAAACTAGAGAATTTTCAATTGCCATATGTGTACATCAAGGATCTGCTTTGAGTCCTTATCTATTTGCTTTAGTGATGGACCAATTGACCAAGAGTATTCAAAAGGTGGTTCCATGGTGTATGTTGTTTGCAGATGATATTGTATTAATTAACAAAACTAGGTACAAAGTAGAGGCCGAGTTAGAATTATGGAGAAAAACTTTGGAATCTAGAGGCTTTAGGATAAGTAGAAATAAAACAGAATATATGAAATGTAATTTTAGTAATGATAGGAGGAATATTGGAGACAAAGTTAAACTTGATGAAGAAGAAATAAATAGCACTTGTGGATTTCGATACCTTAGATCTATTATGCAAACTGAAGGAGAAATTGAAGATGATGTAATGCATAGAGTTAAAGCAGGTTGGTTAAAATAGAGAAGTGCTTCAAGTGTGCTATGTGATCGTAGAATACCCTTAAAATTGAAAGAGAAGATTTATAGGACAGCTATAAGACCAACTATGCTATATGGATTGGAATGTTGGGCAACGAAGAAACATAATATCCAAAAAGTAAAAGTTGCCGAGATGAGAATGCTCGGATGGATGAATAGTATAACATTGAAAGATAAATTAAGGAATGAACATATTCATGGTAAGTTAGGTGTAACTCCTATAGAAGATAAGATAAGGGAGGGACAACCCAAATGGTATGGACACTTGCAACGTAGGCCTTATAGTGCACTTGCGAAGAAGAGTGACTTAGTTACTGTAGGGGCCAATAGAAGGGGTAAGGGTAGACCTAAAATAACTTGGGAGGAGATAGTGAGTAAGGATTTAATATCCTTGAATCTATCAAAAGAAATGGTTCATGATCACATAAATTGGCGAAAAATGATTCATATAGCCGACCCCACTTAGTGGGACTAAGGCTTGGTTTTGTTGTTGTTGTTATATTTCCTACTTAATGATACATTGCTATACATGACTTTATACATGGTTAGTAATGGATGCGGGAGAGCTATATATAGTAAGTTCAGAGTAATCTTAGCCAAGATTCAATGAGATAATGGAGGCTTGACCGGAGTGATTGACAACTTGATTGGAGGAGCAATGGTAGGTGTTGACTTATCATGTCCTCGCAAGATTGACTAGCCATTGAGGACACCAATCTTGGTTCGATGAGTAAAAAAGGAGAACCAAGGCAGCGACTTGGTAAGAGAGCCAGCTAGTTGATTAGAAGTATGAACATGGGAAACACTAAGATGAACACGGTCACTACTTTTGATACTCCATAAGACTTGTAGAAATATTAAAAATTCAAAATCAGTCTTATGGAGTTATAAACTTGGTCAACTAGGGAGCATGTATGTCTGAATATAATCATTTAATTTAACAAGCAATACCCTAGTTGATTCTACAACATGCAATACACAAATTACTGCATCAGTCATGTAGGTGGCATTCAGTTCAATCAGCATACACTTCTAATTAATATCAACTACCAGCATGCATTTCACAATACTGCATCAACCATGCAGTTGGTGTTCTAGATTAAGCATGCAGTTTAGAATGCCAATCAATATAAAAACAAAATATTTGTCCATAAAATGATATTAACATTTAAGTGAAGAATAGACAGTAAGCGTTTAGTTTAAATTAGCATGCAATCCATTTTAACTCAATATAAACTATCCATTTGATGAATTTAAACATATAGTAATTTATGGATAGTAGCATTCAGCTCACACAAAGCATCCAATATAAATAAAAACGATAAGATATTTTTATGATAAGCACAATACAATCAATTGCTTATTGGATGAATTTTAAGATGCTTCTCCTGTAACGATTCGAAAAATAATGGTATTTAAATAATAAAAAGAAAAGAAAATGGAAACAAGAACAGAAGGAGGCAGTTGACTTCATCGACGAATGTTTTGCGTTCATCGACGACGTTGCATTTTGGATGGGATAATCTCGAGGAATTTTACAGCTCCTCGTCGACGAACACAGGGGACTTGTTGATGAGGGTATAAAAGGAGCTCGTCAACGAGGATAAGATTCGTTGACGAGAAGATACCGAGAGAGAATTTGTGGAAACCTGAAATTCATCGACGAGGGTTGAAGTTCATCGACGAACTTTCTACATGACTCGTTGACGAGGTGATGTGGCTCGTCGACGAATCTCGCAGTATAAATAGGGTTAAACGTGATTTTTCAATACATTTTCCTGGGCAGAACCTCTTTTTTTTTCATCCTTTGGTTTCTCCTCCTTCTCTCTAAGATTTTGGGCTGAATTTCCGTTGGTTCGACGATATGAAGCCACCACAACCCTCCTAGGAAAGTTCTCTACAAGTCTACCGGAGCGGATCGTCGGTAGGCCTGAGTTGGAAACCATCCCAAATCTAGGGTAAGACTTTCTACTTAGTATTTGGTTATTTGACAGTTGTAGGAAGTGTTGTACGCGTAGAAATATTGAACTTTAGTTATGGGGAATGTTGTTTTCGGGGTGTTGAATGGGGAACCCTGTGGGTGAAGGGGTATTTCTCTTAGGGGCTTTTTAGGACTCTGGTAAGGGGATAAACTAAGCTAGTATTTTATGAAAAGTATGTACAATATTATAGCATTTGATTTTAGGGAAATAAATATATTTATATATAATTTATATTTTGGAAAATACTGTTGAAAATGATGGTATGTTAAATATGCGAAAAACCTGTTTAGTATGACATGAGTAGAAAGTGTTATGAAATACTGTTTTCTGGGAATGTGTTAATGATACAGATTTTTATAATGGAAAACCGGCTTACGGGCCGAGATTTTGATATATTTGCTGGCATACGGGCTGAGCTATGTATGTGATTTGTCGGCGTACGGCTCGTGCTATGGATATGATTTGCCAACGTACGATCTGAGCTATGGATATATTTGCCGGCGTACAGGGCAAGCTATGAAAATGATTTGCTAGCGTATGGGCTGTGCTATGGATATGATTTGCCGATATACGGGCCGAGCAATGGTAAAATGTGAAATACCGGCGTACGGGCCCATGTTATTTTTATGATATACGTATATATGCAAAATGATATGATTGATTTGATAATTAATGATATGAAATATCTATGTATCATAATTTCAGTATATGTTATATGATATTAGAACCTGGTTGGCTTGGTCTAGGCTAGCACTTGCACGGTACCGTTGCTATGTGTCCATGGTCATCATGATCATGATATTTGTGTTAACAATGCTGTACGAAGTGGTGTGAGATTGAATGGTCGAAGTGGTTTTTAAGAAGTGTGTGAGAGCCCCAGGTGTACGGACCAGGTCTGGCAGACCCATTAAATTTACAGACTGTACTTTTGACTTGGCAGTAGTCGGCCAACCATTGTCAGGTCCCGCCTTCGGGCTACACAACCCAATCATGTGGGGGTAATACATGACAATAGCCAGCTAACCTAGTAAGATTGTTTTCTTATTATATTATACGATATGAATTACATTTATGAAAATCATGTATGTTCTGCAATAATTTGAAAATATATGTTTCCCATACATGATACAGACAACTATATTGATATGCTTATTTATGATTTTATATAAAACACAGAAATACTTGTGTTGCCACATACTAGTGTTAGTTTATTTCTCTTACTGAGAGGTGTCTCACCTCGAATTTTATAAACATTTTAGGAGCCCCTGATAGGAGAGCGGGTAAAGCCCCGCTGATCTAGTACAGTTGGTCTGCCCTTCCAAAAGAGTAAGTGTTTGATTGGGTCGGATGTATTTTGTGGGATGGCCCTAGATATCTTTTGGGTTGTGTACTGTGTATATAAATACAGTGGTTGTAGTAACTCTAGTATTGTGATGGATGATTTTATATTTATGATATTATGATTGCATGTTTCCTGTTGCTTAGACTTCCGTTATGTGTTCTGATGTATCCCTAGTCTAGGTGGATTATGATCTGCTGGGTTTTATTGTATTACGGTAAAAAAAAAATGAAAATTAAACAAGTTGTCACAGTTTGGTATCAGAGCCAAGGTTGTTAGGTTCTGTAGACTTTAGAATGCAGTGAAACAATACCAGAGTATAGGAAATGATTTAAGGTTTTGTTCTACAGACTAGAGGCAGGACTTCCGTGGTAGTTTCTGTGTTTTTCTTGGGGTGACGATTTCAAAAAAACCATAGTAAGGTATTGTCGGGTTGTGTTCCTAGAAGGTAGAACTAGGGATTATAAATAAGTTGGGAATGTTAAGATAAGTGGTGAGGTTGAGCGGGTAAGTTATAAGGATAGAATTTCTAAGTTGCATTTGTTGTTTTCAGGATGGATCCAGGAGGACGTAGTGTCCATGCGAGTGGCAGTGATGGAGCAGGGTCATCAGGTGTAGCTGGGACTGACTCTGATGCAGTATTACGTAGCGTGGCTTAGCAGGTTATGGCAATGATCGCTAGGAGCTCGAGGGAGTAGGGTGGTCCATTTGCAGGCCATGGGTGCACCATAGACAAGTTTACAAAGATGAATTCTCCGACATTCTCAGGTGGAGTTGATCCTGCAGCAGTTAAGAACTGGATGTAGGAGACCAAGAAAGTCTTGGCTGTGTTGTAGTGTACTGAGGAACAGAGGATCCTCTTTGCCATTTATAGACTAACAGGAGAGGTCGAGAGGTGGTGGACTGCGGTGAGACTGTTGGAGTAGTAGAGGGTGACTCCGATAGCCATGACATGGGACCGGTTTAAGGAATTGTTCTTCGATAGATATTTTCCAGCTACTGTCAGGAAGGCTAAAGTAGAAGAGTTCTTGAGTCTGAAGCAGAGACAATTATCCGTCTAGCAGTATGCAGCGCATTTCATCAAACTCTCTCGTTTCGCGCCATATATTGTTCCTGATGAAGTGAAGAAGGCGAGGCAGTTTGAGAGAGGCTTGAGGCAGAATATATTCAAGCAAGTGGTGGTTCTACGAATCCAGGACTTTGCTAAGTTTGTTGACAGGGCAGCCTTGGCAGAGATTGGTGAGCGTTTGGATGAAGAGGAGCAAAGTTAGAGGAAGAAATTTGCATCTATGGGCTACCAGCAGGGTCCTAAACAGAATCAGTGGAGGAGAGGTAACCATGGCAGAGGGCGGAGACAGGAGATGGGAGGACGTGAGGTGCAGGCAGGGCAAGGTCCTCCAGTCTGTCAGATGTGTGGTAGGAGACACTGGGGGAGAGTGTCGAGCAAGTGGAGTTGTCTACTACCGCTGCGGTAGACCGGGGCACATGGTGAAAGACTGCCCTACACCACTAGATGCAGTTCCAGCTCCTAGACTATACCAGGGAGGTTATCAGGCGCCACATGGGGGCCAGTAGAGGAATGTGGCTCCAGTCAGGGTATTTACTCTGACGCCAGGTGAGGCTGAGATGATAGGTGACGTGGTGACAGGTATGGTTATTATGCTTTCTTTTAAAGTTATTGCATTCTTTGATTCAGGAGCTACACACTCGTTCGTATCTTCGGGGTGTGTTAAATTATGTAGGGCTGAAACACAATCATTAGATGTTGAATTGTTAGTGTCTACACAGATTGGATATATAGTGAGATGTAGTAAGGTACTCCGGGATTGTTCAGTTGATATTCAAGGGGAAATTCTGTTTGCTGATCTGATAGTACTGGACATGCACGAGTTTGATGTTATATTTGACATGGATTGACTAGTAGCTAATTTTGCCAGCATAGATTGCCGAGCACGAGAAGTGATATTTAGACCTCTGGGATGAGTGGAATTCAGGTTCGTAGGGTCGCAGGTGCAATCCCCGCCTCAGCTAGTTTCAGCTATCTAGGCCAGGAGACTACTGTTGAGTGGTTGTTAGGGGTTTGTGGCAGTTGTGAAGGAGATGTCAGAGTATGAATTGAAACTTTCTAGCACGCCTATAGTAAAGGAACTTATAGAGATTTTCCTAGATGAGTTACCATGCTTGCCACCCGATCGTGAGGTAGATTTCCTTATTGATCTACTTCTAGGTACAGCGCCGATTTCTAAAGTACCTTACTGGATGGCGCTAGTAGAGTTGGCAGAATTGAAGAATCAGTTGCAAGATCTACTTGATAAGGGCTTCATACAACCTAGTATATTTTCGTGGGGTGCTCCAGTTTTATTTGTGAAGAAGAAAGACGGGTCTATGAGTATGTGCATAGACTATAGGGAGATTAATAAATTGACAATTAAGAACAAGTATCCTCTACCCTGTATCGACAATTTGTTTGACCAACTCCAGGGTACATGGGTGTATTCGAAGATCAACCTCAGATTCGGATATCATCAAGTGAAAGTGAAAGCAGAAGACGTCTCGAAGACAACCTTCAGGACCAGTTATGGGCATTACGAATTTCTTATTTTGCCGTTTGGTTTGACAAATGCTCCTGCGGTATTTATGGACTTGATGAACAGAGTTTTCAACCAATACCTAGACTAGTTTGTTGTTGTTTTTATTGATGCTGTACTAGTCTATTCAAGGAGCTATGAGGAGCATGACACGCACTTGAGGCAAGTTTTGCAGATGCTTCGGGAAAAGAAGTTGTACGCCAAGTTTAGTAAATGTGAATTCTGGCTTGAGAATGTCGTGTTCTTGGGGCATGTTGTGTCTGGAGATGGTATTTCTGTGGATCCTAGTAAGGTTGAAGCCGTAGTGAATTGGACTAGACCAAGGAATGTCTACGAGATTAGAAGTTTCTTAGGGCTAGCTAGGTATTACCGCCATTTCATTGAGGGATTCTCAGCTTTGTCAGGGCCTTTGACATGACTAACGAGGAAGAATGTCAGATTTGAGTGGGACGACAGCTGTGAGCAGATTTTTCAAGAACTGAAGCAAAGATTAGTCATAGCACCAATATTGGTCATCCCGTTAGGGGGTGAGGGGTATGTCATTTACAGTTATGCGTCCTTGAAGGGACTTGACTGTGTATTGATGCAGCATGGCAGGTTGGTGGCGTATGCGTCCAGGCAGTTGAATGAATATGAAAAGAACTACCCTACACATGATCTTGAATTGGCTGCAGTAGTACATGCCTTGAAGATTTGGAGGCATTATCTGTATGGCGAGTGGTGTGAGATCTTCTCCAACCATAAAAGTTTAAAGTACTTTTTCACGTAAAATGAATTGAATATGAAGCAAAGAAGGTGGTTGGAGCTAATTAAGGATTTTGATTGTACCATTAGTTATCACCCAGGGAAAGCAAATGTGGTAGCCGATGCATTGAGCAGGAAGTCCAGAGAATCAGTATTGGTGACTATGGAGATCCAGTAGCCGATTATGATGATCTGGAGAGATTCGGCATAAAGTTGGTAGAGATTGATCCTCCAGTGTGTATTGCCAGCCTAGTACATCCTACTTTGCAAGAACGAATTAAAGCCGCTCAGAAGGAAGACCCAAAGTTAGCAGAGGTGATAGATAGAGTACAGAGTGGTTTGGGGGAGGAATTCAGTATTGCAGATGACGGGGCTTTGCGGTTCCATTCCAGATTATGCATTTCTGCCGATATTGAGATCAGAGAGACTATTTTAGAGGACACTCACAGATCTTTGTATACAATTCATCTAGGTAGTACGAAGATGTACAGAGATCTGCGAGAGTCGTACTGGTGGAGTGGTATGAAGAGAGAGATCACTGAGTATGTAGCCCAGTGTCTAACGTGCCAGCAGGTAAAAGTTGAGTACCGGAGGCCAGCAGGTTAGTTGCAGCCGTTATTTATTCCAGAGTGGAAGTGAGATCACATATCTATGGACTTCGTGTCAGGACTGCCGACGGCGTTACATGGTCCGAATACCATTTAGGTGATTGTCGACCGTTTGACTAAGATCGCCCACTTTGTACCTATCAAGATCAGCTACTCCCTTAACCGTTTAGCGGAGATCTACATTCAGGAGATAGTTCATCCTCATGGGGTGCCAGTATCTATTGTGTCAAATCAAGACCGCGTTTCACGTCATGCTTTTGAAAGAGTTTGCAGGAAGCACTAGGGTCTCAGTTGTCATTTAGCACGACATTCCATCCTCAGTTAGATGGGCAGACTGAGAGGATGATACAAATATTAGAGGATATGCTTCGTGAGTGCATATTGGATTTTGGGGGTTGTTGGACTCAGTTCATGCCACTGGTAGAGTTTGCGTATAATAACAGTTATCAAACCAGCATTGGCATGGCACCGTTTGAGGCTATATACGGTAGGAGATGTCATTCTCCTTTATTTTGGGATGAAGTAGGTGAGCGGCGAGTAGTGGGGCCAAAGCTTGTTCAGCAAGCGTGTGATAAGGTTCGGCTTATCAGAGACAGAAACAGTGCAGCTCAGAGCCGACAGAAGAGTTATGCTAATAATCGCCGCAGGAATCTAGAATTTGATGTGGGTAATCATGTGTTTTTGAAGATAGCTCCATTGAAAGGGGTTATGAGGTTCGGGAAGAAGGGTAAATTTAGTCCTAAGTTTATCGGTCCATTTGCGATTCTAGAGAAAGTGGGGCCTATAGCCTACAGGCTAGCTTTTCCACCTATGTTGTCTAGGATCCACGACGTATTCCATGTTGTTATGTTGAGGAAATACGTTCCAGATCCTTTTTATATCATCAGTTATGGTGAATTAGAGTTCAGTGATCTACTGGTGTATGAGGAGGTACCAATATAGATTTTGGATAGGAAAGTGCAGGAGTTACGTAACAAGGAGATTCCTCAGGTAAAAGTTCTGTGGAGGAATCATACAGTTGAAGAGGCTTCGTAGGAGTCTGAGGAGTAGATGAAATAGAAGTACCCACAACTATTTCAAGAAACTTAAGTAGTTAGGTAATATTTCTTTTGCAGGTACATGTAATGGTCTAATTAGTATAGCATTTTTAGTTTTGGGAGAATTTTTCTTTTGAATATGTAATCTCCCAGGACTCGAAATGTAACCACATTATTCCTCCGCCATAAGTGAGGGTAAGTAATAAAATAAGTAGACTATTTTTCCTATTAAGGGATGATGAGTTACGTGAATAGTAAATTTTGAGGACGAAATTTTCCTGCTAAACATTAAACTTTTATGCTCTCAATTTTCATCTTCTTATGCCTCAAAACTTAGTCAAATATTCTAAATTTCCAATAAATTAATTTTTTCTTTGAAAGCTTAGGCTTAGAGGACCAACAAGTCACAATGAATATCTCTTTAGATGAACTAAGCATATTTTGCCTAATATTTAGGTCTTTTGTATGCATTAATCGTTAAGCCAAAAAATTTATATTTTTGACTAATTTACATTTTGCCTTTTATGTTGAGTTTAGGAAAAAATGATATATAGTATAAATTAAATTTCATAAAGCTTAATTCAATGTGATGGGCAAAACAATATGTTATATTTAAGATATTTATAGTAAAACACATATAGCATTAAAAGTCTTTTAACAAATAAATACTCATTTGTCCATTTGAAGTGGATTTTATTTGAGTAAACTATAGCCAATAAATATATTAACCAATCATAATGATATATGTATATTAAGCATAGACTGGATATACCATTTCATATTAGCTTGCCTTTCTAATAATCTTAATATAACAGTGTATACTGAAATTTAAAATTTTAAGTACAAAATACTATTTAAGCATTATAACCCCTTATACATACATATATATATATATATATATATATATATATATATATATATATATATTATAAATCCTAACATCTTATGTGTATTAATGAAATTCCTTTTTAAGCACCTGATAAGATAGCACGCAATAATTACTCATGAGTCATAAAAGATTCAACAAAAATATCACATGAATCATGGCATGAATTAATAAAGTAGAAGGATAGAGATAAACCTTTTCTTTTTTATCCTTCTTAATCGTTTAAGCTCGGAGTGGTGTTCTCCTCTCTCTTAGTCTTTCCATACTTTTCTAGATTTTCCCAAAAACCTTAGTAGTTAAAAACAAGTCATAAACTTTGCAAAAACATTAGTAGCTAAGGCATAATATAACATGCATGACATTGAAAAATATGCATTAAAAAAAATGTCATGCTCATTCAATTAATTTTCGTATTTGGGAAACAATACATTTTAAAGCATTTTTCATTGGGATATAAAATACATTTGAAATCACTTTCCAAACCTCAAATCATTTGATTTTACAAACATATTTATTTTCAATTTTCATATAGTAAAATTTACACACTAAAACCAATAGAGAATTTGCAAAGAATTGACCCTCAAAATAGGGATACATCGAAAATGAGTCATTGCAATCTTTATGCAAGCATGGTTAAGTTTATTGCAACTGGGCTCTGATACCAATTGATAGTAATAGTGTGATCCCAAAAGGGGGGTGAATTGGGTATTAAGAATTTCTTCTTAGGTTAAGTGTGTTGAGTTTTAAACTGTTGCCAGTATTACACAACCTAGGGTCTTTCTAAGCAGTCTCAAATCTCCCAAATAATCAAGTATGCTAATGTTTAAAATAAATATGACATTCTCAACAAATTAGATTTTAGCATACAAACACTACATCATATCCCATTTAAATTTAAATGTCTGTATGCAAAATAATTATAATAATAAAAGAACGAGCATACACGTGTGTAATTTAAAGTGCTGAAATGAAATAAATAGAAAGAGAGAGACATACAAGATTTGTTTTCGAGGTTCGGCCAATCCTGCCTACGTCTCCGCCTTAGGTAAACCCCCAAGGATTCCACTAACCTGCTCACTTAAACGTACGGAGCAGAAGCTGTTTACACTTCTCCTTATAGGGCAGAGTCTCCCCAGCTCACTTACCGCACGAAGCCAAACTGGTTCTCCTTATAGGGCGGAGTCTCCCCAGATCAATTACCAGGCTGAGCCAAACTAGTTCCTCCTTATGAGGCGGAGTCTCCCCAGCTCAATTATCAGGCTGAGCCAAACTAGTTCCTCCTTACGAGGCGGAGTCTCCCTACCTCAATCACTGAGCCGAGCTAAATCGGTACATAAAATAATTTTTAACAAATAAGATGCTTATGAAATAAGCAGATGTGTACAACAATAACGTACTAAGTGTACTCTCAAATAATGTTAAAATGAAGCTCTATAGAGTTTATAAAAATCCTCTCAAAACATTTTTCAAGTAAATCAGTGAGAGCATGGAAAATGATTTTTTCTTTTCAAATGACCTTTAAATTAAAATAAAAAAGCTACCAAGCAAATTATATGACTTTGAATATATGCTCTAACCTTTCTCAAGAAGCTTTTCAAGCAAATATTTATCAATAAAAAATATGCTCAAAGCTTACTTGAATACCCCAAAACTTTTCTTGAAAAAATATTTTCCAAGTCAAAGAATAGGAGAAACTGGGGATTTTTTTCTCAATATGATTGACCTTCAAATAAGAGAAACCTTCCAAGTAAGAATATATGAAATAAATATGTTGCTTAAGGCTCTCAAGGATTTACTTAAAATTTTTCTCCAAAAATATTTTTCAAATAAAAGTTTAGGAGAATTTTGACCTTTGATACATAAAAGCACAAGTAGGCTCACAAGCAATATATATATGGATGTAAGACATATGCTCAAGCCATGCTTGGATGACAAAGAGATTTCTCCAAAAATAATTTTTCAAGAGAAGAGTAAGGGAGAAATTTGATCTTTGTAAAACAATAAAAGAAGAGGACTTCAAGCAATATATATGAAAGATATAAGCTCAAGCCTCTTCAAATATAACCCCAAAAATATTTTCCCCAAAAATGATTTTCAAGGAGTAGGAGAAATATTACCTTTGAAAGTATAAAAGAAGTTGGTCATCAAGCAATATATATGTATGATATATGCTCAAGCTTCTTCACATAAAAACCCCCAAGAGTATTTTCTCTCAAAATGATTTTCAAATAAAAGAAGAGTAGGAGAAAAATGAGAATTTAAAGAACAAGTGGGGTATGGAAATGGGAGAGAATCTAAGAAGGATTAAAACTAATTTTAATGTGATTCTCTAACTTCTTTCCAAGTTGTTTAGGCTAGTATTTATAGGCAAGAATCCAAAGTAGTCATTTTATGGCCGTTGGGGAATAAAGAAATGATTTTATTTTGAAAACTAATTGTTTTACGCCCACTGAGCGTTCTGACACGTACAAAACCGTCAACGGTTTTTCTAGGCTCTCCCAAATCATTGACTATTTTTTCCTGTAAGTCTTCAACATGAAAGGAATTTTCTACTGTGGACACCTTCTAGTATTTTGACCACAATTTTTTCTATAAAACTCAGAATTTGACATTCTTGGTATCAACAGAAAGCTAAGAGAAAATTCCACAAATTTCATGTTAGACACTTTTTAAGATAAAAACTTATTAATCAAGAAAATCCCTCATCAATGAGCTGAAAGAAACATGAAGGGGTTTTTGAAAAGTTTGTTTTGAAGTTTTTCATTTCAAAAAGGATTTTTGCACTTGAAATATTTTTTGCACATTTTAAAAATAGTTTTCCATGAAATACATAGTGCCTAAGGTCAATCTAAGGTCAAGTATGAGTTTCAAATTAAATCATGTAAGCATGCATGCACAATTAAACCTAATTACTGTTACAACTCAAAAACAGTAAAGTCTTCAATCATTGCTCTTTGTAATTTCATGGAATACGCCAATTTGATGTGAATTTTAAGTTCTTTCTTGGCTTCCATATTGCATCATTATTTGTGCTTTCTAACATTTATCATGTTCATACACTAGGCATACAAATGAGATGTTGTGGTTTGTCATAATCAAAATAGGGATCGAACTCAAAAATTCAACAAACATGATTAGGAAGATTAGGGTAGGTGAAGCCAGAGGGTTGGTCCATGAAAATTGCCTCAGATAAAAAGCCCTGCAAGAATGCATTATTTACATCTAGTTGGCAAAGAGGCCAATCATTAGTCACAACAAGAGTAAGTAATAATCGAATAGTTTTAGGTTTGACAATTGGGCTGTAGGTTCCCTGTAGTGACCCGAAAAATAATAGTATTTAAATAATGAGAGAGAGAGAGAGAAATAGAAACAGAAATAGAAGGAGGCCGTAGACTTCATCGACGAATGCGGACATTGCATTTTTGAGGGATAATAATAATTTCAGGAAAATTGCCAAGCTTCGTCGACGAACACAGGGTTTCATCGACGAAGGTCTTCAGGATTTCGTTGATGAACACAGGGTTTCATCGACGAGATAATACCAAGAGACGGTTTGGGCTACTTTGAATTTCGTCGACGAATACAGGGTTTCGTCGACGAATTTACTGAAGGATTCATCGACGAAGTGACGTGTCTCATCGACAAATCTGGCCCTATAAATAACTAAAAAATCTTATTTTTATTCACTTTTAGCGCAACTCTCCCTCTCCTCTCTCTCTCTCTCTCTCTCTCTCTCTCTCTCTACGTCACTCTCTCCCTTCTCTCTTCGATTTTGGCCCCTCCAGTCGCCAGATCGAAGATTTGAGGCTACCACGATGCTTCTGGTGAAATTCTCTATAAGTCTACCAGAGCAGATTGTTGGTGAAACGAAGTGGGAAATCAACCCTAAGTTGAGGTAAGGCTTTTTAGGTCAAATTTGATTTTATGGTAGTTATAAGAAATGATGTACACGTAGAATACTGAAGTTTAGTACTGTGAGTTTTCAATTTCAGGGTATTGATCAGAAAATCCTACGGGGGTTAGGCCAGAATATTTTAGGGGTTTTTCAATAGTCAGGTAAGGGAAATATGCTATGTTAGGTATTTTTAAAATATTATACAGTTTATTAAATGATGAAAATTATGTATTAAAGTATCGTGTGGCTTGTGAATATGAATATAGTACGAAAATATGTTTTACGATATTTCAGTATCCTGATTTTACGATATTTCAGCACCATGATTATACAAATATCAGTATTATGATTATGCAGTTTCAGTGTTATGATTATACAGTTCTCAGTATTACGATGTATGAATTACAATACAGTTATGCAGTATCATGGTTATTACAGTTATTTCAGAATCATGGTAAATCAGATAGTTGTATATAGAAATACATTATATGGTATGAGACCTTGTTGGACTATGCAGTTACAGAGCACGGTATTGTTGCTACAAATATTATGTTACGTTATGAGTGCAACCACCTATTTAGATAATACGTGGTAGTAAGTTGATCACCTATGCCATTGACGAGGACAGACTCCCCATTAGATATGGGTTGAGGTGGGCAGATTGACCGATGGAGTAAACCACTTATAATGAGCTATGGACCCATTGGGATTCTTCTTAATCTTGTAAGCCACTTATAGACGTTTCCTCTATTTTAGCCTCGCACCAAGGATGCCCTTATGGTTAGATCCTTCACAAGAAAAAAATCAGGAAAAAATTCCTTAGAGGTGTTATTCTGAGAGCAAAATTGAGAGATAGAAAGAAGATTTTCTTGATGTTAGGTGCACACAAAACATTATTTAGTTTGAAAGTGGAATCACTTGAATTAAGAGTGGTAAATCCAACATGAATGATAGGAATGTTATTACCATTTCCAACCAGGACATCATCATTGCCACAATACTCAAAGTGATTGGATAGGTTATGCAAATCTATGGTGATGTGATGAGATGCCCTGGAGTCAACTATCCAACTTGACTGATTACTCGGAGTGTCATGAGTTATGAAGTTGGCTTGCAGCCAGGTGATGGGTAAGGAACGTGATCTGCATACTTTGGCAACATGACCATGCTTGTCACACAATTGACAGACGACTCAAGGTTGATTCCCATTGAAGTTAGGCCGCCTAGTCTGATTTGAGTAATTTGACAAGAGTCATTGAGTTTGTAAACTGCTAGGAAAATTTGGGTTGTCATAGTTTCTATAGGAATTCTATTGGAGCTAATTGTTGTTGTTCCCTAGGTAGCCATTGTTGTTTTCTCTGAATCAAGACTGTTTTTGAAAGGTATTGAAGGTGTCGTTTCTGCCTTTCTTGCTGTGTTGCTTTTGTGAATATTGGGCAGTGATGTGAGAGTCTGTTGAGTGTAATTGCTTGAGGCTTGTTTCATAGTCCATAAGTTTTTCCACTAATTCTTCAAAGGAGATGGGTGATTCTCTTGCACGTAAGGTGACTTTGAGTTCTTTTTAATCATCGGTGAGACCATTGAGCTTATGTACCACTATTTCTCCATCACTCATATTGTGCCCAATTATAACAAGATCATCAATAATGATTTTAACTATTTGCATAAATTCATAAATGCTCTTTCCTGCTTGACTAACCTTGGTGAGGGAATCAATTAGACTAATCATCCGAGTATTAGATTTGTTGGCATAGATAATTTTGAGTTTGTACCATGCTTCCTCGACATTTTCGCATTGAGATACAATTGGTCCTGTTGGTCTAGTGACAGCTGTTTGGATAGTAAGAAGCAATAGTTGATCTTGACGAATCCAAATTTTATACTTTGGATCATTAACTGGTGGGCATGAATGAGTTCCATCGTACCCAAGAAAAATATCTGTCATCTGGTAGTTTCACATTAAATAGTTTCCGGAGACAACATGAGTATTTTTTTCTGTAGATATAACTGTAGCTTCACTGGCCATAACTAAAATATGGAAGAAGATAAGCTAGTTAGATATATATAGGAGTACAAGAATATGGAATTTATTAAGAGAAAATTTGGAAGGGGACAAATGGCTAGAAAAGTGAATGCGGAGATGGGGATTGGCTGAGGACACCTTGCTGCCGCAGAAATTGAAGCCTAGGGATGAGGAAAATGGGATTCTGAGAAGCCCGAGGCCAAGAGGGTAGATTCGGGTTAGTGGACAAGTGACGAGTAGAGAAGGCGGATATGGGTTGGTGGGCAGAGCAATTGTAGCAGGCGGAGGACTTGACTTAAATGAGATCGCTACCGGTGTCGGCTACCAGGAGGAGGCTCTGAGGCGGGGTTCGGAGCTTGAGCTTGACTAAGTACAGGCCAAAGCCAGCGGAGGCACTAGAGACAGTCAGGGATTTGAAGGCCCGGTGGGGGTGGAGCACCGAGAAGAGGATGGAGAGATGATGGGCATCGAGGGAGAGAGCTTCAGATGGGGCGTTGATTATGGGTGTAGGCACCACAGTATGGGTCTGTAGGAAAGGAGTATTTAATGTATGGGTTGAATTATTGATTTGGAAGTGGGGCTTGAATTGTTAGTTAAATTGGAGATGCATGAAAAGTATTTAATATATGGGGTGGTGTCAGGAGAAATATTTAACTGGAAGTGGGGCTTGAAGTGTTGAATTTGAGATGAGGGCTTGCGCTACATAGCTGCGGCAGAGAGAGAGAGAGAGAGAGAGAGAAAAATAATAATAATTTTAATCTTGGTACTAGTGTGAAGATGGGAAGAATATGGCGTCGGCGAGGGGAAATTTCACGGCGTAGATTTGTCAGCGAAGAAGTCGCAGAGTCAGGTGGGGGCAGCTGTCGGAGTAGAAGTAGAGTTGCAATTTCACACAGAGGGAAGAGGTTTTCAGATGTCTAGTGATGGCTGCAGGCTATGATGGAGAAGCAAATCTAGGTTTGAGCTGAGATTGTGTGTGGAGTGGAGAAGAAATTGAGTGAGAGAGGCGCAGGTGGCTTATCGATTTCAGGAATCGGAGGCCTCTAATACAATAAAGAGAATATTAATTTGTATATTTCCTACTTAAGGATGCATTGTTATACATGGCTTTATACATGGTCAGTAATGGACGTGGAAGCTATACAAGTAAGTTCAGAGTAATCTCAACTAAGATACAAGGAGATAATGGAGGTTTGACAGAGGAGTAATTGACGGTTTGATTGGGGGAGTAATGGTAAGTGTTTACTTATCACTTATACCTTAAAAGAACTGGTCTTTTTACTATATGTAACGTAAAATTGATAAAATTTTTGAAATTTTATAGAGATTCCTAAGATTTCAAAAACTTCAACAGAGACTTGGTCTATTATAGTATGTGACTCATATTGAGTGGAACACGTATATAGAGAAAGCAACTTGATGTTGGAAGTGGAGCGAAGCAGAACGACGACATCAATTTTTTGTTTTTTTTGCTTGTAATTTATTGCTTTGTAGGCTAGGAGGATTAATGAGTTGAGAGTGCAGGGGCAACGCCCCTGCGGTACGGTTCATGGGTATTTGGGAAAATTTTCTGATACCTCTGTATGACTAGGGTTAATATAAATACATATTATATAACCCTACTTTGAAATAGTGAAATTCAGTCGTCGCTCACTCTTATGGATGTAGGCATATTGCCAAACTACGTTAAATAAGTGCGTTTTTTTGTTACTTTATCTCTGCGTTTTCTCTGTACTATTCATTATAATTGCCTCACGTTTCATAACATGATTTTTTTTAATCAAATATCAAGAAAAAGTCATTATCTTTTAACTTAGCCGATATGAATAGATTGAGTCCTCACATGCACAATATTATTCAGTAATAGAAACAAATTATAATTTTATAGGTACTTTTTATAATTGATCATTTCATTATTAAATAAAAAGATAACGCCATTAAAACAATAACACAATTATTATTAAATTTAAAAAATAAAAAAATATGTGAAGTGTACAACATGCATATATGTGTACAAGTTTACCAACTGTCAAGATGTCACAGTCCCTCATCGGATATGTATTAGGAAAATCATGAGCTTATAAGGTCGTTTTGAGCCCTAACTATGTGAAACGTCTTTTATAAGATAAACTAGTGAGTCTAATAGGATAAAGTGGATAATATTTTACTAGAGTCGAGTTCAAAACCTTACATGAGAGAGAACGTCACCGTTACACATTGATGTCACATAATGTGTACTAAGAAAATCTTAAACTTATAAGATTGGTTTAACCTCGAACTATGTGAGGTATGTTTATAGGATAAAAATTTGTGATGAGTGAGTAAACTCAAATATTACCCAACCACACACGGGTCCAAAACTGTTACACAAGACTAAAACACATAAAAGGTCTTCCTGAGAGGCCCGGAGCATTGTTGGGCTGTGGGCTTGTTCCGAGGCCCACCTATTCTTTCTTACCTGGCTGTAAATGGTTGGGCCGCTAAATTTGTATGAGTTTTTAGACGCTGCCACTTATTTCCATGAACTGATAGCTTGCTCCTAATGTTTATTTTATTATTTATTTATTTTTTATTTTTTTGTGAGCTTTTTGGTACTTAACTAATTGATAAGATAACTAGTTTGTTCCTTAATTTTTACCTTTATTAACAATCCATTTCAAATTTGAAAAATGTATAAGAAAGAATTTTATTTTTTCATATTTGGTTATCAAGAAAAATGAAAAAAAATAATAAAAAATATATCAAATCAATGAACAAAATTTTAATTTTATAGAATAAATTTTTATTTTAATAGTATTTAATATAAGGAGAAAATATAGTGAAGAATAATTTTCCTTCTTATTTTCCTTTTTTTTTTTTTTTTTTTCTAAGAAATTTTTTTGATTCAAATGCACCTTAAGAGATAGACCGAAACTCAACATTTTTAACTAAACATTACTTTTAACTTTACTAGTGGAATGATCCAATAGTGCCAACAAATAAGGTAATTACTTAATTTTCCAGCAAACCATTGACGGTTTAATTACAGTAAACATTATGTCTATTCCATCGAAGCAATCGTCGAATGGTTTATTGAAACCGTCTACGGTCTGCAAGAAAACTGAATAATTTCCTTAATACCAACCTTTGATTTTTATTTTGTACTCTCTCTCTTTCTCTGATTTAATTAGTTTAATGGCATGTGGTGATTATTAATAATGCGACATTTCATGATACATTGTTTCTTAAAACATATCTCAATAGTTAAAAATTTTAAAAATCTATATTAGAAGGATCTTGATTTTGAATTTTGGAAAGACTATGAAGGAATATGAAATTAGAAATAATCTATCTTTCGTTATAGGCACATATTCTTAATAGGACATGCCACAAATATATCTTGATAATTTTTTTTGGGATTCTTTTTAAATCATTAGAAGACTTATTGGACTATATAATAAATGACGAAAACTTAAATATAAAATATGATGAAACAAAAATTTGATTCCGTTTCTTTTGATCCCATTTCATTCTATTCTTATATACCAAAACGTGAAGTATGAAGTAATGTGTTTCTCATCCCATACCCTATTTTACACTTAAAATTTAAGCTTGATAGCAATACAACATAAAGTCCATACTAAAGTGTTTTCAAAGAGACAACATTCACTGCTGCTACCAATCGATGCGAAGGCCATAAAGGCAGCACAAAGGTAAGGGCAAGCATGCTTGTGCTGAGATATAGACAGGCAACATGGATGGAATTAAATTTGATCTAGGAGGGGATAGTGGTTGGCAAATTGTGCCCACCGTTACTCATGACTGTTCATGACCACTTGTAACCTTAGGTAACAAATGAAAAGAGAAGCAATGAGTAATCGAACTCAACAGAGGTGGTCCCATACGCCCGTTTGGAACTCGGAAAATATTAGGGAAAGAAAAGGAAAATATCAAAAAATCCATATTTTCATATTTAGTTATCAAGGAAAGTAAGAAAGAAAATAAAAAATATAGCAAATTCACGAACAAAATTTTAATTTTAGGTGGTATACATCATTAATATTTATTTATTTTTTCTCAATTTTAAATCATATAAAAATAAATTTTCATTTTTAATGAAATTTAATATAGAAGGAAAATAAAGTGAAAAACAAGTTTCCTCTTTATTTTCCTTTCCTTTCGTTTCTAGCTTTCTTCTTCTCAAGTAAAGTCCTAGGTCTAGATGGACCATCAGGTTATCTATTTGACTAAGTCATCGTGGATGAGTTTATGTGTATCCAAAAATAGGAAGTCTAACATTTGATTTTCTTTTTTGAGAAAAGACACTCACAAAAAGATAGAAATTTTTCTTAAGATTTCAAATATTCCATAAACCTCCTCTATAATTTCAAAACTCCCACAAATCCCCTTGACATTTTTTATTTTTTAAACACTTACACCCTTAAAAATTCTTTTTTTTTTTTTTTTTTGTAAAATATAAGAAAAGATTAATATTTTTTTGGTAAATCTTAAGAAAAATTTTTGAAAATTTTTAAAATCTTGAAAATGGTCATTGTCTTATTTATTTATTTAAATAATTGAAGTGAAGTTTATGGGCCCCTAAACCTGAGGTGTAGGATGGTTGGCAGGTGTCACTCCTTAATCAGCAATGATGGGGAGGGATCATGGGATTCTATTTTAAAGGTTCCCCTAAAAAAAAAAAATGCCAACCCCATCATTCCTCATCTTCCCATTCAAATGGATATATTCCTTCCCCTTTTTTCTTTTTTCAGTTCAAAGCACATAAAATATCAAGAGCATCAAAATAATTAAATATTTAAATTAAGAAGATATAATATTTAAGAAACCGCAACCTAGGTTGTTTCAATTAGACATGTTGAATGGATGAGTACGGGTTAAAATGGGTAGGGTTATTCATAACCCTTTAACCCATTTAGATAAAATATTTGACTCATTTATGACCCATACCCATTTAGACGTAGGTCAACCCATTTACCCATTTATTTTTAAAGCATATGAAATTAATTGCTGAATACCGAGCGAAACTTATAACTATCCTCAATTATTATCATTATCACAATTTACCGCTATCTTTGAAGGTTACTCGATCTATCATTCGATTGAAAAATATGTACACAGTTACGTAAATTACGTACATGCATTCTTTCATATTTATAGGTTTGCAACCGAGTCAAATCAATTAGAGTATGCTTATAATTGCATAATTGCGTATATATTTAAACCGATGTGTCAATAATTACAAAATTATGTAAATATTTACAAGTTATAGTATTAATTATGAAATAAATTATATAGTTTAATTTCAAATGATAATTATGGCAAATTCTATAATTATATGTCAATATAATTATAGATATATATTAATCAAATGAGTTTCGTAATTACGTACACTAATGCATTTATATTAATTGGTTTGCATAACCAAACTCGACCAATTATGTATACTCATAATTGCATAATTATGTACATATATATATATATATATATATATATATATAAACCGATGTATCCATAATTACAAAATTATGTATACGAATTATAATATTGATTTTATAATCAATTACATATATAGTTTAATTTTAAGAGGCAGTTGTAACCAATAATAATAATAATTATGCACATAACTATAAATTAAGGATATATTTTAATCAACCAATTATGGAATTACGTATATGGATACATACATATTAATTGGTTATCATAACAAATCCAACCGATTGTGTACACTCATAATTGCATAATTGCGTATACTCATAAGTAAAATAAACCAATTATGTACATATAATTATGTCAGTACTTGCATATTCGAACCAAACTATCAACTACAAAATTATGTACAAAGAGATCTGAATTAATTTCAATTGATATGTATAACTAATACTATAATTACATATTTATATAATCACTGAGATATCCAAATCAAATCAATTACGTAATTACGTACATACATGCATATCAATTTGTTTAGAAAATCAGATCAACTCAATTATGTACGTGCATAATTGCGTCATTATGTACATATTCGAATGGAATTATTGATGATAATAAACTTATGTTCATATATTTATAAATTATCTTCAAGAAATAGTAAAATCATTTTTAAATTTTTTTTATATTAATGTTACTTTTTTTTTTTTTTTTGGGGGGTGGTTGGGTGTGATAGAAAGTAACTGAAAATAATTCTCTCAAACCCATGGAAAGGCATATTTAAAACAACTGGGAATGAAATATGATTTTATTGTACATAATAATCACTTCTACAATAGCTTATAAGAATTTAATTATAAAGTGCAAATCATGGATTTGAGTGAGTCATGATGAATTTCACATAAATTCTTTGAGGAAAGTGGGTTGTTAAAACTTTCATTATATTAACTTTTGAGGTAAATATCACTTTCCAACTAATAACTAGTTGAACATAAACTATATATTACTGAGATCACTAATTTTTTTTGCATAATTATAAATTGATATGCTTTTGTATCGCGTAAAGAAAATGATTCTCGATTGAACTCATGGTTTAATTATATTGAGAATTCTATATTTACAAGTCGCATATTATTAAATTTAACTTTAATTTAGACGTGCTTCAACTTGGGTTCAAAAAAAATTCTTAAAGCTAAAGCAAACACGATCATTAAAATCGAGATATGGATTTTGACTTCAAAATTCAAAGTGGTAATCTGGATTCCTCAAGAAAAAAAGTTCTTAAAGTATAATTTCGCACATGCATGAACATGACGCTTGCTTAAAGAACTAACTTGAATTAATTAGTAACTAGCTACTCGAGCTATCGTATACCTCTTTCTTTTTTTAGATTTTAATTTTGCTCTTCTCAAAACAGACTGATTCTAAATCATGAGCGGGACATTAACATAGGGTTATGAGATCCTTCATCATCCAATCATAACAATTAAAGTTTGAAATTTGTAAATTAAAACTTTTAAATTTGAATCTTGAAGTTAAAAGACAAGAAAACGATGGCCCTCCACCATCCCATCCAGGCAGTCAAAATAGAAGTGTTGGCTTCTGCTAGGGCCATTCAAGTTGCATGGAGGTTTCTTGTTTTGTGGCTGTTGTTCCACTTTGTCCCCATATATAAACTATATAATATAATTGCAGGGGGCATGTTGTAAGGTAGTGCATGGGTATTTTATCTTTCTTTTGCGTTACTTTCAAGAAAATATGATTCCCTTTCTCCCCTGGCCATGCACAGTGTGCCTTCCTTCTCAGTGCCAATCTTTTGATCTTTCAAAAAACATATTAATTGCATTTTTAGAAATGAGCCTAGAGAGAGAGAGAGAGAGAGAGACAGAGAGAGGTTTTAAAAAATTCCATGCCTCGTAATATTCCTTCCTATGTTTCAGATGTAGAATCCTGATATTCTTCTCAAATGTAGTTCAATAATTCAGGTATGAAATGCTAGTACGATGGAAGAAATATTAGGGTAAAAAAATATTATAAAATTAATTTTTTTACATTTAATTAAAACTTGATTTTTTTTAATTATATTACAACAAGTTTTAGTACTTAATCTTGAAAGAAAATATATAAAATAAATAAGTAATTTTTTTTTTTTTTTTTTTGTTTTGGAACAAAATTTTTTATCTAAACACAACATTAGGATATGTCTGGTTCACGTAATGTTTATCTTAAAACTATAAATGATTATAATATAGGAATTAGTTGCTAGTTTACTAAGAAAAAAACCAGATCATGTATCAAGTGACAAATAAAAAAGTCTTTATTTAAGCATGAAATAGAGATAAAAAAAAATCATTATTGTCAAAGTTAACCATGGCATTGTCTGTTTTATTCCATTCTTTTAGTCACAAATCTTTTCAGGAATATATTTTTTTGTTAATTAGTATATTCCTATACAATTTCCCGAACTCCCACCTTGTTTAAATTCATAAACTAAACACAAAATTAGATATAATATTGACTTCAATACGAATTTCTAAAATAAGAGAGATTGTAAAAGTTTTAGGTTTAGGGTTGAAAATGGACTTTTGGGTGCATAATTAAGGCACAATTGACCTCTTAGTAATTTCGTTTATTACATTATCTTTTATATATGTCATCCATATTATTGAACCGTATTTATCTATTTACTGTATGAAAAATGTATTGAAGTGCATCGTATACTTGCACTATTGTATCAAGATTTTAATTTATGTCTTTTAATGCGTTCATAATCCATATTGTATTATATCTTATTGGGACAAGACTACAATTTATTGTGACAGTCAAGGTTGCTATTCATTTGAGTAAAGACCAAATGCTTCATGAAAAAACAAAATATATCAATGTCGGGTATCATTTTGTTCATGACATAATTTTGTTAGGACCCTGTGAGCAATCAGAAAAATTGGGACATTAGAAATTTACATGGTTCGGTCAAGATCGACCTACATCCACGAAGCACACCACAATTCACTTAAAAACTGCCGGAAAGAAATACAATTTTCTCAGCTTCTCTCTTCCTCACACTCTCTTCTTTCTCTCTTTTCTTATCTATGTTTTCATCTCTCCACAGCTCCTCTATTTATAGGCAGCTTGGAATCAATTACAATAAATTACATTAAATCAAAATTGAGAGGTTACATCCATCAAAATTAAATGGCTTGCGGATAACATCTCCACCTTGCAAAACACGACTCCAGCTCAGCTCACGCGTCTCCAGCTCCAGCACAACAATCTCCCACTTGGAGAAGGAGACGCCTCCTCAACTAGTATCAGTATATGAATAAATGATGTGCTCAAAATATATCTTCAGGCATGAAAACCAACTAAAATTGAACACAACTTCAGCTTCTCTGTAGTCACCACCTTAGTTAACATATTTGTCAGATTTCTGCTACCTTAGATTTTTTCAAGTGTCAATACGTCGTCCTTTATCAGAGATCTGATGAAATGATAACGCAATCCAATATGCTTAGTTCTGGAATGAAATGTGGAATTCTTTGCCAGATATATCGCACTCTGATTGTCACTGTACAAAACATCCCTCTTCTGCTTTAATCCAAGCTTCGTTAACAAACTCTAAAACTAAATCATCTCTTTACTAGCTTCTGTCTCTACTGTGTACTCAATTTTTGTAGTGGATAGAACAATAATCTTCTGTATCTGTGACATCCAATTAACAACTGTTGTGCCAACAGTGAATATATATTCGGTGGTGCTTCTGCGATGATCAATTTCACCTGCAAAATCAACATCTACAAATCCTTGAATTTTCAAATTGCTTTTTTCAAAACATAGGCACTTATCAATAGTATACATTAGACTGCTTCCCAGTGTGTCTTCCCTGAATTTGACATATATCTGCTGACATCTTCTACTGCTTGGCCAATATCTAGTCTGGTACCAACCATACCATACATTAGACTTCCAACGGTTAAGACATATGGTACCTTAGCCATGAAGTCTTTTTCTTCATCTGTATGGGGAGATTGATCCTTAGAGAGACGAAAGTGACCTGCCAATAGTGCATTTACAACTTCAGCGCTGCTCATGTTGAACCTCTTTAAAACATGGCTGATGTACTCTAACTGAGATAATCGCAACGTACCTTATTGCTTATCTCTAGAGATACACATCCCAAGAATATGCTTTGCAGGACCCAAGTCTTTTATATCAAATTCCTTTGACAATTGCTGCTTCAATTTTTTGATCTCTTCTATATCTGATCTTGTAACTAGCATATCATCAACATATAACAGTAGGATAATATAGCTAGTACGATACCTTTTGAAGTAGCAATAGTGGTCGACATTGCACTTCTGAAAATTGTTATTCTGCATATAGTTGTCAAATTTTTTGTACCACTGCCTAGGAGCTTGTTTGAGACCATACAAACTCTTTTTCAATTTGCATACAAGATTCTCTTTACCTTTAATTGAGAAACTTTCTGGCTGTTGCATATAAATTTCCTCATCAAGATCATCGTGAAGAAATACCGTCTTCACATCCAACTGCTCAAGATGTAAACCCTATGAGGCAACAATACTCAAGACAGATCTGATGGTTGTCAGCTTGACAACTGGTGCAAAAATATCAGTATAGTCAATTCCTTCCTTCTGTTTGAAACCTTTGACTACTAACCGAGCTTTATACCTCTTGGATCCATCATGCTTTTCTTTGATCCTGTACACCCATTTGTTGTGAAGAGCCTTCTTACCATTGGGCAACTTAGCTAGTTCCAATGTTTTGTTAGAGTTAAGAGACTTCAGCTCGTCTTTCATTGCAAGCTCCTACTTGCTCCAATCTCCTGCCTGACATGCTTCAACATAGGATTCAGGTTCTCCTCCATCTGTAAGAAGTAAATGATTCACATACCTCCTATTTGGTATGTGCTTCCGAGAAGATCTCCTAAGCTTTGGTGCTGTAGTAGGAGGTGGTGGTGCAACAATCTGCTCCACATATTCCTATGCCTGAGGATTCTTGGTGTTCCGTTGACATGTCCTTACACCTTCTAAAACATCATCCACATCTACAAAGGTTGTTTTAGACTTTGTAGATTCTGTTGTGTGTCTATTTTTGTATATCACCTTTTCATAAAAAATCACAGCTCTACTTCTAATCACCTTTTCATTTTCATCATCACAAACGCGATACCTGTATTCATCTCCACCATAACCGATGAAAGTGTATTTCTGAGATTTTGGATCCAGCTTATTCCTGACATGATCATTGATATGTACATATGCAACACAATCAAAAACTTTCAAATGTGAAAGTCTTATCTCTTTATTACTTCATACTTCTTCTGGTAGATTATAGTCCAATGGTACTGATGGACTCCTGTTAATCAAATAAGTTACCGTGTTGACTGCTTCTGCTTAAAACATCTTTGGCAAGCCTGCCTGTATATGCATGCTTCTGGCTTTTTCTGTCAACGTTTGGTTCATCCGCTCAGCTACACCATTGTGTTGAGGCGTACCTGGCACAGTTCTTTCCATTTTGATAACATGCTCATAGCAGAATTTCTTGAACTCAGTGTTAACATACTCACCACCATTATCTGTTCTCGGCTTCCTGATTTTCAACCTAATTTCGTTTTCTACCATTGCTCTACAAATTTTTAAAGCATCAAAAACATCAGATTTATATTTCAGGAAGTAAACCCATACCTTACGTGAATGATCATCGATAAATGTTACGAAGTAATGCTTCCCACCTGTGGATGAAATGGTTGTTGGTCCCGATACATTTGAATGGACTAGCTCAAGTCTCTTTTTCTTTGGGGTATTGATGTTTGTATGGAAACTGACTTTCTTCTGTTTCCCAAATATGCAATCCTCATATGTGTCAATCTTCACCGATTGTAAATCACTCAACTTACCCTTTGAGTGCATCATCTTGAGTCCATTCTCACTCAAGTGTCCGAGTCGTTGATGCCATATGTTGCTATCATCATTTCCTGTAGCAACTGTAATAGACATGCATGCATTAGGAGTTACATAAAGAGTACCACTTTTCTTACCTCGTGCAATCGTCAGTGCACCTTTCGAAATCTTCCATTCATCACCAATGAAAGTTGTGTTATATCCTTTATTTTCTAGTTGACCGGCTGAGATCAAATTCTTCCTCAGGTCTAGAACATATCTGGCATCTCTCAGTTTCCATACTGACCCATTCATATTGATCTTCACTATCCCCTTGCCAGCAATGTCGCAAGATTGATCATTGCCAAGATATACTTTACTGAAATTACCTGATGTATACTCCTCTAGGCAATCTCTACTGCAAGTGGCATGGAATGAAGCTTCAGAGTCTAACACCCAAGAATCCTTTTTGCTCTCCAAAGAGCAGATCAGCATATCATCATTTTCTGAAGCAACATCTGCTTCTGTCTTTGCTCTCGTCTCATATTCTTTCTTCAGACTTTTACACTAGTTCTTGTAATGACTAGATTTTCCACAGTTTCAGCACTTACTAATTTTTGTGCCCTGGGAACCTGTGTTATGAGAACCTCTGGGAATTCTGGATTTAGACTGCCTGGGCCTAGATCTGTCGCTGTTGTTTGATCGTCCATTCTTGTTTCCTCTGTCTTGATTTTCCATGTTCAAGGCTGAACTCGAAGTGGAGCCATGGTTTGACTGCATTTTGATTTCTTCCGTTAAAATCATGTTGACGACCTCATCGTATACAAGCTTTGATTTCCCTGCGGAGCTACTGATTGTAGTAACAATACCATTTCAACTTTCGGGAAACTAAATGAGAATCTATAGGGCACGAATCTCACTATCAAATGTTATCCTGACTGAGGCGAGTTGATCCGAAAACTCGTTGAAATTATTTAAATGCCTGTTAAAACTTTCACTTACAGACATGGTCATAGTAAATAATCTTTTCATAAGATGTACCTTATTAGCGGCTGATGGCTGCTCGTACATATTAGAAAGCGCATCCATTAGAGACTTGGTGGATGATATACGTTTGATATTAAATGCCACAGACTTTGACAATGTCATTCTGATGGCTCCGAGAGCTTTTCGATCAAGTGACTCCCACTCATACTCGTTCATAGATACTGGCTTACCCTTCAATGGTAAATGCAACTCCTTCCCAAATAAATAATCTTCAATCTGCATCTTCCAAAAATTGAAATTGTTGTTGTTGAACATTTCGATTTTTGAGCTTTTTTCATTCGATATCTCGATTCACTGATCTAGAGATGGAATTAGCTCAAATGAATAGTACGATTGGATTCGGAACGATCAAAAACCTTATAAATGGTTCAAATAGTTCGAAAAACAAACCCAAAATGACTCCGAAAAGCTCAGTCAAAATTTAGGTCAAACCTGGTCAACGATGTTGACGTGGCACTGTGGGGCCCACTTGCTAAAGTGGTAGTGCTGGCCTGTCACTGTGCGATACGCTGCTGACGTGGCACTGGGGCCCACTTGCTGATGTGGCGCTGACGTGGCAGATGACGCGGCGGTTGACTTAGCACTAACACGGCACTGATAGAACCACGCTGACGTGGCCGGGTCTAGAGCGGGCATCGGGTTTGTCTGGGTGGGATAGAGATTTGGGTCTGGTGCGGATTGGGTCTGGAGCGGGCTTTGATTCGGGTTGGGGATTTTCGGGTCAGGTCAAGTGTTGCCGGGTTAGGTCAGGTTATCGGGCGAGGAAGACGCGTGGCGCGTGTGCAGAGCATGGGCGGCAGCTTTCCAGCGTGTGATGGCGCCTGATGAGGCATACTGCTCTGGAAAAGCACATGTTGGAGCGTGTGCCTTCGTCTGAAGTCCTTTTGAGCTCCGGCTTGCACTGTTGACTTCGTCTTGGCGAGGTGAACGTGATGGTGGCCTCAAAATTTAATTTCAAGCCACTAGATAGAGCTCTGATTTCAGCAAACAACTCCAATATGACCTTTCTACTCCAAAAGGGCCCTGATACCACTTGTTAGGACCCTGTGAGCAACCAGAAAAATTGGGATACTAGAAATTTACGTGGTTCAGTCAAGATTAACCTACATCCACGGAGCACACTACAATTTACTTTAAAACTGTCAGAAAGAAATACAATTCTCTCAGCTTCTCTCTTTCTCACACTCTTTTCTTCCTCTCTTTTCTTCTCTGTTCTTTCATATCTCCACAACTCCTCTATTTATAAGTAGCTTGGAATCAATTACAATAAATTACATTAAATCAAAATTGAGAGGTTACATCCATCAAAATTAAATGGCTTGCGGATAACATCTCCAGCTTGCAAACGCGTCTCCAGCTCCATCACAACAAATTTCACAGGGGAAAATTATTATAAAAAAAATTGGTACTACTGATAAATCCAGCAAGTATGTTGACAAATTCTCTAACATCGTCTTATTTCAAGCATTGCCTGGACTTAATTGAACTTTTCACTTTGTGAAATATGCTGTTGGGGCATAAGATATAGAAGATGGAAGAAGAAAATTATCATCCATGTGTGATTGGAGGGAGACATTTGTTAATGATTGATTAACCCCATATGAATGCTTGGGTTAGCCCATATGAATAATTCACAATAAATCTGTTGTTTAAACTCTCATTCAAGGAAGGAGTTACTTGTCTTCCTATGTATTGGTCAATGTATTTGTACTACATGATAAATCTTCATTCAAGAGAGGAGTTATTTGTAATACATTGAGAGCTTATTATCTCATTGAAGAGAGACTATTTTCTTTTTCTTTGAATTGGAAGAGAGAAAATGAAAGAGTTGACCTCAAGGAAAGTTAATTTGCATCTTTGAATTGAAGGAGAGCTAATTTGATTTCTTGGAGGGGTTATATATATATATAGGTGCCTTTCTGGGTCTTTTGGAAGTGTGTTAGAGAGTATAACATCTTAGATGTTCTTGTATTCTATCTCTTCCTAACAATGAAGTTCTCTTGCATTGATGAAGGCTATAAGTCAAGCCACATAAATCTTATGTCTATTTTCTTACATTTTTTTATTATTCACTTATTTTCTCATTTTTCATACTTATCGATCCTAACACCACATTATATTTTAGACCTCCAATCCAAACTTAATCCAAGTTCAAAATCACTTAATTAAAGCCCAATTAAATCTCAATTGCCAAACAAAGCCTAAATGAATTAGTTTTTAATTGAAGTCCAATTGCTCTAAAATTTGTTATCCAAATACAACCTAACAGGAGTGTTGAATTCTGCCTAGTTAAATATTATGTGCTTGATTAAGGATTTTAAATATATAAAATACACACAAGCAATTTAACACAAATGTGAAAGTAATTAAAGAGAGTAAGGAAGAGAGATGTTAACATCCACATTTTCATGGCCTAAGCTATCTTGAGGTTCAACTATCACCAATTGAACATATAATCCTTTTACCTTCTATGAGGCAAGGACGCCAATTCTTAATCCCGCTTGCATTTTTTACGAAGACAAGGATACCAATGGCTTAAATACAACAATACAAGATACTCACAAGGATAAATTTACATATAAAAATCAAATATGAGTAAAAAAATCTCAAGTTCTAATATCAAATTATGGCTCAAGAGTCGTTGAATTTTCTCTCTTAGAAGGAAACACATAAATATAGAGATTAGTGAATGACCAGGACTAGAGAACTTAGGCTAAAATTACCTATAATCTTTCTTGTTTTTCTTTTAGCCTAGAGGATATATATTTTTTCTCGTTAGAATGTGTGAGACAATTTGATCAATAGACTCATCTCTTGGTCGATTAACCAGTAATTAGTCATCATATGGTCGTTGACACATTCTTCCCTAATTAGTAGACTTATCAATGACTAGTTAACTGTTCAACGATTTTGCTAGAATTAATTCACCTATCATTGCTTTGATAAAAGCATCCCTTAAAGGAATGCACAAGTAACCCCCGTTTTTTTCCCCTTGTTTTGAATTGCTTTTAAACTTAAATATTTTTTTAATATATTTGTGATTTAAAATTAGGTTTCTTTGTGACATAAAGTGATAAAAATATGGAGTTTAATTACACAAAATAACCAATCGAGAGAATAATTTATGCGAAAAATAAAATTGATGTTTTCATGCTCTCTTAATCTTCTACCGCTAATGACTTGAAATTTATTGAAACACAACTTAAAACAAATTAAGCAACTAGTCCACATGAGTTTTTTATTCTCAAAATTAAGTTAATAAAACTTTGAGCATGACAAAATTGAGATCCAATCAAATTTCAATTTTAAAATTTAGACTCCATTGAACTTTAATTTCTCAGTTTGAAACTCAATTGACCTTGACCTTTAAGAATTGATCCCCCAATTAAGCCCCATTTGACATATTAAGCTCTAATTCCATCCCAATTCCTAATCCCAAATTAGCACATATATATAAACCAACCAAATTGTCACAAATGCACATCAATTTTGATCACATACACCCTTTGTATATGACCCATTCTCATAAGGCCACTTGGCCCAATCAATTTTCCAATGCCCATCGTGTAGGTGTCACCCTCTCACATGGCAAGCATACCCATTAGTGGATGTTGACACGAGGCTCAGATGACCTATTTGGTTGTCAACAAGTTTGGTGATCATTTTGAAAAATAAGGTAGTGTAGACAATCAAACCATTGATGATCTAACTTACCCTTCTTATTTTAGAAAATGAAGTCGCTACTTTATTTTTTTTTTGAAAATAAAAAATAAAGAAAAACTTTTTGAAAGGGTTTTAAGTTTGAGAGTACAATGTGAATAGAAAGGGTAATTACTTAGTTTATTTTTAATGGAATTTAAAGAATTAGCACACTACAACACTCATTCTATGAATGGTGACCTCTTTTATCTTGTGTGTGCGTCTCCCTAAAAAAAAAAAATCAATTTTTTGTATTCAAGAGCAAAAGAAATTCATAAAAAAATGGAAAAGTAGAGAGGCTGGTTGACATTTAGAAAGGCTAATCAACCACTTGCAACAGATTTCTTCCCCTTTTAATTTTATAGAGAAGTTTCATTACTCAATCACCATTTTGAAAATATTTTTGGGACTCAACCTCATGGCAACCTTACTACTTTAGTACCTTTCCAAAACAGAACATTCACACAAACTCGAAAGAAAAAAAATGAAGAAGAAAATGATTTTTTTTTTTGTTTTTGGTTGTTATGACTGAGTCTACCAATGTAGACTGCTGTTATATCTTCAAGAGAGGAATCAAACTATTTGTAGTTTATCAAAATATTTTTAAAATTTAATTATAAAACATTTTGATAATTCTTGAAAACACTTGAAGTTATTGATTGAAAAAAATCCACATTTTATGTAAAAATTGATTTTTTAGAAAGCTCTCTGCGAAAGTAGAGTCTTGAAACCTTGTTATAGTTAGAAAATAAAAATTTTCTATCCTCAAACTACTTTATAGGTTATTACTTAGAAAAATGCATATTTTTTTTTAAAAAGAAATTTTACTTTAAAACGTTGATTTTTTTGGGAGAACCACACACCCACCTTAAAAACTTGTTAGAAAACAATCTTGAAAAGCTTTGAAAAATGCCTAAAAATTGCATCATGGGAATTCTTTTAAGAATTTATTAAGACACTTGAAAACATTTGAGAATACTTAGAAAAATAAATTTTTTTGATTTTTTTTATAGAAAAAAAAACATAAAACCACAATAGAGTATCAGCAACCAGACTCGACCATACACTCTGGTGAGTGCTTTGACTCATCAATGTCACTAAAATGTTAGAAAAGCCCATAAAAATGGCCAAAATGGCCTTTGGATTGGGCAATCGACCGCCTTCAAAAGTCAGTCGACTGTTTACAGGGATCAAAGGTCTGTCGAGTGCGCTTGCAGGCTAATTGATCATTTGCATGTTTTCTTACTTTTTTCTTCCAATTATACATAAAATTCAATGGTTCTAATGCATAAACATTACCATCTCCTATCTTAGATGATATGTTGACTTGAAATTGGAGTATGCATACATAAGAATATGAAGAAATGAATGATCAAATTCATTTTTATCAAATATGCAATTTTGGAAATATGAAATTCTAAAACCAAATATGGTTTGACATAGTGTATTCATACCTCTTTTACTCATTTAGGATTGACAAGAACATCTAAAAACATTGAACATTTACACGATATAAATCCACATCACCACAATATACATGACTTCATGCAAGACAATGATGAAATTTGAGAAGAAATTAAAGTAGAGTAATTATAGGACTAACCTGAAGTCATGCAGTAAATGTACTTCAAGTAGAGATATTAACTTTTCAAATATGCACACTCAAAAGAACCAAAGACAAGAAGTGAGATCGATGCAATCTCTTCAAAATTTCTCTCAAAATCAAACTCTTTCTCTAACGCCCGAAGACAACTCCAATTCTCTATATTTATTATCCCTATCCCCAACTTGGATGTGCAGGAATTGGTCTAGGGAAAATGATTGTGGAACTTCATCATATGACTCCACCTGATTAAATCCATTGTAAGACCATTATTGATATACTGTGATAATATTGTTGTTATTAGCTTCTTTCAAAACGATTAGAGCTCTTTGTGCTCAAGCCACATAGACATGAAATTCTTATGACAGAATTGCATCAAGTACATTACACATAAACACAAAGTAAATAATCATGGACCCAATACTAACCACAACTCCTAAGGCATTTGAGGAATATGTAACAAGTATGGGTTTAGTTAAATTCCTTTCATGTTTTGAGTTAATAATAGAAAATTATTATAGTAGATGTAAACTATGTTTTGATAATTATGTTATATATACTCTTGAGAACTATGTGGATTGATCAATTTAATAGCTATTTATTGAATTGTATGCATAATTTTGTAAATCATGATTATCATCGTATTATGAATCATAAAATATAAGGCATTTCGGTTTAGTCTCTTTTTGTGATGCACTAATACATCTTGATTTAGCCTCATTATGAAATGTTTTATAGGGATTTTATACGTTGGTCTTGATAGATATTTTTAGTTATCTAACCTTATTTTTTGAGATATTGAGAGATCGCGATTTAGTTTCACTATGATATGTTTTAGAGACGTGCTGGTATTAGTCTTGCTTGGTTTTTGTGTGAAGCATTTGCATCTTGATGGATGCTAAGATTATTGGATACATTTTTCTCCACTCTGATTTGGTTATGGATATTGAGGCATTTTGTTTAGTCTCGATGGGTTTCTTTGAAATTTGAGCATCTTTGTCACATGTTTGCACTATTTGCAAACATGTAATACTATTGGATACACATGATTTCATTTTAGACCTATACGCACATGATGGTCATAGGGTTATGTCTATTTTCACCTGCATGATGTTGTGCCGTAATAGATACTACCTTCCGAATATTTCAAAACTTGAATTCCTAACCTTCGAAACTCTAGATAAGTATTTTTTTTTTTAAACTTATGTACATGCGTTTGATTTGACCCCCAACATCATGAAAAATCATACCTTTCTTGGTATGTCAAGCTTGTATAGAGCGGAATATTTATCTTTCTTATATCTCGAAAGACATTCAGACAAAATACAATTTAAATATAAAATTCATACTAATGATAAACTTCACACTTAAATTTATGTCTCACCCAGATGTGTCGCTCAATATAATCTTAGAAAATGGCAACTCGCATTTTGAGCCTAAGAAAAATCGTTCTATAGCAAAATGAATAAAGAGAAATAAAAGGGATGGAGCAGAATTATCTTTGAGGCATTATGACAAAATCCCACTTTTTTCTTTTTCGTTTTTTCAAAGAAGAAAAAAAAAAAAAAAAAAAAAAACCTAGACAGGGTTGGAGGAGCACTTGGTGTGGTGTGGGCGGGGGATGGACCAAGTCACTTCACGTGTAGCTGTCGCATTAGAATTGGCTCTTTTTCTGCTCTCCACTTTCTTCTTTCTCTCCCTTTTTTAGTGGCTATCCTCTCCGGTCTCCACCACGTCGCTTTCTCCCTACACCTTTGGCCTTTCCTCCTCCTCTACTTCTCATTTTATTCTTGTACGATTTTTATTCTCTCCCATTTGGATCAATGATTTTGCTTATAGGTCAAAACTGAAAATAACAACAAAATTTATTTTGCATTAAATTATATTAAAAATAAGTTAGAAATTAATAAAAATCAAATCAAATATTATTGATGTGTAAAGTAATTTTTTATTCATTAATTTGATACATTTTTCATTTTCTATCACTTTTATTTATAATTAAATATGAAAATAAGTGAAATTGATTGGATTTTTTTTAAAAAAATTAGTTTTTAAATTCTAAACAAATTTTTAGCTAATCAAATTGACTCGCTTGATGCGACATATTATTTTTCATATATCTGTGGGGCCTATGCAATTATGGGCAGCATCCACATTAGAAAATATAAATATCATATTATTTTCCTCAGTTTACAGATAGGCTGATGGGGACATTTTTAATTGTAATTCTACATCGAATATTGAATTAGTCCATTCCAATTTTCTATACAATTAGGTCTTCTGACGAAGCATTATGCTTGAAAAGGAAAAGAAAATAAGGAAAATTTTGTATTAAATATTAGTAAAAATGAAAAATTATTTTAATGTAATCAAAAATTAAGAAAAATTAAATATTAATGACATATAAAATTAAAATTTTATTTATATATATTAAATTTTTGTACACTTTTCTTGATAACCAAATATGAAAATGTATGTTTGTTGATATTTTTCTTTCTTTTTCTTAATATTTTTCTAGTTCCAAACAGAACGTTCAACTTTGTTTAGTTTAAGAATTTGGGCAAGAAAAAAAAAATTATATCTACTTTTTATTATATTTTTTTCTATGTCAAATACCATGTGAAATAAATTTTTTTTCTAACATGATTAAAATTAGTAGAATTAAATATTAATGATAAGTAAAAATGCTCATTTTTTTTAATTAAATACATATTTTATTTTTTATTTTCTCACTTTTCCTGATAAATAAATATAAAAAACTAACAAAGCCTGGTTTAATTATGAAAAATAATTTCCATTTTATATTTCTAAATTTCCAGATAGTTATAATTTAAAACGTCACTTTATTTTTTAATTTTCTAAAATTTATATAAGAAATATAGAAAGTAACTAAAAGACATTTCTAATTTTTCTTTCCAAATATAAAAAATAAACAATAAGGTGAAATTTTTGTAATTATTTTAAAACTAAACAATGAAAAAAATAAAAATATGCTCCTAACTCGAGATATTTTATATTTTCCTTTTTACCTTTTTTTTAGTGTTTTCTAATTACCGAACAAAACTTTAGGTGACAATTTTTTTTCTACTTAAAAAATAGAATTTAATACGAATATTGTCTTGTAATAACGCGTGCCTACTCCCACTTGTGGGAAAAATTTTTTTTTTTTTTCGGAAGATTGATCTTTTTTTTTTTTTTTTCCATTTAATAATCCGAAAATTCTAACCATTATCGTGCCACTTTGGACATTATGGCGCGACACCAAATTTGGAGGTGAAAGCTACCCGTCCCATTAACGTAACCTTGGTAATTCACATGGGTTAAACTTTCAAGAAGGAATCAAATCCGTGACTTTGAGGTTACTAAAGTCACAAATCGTTCTTATCACTTGAGCCAATCGGGGTGGGCTCCGGAAGATTAATCTATTGGTCTCGATATTTTGGACGGTCTTTCACTCTTACCAGAAGCACGTAGGAAGAGGCCGGGAGCAAGTTGCCAGAGTATTGTGTGGGCATATGATCACGCGTGGAAATAAATAGAATGATCCCATTTCCTATATCTTTCTCACATTTATGGAATTTCCATTTTTGGGAAAGACATATCTATCCAATTTATTTTTCTCTAATGAGGTCATCATCACTCGTGCAAGCAAGCTTTATGCATAAAGAACTTTGAATCATTCGTGTAAATGCAATAAATTAAACAGTGTACTTCAATCATGGTGGTCCGAAGGAAATGGAATATTCAAGATGCTGCAAAAAATTGAAGAGAATGATTTCATTCGTATATAAGATGTCCATCCAAACACACCTTTAGGCTTTGGCATTGGTTTAACTTGAATGACAAATAGTAATATTGGTTAAATCATGGGTGTTGTAGAGGGGACCGTGTAGCCAGCTGGTAACTAATGCATGCATGGATGTCTCCTTGACCCACATCCCACATGCATAAGATTAATTAATAATATTATTAGTTTTGGTTATTTATTGATAATATAAAATGGGTTCTAATAATTAGGATTGTAGACATCATACATTGAGATACAAAATGTGTGAGGGAAAGATTGAGTGGCTGATATTGAAGAAATTGAGGAGGATTGAAGATTCAAGAGTTCAAATTGCAGCAAAAAGCTTTTGTTGGCCCTGAAGTAGAGTGTGGAGCCCGAGGGCGGGAGGGGGTGAATGGACTCTTTTGCGTATTTAGTTTTTTCTCTACAAAATATAAAATCTTGGTAAGAAGCAAATGATTATATCACAGAACATATAACATGCATAAGATATAAATAAAAGAGTGTAGAGAAGAAAAGCTTAACACCGTTATTTAACTTGGTTCGGCCCCTTGCTTATGCATGTCCACACCTTGAGTCACCCCTAAGGCTTTCACAATCCACTATAACCTCCTTCACCGAAGCTTTTACATGTTGCTCACCCAGAGTCGCAAGGTTCACCAAGAATCCTTGCAATTTGGTTCACCAAGAACCTTCAATCACGGTTCATCACCAAGAATCTTTTGCAATCCGGTTCACCAAGAACGTTTTATAACTTGAAGATGAAATACAAAACAGTGCTCCTTGAATGAGCCGATATTTGATACAATGAAAGCCTCACAACTCTCTTAAATTAAGTAATGAATCACAACTGGAATAAAGAGTAAGAGAGATGCTGAGCACAAGGACAATGAACTAAAATGAAGTATGCTTGGGAATAATGTATAATTACTAAATGTTGACTTTTTGAGTTCGATCTCTATTTTGATAATGACAAAGTACAAGTATCTTATATTTGTATTTAGTATGTGAACATATTTATAATTTAGCACACACATAAGGGAATAAGAAATGAAAGCCAAGAAGGCACATATAGCTTCGTGTATTCCATGGAAAAGTGAAGAGTAAAAGAAGAAGAAGACATATATCTATTTGTAATTGAATTTAGTATAAATTGTAATAATGCATATCTTGCATGATATAATTTAAGCTCAAATGAACCATAGACTGAGCTTAGGGGACCAATATTTTCATGAAAAACCTTTTGCATAAATAGTCAAAACTCTTACAAGGTTTTAAAAATGCTTTTGAAATAAAAAATTGGGCTAAAACTAAACTTCCCAAGGTACCTAGTCGACTGGCCTTGGTTAAGCCTGAGTGGCCTAGTCGACCGACCTTAACACGTGGCCAAAACACTAGTTTGCATACGCACCAGTCAACCGACCCCTTTTATGCTTAATACACCCAGTTGATCGACTAGGATATTTTGGCCTAAATGTAAAGCCCCGGCCGACTGGTCCTTAACATATTATTTTCCCCAATCGACTGACAATACCATATTGGCCTAAAATGTAAAGCCCAGCCAAACGGCCACTTTAACACGCTGAACCTCAGTCGACGCTGAACCCTAGTCGACCGACCTTCAAAGCCCAGTTGATCAGATCACGGCTCCAACATGCCATTTTTCACGGATTTGAATTTTTTCCTAAGGCTAGTCGATCGGACCAAGTCCTAGTTGACTGAACCTCTCAGATTGAACAATTTTGAAGGCGAAAATGGTCAAAAATTCAAATTTAATATTATTTTAATCCCCTACCAGTTAGAAAAATGGTCATATTTTTGAAAACTCTATAAATACATGCCCAAAGCTCTCAAATTTGTTGTTGAAATATTGAGTTATATTATTTCATTTATTGGGCATTTATTTTAAAAGATGAAAGCTCTTCTACTCTTTCATTTTGAAAAATTCATTTTGAAGAGCACATACTCTACTCTCTCCCATTTTTCCATTTTGAAAACTCTTATTGGGAGAAAATTCTTTTGGGTTATTTGTAAAAGTCTTAAGCATATATAAACTCATATATATTGCTTGAAAGACTTTATATTACACGTTAAATTTCTCCTCTCTCTCTCTCTCTCTCTCTCTCTCTCTCTCTCTCTCTCTCGTCTTACAAATCATTTTTGGAGAATTTTTGAAAGTTATTCAAAAGGGCTTGAGCACATATTTACATTCATATATATTGTGCTTGTAAAACCTTTTTGAATTTGTACTTTCACAGATAAATCTTATTTTGCAAAAATAATTTGAAAGCAAAACCCTAAGTTCTCCTACATTTTTATTGAAAAATATTTTTGGAGAAATATTTATTGGGGTTGAATCTTTGAAGTGTTTATCATATACATCTCATTCAAAGATTGCAAAAATTATTTTGAAATAGTCCCATACTTTATATTGAGCTTTAAATCCTATCATTTGAGAGTGTATGTAGTGCTTTAAATTTGTACATCCCAGCTTATTTGAGAAGCATATCTTCCCTGCGGTTCAGGTAATGAATTGTGTTCCAGGCTTGGGGTATCACCTGAGGAGGAGGTGCTCTATCCTGTAAGGAGTGGTTGTAACGGTTTGACTCCGCCCGATCAAGGGAGCTAGTTCCACCCTGTAAGGAGTTGTAAACGACTTTCTGCTCTGCCTGGTTGAGTGAGCCGGGTAGTGGAATCCTTAAGCGGGTTGGCTTGATGCGAGGACGTAGGTGGGTACAACCGAACCTCGTAAAAATACTGTGTTTGCGCTCTCTCTCTCTCTCTCTCTCTCCTTACTCTTTATTTTACAGAACTTGTTCATTTACATTTAATTGGTTGAGATTACTGTGTCTGGTTTAAATATTTGTATATTTGAATATCTGCTTAGAAAAACCTTAGGTTGCGTAATACTGGTTATGGTTTTAAATATGACATATTTGACCTAAGATTTTTAAAATACCAAATTCACCCCCCTTTTGGGAATATACTATTCCTCACTATTGGTATAAGAGCCTCAATGCAAAAAGCTTAAACGTGTTTTGTTAAAGATCGCAATGGCTCACGTTGGTGTATCCCCATTCTGTGAGAGCCAATCATTTACCAGGCCTCCATTGTTTTGTGGTATCAATTACACCGTCTAGAAACAAAGGATGAGCGTATTTATAAAATCAATGGACTGGAGGGCCTGACAAATAGTTGTTAAAGGAATTTGTGTGCCAGTAAATGAAAATGATATTAGCTTAATGCATGCAAATTCAAAAGTCATGGATATATTATATTGCGCTTTAGATTCTAATATTTTTTGTGAAATTATGGCATGTAAATGTGCAAGAGATATTTGGGAAGAGCTTGATAGGAGGTATAAAGAGTCCAAAGTCACCTCTCCGGATGCTTTAAGCTCAAATGATCAAAATGGAGAAAAGTGCTATCTTATAGCATTAACAGATGAAGAGGTATATGCTTCTCACTCTATCTCTACTGATGATTCTTATGCTGAATATTGTGATACTACATGTGTTGAATCATCTGTTGAATCTAGTAAATAATACTGTTAATGATGCATACAATGATTCATGTGATGATTATTGCGATGTATTTTTGTGATGAATATCATGATAATTCTATTAGAATATCTTGCTATGAATCATGTGATAATGAAAGCATACCTTCGTATGGAGGACTAGAAAAGGCTTCATTTAAAATACATAAGTTTCTAGTTAGGATGTCTAAGAAGAAAACATTTTTGAAAAATAAGAATAAAAAGTTAGCAAAACATTTAGAAGAATTAAAATATTATCATGCTATCCTAGAGAAGAAAAAGATTAAGAAGATATTGAAAATTGTCTGCTTGGAGGGAAAAACATACGATCTGTAACGCCCCGAACCCGCCAGGTGGGGCCCGGAGTGTTATGAGACCATTCTTCCGTCTCTGATACCATAATACCAATCATGTAGTAGAAAATAATAAATAACTACCTCAAATAAAATATAAGAGTATTATCTGAACATCCTAAAAAGTGTATCCATCTGTCATCTCCAACATTTAAAACATAAACTGTTCTTACAACCACCCAAAATTATCAAAATTCTAATTTCTGCCCCCGGAACTTTCTAAGCTCGATCTCCTGAAGGACCTGAAAAAAAAATTGATAATTCTTTAGGGTGAGACACTTCTCAGTAAGGATGGAATAAATTATAACGGTGTTGACTTTTTGAGTCCGATCCCTAGTTTTGATAATGACAAGCCGTATGTTACTAATGTGTATGCCTAGTACTTGAACAAGTCATTAATTCAGAACACACACATGAGAAAGGATTGATGGAAGCCTGAAAGACATAATGATCATATGGTCTTGTGTATTTCATGATCAAAGGAGAAAAAGAAGAAGAAGACAGTTATTTTTCTTTGTAGTTGTATTTAGTTTTTCTATTTGGGTCTGTAATAATTATTCCAAAGGTCTGTAATAATTGATGCATATCATGCATAATAAGGACCATAGGAACAATCAAAGGCCATAGACAGTCTTTAGGGCTGACTTCGATCGACTGACGCTAGGTATTTAGGCATAGTAAAAGAGCCTTGACCTTAGAGAGACCCTAAGTCCCTGCACTTCACTTAAGGAAAATAACAGGGGTAAAATATAACCTAGGTTGAAAATTGAAAGGTATTTGGGTGACTGAACCTTGGCATTGAAAAACGCCTCGGTCGACCAAACGTAGGGAAAGTCAAAATGTTGACCTGACTTCGGCCGACTGAACTTATTTGAACTAAATGTCCACGGTCGACCGAACCTGAGTCTTGACTTTTCCCAGCATCCTTGGGTGCCCGAACTTCAAGTTCATTTTGAGCTCGGAAGACTGAATATTGAAGTTCGGCAGACTGAACTTCTAATCAGGTGACCAAACCTCGAGTAGGTTGGAAAACCACCTAGTTCAGCCACCCGAACCTGTCCACGGGCACCCGAACTTCAAAAATGCCTTTTTGCTCATGTGTCTATTCGGGTGATCGAACCTATGGCTCGGTTGACCTAAACTCTCAGGTTGGCCTATTTTTACCTTGGGTTATTAAGGGTAAAATAGGGTTATTTTGGGTTAAACTTTTTTTAAAACATTTTAATTTATTCCCTCTATATCCTAAAAGTCATATTTTTAGTGAAGGCTATATATATGCCTTCATTTGCAAAAATTAGAGAGTGGTTAGAGATTAGATTGAAATTTTTTCTCTCTAAAATTCTTTTTCCCATTCAAGCCTATATACCTTACATATACTCAATTTTATTGAAAAATCATTTTGAGTGAGTGTATCTTGAGAGATCCTACATTGCTTATACTTTCATTGGCTTGATTGATTGTTGATTTTGTTGAGAGTTAGGCCAAAAGGTTTTTGTAATAACCCGGAAAAAAAGTTATTAAATAAAAAAAAATATTATTAATCAATTAATTAGTTAAACATTATTAAATTAATGTATTAAATAAAAAAAAATAAAGGGAATAGTAAAAAAAGAATTAAATTAATTAAAATTATTTATTAGTAATTAATTAGTTAAACATTATTAACTTGAATTAATTAAGTTAAGTAAAATGGTGATTATATATATATATATATATATATATATATATATATATATATAAATATTTAAGTTAAGTTAAAGTAAGTAAAAAAAGAAAAAAAAAAAGAGAAAAGAAGAAAGCTAATGCTTTCCTAGGAGTAGATAGAACATAATTGTTTCTTAGCTTCTCTCACGTCCTCACGCCTCTCCGTCTTCGCCTCTCTTTCTCCCCTTATTTCTCGATGGATATACGACCGATCGGGAAACAGAAGGTGCCGTTGGATTCCTAACTCCGCCACCGACATTTCTACTGGAGTGAATTTCTCGTGGGAGCGACGTAAGCACCATTCCTGAGGTAAGGTAATTTTTTCCTAATTTCTCAATTTCTTGTTAAATATGCCGATAAATTGACGATTAGAAACCACCACGGGGTCCTAGTCGTGATCATCGTCATTTTGACATGAGTAAATTTCCAATTGGGGTTTTCTAAGCCCTACTCCAAAGCGAGAGTGAGATTTGGGAAATTTGGCAAATTGGTTATATTTGAGGGTATAATTATTTATTTGGTATTTAAGGGCCTAGGAAATATTAAAATAGTATTTTATTTAGGATTAATTTAATGGAATTGTGGTTTTTGATTTAGGGTTTGGGTGAACGCTGCAGGTATTTTTCGGGGTCCCTGTTGGCGTAGTTCAAGAAATCAGGTAAGGGAAAATTATATATTAAATCAGATTTTATGAAATTAAAGATAATAATTTATGTTATATCATATGTATGTTTTGGTGTGAATTATTAAAATGCCAACTATATAAAACTATGATTTTTGAGTTTAGAACCACGTATTTATTTTTGTATTTTTGGAAATAAACTGAAGAAAGTGGAAGGAATTTTCTGGATAATTATGTAAGAAATGGAAATTGTATTTTCAGTAATTAAATTTTAAATGTGGGTTGACCTATTTTATAGGAATATGTATAGATTTTACTACTAAATTGTGTGACATGAGATTCTGTGCAAATATATGTTAAATGTATGAGATGCAGACTAAGTAAGTAAAGTATTGAGAATAAAATATGTTATGAATTATGTTGCTTGTGTATGCTAAATGCAACCATGTAAATGTAAGATAGCTGAAAGATAGCCATGTTAGCAGATTCTAGCACACTTTTGTGTAGACTAACTGATGACAGCTGAAAGGAGCTGTAGACTAACTAATGATGACTAAAGATCAGTTGTAGTACGAAGGAAATGAAATGAAAATGTTATGCAATGACAATGGAATGAAAATCACAAATGTGAACGATGTAATGTAGAAGAACACCTAAAGCAAAATGCAATGCAATGTTTAAGCTATGAACATGAACATAAAAGTATGATTGATTAATGATAAAGAGAATAATGTATTATGATATCAGAAGTACCTATGTACGTAGAACACGTTATGATTGGGCGAGATGTACTCTTCGCCTGAGGGCTTACTGAGAAAGGCGAGTGCACTAGTAGCTTCAGATGTGGCAGTAGCTGCATAGTGTACTAGGGCAGAGGGAACCTACTTGTATGGGTGGGAAGATTTCCCTATTCTTAGGGTCTTTGCCGATAAGCCATTTTTGAATTATGTGAGTACGAGACCAATCTAACACTTGTGGGCTTACTGAGTAAGGTGAGTGCCCTGGTATGCTTCAATTGTGACCTTCGGGTTGCCTAAGTATCAGAGCAAAGGGGTGCTACTTGTATGGGCGGGTAATCACCCCTATCCTTGGGTAATCTCGTGGGTTAAATCTCTACATGTGATTGATTAGGTTCAGAGAACGATTTCAGAAATTATGTTAACGATTTACAAATATTAAATATTATGTTGTTATATAGACTCATGTTAGCCACACACTGTTTTAATATATTGTTTCTTCCCTTACTAAGATGTGTCTCACCCGAATATAAATGTATCTTTTTCAAGACCTCCTCGAGATCGAGCTTAGAGAGCTCGATGTTTTATAGCATTTTTGAGAGATATAAGAAAAATGGTATAAACATTTTAATGATGTTTTTGGGAATGTTAATATTTTATATTTTATGTCTTATGTTTTAAGGTTGATAAGAAATGAATGATTGTGAATACTGGATGTTTTTGGGGATATGTATATATGTTGAATACAAGTGGAAGCATGGTTTATTACGGTGTGTAGATAGATTTTAGAAAAATCTAGTATTATATTTGTTGGAAGATTATAGTTATGTTTTCCGCTGCATAAACGATATTAGAATGTAGATTATCAGGTAAATGAATGGATTAGTAGCACTCCAAGCCCACTTAGAGGGTCGTGGCGTTACAGTTTTTACTGGGATTTAATCTATAAATTCATTTTTGGGGAAACCTTTTTTAGCTTGTGAGTCTTTGCATTTTTATTGCAAGACTCTTAAGCTTGTCTTGTGTTGTGAAGTAAATATATTTTGACAAGCTTGGTTTACAAAATATCTCTTGTGCTTAATATTTTCGAAAATCATTTTTGAGATATTTGATCATACTATTGGAAATCTTTGAAACCCTACTTGTGATTGAAGTATATTTACATATTGTTTTCAAAGATAGATTGGTAATACACTCTTGCACTTGATTGATTATTGACATTACGTAGAGTGCTATTACACATTGTTTACATTGAGCTTATAGTTCCTATCTGTTTGAGGTGCATTGATTAGTGCGTGTGCGTATTGGTACAAATCTGCTTATTGGAGAAGCATCTTTATTTGTACACAAATTTCATATTCATTTATTGTATTTCAGGCGTGGCCGGAGGGGGTATTGACCTAGCCCGTAAGGGTTAGTTGTTAAGGCTTTCTTCGCGTTGCAAGGAGAGTTTGTAAAGATTGAGGTTAGCCTTGGAAATTTGACCTGATTGTAACCGGTGCCGCTCCACCCGTTAAGTGAGCATTATTGGAATCCTCGGACTTACAAGCTGAGGCGGGGATGTAGGCAATATATGTCACAACCTGCTCATTTTTTCACTTTTTTTTTAATGATAATATCAATAGCACATTTCCCATATTCTAGTTCAGCAGGTCACAATCCACTTGGACCCGTGGGTACCAGGGATATATCAGAACATACAGCAGAAGCCCTAGCAGCAAAAAACATACAATAATGTACATCTCAATACCATATAATACAATAAACCAGAGTTGCTATAGTCCACAGTATTTCCCTATATACATCCCAAAAATAAAATCTAGGGACATTTCCCCAAAAATCTAACTTTTCCTACAAAACTTACCCTTCAAAAAGGGTAGATACACAACACTAGCTCAGCAGGGCTTTTCCCGCTCTCCTATCTGGGGCTCCTGAAAAGTTTATAAGATTTAGGGGTGAGACACCTCTCAGTAAGGGAAATAAACTAATATCAGTGTGTGACAATATGAGTATTCTGTGTTCTACATATATCATATATAACATATTCAGTACAGTTTATCAAATCTAGGAAAACATATGTATATCAAAACATGGCAGAACATACTGCATTTCATAAGCATATCTCATCTCATATAATAATAATAATAACATAAAAACAATCCTGGTAGGTTAGTTGACTGTTGTCATGTATTACCCCCACATGACTGGGTTGTGTGGCCCGAAGGCGAGACTTGAGAATGGTTAGACGACCACTGCCAAGTCAAATAGTAGTCTGTAGGTCCAATAGGTCTGCCAGACCTGGTCCGTATACCAGGGGCAATCAGCACACTTCTTATCAACCACATCTGTAACGACCCAAAAAAATAAAAAAAATTATTAATTAAAAAATTATTATTATTATTAAGAAAATTAATTAAATTAAGAAATTTGAGGATTGTGGATATATATATATATATATGTATATTTAATTTGATATATATAGATATATATATATATATATAAAAGTATATATGTAAGTAATATATGTAAGTATATATATATAAAAGTATATGATAAGGTTAAAGAAAGGATAAAGGAAAGAGAAAAAAAAAAAAGAAAAAAAAAGAAAAAAAAAGAAAAAGAAAAGTTAGTGAGAAAAAAAAGAAAAAAGAAAAAGAAAACTTAATGTTTAAGTTTTCTGCTGGAACAAAACAGGGGGAAAGAAGAAAAAAAAAACAAAATTTCACGCGCTGAATAAGAAAGGAAAGAAAGAGAGAGAAAGGAAAAAAATTAAATATATTCTCTCACGCTCTCTACTCCTCTTCTTTCTACGATTTCATGGCGGATTCTTGCCCAATTGGAAATTTGAGAATACCACCGAACTTTATTCTACACCACCGACATATCTATCGAAGTGGATTTGTCGTAAGAGTAGCGTGGGCATATCTCATGGGGTAAGCCAAAATTTCATTCTTACCTCAATTTTTCTTAAATTTTAAGCCAAATGGGCGATCAGACGCCACCACGAGAATCTAGGGATGATTCTCTACAAGTTTACCAAAGCGAATTTCTCGTGTGGTCGTTGTAGAAATAACCTAATATTAGGATAAATGAGTTATTTAGAAATTAATTGGTATTTAATTATTATAAGTTAGGAAATGTTAAAATAATATTTTATTGGGGTTGATTTGATTGAATCAGGGTTTGGGTGAGCGTCGCGTGTATAAGTTTGGGAGCCCTGCAAGCGTAATTCAGGGAATCAGGTAAGAGGGAATAAAATTATATCAGTATTTTATTAAGGTGAACCGATTATTTATAAGCATATGAAATTTATTATTTATCTATATGATTTTCAGAATAACCTGATTACTGGGAAAATGATGATTTTGGTTTAAGGTTATATTTGGGATAATTGTTTATGATATTAAAACTGTGTGGCATGAGAACAATTTCTTTCTAATAAATTGAATATGAATTTTTGTGACATTTGGGTTTGCATGTGAGAGTGTTTGAAATGATTATGGCATGATGAATGAGTTGTTATGTTTGACTCCTGTGTGGAAATATATTGATCTGTTGGATTACTGAGTGGGAATGTATTAATCTGTTGGATTCCTGTGTGGAAATGCATTGATGCGTCTGTGTGAACTAACTGGTGTGGTTATTCGTATGCATCTCAATATAACGTTGGCATGAGGAGGTTATTATATTGCCTAGATGTAAATCATGATATGACGTTGGCTGGTTGAGGAGCTTGTTATATTGTCTTTTATATGGGGTAGAACATTGGCAGGTCAAGGAGCTTGTTCTACTGATGTATGACGGGTAGGTCATGGGGATTGGATACTGGTGAATAATGGCACCTGTGTGGGCCATGTTATATACCCTGTGTGGGTAGTGGTGCTTGTGTGGGCCACGTTATATCCCGTGTGGATAATGGCGCCTGTGTGGGCCATGTTATATACCCTGTGTGGGTAATGGTGCTTGTGTAGGCCACATTATATCCTGTGTGGATAATGGTGCCTGTGTGGGCCATGTTATGTATCCTGTGTGGTTAGTGGTGCCTGTGTGGGCCACGTGTAGATAAGAAGTACGTAGGTGCCTGTGTGGGTCATGTACTGACATGTACGCAGTTGCTCTATGTGGGCCATGTACTGAGGACATTGGAAGATGAAGTATGAGATGCATGATTCCTGTGTAGATGTGTTGTGCGCATGTGAATTTAATTATAGCATAAAAATAATGATATAGCATATTGTGAATGCATGTGTGTGCATGGGGCGAGGTAAACATACCACCGGGGGCTTGCTGAGAAAGGCGAGTGCTCTGCTAGGTAGTTTCTTGGTATCAGTGTAAAGAGATGCTACTTGTATGAGCAGGTAGACATACCGATCCTCGGAAACCTTTGCCTTTAAAATAATAAAGATGTGTGTACTGGCGGCGAGGTAATACTTCACCTAAAGGCTTACTGAGTAAGGTGAGTGCTCTGGTAGGTAGTTTTTAGTACCAGAGCAGAGGGAAGCTACTTGTATGGGTGGGTAATCTTCCCTATCCTTGGAGACTTTCGCCCGTATAAAAATTATGTACTTGTGCATATTGGATGTGTGTATGACATTAGATGTCAGGAATGTTATTAATGATACATTTTCTCAGTTGTTATTGATGTTATATGAGAAACAGTTTATTTTGAGATATAAATATTAAAACTCAATTGTCACACACTGTTATAATTTATTCCATCCTTGCTGAAAAGTGTCTCATCCTAGTAGATTAACAATTTTTTAGGTTCTTCTAGAGACCGGGTTTGAAGGCCTAGGCTAGGACTGTTTGTGGTAGTTTCTTTTTGGGGTATTGTGAGATAGTGATATATGTATAAGTATATTTGTACGAGATTATGTTTTAAATACTGGTTGTGGAGATAGATATTTGGATGTTGTAGTGTTGGTTTTTGGTTGTTACATAGAACTCTGGTATTTATTTGAGGTTATTTATTTATGTGCCACTGCGTGTATGTTAATTATGGTATTAGATACAGGTGATTGGAACACGTGGCACTCGGGCCCCACTTGGCGGGTCGGGGCGTCACAACATCGACCATCCAATATCACACCACTCCGTACAGTGGCGTTAACACAGATATCATGATCACGAAGACCATGGACACATAGCAACGGTACCGTGCAAGTGCTAACCTAGATCAAGCCAACCAGGTTCTGATATCATACACATATACTAAAATCGTGATACATGGATATTCATATCATTATTTGTCAAATCAATCATATCACTTTGCACATATATGTATATCCTAAAAATCATCGGCCCGTACGCCGGTATTACACATTTTATCATAGCACGGCCCGTATGCCGGGAATCACATCATAGCACAGCCCGTACGTTGGCAAATCACAACATAGCACGACCTGTACGCCGATAAATCACAACATAGCACGGCCCGTACGCGGGCAAACCACATCATAGCGCGACCCGTACGTCGGCAAATCATAGTCACATAGCATGGCCCGTACTCCGACAAACATATAAAAACCTCGGCCTATACGCCGATTTTCCATCATAAAAATCCGTATCATTCACATTCCCAGAAAACAATATTTCCAACGTTTTATACTCATGCCACACTAAACATATTTTCCACGTATTCAACATAACATCATTTAAACAGTATTTTCCCAAATATAACTCATATATATATATATATATATATATATATATATTCATTTTCTCAAAAAGAACTAGTTTAGTTTATCTCCTTACCTGATTCTTGGAAAGCCCTTAATAAAACTGTCCCGCACCCGCAGGGTTCCTAACTCAACACCTTGAAAATGAAAACTCCAAATATTAAAGTTCAGTATTTTCGTACGTACAACATTTTCTATAACTATCACTAAGTCAAATTTGGCTCAAAAGCCCTACCTCAACTTAGGGATGATTCCCTATGTTCCTAATTCAACACCCTTGGAAACAACATTGCCCAGAATTAAAGTTCAGTATTTCTAAGCGTATAACACTTTTTACAACTGTCAGAAATCCAAATATTGAGTAAAAAGCTTTATCCTGGATTTGGGATGGTTTCCACCTTACTTTCATCGACGATCCGCTCCGGCAGATTTGGAGAGAACTTCCCCAAGAGCATCGTGGTGACTTCGGATTGTCGATCCGGCGAAGATCTAGCCCGAAATCGACGAAAGAAAGGAAGAGAACCGAAGGGGAGAGAGAGAGAGAAAGAGAGAGTTAGCTTCTTAGTGAAGCTTAAAAATCTTGATTTTTTTATTTATAGACAGGGGATTTCGTCGTCGAGACACATCACCTCGTCGACGAGCCCTTCATTAAGTTCGTCGACGAGACCCTGTATTCGTCGATGAAATTCAGGCTGCCCTAGAACCTCTCTCAGGATTTTCTCGTCGACGAAGCCCTGTGTTCATCGACGAATTTTCTTATGCCCTCGTCGACGAGTCCTGGCAATTTCCTTGAAATTATGGTTATCCCCCAAAATGCAATGTCGTTGATAAAGTCTACGGCCTCCTTCTATTTCTATTTCTATTTCTCTCCCTCTTATTATTAAAATCATATTATTCTTCGGGTCACTACAGTATAGGCCAAACCCCGATAAAATATCGTGTGTGCACTTTACATTTTCGCAATTTATTTACTGTACGTGTATGTTGTATTATGAATGTTGTGCATGATTTAATTTCCGCATCTTACATTTATCTACGCATTTGGGGTTATGGGTATATGGACAGGCCCTAGGTTGAGTATTACTGCTGCTGATTTGGACATACCTAGGAATAGATTTTAAATACCCCATTCACCCCCCTTTTGGGAATACACCAATTCCAACAATTGGTATCAGAGCCTCGTGGCATTTACTTAAATGTTTTTGCTAAAGATCGGGATGACTCATGTTGGTGTATCCCCATTCGGTGTAGGACGATCCCTTTTAAATCCTCCATGGTTTTATGGTGTAGACTTTATGGTTTGGAAATTTAGAATTAGCGTTTTCATAAAATCTAGGAATTAAAGGGCCTAGCAAATGATTGATAAGGGAACTTGTATGCAAACGAATGAAAATGACACTATTTTAGTGCATGCAAATTCACATGCCATGGATTTACTGTAACGACCTGCTTATTAAATTGATTTTTTTTTTCATAATAGCAAATAACATACTCTGGTACCATAGTATTCACCTAAACAGCAGGAAGCAGAAATCATACAAACACAACCATAAACCATTATATACAATACCACATAATACCAGAGTACTACATGTTTTCAAAATATGTACATGTATTTGTTTCCTAAAAATACCCTCAGCTAGCTAGGGTTTACAAAAACGTTCCCAAAAATGATACTCACTCTTTGAAAGGGCACTACAGACGCCCCTCTATTTGCGAGCCTGATCTGCTCGCCTACCTGGATCACCTGAAAAATATTTCAACACTGGGATGAGCCAACGCTCAGTAAGAAGAAATATGCTATTACTAGTGTGTGGCAAATGAGCTAACAATATTATGCTAAATCTGATTTCATATAAACATGTATAACTGGATATGTTAAGTACAGTGTAAGTAAGAAAATGCATCCCTTTCCATGTTGCTTAACATAACAATGTTGTTAGTTATAACTCAAAATACTTCTAGTGTATATAAGTAGGGTCCCTGTTTCTGTAAATCAATACGAAAGTAATAATAACTGAAATTGTTCCTTGTGGCTATCTGTGTCATGACATGCCCCTCATGATGAGGTTGTGCGGCCCATAGGCTGGATTTACCCTGGCTGGCCAATCAAGAATAAATCACTGAACTCTGTCAGTCGACCTACCCATCTCAACCCATATCTGGATGGGGAGCCTAACCTCTTCAAGGGCTTAGGTGGTCGACTTTACCATGTATATCTGAATAGTTGGTTGCACTCGTAAAGTAACATAATATCTGTAGCAACGGTACTGTGCTCTGTAGCTGCAAGTCCAACAGGGTCTGATATCATATAATATATTTCTATACATAACTAACTGATTTACCATGATTCTGAAGTACTGAAATAACCATGATGCTACATAACGTACTGAAATCTGAATAATCATAACATGGAACTGCATATTTGTAATATTAGAATTCGTATAATCATGGTACTGAGATTTATAAAATCAGGGTATTGAAATATTGTAAAATCATGGTACTGAAATCCGTAAGATCATGATACTGAAGTTCGTATAATCATAATACTGAAATTCATAAAATTAGGAAACTAAATTCGTAAAACATATCCCTGTACCATATACATAATCACAAGCCACACCCTACTAACATACATAATTTTCGTAAATAAATAAACTGTATAATATTTAAAAATTTCCTAGCATAGCATATTTCCCTTACCTTAACTTTGAAAAGCCTTACTGTACTCTAGCCCGATACTCGCAGGGCCTCCTACAAAACACCCTAAAACCAATATTTTTCAGAACTAAACATCAGTATTTTTCTACCTGTATCATTTCCTATAACTACCACAAGGCCAAAAGGAGACTAAACGGCCTTACCCTGAATTTGGGATGATTTCCAACTCTGATTTCCCGACGATCCGCTCCGGTAGATGCGTGGAGAACTCCGTCAGGAGCGTCTTGGTAGCTTCGGATCGTCGATTCGGCGACTGGTGGGGCCAAAAATGAAGAAAGAAGGGAGAGAGAGTCATAGGAGAGAGAGAGAGAGAGAGAGAGAGAGAGAGAGAGAGAGAGAGAGAGAGAGAGAGAGAGAGAGAGCGGTGAGAGAAATGGTAAAAATCCCAGGTTTCCACTATTTATAGGGCCAGGTTCGTCGACGAGACACGTCACTTCGTCGATGAGCTTTTCACAAAATTCGTCGACGAGACCCTGTGTTCGTCAACAAAATTCAGAGCAGCCCGAACCGTCTCTCGGTATTTTCTCATCGACGAAGCCCTGTGTTCGTCGACGAAATTCTGAAGACCTTCGTCGACGAGACCCTGTGTTCGTCGATGAAGTCTATGACCTCCTTTTGTTTCTGTTTCTATTTTGTCTCCCTCTTATTATTAAAACGCTATTATTCTTCGGGTCACTATATTTACTACATTGCACTTTAGAGTCTAATATTCTACTTGAAATTATGGCATATTCTAGTGCAAAAGAAATCTGGGATGAGTTAGAAAATAAATATAGAGACCCCAAAGAGAAGGAGATCACTCCTCCGAATGCTCCAAGATCACATGATCAGGAGGAGGTAAATCATGGGCTAGCAATATCAATAGACACCGAGGTATATGATTCTTACTCTGCCTCATTTACTAATTCATGCAATGAAGCATGTGATGATTCTTATATTGAATTCTGTAATATTGTAACGCACCGACCCTCTATGTGGGTCCGGAGCGCTACTAATCTATTCATTTACTTGATAATCCACATTCTAATATCATGTACGCAGCGGAAAACATAAATATAATCTGCCAAAAATATAATACCAGAGTTTTCTAAATCTATCTACCAACCATAATAAATTAATCATCCACCTGTATTCAAATATATACATATATCCAAAACACAATCCCCAAATACGAGTATTCTCAACCATCCATATCTTAGAAAACTTAAAACATAGAACATAAAACATAAATTTACACATCTCAAAATTAACATAAAAATATACCATTTTCTCTTTCTATTTCCAAAAATGCTATAAAACCTTGAGCTCTCTAAGCTTGATTTCGAGGAAATCCTAAAAAAGATAAATTCATATTTGGGTGAGACACATCTCAGTAAGGGAAGAAACAATATATTAAAACAGCGTATGACTGACATGAGTTTATATAACAACATAATATTTAACATTTGAAAATCTTTAACATAATTTCTAAAATTATTTTTTGATACTATTCAAACACATGCAAGGTATTTTACCCACGAGATTACTGAAGGATAGGGGTGATTACCCGCCCATACAAGTAGACCAGTATATCATAAATAAATACAACTACGAATTGGTCTAAGTACTGATGGAACACTAAGTTCATTAAATCTGTAAATACCGCTAGTGCGTTAGTCAACCTGAATGGCATTACTAAGAACTCGTAATGCCTATATCTCATAGGAAACGCCGTTTTTGAGACGTCCTTTACCCTCACTTTCACCTGATGGTAACCTGACCGTAGGTCGATTTTAGAATAAACCTGGGTCCCCTGGAGCTGATCAAACAAATCGTCGATCCTGGGAAGAGGATATTTATTCTTAATTGTGAATTTATTTATCTCTTTATAATCGATACACAACCTCATGGTTCCATCTTTCTTTTTCACAAATAAGACTGGTGCTCCCCAGGGTGACACGCTGGGCCTGATAAATCCTTTATCCAGTAATTCTTGCAATTGATCTTTTAATTCTTTTAACTCGGCTATGGCCATTCGATAAGGAGCTTTAGATACTGGCGCTGATCCCGGTAGAAGGTCCACTGTAAACTCAACTTCACAGTCTGGTGGCAAACCAGGTAATCCCTCTAGAAATACATATAAAAATTCTCTAAGTATAGGGACATCAACTTGTTTCAATTCTTTTTTCGGTGATTCCTTAATGTAAGCAACAAATCCCTGGAAGCCTTCTTGGATCAGTTTTCTTAACTGAACAGATGACGCAAGTTGAGGTGAAGAACGTACCTGCGAACCAAGAAATCTGTATTCTGGCTCGTCTGGAGGTATGAAAATCACTTCTTTTGAATGACAGTCAATACTAGCATGATTATCTTCCAACCAATCCACACCTAGAATGATGTTAAAGCCCTGCATATCTAATATCACCAAATCAGCTGGCAATATCTTTCCCTGAATAGTTACTAGAAATCTCCTGAGTACACTTCTACATCTCACCACTGACCCAGTTAGCATAGCTACAGCTAACCCAATATCTAATAATTGTGCCTCATACCTCGTTAATTTAGCATATACCGCAGAAACAAAAGAGTGGGTGGCACCTGTATCAAATAAAACAAGCTATAAATGAGAAAGTAGTAAGGGTACCTGCAACTACGTCTCTAGCTGCATCAGCGTCACCCAACGTCAACGTGTACACTCTCACCTTGATAGGGCACCTGATAACCACCTCGGTATGGTTTGGGAGCTAGTGCCTGAGCTGACAATCCTTGACATGACCACGATCGGTGCTCGGGTCTCCCACATCTGTAGCAGACGTCCTCACCCATCCTGTATTCACTTGGATGTCTGCGGCCACATCTAGGACATGTAGGAGCAGTTCGTCCGTCCTGAAAACCACCATGGCCCGTCATCCATCCCTGACCACCTCCATAGAGATCTCCTCTCCATAGCCCTCGGCTCTAGCTCGCCTATAAATCCTGAGGCTCATACCTCTTCCTCTGACCCTGAGCTATAGCGCTTCTCTGCATACCACTCTCAATAAGAGCAGCTCTATCCACCTCCTCGGCAAACGTCTGAGCTCGAAAGCCGATAACTTGCTCAAATAAACTCTGCTTCAAACCTTCTTCAAACTTCCTGACCTTTTTCTCTTCGTCTGGTGCTAAATGTGTGGTGAAATGGTATAACTCAAGAAATCGTGCAGCATTTTGTGTCACTGTCATCAACCCCTGAGTCAGATGCAGAAACTTTGCTGCCTTTGCGCTCCGAATGATAGTAGGGAAATATCGCTCGAAGAATGGTTCCTTGAACTGACTCCACGACTCTAGCACTGGATCCAGACTCTGTTTTTTAATCATATACGCTGATCTCCACCAGCGCTTTGCCTCTCCTATCAGTTTAAATGTCACAAACGCCACTTTCTGCTCGTCTGTACATGCCAGTACTACTAAAATCTCCTCGACATCCTGAACCTGATTCTCAGTCACGATGGGGTTAGGTCCTCCAGCAAAAGAAGGAGGCCTCATCTACGTAAACTGCTCGATCATGCAGCTATGCTCTCCTCCACTTCTGGCCATCTCAGCCATCATCTACTGGGTGACGCTATGCAATGCGGCATCTATATCTCCACCTCCCATACTAGAGGGTCCTGGTCTGTCACCTCCAGCATTTGTACCACTACTACCTGGATCCATCTTGAAAATACACAAAGACTATTTTAAAATCCTATACAGATCTACTTTACCTCATCCAACTAAAACCTCAAATTCAATGTCAACTATTTCCCTTATTCCTGCCCCAAAATCTAGTCCTACGACCCAAACACATGACTAGTCGATAGTTTACTATGGCTTTCCTGAAATCGTCACCCCAGGAAAAGTACAGAAACCACTATGATAATCCTGTATTCAGACCACAGAACAAATCCTCAAAATATTTTCCTATATTCTGGTATTGTATCCGCTGCATTTTAGAGTCTACAGAACCTAGCAACCTAGGCTCTGATACCAAACTATAATGACCTATTATTTATTCAACATTTTTTTTTATAAGTATCATTTGTCTGAAATAGTATTGAAAATAACTCAGGCTCAAAAAAGCATGGAAGAAACTCTGTCTGTCATATATAGCTAAGCAGCGGTACACAACTGGGAACTACTATATACAATACAATACTGGAAAACTATAGAGCTCTGAAATATAATTACAACACAAAATACCCAATGACAACATCCTAAAATAATCTACCCTAAATCATTGGCATAAAAAATACACCTACCCTTCAAACTAAGGCAGCTTAAGACAATCTTTAACCGCGAGCTTGATCTGCTCGCCTAGCAGGATCCCCTAAAAAATAATAAGTCACTAGGATGAAACAACGCTCAGTAAGTAGAAATATGCTACTACCAGTGTGTGGCGGCTGAGTCAATTATTTAAAATACTAAAATAATACTGATACTGTAATATGAGAAAACTGATAAACTGTACAGAATATATTTATCTATCATGTAATCTTTAAAATATGACTTTGTATCTGAGTTTGCTATTTGAAGGTACTACTAATATAATAATATAAATTGCTGCTGTGTGATATATCTGTACATAGGAACTTCTCCTATACCCTGGGATCTGTATATCATGATATATCCCCTCATGATAGGGTTGTGCGGCTCGTAGGCTAGACTTACTCTGGTTGGCCCTCTAGGTAAGTCAATCTCTATCATCCGCCAATCTGTAATGATCTATGTAGATCCTAACCCATTGCAATCACTTCAGACTATCTCAAACCTCTTTCATCGTCTAACCGGCTACCTCAACCCAGCATGCTGGGGAGACTGCAAATCTCTCCTAGCACGGTTAGACGAAATCCACATGCTATCTGAGTCATGTGGTTGAACGTGTTTGAAACTAACAATGGTACCATGCTCTGCTGTAAATACATCTGTCTGTAATTTACACAGGGATCTGATATCATGTAATACTGTATACATATATAAATATATAATCATCTTACTGCTTTTAACATGATTTCAAAAACAACCATAACACTATAATTCTGAGCTGTATTATTTGAGATAGCTGACTTAAATATATATATATATATATATTATCTGTCTGTAACATTTGTGTTTTCTATCTGTACTATCTGTAATATCTGTATATAATATCTGCATACTCTGTATATAATATTTGTATACTTTGTATATAATATTTGTATACTTTGTATATAATATCTGTAATCTCTGAATAATTTACTGTAGCATCTTGATGCTATCACTGTATAATCTGTCTGAATAAACTGCCTGAGTGTTATGGTTTAGAAATCATGTTTTTCTTTGGGAAATACTGTAAGTCTCATTCATTGTTAATAATCTGAAATATCTGAATATCTGTATATTTGTAATACTGTAAAATCTATATATATTGTACTGTAATAAACTTATGCCACACATTTGAGTAAACATAATCTCATGCTTGATTTATGTAATTTTGCTATAAAGATAATATTCATAATTCCTTGGAAAAATAATCTGATCTGCATGCTTGTAAATACATATTCATAATATTCTGTATACATATTAAAAATTGCTAGCATAGCATATTTCCCTTACCTTAAATATGAAAAGTCCCTACTAAATTCTGGCCCTATACCTGCAGGGTTCCTAACTCAACATCCTAAAAACAATATCCCCCAAAACAAAATATCAGCATTTTTTTGTATACAACACTTCTTATAACTGTAGGGAAAACAGATTCTAAATAAAACACTAACCCTGAATTTGGGATGAATTTCAAATCAACTTTCCCCACGATCTGCTCCAGCAGACTTGCCGAAAACTTTGCCAGGAGCGTCGTGGTGGCCTTAGATCTTCAATCCAGCGAGAAATGGGGCTAGGATTGAAGAGAGAAGGGGAGGGGGTCGTGAGAGAGAGAGAGAGAGAGAGAGAGGAGGGTTTCTACGCTGTAGAAAGTTTGTCGACGAACTCGCACCATCATCGACGAGTTCAGTCTGCCTTAAATCCTCTCTCGGTATCCTCTCGTCGACGATACGGGACCTCGTCGATGAGATCCTGATGATCCCTCATCGATGAAACCCCTGTGTTCGTTGACGAATCCTGTGGGAATTTATTGGCTTATTACACTAAGCACATATTTACATTCATATATATATTGTGCTTGAAATGCCTCTTTGCATTTGTGATTTCATAGATAAATCTTATTTTGCAAAAATAATTTGAAAGCAAAACCCGAGGTTCTTCTAGATTTTTATTGAAAAATATTTTTGGAGAAATATTTATTAGGGTTGAATCTTTGAAGTGTTTATCATATACATCTTATTCAAAGATTGCAAAAAATTAGTTTGAGATAGTCCCATACTCTATTGAGCTTTAAATCCTATCATTTGAGAGTGCATGTAGTGCTTTAAATTTTACATCCCAACTTATTTGAGAAACATATCTTTGTATGAAAAAATTTATTTCATATCATTTGTATCCCTGCGGTTCAGGTAGTGAAACGTGTTCCAGGCATGGGGTTTCGCTTGAGAAGGAGGTGCTTTATCCTGTAAGGAGTGGTTGTAACTGTTTGACTCCGCCTGGTCAAAGGAGTTAGGGGGACTCCACCCTGTAAGAAGCTGTAAACAACTTTATGCTCCACCCGATTAAGTGAGCAAGGTATTAGAATCCTCAAGCGAGTTAGCTTAAGACAAGGACGTAGGCAGGTATAGTCGAACCTCGTAAAAATACTGTGTTTGCGTGCTCTCTCTCTCTACTCTTTATTTTACAACACTTGTTCATTTACATTTAATAAATTTAGATTGTTGTGTTTGGTTTAAATATTTATATATCTGAATATCTGCTTAGAAAGACCCTAAGTTGCGTAATACTGGTTGTGGTTTTAAATATGACATATTTGACCTAAGATTTTTAAAATACCCAGTTCACCCCTTCTTGGAATACACCATTCCTTACGCTAAAATCAATGTTAAAACACATTTTTGACTTATTTATAGGCAAAATTGGTTACTAGCCGATTTATGGTCGTTGGGCTTGAAAAATAATTGTTTACTTTGAAAACTAGCCGTTTATAGCCATTGGTGACTAAATCCTGATGCAAATCGTCGACTATTTGACCCTATTTGTTGACTAATTTACACAATTCATCGACTAATTACTCCAATTAGTCGACTATTTCAGTTGGGCTACATTCTGCCTAAAATCATTAAATAATTACTCAAATTAGAAAAAATTATCAACATAAAAGTTGTGAGATTTTTTCTTAACTTTCCATAGATACCAACATTGCCCTTTTTGGAATTTTCTAACAAAAGTTATGCCCCAAATACCGAAAGGTATTTAGGAAATTTGATAGGTGCATAACTGAAGTTTTAGACCCAACCATGACCAAGTTTGTAAAAGATTGTAATACTAGTATGATTTAAAACTTGTCCTTATGAAAATATACTTGATTTTCTTGAATTTTTAGGTTCATAAAAATAGTTTTGACTCAACCAGGATCAAGTATATTAAAGTTCACAATATTAAGACCACTTAACACTTATCCCATTTTAATCAAAATTGAATATAGGATATTTTCATATGAATCGTATTTTGCCTTTGAAAAACCTTAAGTATGAAACAATGAAAAACTTATTTTCATTTAAGTGATATCCTATATACTCTTATGTCCTAGTATGCATATGCAATTTTATGAACTCTTGCTCAATAAATATGTGTGAAACAAAACCGCAAAAGTTACAATAGTTCCTACTTCAAACACTCCCCATTACATATAATTCTACATTAGCTTCCTTGGATGTGCTTGAGTTCTTTTGAGTGAGTTTCCTTTTGATATTTCCAACTCAAACATCTACTCGGTCCGATCTTTGCCTTTGATCCAGTACCTTCATGTATTTGTCACTTATACTTGTACTTAACATGATCTGCAAAGATATGATACGTTTGGAACTACAAATAGGTTAATATCATCAAAACACATTAAATATGATTATGTAACCACTAAGGCTAACAACTTGGAATTAAAGAGGCTTAGGCAAAAGAAGGGCAAGATAGTAGATTCAAGAACAAACGTTCGTCCTTTAAATTTCATGTTAGCTAGTGCAATTAATTTTGGTTGGATTATGTAATTTAAGCTCAAATTTGAGCAAAATTTTTGGACAAGAATCAAATTTTAAACCAAATAAATTTGAGGTTTCTTTTGGGATATTTGTCCCGAATTTGAAAGCCTAGATCCGAATTTGGATCTAAATGCCGATACCTGATTATCCGAGATTCGACCTGAAAGCCCTAATCAACTTAACTTGAGTGTCCAGGTCAACCTATCCAAATACCCAACCCGGGTTCAATGACTCGGGTCTAGCCAAAATACTTGGACCTAGGCCAATGTTGACTTAGGTCAGCTAAGCCTAATATAGCCTTAGGCACAAACTTGAGGCTAACCCAACTAGCCTATGGCTCAAATAGGCATGGTCCAACCTAAATCCAACCATTAAACCAAGCCCATTCCCAAACTACCCAACAACTAAAGCTCAAACCTAGCTTGCCCTAGTTCTAGCCCAACCAAGCCCAACCCAAACATACGAAAAACTTATCTTGACCCAATTGGGGCGACCCTAACATGATAAAGCCCAAACCAAACTGACTAACCCAGCTGACCCAACTTAACCATGACCTTTTCCAAGGCATAATCCTAACCCGAGGCTAAGCCTGAACCTAACCTTAGAACCTAGGTCAATCAACCTTCAATCCCCATTTGTATTCTAGGAAAATCCAAGAAAATAGACCAATAAAATTCTCAAAAAACCTAGAGAAAACATAAAAGAATGGAAAAATGAAAGAGATTGGGAAGGGAAGTTATTACCTTGTGGATCCAATGGCTTAGAGGCTCCAGGGATCTAGTAGAGAGCTTTTGCTCTTTGCTGGGTTCGCTGAACATGCAAAAATGGAGAGAGAGAGAGAGAGAGAGAGAGAGAGAGAGAGAGAGAGAGAGAGAGAGAGAGAGAGAGAGAGAGAGAGAGAGAGAGAGGTTAGAGAGAGATAATTGAGAGAGAAATGAAAAAGAATGAGAGAGAACGAAAGTAGAGAGAAAGGGAGAGAAGAAAGAGAAAATAGAGAAAGAAAAATTGGAGGAGAAATAAAAATCACAGGAGAGATAAAGCGAGAGAAAGAATAGAAGCGAAGAGAAAGAGAGAGTGGAAGACAAAGAGATTTGTGTGAGAGAAAAAGAGAGAGAATAGAAACAGAGAGAAAGGGAGAGAAGAGAGAGAAAGAACAAAAGCGGAGAGCAAGAGAAAAGAAGAGCGAGAGAGAAAAAAAAGGTTTTTATGTATACGAGTGGGACACATGTCACTGTGTGGGTGATGACACAAGGCACGCTTAGGACTACGCACTTAGGGAGAGACCTAGCATGATGCTGGCCATCCAACCTGTGTTTTCTCTTACCATTATGGACCCTTTTCAGGGATGTTGCGATAGGGTCTATCATAGTTTCGTTCCTCTTTATTGAACTTTGTCTCTATTCCATGAAGTTACATGGAAAAAAAAAATGTCAAGCACTCGTTCTCAATGTATGCTTCCGCTTCAAGTTGAGCTTTATTGCGAACAAACAATATGCACTATTTCAATAACCAAGGTATTTAAAAAAAAAAAAAAAACATAAAAGATATGCACTACCTTTCAATTGGAAACATCCACCATATTGTACTGGCCCTCTAATTATGGTTTTGCGTGGTAGGTGAATAACTAAGTGTACCATCACATCAAAGAAAGTTGGTGGAAAAATCATCTCTAGATTACACAATATAAGGATAATATCCTTTTCTAACTTCTTTATCTCCTTGGGCACTAATTGAAGTTCATGTCTACCATTAAACTTTTTGCTCCTTTTCCAATTATGATTAATTGGTAAGTATACGATGTACCATGTCACATATCTTACTTCTTAGCTTAAGTGAAGAAGTCTCTTTATTGCAAATGGAGCATGTCATATACCCTTTAATGCTCCACCCTGAAATATTACCATATGCTCAAAAATCATTTATAGTCCACATAATAGCAGCATGTATTTGGAAACTACTTTTCGAAGAAGCATCATTTGAAAACTACTTCAGCATGACATCACCTGTCATGTGGCAATTTCTGATTTTATGTAGAAGTTTGACACGAGTTGCTGACGTGACATCAATTTGGACGTTCAAAGAAAACACTAGACAATCAGGATTGCGCCACGTCACCTTTTGAAGGTGTGGTCTTGGTTGGGTTAGTGGGTTTGGATTTGGCTATGGTTGAATTGGGCCAGGTACATGAGTTGATGGGCTTGGATTTAAGATTGGGTTGTAGGATAATTGGACATTGGGCTTGGATTTAATTAAATGGGCTGTAGGACAATTGGGCTAGAAGAGTTTATTTGGAAAAAGGAAAGAAAAAGAAAATGAGAAGGAAAATCATTTTCTATTGTAGTTTCTTTCTACGTTAAATTCTATTCAAAATAATTAAGAAAAACTAAATATTAATGGTGTGTAAAATCAAAATTTTGTTTATAAATTTGGCATGTATTTTATTTTCTTTCTCATTTTTCTTGATAACTAAACATGAAAATGTAAATTTCTTCAAATTTTCCTTTCTTTTCCTCAGGGCTTTCCAAATTTCAAATGGAACCATAGGGTTTTCTACTTTCCAAACAAAGCTTTAGGTCACAATTTTTTTTTTCAACTAAAAGAAATATAATTTTATACGAAAAATACATTGTAATAATGCATGCCTACTACCACTAGTAAGAAGAAGAGAGAGAGAGAGAGACCCCCAGGGTGTGGTTCAGGTGGTAGTGTGGGCTGTGGGAGTGCCTCTCATGAAGTTAGGTGTTCAAACCCTCCTAGACTCATTTCCGCTCCTGAACTCCTGAATTTACTCTCCCTTTGAAGTTGTGGGGTCAACTTCAAGGGGCGCAGGATTAGTCACGTGGACCGTAAAATGGACACGTGGATACTCGGTGCGTAATCCAAAAAAAAAAAGAAAAAGAGAGAGAGAGAAAGAGAGAGAGGAGGATTTTGGAAGATTGATCCATTGATTTCGATATTTTGGACGGTTTTTTACTCTACCTAAAGTATATGGGAAGGGGCGGGAGCAAGTTGGGGATATGATTATGCATAGAAATGAATTGAATGATCCCATTTCCTATCTCTTGCATATATTTATTGCATTTAATTTTTTTGGGTAAGTCATGTCTCATTACACCGCAAAGCATTATTGTTATTTATCCAATTTTTTTTTTTTCTATAAGGTCATTACCACTCATAAAGAGTTTTGAATTTTTCAAGATGCTGCAAATGATTTAAGAGTGATTTCATTTGTATATAAGATGTCGATCCAAACACACCTTTAGCATGGGCGTAATTTGAATGACAAATAGTAATTGGTTAAACCGTCAGGATTGTAGAGGGGATAGTGTAGCCAGCTGGTAACTAATACATGCATGGATGTCTCCTTGACCCACATCCCACTTGCATAAAATTAATAAACAATATTATTAGTATTGGTTACGTATTGATAATATAAATGGGTTCAATAATTTGGAATTTGCTTCACTAATTTTGGAGCCGTTTATTATCATTGTAAAAAACTAAAGGAACGAAAATAAAGAATCATATTATTTTGATTATAAAAGTATTTTGTAATTAACTTTATTATTTTTTAAAGAAATATATGTATATTTTTATTTTAATTATATTTAAATTCATGTGATCATTTAATTTTAATTTTAATTTAAAAGAGTCTAAAATGAATAATTTAATTCAAAAAAACTATTTCTAAATATTAAAATTTTTGGTAATAGGTTGCCAAAACAACTGCAAATCATAAAATCTGATTTTTAGTTTATTGACAAACAATTAAAAATTGACAAAAAAAAAAAAAAACATGAAACTTGTGCAAATAAATGCGCAGCGGAAACAAACGATCTTACAACGCAGCAACCAACAGTGAAATATACAGAAAACATAATCACGCAAATTATATGAAAGCAATAAAATAATGACACGAAAAATTACGCGGTTTGGCAATGCCTACATCAACGAGAGCAAATGACAGTGATTTTTCACCATCTTGTGTCCAAAGATACAAAGTTATATCATACAACATGTATATATAATCCTCTCAGATGTTACCCCCCGAAACCCAACTTATACAACTTCGCAATTCAAAAATTGAAATCCAACGCTGAGTAATCGAGCAAAATTGTTGACGATTTCAGACATACCGTCGACGGTTTGAAGTTGAGATGAAACAGTCGATGTAACACAACATAATAGTTGACTGTTTTCTTTTTGAACCTTACAAAACCGTCGATGGTTTCGTTTCCTCCTGCATGTTTGGCAACAATTTTTTCAACTATGTTTTCTCTTTGTACATGCATTCCACTCAACATATGAACCACATATTACAACAATATCCACCTTGGTGAATATACATCCCTTTGGAGAAAACTGAAAATATAACCCGTTGCTCCACCTAGGACAATAGGTTGGGACCGCCTTCGTATAGATACTAGAGATATAAACCAAGTCCAAGCAATGTTTAAACTTATTCGTGACAGCTTCGACTACTGCTATATACCTGATGTGTTCCTAAAATGTCCTATTTTAGGTCCTCATTTACCTATGTTATGTCTTCATTTTCTTTGTAATTATTCTTTTTTATAATTGTTTGGAGTTACACATGGTGTGTTTCATGTTTCAGGAAATTGAAGCTTAAACTGAAGAGTTAAGCAATGCAAATAGTCAATAAAGCAATTGGGAAGCACAAGGCTCGACCAAGTGTTCGACCAGGTATCCAAGGCTTTTGATCCAGCTAGAGCAACATGATCTTGTTTGACTATGTGGTGCGACCAGCAGTCAAAAGGGGTGACTAGGTCAAGATATGAAGACTCCAAAGTGCTAATTTACAAGTAGAATCATAGAATGCTTCGACCATGGCGCGACCAAGAGAAGTCCAGGGTGTGACCAAGTCAAGGAAGCCTTCAATTGAAGAATGAATTAATTGAATATTTTCTAGAGTTTCTCGACCACGACACAACTAGGAGAAGTCTAGGGTGCGACCAGGTCAACTGCTATCATGTTCAGAAATCTGCTGCACGAGATTTTGTTCGAAAGTTTCCTAATTTGAAATTGATCGTGTGTAAACCCTAATTTGTATAAAATCAAGTTTCAAACAGTTGATTAGGGGTCTCCTGTAGTTCCTCTAAGGTCCTGTGATAAATCTTAAAGTGTTGTTAGGTTGCCATTAGATTAGTTGTGGCGTAGATTGGTTCCTTTATGGTTCCTCTTTGGGTAGTGACAAACCTTAAGTGTCATTATTGGGTTCCATTTAGAATATATTTCTCTTGATTGTCAAGTTGGTTCCCTCTTGGTTCTTTGAAGGTCTAGTGACAAACCTCGAATTCTATTGGTGCCATTTAGATTAGATTTCAATCCCATTGTCAATTTACTACTTTGTATTTCAATTCAGAATTTCAATAAAAGTCATGTTTTCAATTTTGTCTTTCAATACCTTACTTTTAATTTCATGCACCATGAGTAACTAATTAGTTCAGTTCTTTGGTTGTGATGAAACCCTAGGCTAAGAACAACATAGCTAGGATTCAGGAAATTGTGCATAATAAGGTATGGTTGTGAAAAGGAATCCCTATTTGCATGATAGGGTATACTTTGTTCCCCCGATCGTGCTCCAGACGATTGGTACAAACCTTGCTACCCTATGCCACTTGAGTGGATTTCGTTAAAAAAGGGATTCATATTTGCTAGATAGGGTATACTCCGTTCTCCCGACCGGGCTCTGGATGATTGGTGCAAACCTTGCTACCCTATGCTACTTGAGTAAACTACTTATCTTTGAAACCCTATTATGGAATAATTGACCGAACCTAGTTATAACTCAGTAAATACCTAGGGTGGATTCACAAATAGGGAATTGCCTTTCCATAAGTAGTTTAATTCACTTTTAATTGCTTTCGTAGATTAATGAACAAACCAAATATCCATCTTTTCCTTTTGTTCAAGCATAGTAAACTATATTAAATTGGTGCACCGCTGCACTACAATCCCTGAGGATCGACACCTGACTTAGTCATTGTTCTACTAAACTTGGGATTAGTTAGGTTGTAAAATTTATCTTTAAGAGTTAAGGACCCAAGCCTTGGCGAGCCTACCAAATTTTGGCGTTGTTGCCAAGTACTTAGTTACTATGTGATTTTTTTTATTATTATTTTTGTTTGATATTTGAAGGCTTGATTGTGTGCTATATTTGTATATGTTGGGTTTGTGATCTTTGGATCTCGAGTTAGCGCCTATAAACCTTGAGATTGAGAGATCCCATAGGTCAATTAGGAAATCTACTTCTAGTCCATAGTTAGCTAAGTCCTTCGAACCTAAAGTCATGGCCGAACACTGATTCGTTCCTTCTTTCCATAATCTAAGCCAAAATCTAAAACCTCTTGCTCCCCGTCAATTTGCGGCAGAGAAGCAACTTCTTCGGCCCCTTAGAGACAATTTCACACCGAATGCATACGCCTCGCCGTCTTGAATTCAATTTTCGGACGTCAAGATGGCGCAATTTGAAATCAAGACTGACAAGAATGGTGTATTCTTAAAAGGGGTGGGGGTGGAATTGGGTTTTAAAAGGTTTTGGCTAAATTAAATTTATGCCGATTCACCACACATCATAACTCATTCAAAATACAAGTGCGTATGTAAAATAATTAAACAATGATTATAAATATACACGTGCGGAAATTAAATGAGATAGATAGATAGATAGATAGATAAATAGAGAGAGAGAGAGAGAGAGAGAGAGAGAGAGAGAGAGAGAGAGAGAGAGAGAGAGAGAGAGAGAGAGAGAGAGAGAAGATTTGTTATCGAGGTTCAGCCAATCCTACCTACGTCCCCGCTTTGGGCTAACCATCCAAGGATTCCACTACATTGCTCACTTAACTCGGAGGAGCAACGTCGTTTACAATATCTCCTTACAGGGTGGAGTCCCCTTAGCTCACTTATCGGGTTAAGCCAAATCGGTTCTCCTTATGGGCCGGAGTCTACCCAGCTCACTTGCTGGGTTGAGCCAAACTAGTTCTCTTTACAGGGTGGAGTCTCTCCAACTCACTTACTGGGTTGAGCCAAAATGGTTCTCCTTGCGGGGCAGAGTCTCCCTAGCTTACTTAACAGACTGAGCCAATTCGGTTCTCCTTATGGGGCAGAGTATCCCCAGCTCACTTAACTGGGCCGAGCCAAACCGTTATATAAAATAATATTTTGTACAATAGAAAATGCTTATTAAACAAGCAGATTTGTACACTCTCATATGGTTTATAAAATGAAGCTCGTTAGAGTATGATTTTTCTCTCTAAAAATATTTTTCATGTAAAACAATGAGAGTATGGAAAATGATTTTTCTTTTCTAAATGACATTCTAAAATTTAAGTTCCGAAAGGCTTTCAAGCAAAATGTATGGAAGTGAATATATGCTCAAGCCATTATGAAGATGCTTTCCAAGCACAATATATATATATATCAATGAATATATATGCTCAAAGCAATCGTGAATAACCCCCAAAATATTTTCTCCAAAAAATATATTCAAAGATAAGAAAGGGAGAAATTAAGGTTCTAAAAATGATTGACCTTAAAAAAAAGATAAGGCTCTCAAGCTTTATGTAATGACCCAAAAATTCAAGCCACTTTTTTTTTTTTTTATAGCTATAAACTATATTACTTTGATACCCCTGTAATATCTATTATAGCCTCTCGGTCCAAAAGTGGGCACTGAGGATTCCCTATTCATAAGATAGTACACCTATGCAACGGAAAATATAAAATCATTTGACCATAAATACAATACCAGAATTCAGTATTTTTCCCAAAGTATATATGTATATCACTCTAGTATTCACCACTAGATCAACTAGTATTTACACAAAAACACATCTCCTAGCATACACTTACCCTAACCATTATATCTCAACCCTTCTACACCTTACTACTGATCTAGTAGGTGTGGCTATAGACAACCCAACATCTAACCATTATATCTCAACCCCAAATAATTTGACATATCCCAATGATATAGACGGATGGGTGGCACCAGAGTCAAGTTAAGTCAACATATTTATGTAGTAAAACAATAAGAATACCTGCCACAACGTCTCCAGCATCCATAAGTGTCTCCCAGTGTCAATGCATAATCCCTCGCCGAGGTTATGTTCCTCTGCTGGCCTCCATAGGGTGCATGGGTATTACCTTGAAACTGTCTCGAGCTGTAATATACTGCGCACGATAGACTTGTGCTGCATGACCCGATCTACCACATCGATAGCAGACATTCCTCCCTACTCGGTATTCTCCCATGTGTCTTCTCCCACATGTCAAGCAAAAAGGATAGGTCTACTTGCCCTGGACCTCACAGCTGCCAGTCTCTTGCCTCTATCCACTGCTATGTCCACCTCTCCTCCATAGGCACCAGTCAGAGCCCGCCTAAAATCCAGGAGGCGTAAGCCTCTTTCTCTGGTTCAAGTTCATAAACTCTTCCGCCTGGGCATCTCTAATGGGAAGGTGAATGTATCGTTCATAGAAAACTTCTTTAAAACAGTTCCATATCAGGGTTGCTGAATCTGGCCTTTGTTCCTCGAGTAGCTTCACCTATATCCACCAACACTTGGCCTTCCCAATCATTTTAAGAACAGCATACAAAACCTTCTGTTCGTTTGCACATCGGAGACTTGCCAATATACCCTCCATCTCTTGGATCCATTCCTTCGCAACGATTGCATCGGCTCCTCCAGTAAAAGTCAAGTGATTCATACCTGTAAATTGCTCGATAGAGTAGTCTGGGTCAACTTGTGGGTAGTTCTGTCCCTTAAAGTTCCACACAATACCTGCCATGACCTGTTGGCCTGCACCACACAACATTTGTTCTGAGTCACTGCCACCTATGCTGAAAGCTCCTACATTGCCACTACTTCCAACACTCATGTTACTGCTCACACGGTCCATTTTGAAAAGAAAATAAATATAGTCTGATGACCCTATCTTCATAGTACAACTAATACATTTATCTAACTAAATCCTCATATCATCATTCAATCTAATGTCCTTATCCTCCATTCAAGATTTAGTCTAGCGGTTTAGAAACACAACCCAACAGTAGTTTACTATGGCTTTCTAGAAATCGTCACCTCAGGAAAAACACATGAACCACTACAAAAATCCTATTTCCCGATCACTAAACCAAAACCCTAAATACTTATCTTAATTTTCCCCTAACATCAACTCACCGAAATTCTTGATCTATTCCAGTACTCTGGTATTGTTTTCCGCTGTACTCTATAGTCTACAGAACCTAACAACCTAGGCTCTGATACCAAATTGAATGACTCAAAAATTCAAGCCATTTTTTTTAAAGCTATAAACTATATTACCCTGATACCCCTGTAATATTTATTATAGCCTCACTAGAAACATGCACGACTGAACATTCAAACACTCTCAAACCGGAGTAGTCAACTGCATTACTTGTCCACACCTCTTCTGCAACTTTCCTTTCTAGTGATGCCATTGAAGAACAGTTTACCAAGAAACATGTCCTGTGAAATGTCTCCTTATGCCATGCTGCTCATAAACCTCGGCCTAGAAGTTCGTCATTAGCCCTGCATTCAACATGAGACATCGAGCTCTCTCATCCAGAGTTTGGTTCATCTTTTCTATCACACCATTTTGTTGTGGCGTCTGACGAACTGTGAAATGTATCCTTATGCCATGCTACTCAAAGAACTCCATAAACCTAAAATCGACGTACTTGATCCCATTGTTTTACCAAAGGCATTTAATTCCCTACTCAGTCAGGTTTTTCATAATTTAACCTGGCAAACATCTTTGACTTGTGCGGCATGAAGTACACTCAGACCTTTCGTGAGTAATCATCAGTGAAACTCAAAAAATACATATGTCCACCCCATGATTCTACTTGATCTCACCAGCCCCTAAACATACAAATGAAGGTAGTCAAGGATACCTTCCATCTTGTGAGTGGTTGTTTTGAACTGCATGTTTTAATATGTTTTAATACTTGTCAACAGATTTCTCTTATGAAGTTTCTTCATCCCATGCTCACCCATATTTCCTAACTGCATATGCCACAAAATGGTGTCATCTAACTCAGAATCTACGGCTGTAGCTCCACCTACAATTGTAGTGCCCGACAGTGTATAAGATGTTCCCCGCTAACTTCTGCCCTTTTATTACTGTTAGAATGCCTTTACATACTTTCATAACCCCACTCTCGAACTTGTAACTAAATCCATTACAATCCAAAGTGTCCAATGAAATTGAACTCTTCTGTAGATCCGGTATGTGCCCTACATCATATAGTGTTCTCACAACACCATCATATATTTTAATTTCGACATTTCCTATTCCAATATTTTTGCACGAAGCATCATTTTCCATTAGAACATAACCAGAATTAACTGACCTGTAGGTGTTGAACCAATTTCTATTTGGTGTCATGTGATAAGAACATCTAGAATCTAGGATCCAAGAATCAGTGAGATGTTTTGAACTTGATGAAATATATAGCATATCACCATCACTACTCCCTAAGTCTTCTTCAACTACATTTGTAGATTTTGACAAACCCTCTTGATTTTCAGCATTCCCTTTCTTCCACTCCGAACATTCCGATTTTATGTGCCCAATTTTCCCACACTTAAAACACCTTATGTCCTTCTTCTTCATGGACTACAACCGAGATTCGCTTCGGGACTTGCTTCTCCCATGTTCCTATTTACTCTTCACCACAAGCCCTTCACCATGTGAAATTTCATTCTTGGCCATATTTCTTTGATGAAAACCCATTAATGCGCTTGTTTCCTCTTCCAAATTCAGGATTTCTCTGCCTTATATTAGAGTAGTAACCAAATTCTCATATGTGTGAGACGCTGGTAGGGAATTCAATAGCATCAACGCCTTGTTATCTTGCTCGAATTTCACATCAACCTGCATTAAATCACTTACAATTTGATTGAATGCATTGATGTGTTGGTTCAAATCCGAACCTTCCACCATCTTAAGCCAATATAACTTTTGCTTAAGAAATAATTAATTCGTAAGAGACTTAGACATATACCGGCTTTCAAGTTTCTGCCAAACAGCCGCAGGAGAATCCTCTTCCATGACATGATACAGCGAATCATTGGCTAAACAAAACCTGATAGTTGTCATAACCTTTGCTTCCAATTCCTTCCATTTTATTTTATCCATGCCTTCTAATTGAACTCTGTATAAAGCTTTCACCATACCTTACTACACTAATAGATCCTTCACCATTCTCTGCCATAAACCAAAGTTTCCCGTTCCATCGAACTTTACAACATCCAACTTTGTAGAAGAAGTTCCAGAAGCTATTACAACATTGTTGTGATACCAATTTGTTGTGAAAAATGAATTGCACAGCGAAATAAATTGATCTTACAATGCATCACTCAATGATGAAATATGAAGAACAACAATCACGCAGATTATAATGAAAGCAGTAATAATAACACAAGGAATTACGTGGTTCAGCAATGCTTACATCCACGTGAGCAATCAACAATGTTTTTATTCTATCTTGTGTCCAAAGACATGGACATTACAGAGTTACAACATATATATATATATAACACTCTCAGAGGTTTCCCCTCGAAACTCAACCTATCCAACGTCCCAAAATTTAAAATTTGAAAATTAGTGCTAGTAACCCAAGCCAAACTGTCGATGATTTCAGACATACCATCGACAATTTAATACCGAGAGCAAATAGTCGTAGAAACAAACTCAGAATTGGCGACTATTTCACTGAACTGGGCCGAATCATCATCAACAGTTTCCTCCTACAAGCATCAGCTACTGTTTTCTTCCATGTCTTCTCATTGTACATGCATTCCACTCAATATATGAGTCACATATCACAACAAGTCATAACTGCAAAATCCCTTCCATCAAGGGATTAACCATGATTATGATTCCAAAAATCTGTATCATGATTTTTAGTATGATTATAGCCGTAAAATCTGTATACCCAAGGATAGGGTTGTTAATCTCTCTACATATATTTGTACAATACCTCTGTAAATAGATAAAAAAAATAAAAAGATAAAGAACTTGACATATTAAACTTGTATCGGTGGAGTCGGCCAAATAAGAATCTATGTTTATTAAATTGAGAGGAGTTTTCACATGTTTTATCAGACTTGGGAATTATTTTTTACTCTAATTTCTTGTTAAGCTTGATCCCATCTTTCTAGGTGTCAAGCTATCCTCTTATTGTTTTCATCTTTTTGGAAGCTTCAAGCTCCTTGCTTGCTTCTTCCCTCCTTAATGAATTTACCTTTTCTCAAAAATAAACTTTCTCTTTCTATTTGGCATAAAAAGCTTGTAAAGGATATAAGTATCTAACAATCAAATAATAAGAAAAATGCATCAAACTCTTCTACGTTTGAGAGGTTTTTTTTTTTGTAAAACTTTAGAAAGGTGTAATTTTTTTTTAAAGCTTCAAGATCATAAAAAAAAAAAAAAAAAAAATTGATTGACTTGATTTATGATTTGGTGAAACCAATGATTTAAACCTTGGGAAGTCATAAGCCCTAGGCTAATGTTCTTTGAAATCCCCCCCACCCTTTCTCTCTTTCAAATTACTTAAGCAAAAGTCCTCTAAAAAAATATCTAAAATTGCAGTTGGACTTCATTTATGTCAACCAAAAAAAGTCCAAGAAGAAGAAAAATTATATCATTTAAATGTTTATAAGCTTTCATGGCCTTTTCACAAGTTGTATTTTGACAATGAAGACACGTGACTCTTTTTTCTTTTTTTAATTTACGTAGTAGGATCATGTCAACGTGATGTTACCCTACCACGTGACAACTTCTTTATTAATATTTTTTTGTTTATATTTTTTACGACATGATGATATCAGTATGACGTGACTAGTCACGTGGCAGTTTTCAATTGACTTTGAATGTTTGACATGAATTGTTGACGTGACAGTAATCCGACCATCCAAAGAAAATATATTTTGGACGGTCAGGATTGCTTCACATTGCTTTCCGAATGCATGTTCCTGATTGTGTCATGTGTCACCATACAGATGGTAATCATAACTACAATTTTCCAAAGGCGTGGTCCTGATTGATCATAACTACAATTTTCCTTTAATGTCTATTTTTCAACTCGATTTCTCAAGAACCAAGTGTCATTTGGAGATGTTGAAATGTTGTCATTTAGATGTAAATAAATATATATATATATATATATATATATATATATAAAACATAAAAAATATTTAATTATATAGAGAACAGAGGGGGCAAGTGTGATTATTATGAACTAGGCATGACCATGATCATCGTCAACATCATTCTCATCTGTAATATAAGGCCTGCATATCTGGCAACTTGCCCGGTTCCCACTACTTAATTGACAGTTCATTTCTAAAGCTTAATTGGGAATAAGCACTTAATTAAGCGCTGTAAAGCCAAACTCTCCCCCATACACACACACACACACACACACACACACTGACTTTTGATGGTAAAAAACATTATGTCAAATTTGACATGATTGTTATTGTATAGAAATTTTGTGAATTTCTTATGTGAGATGGACCTTTGACTGCATGTGCACCACATTCGTGCATGTGCGCCTATTATACATATATATATATATATATATATATATATATATATATATATTCGAAGTTGTCTCTATATAAAATAAAATAATTTGTAAAAAATATATAACAAAAGAGAAGAAGGTAGGGGAGAGGAAAGGCATGCGTAATCATGCATGCACACACACACCCAAAGAAATTAAATGTTTTATTTCAGATTATTTGAGAAAGTAATTTACGTGATTTATGGCCCATAAAAACTAAATTACTTTTTTTTCACAAGCTGTAATTTGTTCTAACTTATGAATATAATGTATTAAAATATTGTGTTTTACAAATTAATAAATTAAATTTGATGAGCCTAAACAAAATATTGATTATCATTTTTTTTTAAAAATAATTTAATTAACATGGTCACATCAAAGACAATTAGGGAATGGCTATTACAATTCACACCAACAAATCCACTTGCACCCACTACAAATAAGTGGTTTAGGATACATTTATATAATGACTCATGTGTTGGGTTTCCCTCCTTGTGGGCCCAATAATTGGAAAACGATTTCTTTAATGTTGTTTGAATTTAGGCACCAAGGCCTCACGAGCACTTATAGATGTTGCCCCTTTATCTCCTTTTTCCTTTTGACTCCATTTTTCCAGCAAGTTGTTGTCTCTCCCATTTTCTTTCATTTTGTTTGCACTCACAAAAAACCTTACCCAGCTCCCAACACTTGCAGCTAGCAACCTGCAGTCAGCACCAGTGTCGTTAGTCTTCTTCACTGCAGCAAGCTGCTGCTGCTTCTTCTTCGTGTGTCTCTAACTGCATATTATTAACAGCATATTGAGTTATTCTAGTTGTGCTCATTTTGGTTGGTTCTTTGGAGTTTTGTTCAGAATATTTGGTGAGACATTTCCATCTTACTACATTTGTTTATACACTCTTGTATATTTGTAAGGCTTACGCCTTTTGTATCCACTTTGTACAACATATTTGGTGACAGTGAATTTTGTTAGCTTTACCGTGATCCCAAGAGGGGGAGTGAATTGGTATTTTTAAAATTTAATTCCTAAGTCAATCTCCTAACGCCAGTATATTCACAACCCTATGGTCAATCTAGTGTAAGTAAAGTAAATGTATACCAGAAAGTAAATAAAGCAATTTAATCAATCACACAAGCACAAGAAAGTAGTAAAGAGAGGGTGACACGCAGAAATGTTATCGAGGTTTGGCCAATTGCCTACGTCCTCGCCTTGGTTAACAAGCACAATGATTACCACTATAACTTGCTCACTTAAACAGGTGGAGCGGCACCGATACAAACCAGGTCAATTAGCACAGAGCTGACATCAACCTTTACAACAATCCTTACTGGACTGGATTACCGTCCCCTCAGGCCATGCCTGGAATCACTCAGATTTTACAATCAAATGGTACAACAGAAAAGTGCTTTCACGTAAAGCAGATTTGTACCCAAATGTGTTCAATCGCATACCCCACAAATGATTTAATAAGTAAGCTCAGTGTGGTCTAATATTTCAACTCTCAAATATATTTTCTATCAGTGTCGTGAGTACGTGAGAGTGTCAACAACAATCTGTGTATCTCAAAGTATTCAATCAAACGTGTTCACACAAGATGTCAAGTAAGTCTCAAGTGTGTCAATCAGTAGGATGTCTCAATCAAGAATATAATGTATATGTTTGGTTTGCAAAAGTTATGTAATTTTTGTATTCAGCAAATGATGTACATTTGAATAGATATTGCCACAAAGATTAATATCACAAACACAAATATTTTTTCACAAATATATCAATATAAATCCCACAAGATATTTGAGTAAGTTTGAAAATATTTTTGCAAGCCAAAAACAAATACAAACTTCTTAAGATATTGCAATACAAATGCAATACTCAGAAACTTAGGAAAGTCTTCTTAGGATAGGCTTATGAGAAAAGCTCCCTAAGAACACTTAGGTTTAGCTTTCAATGAAAATCGATTCAAACACTCAACAAATGAGAGAGCAAACCTCTTAATACCAATACTCAATATACTTACGGATGATATAGAGAATTGAAGAAGGTAAGTTTGAGTGGTTTTAGAGAGAGTATGAGCAGTAGGAAGATTTTTGGCTTGAGAGAAAATTTTCACTTTGTTTTGCTAATCTTGTTGCTAATTTTTCCAAATGAAGGGATATATATAGACACCCCAAGAATTATAACTGTTGGGGACATGTTTGGGATTATTAGAAAAGATTAATGACCTTTTAATTATTGTAACTCTGTTTAAAAAATAAGTTAACCACGGTAAAAATCAGGGCAACCCGAGAGGCCCGGTCGACCAGAACTATTTCGGTCGACCGAAGTTCATATGGCTCGATCAACTAAGACATTTTTGAACTTCGGGCTCGGTCGACCGGACGTACATGTCCGAGGTGATTTTTCCATTTTATCGAGGTTTGGTCGACCAGGCTATTTTGAAATGGGCGATTCGGTCGAACAAACAGTTGTGATTTCTCTTGAGGACCCTCGGTTGACCAGACAGTTACAATGCAATTTGAGCTCGATCGACCAGGTGATCAAAATGTTGACCCGAGGAGATTTCGGTCGACCGGGGGCTAATTGAACTATTCAGTTCAGTCGACCGGGACATGGTTAACCATTGACCTGGACCTAGGTTCATCGACCAAGCTACAAATGAAATATAAGGTTCGGTCGACCAGCTGAGGTCAAATTATTGACCTAGGCCAGATTTGGTCAACCGGAGCAGAATGAACTACATGAGCCAGTCGACCAAAAGTGCACAAAGTGTGCATTTCGGTTTTGTTTTGATTTACAAACACCCTATTCAATGTGCCTAACATATATGAGTGCAAGGATGAGTGTCCTAGGGTCTCTTTAGGTCCAATTGAAGACATCGAAAAAATCCGATGTCGGTCAACCGAAGGGTAACCCCTAAGGTCTTTCTAAGGTCATTTTATTTATACTTGGTTTGAGCTTACGTATTATACAATGCATGTGATGTGTGTGATTATTACATACAAAAAGCTTTAATTACTATTAGAGACCAATTACACAACTGAATATATATTACAATTATAAACATGAATTGGTCTTCAAGCTTCACTTACTTTGTGCCCATCTCGATCTTGGCAATTTAAGGTTCCTGCACAAAGTCTTAAACATTCATTAAATACAATGAGTATTTGTCATAATCAAAATCGGGCGTGACCTATAAGGTCAACAGATTTGGACTTCTGTGCCCCGTGGACGTACCTCAACATTTGAGGAAACCATGTTAAATTTCTTGTGTCTCTTTTTATTTTTATTTTTATTTGTATTACTCCATTGATTTACTTGTGGGAATTTGTTCGTATATATAAATTTTTCCCAACAAGTGGTGTCAGAGCCGTGTTATTTGTACGCATTAAATTTGTGTAAATCATGGATGGTAATGTTGGTTGTATGATTAGCTTCAATGGAAGCAATTGGGTAACTTGGAAAACAAAAATGCAAGATCTTTTATTTTGAAAATACTTGGATGGGCCTATTGAGGGTGATAGTCGAAAGCCTAAAGACATGAGTGATAATGAGTGGAATAGGCTTAATAGGAAAATCGTTGGTGTTATCCGACAATGGATTGATGATAGTGTTTTTCATCAAGTTTCTACTGAAACTTCGGCACATGAATTGTGGAAAAAATTAGAGGGTATTTATGATGGAAAGTCGGCTGCAAATAAAGTTTTTCTTTTCTAAAAATTGGTGAATTTAAAATATAAAGATGGTGGTCTTATTACCGAACATTTGAATGAGATGAAAATTATTATCAATCAACTTGCCACTATGAAAATAGTTTTTGATGATGAATTGCATACCTTAATGTATCTTAGTTCTTTGTGGGAAAGTTGGGAGACTTTAGTTGTGACAGTTAGTAATTCGGCTCCTGATGGAATTGTTACTATGAACCAAGTAACTAGCAGCTTGTTGAATGAAGAAATTAGAAGAAAATTAGTTGGCTCTTCTCATTTAGAGGCACTTGTGATAGAAAACCGTGGGAGAGGCAGAAGTAAAAGCAAATATTCTCACCACAATGATAAATCAAGAGGCCTGTCTAGCTCAGTTTCGAAAAAGATATTGAGTGCCACTATTGTCATAGAAAAGGGCATATGAAGCGGGAGTATAGAAAATTGAAATTTAAGGAGCAAAACAAAGAGAAAAATTTTGAGAAAAAGCATGAAGACACAACTTCAGCTGCATCTGATGGTGATCTCATGGTTGTTTGTGATGAAAGTTGCATTAATTTGACAAGTCAAGAGACTGATTGGGTTATTGATTCCGGTGCGTCATTCCATGTCACTTCTCGGGGAAATTTCTTCACTTCTTATTCCAAAGGAAATTATGGAGTTGTTTGGATGGGAAATGAAGGTTTGTCAAAAATTATTGGTATGGGAAATGTTTGTTTGGAAACAAATTTGGGATGCAAGTTGGTGCTCAAAGATGTGAGACATGTACCCAATATTTGACTAAATTTGATATTTATCGGAAAGCTTGATGATGAAGGGTTTGACAACCATTTTGGTGATAAAAAATGGAAGTTCATGAAGGGTAATTTGGTGGTAGCTAAAGGCAAGAAGACTGGTACACTTTATATGATGCAAGGTAATATTGGTAATGGTGTTGTGAATACAATTCAAAGTCACTCTTCCACCGATTTGTGGCATAAGCGGCTTGGGCACATGAGTGAAAAAGGAATGCAGTTTTTGTTCAAAAAGAAGCTCCTACTCGGGATGAAAGGTACCTCTCTTAAAGCTTGTGTTCATTGTTTGGCCAATAAGCAACATATAGCTCCTTTTTGTACAAAGTTTGTTACTAAAAAATCTAACATTTTAGATTTGATACATTCAGATGTATGTGGTCCTTTAAAAGTTAAATCTCATGATGGTGCACTTTATTTTGTTACCTTTATTGATGATTGTTCAAGAAAAGTTTGGGCTTACACTTTGAAGACTAAAGATCAAGTTTTAGATGTGTTTAAGCATTTTCAGGTTAAAGTTCAAAGGGAGACTGAAAAGAAGGTGAAATGTGTGTGCTTGGATAATGGTGGAGAGTACATTGGCCCATTTGATGCATATTGTTACAGCCAAGGAATTAGACATCAAAAGACCGTTAAGAAAACCCCTCAACAAAATGGAATTGCTGAAAGGATGAACCGCACTATACTAGAGAGAATGAGATGTATGCTCTCTGATGCGAAGCTGCCAAAATCATTTTGGGGTGAGGCAATGAGGACGGCGGTGGACTTGATTAATTTGTCTCCTTCAACTCTATTACTTGGTGAAGTTCCTAAAAAAATTTGGAAATGTAAACATGTCACTTATGATCACTTGAAAGTATTTGGTTGTCGTGCATTTGTTCACATTCCAAAAGATGAAAGATCCAAACTTGATGACAAGACAATGCAATGTATTTTTCTTGACTATGGGCATGATGAATTTGGATATAGATTGTGGGATCTGATTGACAACAAAATTGTTAGAAGCCAAGATGTTGTATTTTTTGAAGATCAAACAATTGAAGACTTTGGCACGGTTGAGTAACCACAATCTAATGAGAATGATTTTGTTGACTTAGACTTACCTTCTCCACCTTTGGCACATGATGAAAATATAGAAGATTTTCTTCCACCTCTTGAAGATGTTGGAAATGATGAAATTCCTAATGACGTTGAAGATAAAAATGAGGGGGAGCAATAAATTCAAGAGCAAGCTCAATTGAGAAGGTCTTCAAGAGAGCCAAGACCTTCAACTAAATATCCATCAAGTGATTATGTTACTCTAAGAGATCAAGGGGAGCCTGAAAGCTATCAAGAAGCCATGAACCATGAAAATAAAGTTGAATGGATGGAGGCTATGAAAGAGGAAATGAATTCCATAGTTGACAATCACACTTATGATTTGGTTAAACTTTCTTCTGGAAAGAAAGCTTTGAAAAAAAATGGATGTTTAGGCTGAAAAATGATGGAAAGAATCTTCGGTACAAGGCTAGGCTTGTGGTAAAAGGTTTTGGTCAGAAAAAGGGAATTGACTTTGATGAAATATTCTCACCGGTTGTAAAGATGTCATCTATTCGGGTTGTTATTGGCATGACAGCATACTTGAATTTAGAAGTTGAGCAACTAGATGTGAAAACCACTTTCTTAGACGGTGACTTGGAAAATGAAATTTACATGGAACAACCAGAAGACTTCAAACAAAAAGGGAAAGAGAATTTAGTGTGCAAATTAAAGAAAAGTTTGTATGGGTTGAAGCAAGCATCACGAAGATAGGTATAAGAAATTTGATTCTTTCATGCTTGATTAGGGTTACTTAAAAACTTCTTCAGATGATTGTGTGTTTGTGAAAAAATTTTCGGATGATACTTATATTATTCTCTTACTCTATGTTGATGATATGCTCATTGTAGGACAGGACTTCTCAAAGAATGACAAGTTGAAGTTAGTTTTGAGCAAGTCTTTTGCTATGAAATACTTGGGACTAGCAAAGCAAATTTTTGGCATGAGAATTGTTCATGATCGTGAAAAAGGGCAAATTTTTTTGTCTCAAGAAAGTTACATTGAAAAAGTGCTTAAGAAGTTCAATATGGATAAAGCAAAACCCGTTGGTTGCCCACTTGTTAGTCACTTCAAGCTTAGTATAAAACAAAGTCCTACAAGTGAGAAAGACAAGGAAGAGATGAAGAAAATTCCTTATGCTTCTGTCGTTGGTTCCTTAAATTATGCAATGGTTTGCATAAGACTAGATTTAGCTTATATTGTTGAAGTTGTTAGCCGGTTTCTCTCTAATCCAGGAAAGGAGCATTGGTTAGCGGTAAAATGGATTCTCCGATACCTTAGAGATTCTTTAAAGGTGTGTTTGTGCTTTAGAAATGGTAAATCTACGCTCCATGGATTCACGGATGCCGATATGGCCGGTGATTTTGATTCTAGAAAATCCACTTCGGGTTATTTGATGACTTTTGCAAGGGAAGCTGTGGCATGACAATCTAAATTACAGAAATGTGTTACTCTATCTACTACGGAAGCCGAGTTTATAGCCATTATGGAAGCTTGCAAAGAATTGCTTTGGTTGAAGAGATTCTTGAAAGAGTTGGGGATGGAACAGGAAAGGTATGTTCTTTATTGTGATAACCAAAGTGTAATTCATTTGAGTAAAAATTCTATCTTCCATTCAAAGTCAAAACATATTGATGTTAGATATCATTGGATTCGGGATGTGTTGGATAAGAAATTTTTGCAGCTTGACAAAATTCACACTGACGATAATGGTTCAGATATGATGACAAAAGCATTGTCTAGAGACAAGCATGTGAAGTACCGAGTTTTGGCTGGATTGGTGGAGTCGTCCCCATAAGTCGGGAGGGGGAGATTTGTTGCGTTTCCCTCCTTGTGGGGCCCAACAATTGGAAAATAATTTCTTTAATGTTGTTGGCTTCTCAGAGAAAAGAAACAGTTGCAGCATGTTTTTGAATTTAGGCACCAAGGCCTCACGCGCAGTAATAGATGCTGCCCCTTCATCTCCTTTTTCTTTTTGACTCCATTTTTTCAGCAAGCTGTCATCTCTCCCATTTTTTTTCATTCTGTTTCCACTCACAAAAAACCTTACCCAGCTCCCAGTACTTGTAGCTAGCAACCTGCAGTCAGCACCAGCGTCGTTCGTCTTCTTCACTGCAGCAAGCTGCTGCTGCTTCTTCTTCGTGTGTCTCCGGCTGCATATTATTAACAACATATTGAGTTATTCTGGTTGTGCTCATTTTGGTTGGTTATTTGGAATTTTGTTCAGAATATTTTGTGAGACATTTCCATCTTACTACATTTGTTTATACACTCTTTGTATTTGAAAGACTTATGCCTTTTGTATCTACTTTGTACAACATATTTGGTGATAGTGGATTTGTACCACCGTGCCCCGTGGACGTATCTCAACATTTGAGGGAATCACGTTAAATTTCTTGTGTCTCATTTTTTTTATTTATTATTTATATTACTCCATTGATTTGCTTGTAGGAATTTGTTCGCATATATAAATTTTTCCCAACATCATGTAAACTCAAAATTTGATTATATGTGGATGAACATGACTATCCTCCTAACCAATCAATCCATTTAACTTTTTTGACTTAATATGTACACCAAAAGCAAACAACTGCCTGCTTTTGATTGGAATTCAACTAAGATGATGGTGCATAACTTCGTTCTTGGCCACTGATCTCCAAGAATTGAAATTCTTGCCCTACATAAACCTACCTAAATTGTATCATATATATATATATATATATATATATATATGAGAGAGAGAGAGAGAGAGAGAGAGAGAGAGAGAGAGAGAGAGAGAGAGAGTGGGGTGAGTGAAAGGCACCGGTAATTTAATTTCTATGTGTATGTGGGAACCAATTAAGTCCATAAAATTAGGTATACTTTACGGGTAAAATATAATAATTCAGAATGCATGATTAGACGTAATGTAAAATCTAAAAGTTAATACCAACCCTCTATATGTACATATTTATATAATATTTTAATTGCAGCAGATTGTGGGAACAGTAAATAAATAAATAAAATCTATTTTATGACTATAGGCTTTTGTTATCGCCCCCTGGAAATAAAATAAAAAGAAAAAGAACCAGGATTTAATTATTAGGTTATGGTGCTCAAAAAGAATGAAAAAATGAAAAGACAAAAATTGAAACTCTGTACATGATTCATTTTCATTTGAAACTCTGGGCATTCATCCAGATTCTTTGCATGTATATATGTTCTTCTTGTCCTGGTTTAATTATTTTACAATTTCAATGCGATAAGAAATTCAAAAAGCCCAATCAGTACTTTCACGTGCCAAGGGATCGAGTGTAGCTACGGGCATGCATGCATGGCTTTTCGTGCCTAGCTTAGCTATATCATATATGCATGGATGGAGCAGGCCGAAGGCAGCAGCTAGCAGAATTAGCATTCAGCATTGGGGGTTGTTTGGACACAGTGCCATGAATACATGTTTGCCTCGGAGTTTCGTGCATGTATTTATTCCTATTCTTACTTTAATAAATTAAGAGAGCCATTCCACAATCCACGTGATGAATAGCTTAAAGAATGAATGATCATCGCTGTTAAGTACGTGACCTATTTTAGAGGGCATCCCATCCACTTTCGGCATGGGCGTCCTTCCCTTTTGGGGGTAGTCTGCTAGTTCATTCCTTGCCAAAGTATGTCTTCTCTATTGAGGCTGAGGATTCCCTTTGTTAGTTTGGATGGTGATTGCATCTTCTACATCTCGTTCAACATTAATATATGCTAGTAAAACAGAGGATTTTCGTGGCCTATTTTGATAATTAAGTTTAACTCCACCTGTGATGTACTTAATGTCCAAATTTTTTCACACATAGTCGATTTCAAGCCCGAATAAAGGATGAGGATTGCGTTAGATAGCTGATAGCCAACATAAAATTTGTCAGATTACTATGATATGGATTCTTACCGAATATCGCATAATTTTTACAAATTCTTTTATTTTATATAGAGATGCCACATATATGAACTTCAAATATATATATATATATATATATATATATATATATTTCTAGATTTTTTACTAATATAAATTGAAATTAATTTTATAATTTTAATATATGTAAATATAAATCAATAATAAAGAAAGTAAGAACTAATAATTTAAATTAATTGTATAATATAAAAATATTTTTAAAAAAAGTGATGGAAATTTGTTGAGTTGCAATCATTTTTCAAAAATATTATTTTGTGAAATTCATTCATGTTGGATTTTTTTAATTGTCTAATAAGAAAATAAAATATTTTTTAAAAATAAATATTTTTAAAAATAATAAATAAAATTAATGGGATCAATGGAGAGAGAGAGAGAGAGAGAGAAAGAGGAGTTTAATAAATAAATTTAAAAAATGGAGTAGAGCTCGCATACGACCAAAGAGAGAGGAATTTAAAAAATAAAGAGTAAAATCCATCAATATCCCTTGAGTTTTATAAAAATGATACTCCACCCCCTGAATTTTTCAAAACTATAAAAAAAAAAAAACCCTCACATTTAATTTCATTGACAAAGAGAACCTTCCATTAGTTTACCAATAAGTTTAGACTAAGAAATAAATAAAAATGACATTTTTACTATTATATTCAAGTATAAAGTTGAAGGTGACTTTAAATTTAACCCTTCATAAATAAGAAAACTAATATTAAGCTTCTCACTTGAAATAAAAATAAAAAATAAAAAGTTAGCAAGCTCCCACTTTGTGTTTAATAGCTTCAATTAAATAATTTTAAAATTATTTGTTGTGATATATGGCTCATATACTAAGTGGAAGGCATGCACAAAGAGAAAACACGGTGGAAATCAAGATGCTTGGTCAGCAGGGGAAACTGTCGATGGTAGCCCTGTAACTGTCGACGATTTGACCCAATTTCAGAGAGATTTTGCTCTTTGTCTGAAACCGTTGACGGTATGTCTACAAATCATCGATGGTTTGGCTTGGGAACCCAGCGTAAACTTTTAAATTTTGAATAAGGGCGTTAAGTTGGTTGGAGTTTGGAAGGAAAACCTCCGAAAACTTTATTTATATGTTGTTTATGATGTATTTGTATAGTTGTTGGTGTTTTTGACATAAGATAGTAAGAAATATTGTCGATTGCTCCCGTGGATGTAGGCATTGTAACGCCCCCAACCCACCAAGTGGAGCTCAGAGGTCACGTGAACCAAACACTTGTTTCTGATACCATACATTAGACTCATGCAGCGGAGTTAAAACATTATACCTCAAATTTAAATACCCGAGTCAACCTATATACATATATATACCCCATAAACATTTGCCACCATTCATTTATATTACATACCAGTATTTAAAAAAAAAAACATAAACTTACAAAAAATGTTTTTATAGACTTCCCAGATTTACCAAAAATACTACCCTACCAGAGCCCTAAACCCGATCTCCTAATGGACCTGAAAACATAATCATCCACTAGGGTGAGACACATTTCAGTAAGGAAGAACAAATCATAGCAGTGTATGGCAGAGTGTTTAAATATTACAAAATATACTATCGTTTGCCAATCATCGCCAACCCTTGCTAAGAAATCGCATCATTAATATCAACATAAATCTCTGAATTCATACTCACATTTAATATGCATAAGTTCTAATCTATGATTCCATACTCACATTCATAATTATTTTTAATAATAAAACCCGAGAATAGGCAAGATTACCCGCCCATACAAGTAGCTTCCCTCTTCTCTAATACCAATATGAAGGCACTCACCTTACTCAGTAAGCCCTCGTGCTATGTATATAGATAAAGTCTCCAAGAATAAGGAAGATTACTGATCCATACAAGTAGCTTTCCTCTACTCTAGCATTAAACTGAAAATACCAGGGCACTCGCCTTTCTCAGCAAGCTCTTGGTAGAAAGTTTTACCTTGTCATATATATATATATACATATAATTTAATTATTATATCATTCATCTTATCAGATCACATTATATATATATATATATATATATACATATAATTTAATTATTATATCATTCATCTTATCAGATCACATTCCACATAAACATACTCTCCACACAGGACTCTCATCCATACAAAACAAATATCAACACATGGTCCACACAGGATAAACATCATCACATGGTCCACATAGGACAATCATCATCACATGGTCCACACAAGACTAGTCCTCACAGGACAAACATCATCACATGGTCCACATAGGACTGGTCCATACAAGACAATCATCATCACATATCACACTGTCGCCCACATAGGCACCACTAACCACCAATACAAATATCCTTGACCTACCCGTTGTATATTAGTAGAACAACCTCCTCAGGCTTGCCAATGCTCTACCCCAATATATAATGACAATATACAAACTCCTCAGGCCTGTCAACGTATATCGTGATTACATCTAGGCAATATAATGAACTCTTCAGGCCTGCCAACGTTATACTGTGATACACACGAATAATCACACAAAAATCCATACACACAAATCACATTATTTATTATGCAACAATCTCAAGTAGCCAGTATTCACAACAATCAATATTCACCATAAACTGTACTCATAGCTAACCAGTAGTTACAAATCAACAGTAATTTCATCATTCTGTACTCACATCAGTCAGTTAAAATTATGAAAATTGTATTCCTGCCACACAATTTCTTTTCCATATTTTTGTGTGTATATATATATATATATATATATATATATATATATATATCAAAAACATTACTTTACCAAATGTTCAACTGTTCAAATAAATCATACCTAAGTGTATATATATATATATATATATATATTCTCAAATTAACCAGTTTAAACTTTAATAAAAATCATAGTATAATTAGTTTCCCTTACCTGTTCTTCTAAATTATGCTTGCGAAAACCCCGAAATGATGCCGACGGTACGCACCTAGCCCCTAATTCAAAACTTGAGTTTATCAACCCAAACTTCAACAAAAATGTTATTTTATCACTTCCCAGGCCCTATACATTCCATATTAACAATATAATTTAAAATATCTTTCTTTCCTTGATTTTGGGATGATTCCCAAACTCCTCAAATTGAAATTCTGTTCCGGTTAAGTTGTAGAGAATCTTCCCAAGATCAATGTGGTAGCTTCTGATCGTCAAATTGGGGAAAAAACGAAGCCAAAAACTTAGAAAGAAGGTGGTAGGGCTGTTTTCTGGAGAGAGAAAATGAAAAAAGGAAAGAATTCTCGCTAAAATCCTGATTTTTGGCTATATATAGGTGACTTGCCACGTGGCCTCATCGACGGGACACGTGGATTCGTCAACAAGCCCAAGAAGACCATTCGTCGACGAGGCAGAGAGTTCGTCGACGAAATTCAGAATATCTGAAACCTCTCTTGGCATCTCTTCGTCAACGGAACATGCATGCCTGTTGACGAGACTATGTAGGTCATTCATCGACGAGTAATACTACCTCGTCGACGAGTCCCTACTTAAAGCCCTTTTTAAATTTTTCCTTCCCCTTTCTTTTATTCTCCCTTTTCCCTTTATTCATTTTCCTTATTATTTTAATAGTTAAAATTTTCTGCGTCATTACATTCTCCCCTCCTTAAAAGAATTTCGTCCTCGAAATTCGTCAATTTCATATTTTCACAATCTTAGTAACTAGCTAAACATTCATGCATTTTAATTAATTCAAATATATGTAGCATCAATTCACTCAAAGTCAAACAAGATTATTACTTATGAAATCGTAAACACATTACTTGCACCTTTAGCATTGTCTTCCTCAGGCGTACCAAGCATATGGACACGCGCCAGGGCGCTACCGCCATTAAAAATAATCCAGTTTAACCTCGATAAAAACTGGACAACCCAAGAGGGTTGGTTGACCACTTTTGAGGTTCAGTCGATCACATTGTTCAGTTTGGTCGATCGGGGTATTTTTGAACTGCAATGATGGTCGACCAGACTTGATGCGGTTTCAAAACCTCCGTGGTTCGGTCGACCGGGCTAAGTTTGATTGACAGAAGTTGAACGTTCGGTCGATCGGACCATTTTACAACTGTGAGTTCGGTCGACTAGGGCGTTGGGATTTCCCACGTGCTAGTTCGGTCGACCAGGGCATTGACGCTCATTTTAAGGACAGTCGACCAAATAGTCAAACTTTTGACCTTGGGGAGGTTCGGTTGACCGAAGTGTTTGTGTGTGTTGGGGTTTGGTCGGCCGAACACACCAACTTTGTCCATTCAATTTCTAACACCCTTTTAAAGACACCCCTAATTACATATTTGTTAATGCTAAGTTATAGGGGGGCTTTTTCATGTAATGATTTGGGACCTATAGTCATTCTATGGTCTTTTGAACTTATCTGTCCTATCATGTATGCAATGCATTAATTATTAAGAACCATAATTAATATTACAAACCCTAAATAATATGAAATATAAATTGCAAAATAAACACTTTGGGTCTTCAGTTTCTTTCAAGTCTATGCGCATGCACCATATGAAACTTCCAATTGATCTTGCACACAAACTCATCAACCATTAAATACGAGAGTATTTGTCATAATCAAAATGGGATTTGACCTATAAGGTCAACAGAGACCATTCACCATCTCTGATGTCATTCACATAATGAAAAATAATAAACAACCTCAAATAAAATACTAGAGTACTATATATATAATTCAAAAAGGAGTATCCATCCACATATATTACATAACCAAGAATTCTAAACATAATTTTATAAATAGCTGTTCCAACTACCACCCAAAATTTACCCAAAATTCTCAATCATGCCCTGGAATTTTCTAAGCTTGATCACCTAAAGGACCTAAAAATATAATAATTTGCTGGGGTGAGACACCTCTCAGTAAAGAAGAAATAAACTATACCTATGGCAAAAGAGTTTTAAATATATATAGCCATTTCTTAATCCACCATAATAGAGCATACACATACATATCCAAGCACACAAACACAAATATTTATCGGCAAAATTTCCTGAGGATAGGGAAGATCACACGCCCATACATGTACCTTCCCTCTGTTTTGATACCGTTTGTACTCGTACCCTTTGATTCGGGATCAGGGAACACACCTTTCACATTAAGCCCTTGAGCGGAGAGATTTACTTTACCATAAATCTCATACCAGTATTCATACATATTCACATCAATCATCTCACATAGTCTCAAACATATACACCACAGCTCATTCACACAGGAAAACAATACATTCCATCGATCTAAGTACGTGGCCCACATAGAACTGTGTACTATCTCAGTACGTGGCCCACATAGAGCAGCTACAAATGGAACAGTATGTGGCCCACATAGGGCATCTACGTATGTCACAGTACGTGGCCTACATAGGGCAACTGCATACTACACAATACGTGGCCCATGTAGGGCAGCTACATATTTCATTGTACATTTATGTTCACAACAAACAGTATTCTCAATCAGGTAGTATTCACAACCAAACAGTATTCACAACCAATCAGTATTCACAACTACGCAGTAGTCACATCTAGACAGCACTAACAAGTAAACGGTATTCACAACCGTACAGTATTTACAACCAAATAATTAAGAAGGATTATTTTCCCGCCACACGATTTTTTCCAATTTTGATAATCAAAATCATTATTTTCAATTGCCTAAACTATTTAGAAAATCATACTATAATTATACGGTTCCTATACTCGAAAATAACCGATTCAAATTTAATAAAAAACCTCGTATAATTTATTCCCTTACTTGTTCCTCGAAATTCTGCCCAAATCAATCGAAAAATGGAACCCTGTATTACAAAAATCCTAACTTAATCAGTTCTACCCCAGAATATTTATCATTTAACTTCTCCTAGGCCCACACACTCCCAATAAATATCCTACTTACCCTAATTTTGGAGTGGTGCCCAAGAACTCCAAATCAAGTCTCTGCTCTAGCTAACTTGGAGAGAATCACTCCAGGAACCTCGTGGTGGTTTTTGATCGTCGAATCGGGCTAAATCAGGCCAAGATCGAACAGAGAAGGTGGTAGGGTTGAACCTTAAAGAGAGGGAGCGAGAGGAGAGGTAATTTTCATGCTAAAATGGATCCATGTCCTATTTATAGGCTAGAGTTCGTCAACGAGTCTAAAAGGTTTGTCGATGAACGAAAGAACGAAATTCGCCGATGAGAACATTGAGTTCATTGATGAGGACATTGGGTTCGTCAACGAAGCAGTTAAAAACCTGAATTTTCCTTGCTCTGGTAATTCCTCGTCGATAAGACACATGTACTCGTCGATGAGACCAAGAAGAGCGTTCGTCGACGAGTCCCTGCTTGATGCCCCTTTTTAAATTTCTTTTCCCCTTCTTTTATTTCTCATTATTTGTTTCCCTTTTTTTATTTATTTTATTTTCTTGGTTCGAGTTATTACATTCTGCCCCCTACAAAATGTCGTCCTCAAAATTCGTCAATCATTATATATTCTTTCATGCATTTCAAACATTTCAATCTATTCTAGCATTTGAGCAATTGCATTACCCAGAATTTAATAAAATTTATTATTTATCTCAAACATAAACACGTTACTTGTGCCTCAAGCAGTGTCTTTCCTAGCTGGGGCAAGTGTGTAGACACGCGCTGGCCCACTGCGTGGCACCAAATTATTCCCCTGATTCTGATCTGGAGTGGGTGCGTTGCTCGGTGGTCCTTGGTTTTGACCCAGTGACTTATGAAAATCTCAAACTATCTGGCCATACTTGCTACACCAGTAACACATAGGACCCCTACCTTGACATTCTCCCCAATGCCTTTGATTATACCTCGTGCAGTAAAAGGATGTTGAGTTACCTTGATGGCCTTCATCACTCCTAACTAGCCTTTGACCCCCAATATCTCTATCTCCCCTCCATGGACCCTGTCTGACATTAGCATAGGAGCTGGGAGACATGAGTCTCTTCCTCTACTCTGACATCCCTACACCACTAGGCTCAACTCTACAATGGTGGCTTTATCCACCATTTCTAAAAGAATTTGTATCTATAAACATGCCCCATACTCGAGGATTCTCTGTTTCAAGCCCCTCTCAAACCACCTCGCCTTTTGATATTCATCTAGGACCATGAAAGGAGTGAAGCAAGAGAGCTCCACGAACCTAGCAGCGTACTGCTGCACAGTGAGGTGCCCCTGTGTCAAGTTGAAGAATTCCTCGACCTTCGCATTCTTGGTGGTGGCAGGAAAATACCGGTCGTAGAAGACCTCCTTGAAATGCTTCCATGTCATAATAGTAGGTACTACCCACTGCTTTTCCAATAGCTTCACTACCAGCCACCACCGCTCGCCTTCTTTTGTCAAATTGAAAGTGGCGAAGAGAACCTTATGTTTCTCAATGCAATCTAGCATTGTCAGTATCTTCTCCATCTTCTACACCCAATTCTTAGCTACGATTGGGTTAGCATCTCCCACAAAAGAAGAGGGTTTCAAGTGAGTGAATTGATCGATCGAACAACCCTGGTTCACAGGTGGGCAACTTGATCCCTCGGGGTCCCACCTCATTTTTTCCCTGACCTATCGGGCTATACGTCGGAGCAATCGGGAGATTTCAATCTCATTCCGCTAGAAGCCCCCAATGTAACGACCTACTAATCTAATCATATAATAAAACATATTTAATAATAAGGTCAACCCGAACCCGAGGGTAACGGGGACTCATCTGACATTCACAGCGGAAAACTAAGCAGCAGTAAATGTAAATCACATTCTCATAACCACAAATACATAATACTAGAGTTAACTATAATCCAAAACACTGTGATTATATACATTCTCCCAAAATACAAAAATTAACTCTAGGATCCCACATCAAAATGTCCTGATCCTAGTTCAAACTTACCCTCCTAATGGGGTAGCACAATAGACTGGCCTCGATCCGCCGATCCTTCTGGGTTTCCTGAAAATTATTTAAGTTCGGGGGTGGGACACTTCTTAGTAAGGGAAAATAAATTAAATACAGCTGTGTGGCAACATAAATATTTGATGCAAATATACATATACAACACATTTCATATGCCTAAAAACATTCATCACATCATACTGAATAATTATATACTTTCGTATTTTCTAATAAATCATACAGTTCATAAAATGTCTGATATAACTGATAATACTAAAAATTCACCCAGGATGTATAGCTAGCTGATGTCATGTATTACCTCCATGACGGGTTGTGCAACCCAAAGGCGAGACCCGACAATGGCTGATCGACCATTTTCAAGTAAAAAATATCTATAAGTACGATGGGTCCGCCACACCCTAGTTCAGACTACCAGGTGGATGTCTACAACTCTATACTAAAAACCACATCAACTATCCATCTCCCACCCCCTTGTGGGGTGGTTAGCACAAGTCTGAACATAGATATCTGATCTGTATAACAACGGTACCGTGCTCCTGCAACTAAGTTAAACTAACATCCAGGTTCTGATAATATATAATACATGATAATATATAGTTTAGCGTAAATAGATTGATAGCATTTCTGTGATAACAAAATACATATGGCCTTGCGCCAATTACTTTCAAATATGTGGCCTTGCGCCAAAAGCATACATATACGTACGGCCTTACGCCGAAATCATGCATCATACACGGCCTGGCGCCGGCTATCAATCACGGCCTTGCGCTGAATAGTCTATACATATCATTATGAATAAAAAAGTCATTTATCATGTATTTTGAAACTATAATACACTGCAATATTTCATAACTTCTGAAAATCATACTTCATTCATAAAATTGCCATAACATAATACTTTTTATGTAAAATAATATTCATATCACACAATACTGAGTAAAATCATACATTTAATTCTAAAATCATATTTCCTGTATAACAGCAGTATTTTCCCAAATATGCATTTTCTTAATAATATTCAAATATAATACATGCTTTCCTGAAAATTAATTTGCTGATAAATAATAATAATTTGTATTGAAAATGAAACTGAAAAGAAACCCCTTAAATGCACTAGTCCTGCACCCGTAGGGTTCCCCGTTCAACACCATGAAACGACAACTTTTAAAACTTAACTTCAATATTTTTTCATAAATATCATTTCCTATAACTACAGTAAGTCCAAATTTTACATAAAAGCCTTACCTTAAATTAGGGATGAATTTCAACTCCACCCCACCCACGATCCGCTCCGGTAGATTTGGAGAGAACTTCCCCAGAAGCGTTGTGGTGGCCTCAGATCGTCGATCCAGCGAACAGCGGAGTCAAAATCAAAGAAAGAGGAGAGAGAAACTGTAGGGAGGAGAGAGTGTGATGATTTTCTGATTTTTCTACGTAAAAATCAAGTTTATACTATGGACTTCGTTGAACGAGCCACGTCGCCTCATCGACGAGGTCAAGAGACAATTTGTCAACGAACTCTCCCCTTCATCGATGAAATTCAGAGGCCCAAAATATCCCCTCGGTATCTTCTCGTTGATGAGGAACACCTTCGTCGACGAGCCTATACTTCGTTCTTTTGTTTCTTTTTTCCATTTCCCTTTCTCTTTATTATTTAAATACCATTATTTTTCAGGTCATTACACCCAACTCATTCTCTCCTCCAGCATCCACGCCTTTACCTCTGTGATCCATCCTGAAGATAGGACAGAGGCAAGTTTAAAATCTCCACATATTAACATAACTGGCACAATTATAAAACAAGAATCCAGATTAATATTCAAATCCTCAATTAAACATCCAATACCCAATTAACCACAATCATCTTAACCTTCAAGTTCTAATTCCAAATTTTAGTTTCTCTACTTGAAAACATTACCATCGATGGATTTACCATGGTTTTCTGAAATCGTCGACTGATTCAGAAAATCACAGAAGTCCGTCAAGGGATTTCTACCTCCAAGTCATGAAACAATACTCAAATTCCTATCAATACCTTAATCTACCTGTTTTTTTTTTACCCTCATCCTAACTCGAACCTATACTCTGGTATTAATCCTCATAAAGTCTGCATAATCTATAACCTAAAGCTCTAATACCACTTTGTCATGCCTCGGACCTGCTAGGTAGGGCTCGATGTGTGATGAGACCATTCACCATCTCTGATACCATTCACGCAACAGAAAATAATAAACAACCTTAAATAAAATACTAGATTACTGTATATATATATATAACCCCAAAAGGAGTATCCATCCACATATATTATATAACTAGAAATTCTAAACATAATTTTACAAATAGCTGTTCCAACTACCACAAAAAATTTACTCAAAATTCTTAGCCATGCCCCGGACTTTTCTAAGCTCAATCACATGAAAGACCTGAAAAGATAATAATTCGCTAGAGTGAGACACCTCTTAGTAAGGAAGAAATAAACTATAGCAGTGTGTGGTAGAAGAGTTTATATATATATATATATATATATATATATATATATATATATATATAGACATTTCTTAATCCACCACAACAGAGCATACACATACATATCCAAACAGACAAACATAAATATTTATCGGCAAAAGTTCCTAATGATAACGAAGATTGCACGCCCATACATGTACCTTCCCTCTGCTCTGATGTCGTTTGTACCTGTATCCTTTGATTCTGGTGTGGCTACAACTGATACTGATCAGAGCACTCACCTTTCACTGTAAGCCCCCGGGCAAAGAGATTTACTTTGCTATAAATATTCACACATATTCATATCAATCATTTTATATAGTCTCAAACATATACACCACATTTCATTCATACAGGAAAACAATACATTCCATTTTTCTCAGTACATGACCCACATAGGACAACTGCATACTACACTGTACATGACCCACATATTACTACTACGTACTATCTCGGTACATGGCCCACATAAGACTACTGCGTACTACCCAATATATGGCCCACATAGGACTACTGTGTATGACACAGCACATGGGCTACATAAGGCAGCTATGTATGTCACAATACATGGCCCACATAGGACAACTGCGTACTACACAATACGTGGCCCACATAGGGCAGCTACATATTTCACTGTACATTTATGTTCACAACAGACAATATTCTCAATCAGGCAGTATTCATAACCGAATAGTATTCACAACCAGACAATATCCACAACCAATCAGTATTCACAACCAGGCAGTACTCACATCTAGACAGCACTAACAAGCAGACGATATTCACAATCGTACAGTATTTACAACTAGATAATTAAGAAGAATTATTTTCCTATCACACAATTTTTCCCAATTATGATTTATAATCAAAATCATTATTTTCAATTCCCTAACTATTCAGAAAATCATACTATAATTATACGGTTCCTATACTCTAAAATAAACGATTCAAATTTAATAAAAAAACCTAGTATAATTTATTCCCATTACCTATTCCTTGAAGTTTGTTGGCTTTACAAGGTTTAAAATCTTGTTATATTGTTTTGATGCTAACAAACAAGTGAAATTTAATGTATTTGTATGAGTAATGATATTTCAGGGTTCATATATGTGAAAGTAAGGTCAAAGTGCCCACAAGGATCAAATATGATGGAAGCAAGGTCAAAGTACTCACAAGGATCAAATGAAGCTTAAATGAGCCAAGGCATGAATTACTTGTTGAAGAATATGAGGACATGAATGAGTTGTTGAAAGCTAAGGCATATTAAATTCAAAAGAGCCAAAGAAAGGCAAAGTAAGAAAGTTCAAAGAATATGGAAGCTTGAAGAAAAGATGGATTCAATCCAAGGACAAAGCATGAAGACTCAAGAACTTAGAATGTTAATATTTTAGAAGTCTCATGTAAGTAATGTTTAAAATATCGTTTGAAATATTTTGAAACTCTTAGGTTAACTTCTTAGACCTAGATACTTTTTAAAATACCTGAAAAATATTTTTATAAATTCAAAAATTATTTTAAAAATGTTAGAATCATTTTTTGGAATAAAGAGCACCAAATAAAGTTTTTTCCCAAATGCTGTCAGTTTTTATATACCCACATTGAAGTGAATTTTTCTCTGTCAAAAACTCATTATTTTAAAGAGTGGTATACATGGAAGTTTTAGGATTTTCTCTTAGCTTTCTTTTGACATCAATAATACCTAATTTGGAGTTATACAGAAGAATTTATAGCCAAAACACTGAAACGGAGTCACTGATGTCAGACATTTAAAAACTGTTCAACAGGCAAATTTTTAAAATTATAATGTTTTAAATTATAGCCGTTTGAACCTTAAATATTCTAATAAATAGGAAAACTCTTTAAGGAAACTTTTTCAAGTTTGAAAGCCTATAAATACATGGTTTTGCAAATCAAAATACACCTAAGAATTGAAAAATCTGTTTTGAGAAGCTAAAAGTACTCTTGTTCTTCCTAAGTTCTCTTGCTCACTCATTGAAAAATTCTTTTGCTGAGAACTCTGAAGTGCTGATCCTTCTTCCTTTGAATTTCTACTACTAATCCTCTTCTAAGAAGGATATTAGTGAATTCTAGACTTGAGCTTCATTCTATTTCCTATTGATATTTTACATTAAAGTATATAGTGCTGAAATTGTACTAACTTGCTCTTTAAGAGAGTATACTTGTACGCAGATTTTATCTTGTGTTTCTTGTAGTTCATTGACGTTCCAAGGTGTTTGGATCGTTGGCTAAGCAAGGGGATATTGTTTAGAGAGGCAGACTCTAGACTATGTAAGGAGTGACCGAACGAGGGAATATCGTTTGGAGAAGGCGGGCTCTAGCCTTAACCAAGGAATGTTGTAATCGGTTTTGTTCCACCCGTCAATGGAACAGGTTTAGTGAATCCTTTGGTGGTTTGCCAAAGGCGAGGACGTAGGCTGGGTATAAGTCGAACCTCGTAAAAATCTCCGTCTCACTCTCTCTTTCCCTATTCTTTATTTTCAGTTCATATACAACTGCATGGATGATTTAAATATCTAAATTATACATACTACGCATATTTGGAAATCAAGTAAACTTAAAGTCCAATTTTGATTTGGGTTGCAGAAACCGAAAGGGAGTACGTTGGTTACACCATATCTTGCGTAAATCATACGGGAGTACGTTACTTGGTTAACACCCCAAAGATAAATTTACCAAGAGTTTATTTGAATTCTAAATATTTGGAAAGAGTGATTGGATTTATTTATACAGGGCTTTACTTCAGCAAACATAAATTATAATTCATAATCACAAGGCTTATATAAACAAACAAACTATCTCAAGATCTTATATTACCAAAGTGCTGAATACTTTATATCTTGGTTTGATTGTTTGTTGTTTAACTTGTACTTGGCAAATAAATTGATTGTTTGGTTTGAAGATTGTGTTTAATTGATTGGATAAAAGAATTAAGTTCTTGATTGATTAAAGAATTAAAAAAACAAGTCAAGAATTGGTTAAAAGAAATAAAAGAAGTTTAAGGTATTTTAAAAGGAATCAAAAGAAATTTTTAGAATCCAATTCACCCCCCCTCTCTTGGGAAGCTATTCCTAATTTCAAAGTTCTTTCCAAATCAATCGAAAAACAGAACCCTGTAATCCAAAAATCCTAACTTAATCAGTTCAACCCCAAAATATTTATCATTTAATATCTCCTAGGCCCACGCACTCCCAATAATTAATTTAATATTAAAAATATCCTCCTTACCCTAATTTTGGAGTGGTGCCCAAGAACTCCAAATCAAGTTTCTGCTCTAGCTAACTTGGAGAGAATCACGCCAGCTACCTCGTGATGGTTTCTGATCATCAAATCGGGCTATATCTGGGCCAGAATCGAAGAGAGAAGGTGGTAAGGCTGAACCCTTGAGAGAAAGAGCGAGAGGAGAGAGAATTTTCAAGTTGAAATGGATCCAGGGCCTATTTCTAGGCTGGAGTTCGTCAAAGAGTCTAAAAGGTTCGTCAACGAACCAAAGAAGAACATTCATCGATGAGAACATCGGGTTTGTCAATGAAGCGTTTTAAAACCTGAATTTTCCCTGCTCTCTGTAATTCCTTGTCGATGAGACACGTGTACTCGTTCGTGAGACCAAGAAGGGTGTTCGTTGACGAGGAAAACAAGTTTGTCGACAAGTCCCTGCTTAATGCCCCTTTTTTAAATTTCTTTTGCCCTTCTTTTCTTTCTCCTTATTTATTTCCCCTTTTTCTTTTATTTATTTTATTTTCTTGGTTCGCATTATTACAGCATGTATAAAGGATCTTCCAACCAATGCATTTGATGAATTCACACAAGTATGGGAATAAGTTCCTCTAGGGCGGTCTTGATTAAATGTGGCAAGTAAGTGAGAAGATGTTAGGGTGAAGAACCCGACACCTCAGCAAGGGCTGGATTCCTTTCTTATAAGATTAGTTCACTCCACACTTCTAGCGTTAGTTCTTCAAATATGTGGGATGTTTGATCATGACACTCTTCCTCACGTATGAGAGTAAACCAATTATCTTGAGTGAATTTTGAGGGAATAAACTAGTGAGGTTGAGTCAAGATGACCGTTCTGTAGGTGCCTCCAAGCTTTCTGAGTGAGACAAATCACATCCTTTATACATGCCCTATGACGTGGTCTATCTATACTTGGATTTACATGCTAATATTAACTTGAATTATAATCATGGGTTGATTCCTTGTGAGTGGTGTCTTGAGATAGCTGTGTTGTGTTGAGTTTTGTATGATTGAAATGCTGCAGAATGTGTGTATAATGGAGTTGTATATGAAGGAATCTGTATGTAATAAGGTTATATCTCTGTATGTAAAATGGTATAATTATGCTGCATGTGTTCTTATATTTTTTTTATTGCACTGGTGTTTGTGGGTATCACCCTGGAAACCCTCACGAGACTAGAACTCGCCCACTAGGATCAACCTTGGGGTTTAAAGCCTTGTTGCATACGGTAAATGCAATCGTACTTCCCGCGAAAGAGGATATAGGTAGGATTTGGTAGTTTTCTTAGATTTTGCTTTACTCGAGGACTAGCAAAGTGTAAGTTGGGGGTTGTGATGAGTCACTAAAATACATGATTTTAGACCCTCATTTACCTTTGTTTATCCTTATTTTATTATGTATTTACCTAGAGTTATCATTGTTTAGAGTTATGCAATGTTTGTTTGTTTTTTCTGAAAAAATAGGTTAAAACCATGGAGTTGGGCATTACAAGAAGCCAAGGAGGATTTGGAGGATTCAAAGCTCGAATTCAGACGTTCAGCTAGGCTTCAAAAGCTTTAGATCATAAATAGACAAGAAGATGATGCTTGACCATGTGGCGCGACCAGCAAACCACAGCGATGACTTAGTCTTTAATTGCAAACTCCAAGGTTCAGACTGAGATCAAAAGGCTACAAGGTTCAACCAAGTGCGCGACCAAGTGACACTCTGGAGCTACCATGTCGAGATACTGAGACAGAACTAAAATTCAAAACTACTGAGAGTCTCGACAAAGTGTTCGACCAAGAGACCTTCCGAGGTGCCTATGTCAAGATATTAAGATTTCCTAAAGATCGAGATACTGTAAGTCTTGACCATCAGCTCGACCATCAAGACCCTAAGGCGTGACAAAGTCAAAGAAATTAACGATTCGAATCCCTGACTTCCCATGAGATCTGACTAGGGCACGCACAAGAATACTAGAGGAGTGACTTGGTCGACAGCAATGATTTGCTTCCCGAGATTAGCTACAAACTTTCCTAACTTGTAAAAAAACCCTTGTAAACCCTGGAGCCTATAAGTATTGGCTACAAACAAAAGCTCTGAGTTCCTTTTTGGCCTCTCTTAGGTTAGTGACAGACATAGGAAGTCATTGAGAGCCAAGTTAGAATAGGAGTAGAGTAGTGTCGATTCGTGTATGGAGTATCCGACGACCTGTGACAACCGACGGTGTTCATACAACAACTGTGTATATTAGGATCTTCTTTTGTACTTCCTAGAATTAGTGATAGACGTGATGAATGCAAAGGGATGATATTTTTACATGCTTTCATTTTCAACTTTCCTTTACTGCTTTCATTTATGGTTTAGATTGTGATGATGTTTAGTGACAAGATTAGCACCTCTATTGCTTCAATCAGGTACACAAATTAGGCGGCAGTCTCCTATAGAGGTTCTTGTGATCGTTGTGCTAGAGTATACTCTAGTCCCCGATCGTGCTCCGGATGGCTAGTGCACCCTTGCTACTCTATACCCTCAAACGGTTCCTTGGATTGTTTAGCCGGGTTCCGGTTAGTTTAGTACGGTAAACTCACTGAACTTGGAGTAAGTAGAACAACATCCTAAACTATACTCATGTCCAAACACTATTTTGTAGGAGTAGATATAATATAGATTTACTTGCTTTCATTTAATTGCTTTCGAGTAGTTGGTTAGATTTCACCCATTGAAAAATACCAACTTTTACTTCTTTTTCATAACAAGGCTATAATAAACTAATCTGAAAGTGGTTTGATAACTGCACTTTAAGTCTCCATGGATCGATACCCAACTTACCCACTTTCTACTGAACTTGGGTTAGTTAGGTTTTATAAATATTATTTTTGATAGTTAAGGACCCAAGCCTTGGTGAGCCTACCAACTGCTATAGGGTGGTGCCCTTCGGATTAAAGAACACAGAACCACGTATGAAAGGCTGGTGAATAGAATATTTAAGGACTTTCTAGGGAAGACCCTGGAAGCTTACATTGATGATATGCTAGTAAAACGCTTAAAGGCGGAGGAGCACTACAGGGATTTGAACGGAGCATTCGAGCTGCTACGTAGGTACCAAATGAGATTAAATATTGCTAAATGTGTATTTGTTGCCTTTGTAGGAAAATTTTTAGGGTTTATGGTAACCCACAGGGGGATAGAAGCTAACCCTGACAAAATACGAGCGTTGATGGAAATGAAAGCTTCCTAAATGAAAAAAAAGGTGCAAGTCCTTACCAAGAGGATCACTTTGTTGAATAGGTTTGTCTCATGTTCATGAGATAAGTGCTTGCCATTCTTTAAAAAAATATGAAAGGTGGGAGGATTCGAATGGGGAGAAGAACAGAGTAAGTCTTTTGAACAACTTAAATAGTACCTTGGTTCTCCTCCCCTCTTGACGAAAACAAAAACTAGAGAAGACCTTTACTTGTACGTGGCCTTTGTTGGTGTATATATGTGCAATGCCCACCTCCCACAAGTTAATTGGCACACTTACCTAATGTATGGTTCAAATGAGGTCGAAGCGATAGACCGCAATGGTACTACGAAGACAGAAGACGTTCCCCTCCGAGACATGGGGGTCCAGGGGCAATGCCCCCCGAGACGGTATGGCTTATCTAGTGTGAACAGTGGGCACGATATGTCAAAGACAACCACTAATGTCAAAGACGGCCACTAATGTCAAAGTCGGCCACTAATGTCAAAGTCGGCCATGGTAGGTGAGCTACCACCACCTACACCTATGTGCTTCATCCACGAATTAGAGACTATAAATAAGACCCCCCCCCCACCGGAGCACTACACACATCTCGACTGCAAGATTGTGTCCTCTTTTGTTTTTCTATTTGTTGTCCTTTCGCCATTGAAGCTTATTTAGTGAGTGTATGGTTAGATAAATTGTTGTAATTCAATTATTGTAAGAAAACTTTGTGTTATCTCTTCAATTGTTTCTTCAAAATAGATCTTGGTGTTGTTATTCTACATGGTATCAAAGCTTAAGGCTACTAAGAAGAAACAACTATAATTGTTGAGACGTTGCAATGGCAGGAACTTCATCTTCTACTACTACATCTCCACCAAAACTTCGGATACATCCACTAGCATTCACAGAAGGAAAGCTAGATGGCACAAACTATGCTTTGTGGAAGTTCAAGATGAGTGTTATTCTAGATTCATATGAACTACTTGATATAGCTGAAGGTATGGATCCAGAACCGATTAGCATGCCTGATCCCACCAATCCTAAAGTAATCATCCCTCCAGATGCTGCTCTCGTCGAAGCATAGAAAAGGCATAATGCAGATGCACTTTGTGCTATTGTCACAAGTGTATCTGATTTTGTACTTACGTTGATCCAGTATACATCCAAAGCTGTAGATGCTTGGAATGGTCTAAAGAATCAATATGAAATAAGGAACTAGACACTCATTTAGAACTTGGAGAATCAACTTGCTGCAGAAAAGCTACATGAACAAGAATTGGCAAACATATTCATCACCAGAATAAAAAATCTATGTGATCAGATGGTGACAGTGGGAATAGCAAAGACCAGTGAGGAGTTAGCTCGAAGATGCATTCGAGTGCTGCCATCAAAATATGATAGTCTAGTAACTGCTCTTAACACGCAGATTAGAAATCATGCACTAACCTGTGAGGAATTCTGTGCTTTACTGCTAGAGGAGGAGATGAGGCTGAGAACTAGAGAAAATGAAAGCAGTTGTGCTTTCATCGTACAGATCAAAGGCAAGGAAAATAATGTTGAAAAGAAGAAGGGAAAGAACAAGAAGAGATTTTTTGGTACATGCTACTACTGCAACAAAAAGGGGCATGCAACCAAGGATTGTAGAAAATGTATCCATGATGAAAAGAACGGCACGTTGAAGCCTATGTGGAATGTCATATAGGTAGCAAATTGTGCTAAACCAAAATTAGGTCTTTTCATGGTTACAGAAGAAATGTGCTCAACTGCTCAACTAGTACTAGGAGATTGCTCATAGGTACTTAATAGTGGAGCTTCCTAACATATGACCAGCAAAAAGGACTGGTATGTTCCCTTAAGCCTCTACATGAACCTATGAATGTGATTGTCAGAAATAATGCAAAGTGTCTAGGAGAGGGCACTGGCTCCATTTCCTTAAAAACCATGAATGTCCAAGGTAAAACCCTTTCAGATGTCCTTTATGTTCCTTAAATTAAAAGGAATATTTTATCTGTAGCTGCTATGTGATACCCCATGGATGAAAGACTTAAAAAGATTAGATGTTACTACCCATATCAACAAGGTGCACCTTTCTTTTCGGAAACTTTCCCATAAGAACTCCATAGTTAAGCATGCTTAGCTTGGAGCAATCTTGGGATGGGTGACCACTTGAGAAGTTTTCTCAGGAAGTGTGTGAGTGAGGGCAAAACACATTGAAAAGGACACGTGTTAGTTTGTGGGGCCAATCATTAGTCTGATAAGGCCTGCGCCCCTGTTGTATGGGCTAGGTGGAGGAGGAGAGACGTAGTGCTCCCTAGCAGACCCAGGTTGGGGCGTTACAAATGGTATCAGAGCCAACACCCAGCCGGAAGTGTGATGAAATTCACATCGCCTGGGTTTAGAAATGTGGGTTCGCAACGAGGACGTTGCGTTCTATAAGTGAGGGAGAATGTGATACCCCATGGATGAAAGATTTAAAAAGATTAGATGTTACTACCCATATCAATAAGGTGCACCTTTCTTTTCAAAAACTTTCCCGTAAGAACTCCATAGTTAAGCGTGCTTGGCTTGGAGCAATCTTGGGATGGGTGACCACCTGGGAAGTTTTCTTAGGAAGTGTGTGAGTGAGAACAAAACACACTGAAAAGGACACGTGTTGGTTTGTGGGGCCAGTCATTAGTCTGATAAGGCCTGCCCACCTGTTGTCTGGTCCAGGTGGAAGAGAAGAGACGCAGTGCTCCCTAGTAGACCCAGGTTGGGGCGTTACATGCTATCATTGACCTTGACTATGAAGTACAATTTATGAAAACAAAAGCTGAGATCATTGATAGCAATGGTAGCATTATGGGAGAAGGTATTCAAAAGAATAACCTGCATGAGTTTGTTGCATTTGCCGCAACAACTAGAGATACAACAAGCAGACTTTGGCATGAAAGGTTTGGACACATCTCCTATGCAATTTTGAAGGAGATGCAAAGAAAGGAAATGGCGGTTGCTCTGCCTATAGTAGTTGATACTGCAGAGCCTTGTGAAGCTTGCATGTTAGGCAAGCAACATCATATATCATTTCCTAAATAGAGCAACAACAAATCAAACCTTCTTTTAGAGCCGGTTCATGTAGATCTCTGTGGTAAAATGACTACTTATGCACTAGGAGGATCTTTCTATTTTATATTGTTAGTTGACGATTATAGTAGAAAGATGTGGGTGTACTTTCTTCGTGATAAGGATGAGGCTTTTGTAAAATTTAAAGTGTGGCATAGAATTGTTGAAAATGAGATAGGTTTGCAGTTAAAGAAACTTCGAACAGATCGAGGAGGCAAGTTCACATTAAGGGAGTTCAACAATTATTGCAGTGCATTTGGCATCAAGCTCCAATTGTCGGCACCAAAAACTCCACAACAAAATGGTGTTATGGAATAAAGAAATCACACTACGATGGAGATGGCCAGAGCAATGATGAAGGCACAAGGCCTTCCAAAATCATTTTGGGCAGAAGCTAGCAATACAACTGTGTATATCCTCAAACGATGCTGCACTAAAGTTTTGGGGAACAAAACACCTCATGAGGCTTACTCTAGTAAGAAACCCTCTATTTCTCATCTTAGAACATTTGGTTGCAGATGTTTTGTGCATGTTCCATATGAAAGTCAAAGGAAGTTAGATGACAAGAGTCGAAAGTGCATCTTCTTGGGATACAGTACAGAATCGAAGGCATATCTTTTGTATGATGTAGAGGCAAAGAAGATCGTCACAAGCCGAGATGTGGTATTTGATGAAGGACCACACTCAGTGGGAGATAGAGATCGGCCCACTTTATCATCAACAGATAAAGTAACCCACCATATGCTTCACTCAGAGTAGTAGATCGAGGTGAATGATGAAGAAATTCAAAACCAGCCTGTTGTACCAGTAGCACCTTTTTAGAAGCCACACCCTAGGTGGGTACAACAACTCTTTGACTAAGGCAATCCAAAACTTGTGAATCAAAGTTCACAACCTAATGGACCTTGAAGGTCGAAAAGAATAGAGAAACAACATCGATCAGTAGAACACTTGGTAAATATGGCCTTAATGGCTGATATAATCAGTACAGTTAAGGAACCAAGTAGCCTAGATGAAGCACTGGTTAATCCAAAGTGGAGAATAACTATGAAGCTGAATATGAAAGTATCATACAAAAAGATACTCGGGAGATTGTGGATTGTCCCCCTCAAAGGAAGGTAATCAACACGAAGTGGATATGGAAGGTAAAATATAAAGCTAATGGTACTTTAGAGAAGTACAAAGCACGCATTGTTGCACAAAGATTTTCTCAAGTGGAAGGTTTTGATGTTACTGAAACCTTTGCACCAACAGCTCACATGGAAACAATTCGTCTGGTTTTGGCTATTATTACACATAGAAGTTGGGTGCTTTTTCAAATGGACGTGAAGTCTACATTCCTCAATGGTCATCTTAAAGAGGAGATTTATGTGATGCAACCACTTGGGATTGAATTTCCAAATTCAGACAAAAAAGTGTGCAAGTTGAAGAAAGCCTTGTATAGGCTGAAACAAGACCCTAGAGCTTGGTACTAGAGGATTGATTCTTTCTTCACCATTTATGGATTTTGCAGAACTACCTCTGATGCAAATTTATATGTACTGAAGGAGAATGAGATGTATGGAATAATTGTACTATATGTAGATGATCTAGTGCTTACAGGTGACCATGAGGATAAGATCAACAACATCCGTGAAGGCCTATGCTCAGAATTCGAGATGACAGACTTGGGGCTACTCCACTTCTTCTTAGGAGTTAAAGTGTGGCAGCATCCAGGAGAAATCTTTATTTCTCAACAACGATATGCTCAAGAGTTATTGAAGGCATTTGGGATGGCAGAATGCACTCCAGTAGTTACTCCAATGGAAGTAAACATTAAGTTCTCCATTGAAGATCCCTCTCCACTTGTTGATACAAAGAGGTACAGAAGCCTAATTGGGAGTTTGGTGTACCTGTGCAACACAAGGCCTGATATCAGTTTTGTAGTTGGTATTCTGTGTAAATTTTCAAATAAGCCATGAGAAATTCATTGGAAGGCTGGAATGAGGATCCTCAAGTAATAAAAGGGACTCCTCATTTTAGCATCTCTTATACATTAGGGAACTCCCTAATTGGATATTGTGACTCTGATTGGGCAGGAGATATTGATTCCAAAAAGTCAGTTTTTGGATATTGTTTTCTCTTTGGGAATGGAATTATCTCATGGAGAAGCAAGAAGTAGCCAACAATGTTGCTATCATCCACAGAAGTTGAGTACAAGTCAGCTTGTCTCACCTTATGTGAAGCTGTCTGGATAAGAAGACTTCTTGCTGATATTGGGATAACGATAAATGCTACAACTCTGATTCACTGTGACAATCAAAGTTGCATAGCTATCAGTAAGAACCTGATGTTCCATACAAGAACCGTGCACATTGAGATTCAGTATCACTACATACGAGAACTCATTAAGGATGAAGTTGTTGAGATGGAGTATTACCCAACAAAAGATCATCATGCAGATATCTTCACTAAAGCATTAGGTAGTTCCGACTTCCTGAAGCATCGGGATGCTCTTAGTATTGGTTCAAGAGCATAGGTGGACACTGAGGGGAGGGGGGTGTTGGTATATATGTGTGCAATGCCCACCTCCCACGAGTTAATTAGCACGATTACTTGACGTATGGTTCAGATGAGGTCAACGCAGTAGATCGCAATGGTACTATGAAGACAGAAGATGTTCCTCTCTGAGACACGAGGGTCCGAGGGCAATGCCCCTGATCGCGGGTATAGGGAGCAATGTCCCCAAAGATGGTATGGCCTACCTAGTGTGAATAGTGGGCACGGTATGTCAAAGATGGCCACTAATGTCAAAGATGGCCACTAAGGTCAAAGTCAGCCACTAATGTCAAAGACAGCCACTAATGTCAAATTCGGCCACTAATGTCAAAGTCGGCCATGGTAGGTGAGCTACCACCACCTACACCTATGTGCTTCTTCTATGGGCTAGAGGCTATAAATAAGACCCCCCCCCCCCCACCGGAGCACTACACACATCTCGACTACAAGATTGTGTCCTCTTTTGTTTTTCTATTTGTTGTCCTTTTGCCATTGAAGCTCATTTAGTGAGTGCATGGTTGAATAGATTGTTGTAATCTAATTTTTGTAATAAAACTTTGTGTTATCTCTTCAACCATTTCTTCAAAATAGATCTTGGTATTGTTATTCTACAGCCTCTACTCAGCACATGGTAAGCGCAGTACGGGTCTGGAAAGAAGGTAGGCAACACAAGCTCATATATTATACAAGCTAGGTATTACGTGGAACAGAGGTTGACTATACAACAGCAAAGAAGGTGGCCTTCGCTATCATCTGTGCAGCCTGAAGGTTGAGACCTTATTTCCAAGCCCACAAGGTGATTGAGCTGTCCAACTTGCCACTGAGGCAAATTTTTTAGTGGCCAGAAACCTAAGGAAGAATGATAAGGTGGTCAATTGAATTGGGGGAATTTGACATACACTACAAACCAAGGCTTGCCATTAAAGCCCAGGTCTTGGCTGATTTCATGGTGGAGCGACTCTTGGAAAGGTTGGAGGAATCAGATGTTTGGATACGGTACGTAGACGAGTCATCCAATTAAGCCAGAGGAGAAGCAGGATTAATCCTTACAGCTCTATATGGCTCTGAAATCTTACATGCATTGTGGTTGGAGTTTGCGATGACCAATAATGATGCTGAGGATAAAGCCTTGCTGGCGGGGCTACGGCTATCGGCATCTCTTGGGGTGGAATGACTTCAGGTATCAAGTGATTCCCAACTTGTGGTTGAACAGGAATACATTTATACATTCATTCAATTCGACTTCCAACACATACCTCGAATAGAAAATACAAAAGTTGATGCATTGGCGAAACTAGCCTCAACTTCAAAACCAAATTGGGAGAATGTTGTCTATCTGGAAAGAATAGGGAAACCTACTGATGAGGAGATCAGTGTTAAAGTGGTTGTAGTAGAATAAAATGAAGAAGATTGAAGGACCACCTTGATACAGTATCTTCGAGATGGATCTCTACCTGATGACAAGAAGAACTCGTTGAAGATAAGAAGAAAAGCAACCAAGTACACACTGGTAGACCAAGAGCTGTATAGGCGATCCTTGACACTACCCTATTTAAGATGTCTAGGTATCAATGAAGGGGAATACATACTGAGAAAAATCCATGAAGGGGTATGTGGGAACCATTTGGCCAGCAGAGGTCTAGCCCACAAGGCTTTGTGACAAGGTTTCTATCGGCCCACTATAAGAAAAGACGCAATTGAATTGGTAAATGGTGCGACAAGTGCCAAAAGTGTGCCAACATACCATACCTACCAGCCAGCACGTTGTCCCCCTTAACAAGTCCATGTCCCTTCGCCGAATGGGGACTTGACATTCTGGGGCCATTCCCACAAACAATTGGCCAGTGGAAGTTCCTACTGGTGGCCATTAATTACTTTACAAAATAGGCGGAAGTTGAGCCATAGTGATAGATCATGGGAGGAAGTTCGATAACAACCACTTCAATAGTTTTTGCGCTGATCTTGGTATAAAGCTGCTCTTTGCGTCTGTTGCACACCCACAAAATAATGGGCAGGTATAAAACATGAACATGATGATACTATAGGGGCTAAAGACACATTTGGAGTCATCACATGGTAAATGGGTGGAAGAGCTCCCATCCATCACATGGGCATACCATACAACTCGGAGGACAGCAACGAGGGAAACCCCTTTCCTGATCATCTTTGGGGTAGAGGTGGTCATCCCTGCAGAGATAGGAATCCTTTCTAAAAAGAGTCAGCATTTCAACAAAGAAGGGAATAGTGAGGAAGTAACAGCAGAGTTAGATTTATTAGAAGAGAAGCAAGATCAGGCCTAGATCAAGTTTACGGCTTATCAACAAAGGGTGGCTAGATACTACGACGCTCGAGTAAAAGCATGAACTTTTAAGGAGGGAGATCTAGTCCTAAGAAGGATATAAAACAACCTTGTAGAACCAAGACCAAGCAAGCTAAAGCCCAACTGGGAAGGGCCATACCATATAGCAACGGAGATCAAGCCAGGGGCATTCACATTAAAGGATTTAAAAGGTAAAGAGATTAAAAACACATGGAATGCTGAAATTCTGAAAAAGTACTATTCATAAATTTTTATTGCTTCAAAAATCAAATTACATGCTAAAAAGATGCTAGTTATAAACTTGTACACCTCAAAAAGTTACATAGCAATAAAACTTTAGCACCAATCCTTTGGTCACTAGCTTCACTACCCCCTCCATCGTCCCTTTCAACCTCCTCCCCTAACAGAGGACTCGCATTACCAAAACCAAGTGAGGAAATTCCAGTCAAACAAAGATCAGGATGCATACCCCTAACTTGCTCCCGGCACCACCGGAAGCCCATGTGGTACGATTGAGAATTGTCCACCATGAATTGGTCGGAGTTGTGGTAATCTGACACCGCAGTGCTAGCACCAGCACTGGTAGCAAGAGGAAGCTCTTCGCTCTGGATCCAAGCAATCTCCTCTTGGAGAGCTTTCTCTTACACAATAGCATCATTCAGGTCCTTTTGTAGAACCAAATTATGTTCCTTGGCCTCTATGGAGACCTGATACATCTCAGCCACCTTATCTTCCATGGAATGATTTATGGCTGCCAGCTAAGAATAAAAACAAAATCATAAGAAAATAGTAAAGAGCAGCAAATATAACCTAAAAATCAACATTAAAAGGCTACTTGGTAAGTAGTTTGTTGAGCAGTAGCAGCAAGGCTTTTAGGGAGCATTATTTTCAACTCCAAAGCTTCCTCTTGGGGTATGGCACGTTGGAGGGCACAAGCAGAATGCAGAGGGTTATGCAGAGCTGGCTCCAACTCGGAGATAGTAACGGCGGGTGGAGGTGCATGGGTTGGAAGCTGCTCGTCATTCGTCATAGGTATATCTTCCAGTTGAGATGACTCTGCTTATGAGTTCTTCTTCTTCTTTCTTCTCACCCTCTCCCTTTTCTTTTGAGACGACACATTCTCAAAACAACTCCAATTCATACCTAAAAAGAAAAGGGGGTAAGGACTAGATAAGACAGGCATATAGATTACAAAAAAGCTTATGAGAGGCAAAGACTAGAAGGAATGGGACTGAGGTTGCACTCCATAAGGACTCGCTTCCTGAGCAGCTCAAAGTGGGGAACAATCCCTTGTCAGGCACCAGATCGAAGTCAAACAGATGTCAGGCCCATAAAAATTCAGCTCCACCGAGGCAAAAAAGAACCAGAATTTCAAATTGTGGATGAATGAATTACGGGGGCTGAACAGTTTGAAATCGAGGAGGCAGTTGAAATAGAACACCTCCTCTTCTATGGTATGTTTACTCATTTGATAGTAGCATGAAAACAAGGCAACTGTGGGCTAGTAACCCCTTCGGATGAGAAGTGCAGCAAAGCACACTAAGGTTAAGTAAGAGTTGGGGGCCAACTGGTAGGGAGCTATGTTATAGAATTGTAACACATTAGAAAAGAAAAGGAGGAAAGGTAGTCATAGACCAAGATCAAGATAATTTGTATAAAGGTAGATTTTATTAGGACCTGGCTATTAGGCAGTCTCAGAGCTGGTAGGTGGCCTCAAGTGGATGTTGTCCGGAATGTAATACAATCGGTGAAAGTCATGCAAATCTCCCTAGCATAGGTTTGACTTAGAATTACTCACACTAGTGGGGGGTGTGGATTAAGCCTCAGAGGACTCCATAAAGGGAGATAAAGGAGATAAGGCTTTAGAGGGCAAAATAAAAAAAAACAACTTGTGTTTTTCGAAGAAGAGAATCAAAAAGCATACCTGCAACAAACTATGAAGAACATACAAAGAACACTCAAAGAACATGTGAAAAATGCGAAGAACATATGAAGAACCAAGCCATAATATAATATACACACGCAAAGACAATGCCAAGAAGAACATACAAAAGAGAAACTCCAAAAGAGGAGAGCATGCCTAATAGGCATAAGAGACACTTTTGTTGGAGACAAGGAAAGAATGAGTAGGTAAGTCCCCTTTTATAGAGCAGAGCAGAAGGCCGAAATCACTAAAAGGCGTGGATCCCAAAACAAAATATACAAGTCTCGTGCAAGCAAAAATTCCAAGAAGGATGTGTATCCCTAACAAACACACTTCCCAAATAGGTACGAACATCAAACAAGTGTAAGACACACTTCCCAAACAGGTACAGACATCGAGAAGATGCTTAAGGACACGCTTACCACACATCCCAAGAAAGGTGCATATCTCGAACGAGCACGCACCCTAAAGAAGATCTCGGAATCTTGCAAATACAGCCCAAATGATTAGTAAAGCTCATAAGGACTTTGAATAATGCAACTGATGAGCATAGCTCAAGAGGCGAAATAAAATTGGCCCAACTAATGAGCAAAGCTCATAAGGCCCTCGGATAGCCCAACTAATGAGCACAGATCATGAGGCGAAAGAAAAGTGGCCCAACTAATGAGCAAAGCTCATAAGGCCCTCAGATAGCCTAACTGATGAGCATAATTCATGAGAAAAAACAAAATTGGCCCAACCAATGAGCAAAGCAAGTCCCTCAAATAGCCTAACAATTGAGCACAACTCATAAGGCGAAAGAAAATTGGCCCAATCAATTAGCAAAGCTCAGAATGCCCTCGAATAGCCCAACGGATGAGAACAACTCATAAGGCGAAAGAAAATTGGCCCAACCAATGAGTAAAGCTCATGAGGCCCTTAGATAGCCCAATGAATATGTAACGCTCCAACCTGCCACGTGGGCTTGGGGTGCTACTTTAGTGACGTATGTGTACCTAATACCATAATCAGTAATATAAATGTAGCGAAAACGAATAAAATATCCTCCATAATCTATTACCAGAGCTCTAAAGTACCTTTATAGACAATAGTCTCCAATTATTCATATTACGACCCATTATAATAGTACAACCAAAAACAACTCATTCCAAACACCCATATTACATACTCAGGGCTTCAAACCAAACTTATATATAGTAGAGTTCTTACTAACTCTCACAAAAACTAACTGGCTATCACCCCGCCCCAGAGTTCGCTAAACTCAACCTCAAGATGGTCCTTAAAAAATAATTTGAATGTTGGGGTGAGACACTTCTCAGTAAGAAAGATTAAGTTAACATTAGTGTGTAGGTAGCATGCATTTAGTGTTTACAAAAAACGTCCATCCTTCATTTAACCGAAAATAACTATTTTACATTGTACTCACTTTATACAGTTGAAAATACTTGTCTCGTTTCCATAGTATAAACAGTTCAGGAAATAAGTAACATCATTTACATAAATCTACAGATACACATAAAAGACACTCCCTGGGACTAAACACCATTTACTTCCCCCATGGTACGGGTTGTGCGGCTCGAAGGATGGACTTAGCCCTGGGGGATCAACTCAGACTAAGTCAAATTATACGTCTGCTAATACACCTACAGGCATCCACAACTTGCTTGTTGGTCCGATTGCCTTACCACTTCCTAGTCCAAACTTCGAGGGAAGGTACACTCTCTACTGAGGCTAATCGGCTGAGACCATGCTACACTTCTATCCAAAACAGTGTGGGCACACGTGGTCAACTATTGAATCTCTGCAACGGTATCGTGCTCATAACATAACTGGTCCTCAAGGTTCCTAAAGCATATCATGCAATTTAAGTAATAAAAACTGCATTTCAAAATCATTTCGTATAATACTGTCATATTACAAAACTTGGCCTCAGCCATCATATACATCTCGACTCATAGCCACTGAACATAATCCCAGCCCTCGATTGTCATATAAAACTCGGCTCACAGCCGCTATATCAAATCCTGGCCTCCGGCCGTCATATAAAACTTGGTTCACAGCCGCTATATCAAATCCTTGCATTTTTCACAAAAAGTTCCTGTATTTCACAAACATTCCCAAACTCAATTATACAATAACCTCAAAATACCATTCATCTGCTACACAATTTCAGTATAGAGTATATTTCGTTTATAACATCAAATCAAACTTTCCACCATTCATTTTTACTCAAAATACCGTATCATATACCCTAGGTTTGAAAAGCCCATTTTGAATAGTTGGTTTTCGAAATATACATATATGGCATTTTAATCAGTTCAACTTTAGAAAAATTCTAACTTAACATAATTCCCTTACCTGTTTATTGAGATTATTCCTACAACACTCCTAAAGCCACCCATGGCAACACGGGCTCCAAAACCCTGAAAACACATTTCCTCATAATCTCAATCATAAAACATTCCCAGGCCCATACTGTAGAGACTCGGGAAAATAAAATAATAAAAATAATTTTAAAATAAATGAATTTTTGGCTGGGGAAGGAGAAAATCGGCAACGGTTTTCTGGAGAAAAAGAAAACCGGCGACAGTTTGGAATTACCGTGGGTCAGTAACTAGGTAAATGGTAAAATAGGACCAGTTGAAGAGAAAATCGGCGATGATTTTCTAGAGGCTAGAGAAAATCAGCGATGATTTTCTGTGCGAAGGGGATATTAAGGAAGACCTACGAGCATATTTCAAAGGAAATTAAAATTTCCTCTTTCTTTCTCTCCGAAACCCTATGGTTTCTATCTCCATTTTTCTTTTATTCTCGCTCCATTAAGGTTCATTTTGACGATCTACAAAGTAGCCAGAGTGAATTGTTGAGTTGGGATTTTAGGGCACCATCCCAAAATCAGGGTACGTAGGGTATTTTTAAGTATTATTATTAGTATGGAATATATAGGGCTTAGGGAATGATAAAATAGCATTTTATTAAGATTTGAGTTAATAAACTCAGGTTTTTGAATTAGGGTTCGGGTGCATACTGCAGGCGTTGTTTCGGGGTTTTTGTAGGCGTAATTTAGGAAACCAGGTAAGGGGAATTAATTATAGTAGGATTTTATTAAATTTTAAACTGGTTAATTTGGGTATACAAAATATATATATATATTTAGGTATGATTTATTTGAACAGTTGGGCATTTGTAAAATATTGACCTTTGATATAATTTATATATATATACATATGGAAAAGAAATTGTGTGGCAGGAATATAACTTTCACAATTTAATTGGCTGATGTGAGTACAAAATGATGAAATATACTGTTGGATTGTGAACATTGGTTAGCTGTGAGTACAGTTATTTGTGAATAATGATTGTTTGAGAATACTGCTGCTTGAGATTGTTGTGTGACAAATAATTTGATGTGTGTATATGGGTCATTTTGTGTGGTTATTCGTGTGTATCACAAATATAACATTGGCAGGCCTAAGGAGGTTGTTCTACTTATATACTATGGTTAGGTCATGGGGATTGGTACTGGTGGTTGGTGGTGCCAGTGTGGGCCATGATATATTTCTGTGAAGATGTTACCGTGTATTCTATGTAATGTCAGTCCTGTGTGGACCATGTATTCTGTGTGATGTCAATCCTATGTTGACCAGTCCTATGTGAACTGTGTATTTTGTGAAGATGTCAGTCCTATGCGGACCAATCCTATATGGACCGTGTATTTTGTATGAATGAGAGTTTTGTGTGGACAATGTTATCCTGTGTGGATAGTTTGTGTGAAATGTGGTCTGATAAGATAAATGGTATGTTAATTTAATTATATGTATATTTATGGCAAGGTAAAACTTTTTGCCAAAAGCTTGCTAAGAAAGGCAAGTGTCGTGGAGACTTTACCGATATGCATAGCCCGAGGGCTTACTAAGTAAGGTGAGTGCCCTGATATTAGTATTAGAGCAGAGGGAAGCTACTTGTATGGGCGGGTAATCTTCCCTATTCTCGGGTATTATTATTAAAAATATTTATGAATGCGTATATGATATTAGATGACAGTATTTTTTTAATAATGCGTTTTCTCAACTGCTGTGGTTAGTGAAACACAAATGAATATATGTTATGTATTTATTTAAACTCTCTGCCACACACTACTATGATTTGTTCTTCCTTACTGAGATGTGTCTCACCCTAGTGGATGATTATATTTTCAGGTCCATCAGGCGATCGAGCTTAGGGCTCTGGCAAGGTAGTTTTTTGGTAATTTTGGGGAGTTTGTAAAAACAGCTTATGTATAGTTTATGTTTTTAAATACTATTTTGTAATATAAAAAAATGGTGGCAGTTGTTTATAGGATATGTATAGATAGACTCTAGTATTTAAATTGAGGTTATTTACTTTTCCGCTACATGATTGTGGTGTATGGTATCAGAAACAGGCAAGTGAAACACATAACCCTCAGGTCCCACTTGGCGGGTTTGGGGCGTTACACATACACCCCATTTAAACAGTTATATACTAGATAAAGAGCCCATTTCTACCCTTATCTCAACTTTTGGGTGATGCCTGGAAAGACCCCATTCAAAAATCCAGTCCACTAGTCTTGTAGAGAAACTCCCTTAAATCCTCGTGGTAACTTCCGATCGTCGATTCGGGTAATGAACGACGAAGAATCGTAAAGAGAGAGTAAGGGGTAGTGTTTTAGAGAGAGAGAGAGTATGTGAGATTTTTAGTTTCTTAATGAAGAAGTAAATTTAAAAATCAATTTATAGGTCATTGACCTGGTCACATTTAACGACGAAATGGAGCCTTCGTCGACGAAGTGTAGAAGTACGTTCATCGATGAAAGAAGGGGTTCGTCGACAAACCCTAAGCTTGAAATTCCTCTCGGTATTTCTTCATCGACGATGCCTGAACTTCGTCAACGGACCACAGAAGGGCATTTGTCGACGAAATCAGGGGATTCGTTGACGAACCACTGCTTGCCTTTTGAATAATTTCCCTTTTCCTTTTCTTTGTTTATTTCCTTATTTTCCAAATTTGAGTTTCTACAATCTCCCCCCATATAAAAATTTCGTCTTTGAAATTTGCTAACTGATACCGATCACATCCTTGTCTCATAATCCATCTCTTCTGATGAGTCGGTAGCCACCCACATAGCGGCCTTGTCCTAAGTTTATTAATTACCCTCACTTATGGTAAAGGAATACTGAGGTTACACACATGCCTTCAAAGACTACAATATCATACAAAATTTTTATAGAGACCATTCATATTCAAAATCGTAAATAACTAAAAAAATAAACAAACCTACCTTACCTAACCTACAAATAAACTAACACTTACCTGTCTAGTGCTGAAACTCTCTGAAAAGCTATGGGTACTTCTGACGTATTTCTATCTCTAACTCCCAAGAAGCCTCCTCTCTTGCGTGATTCCGTCACAGCACCTTCATTAACGGTATATCCTTAGTACACAGTTCTTGTATTTTTTGATCCATAATCTGAACTGGTACCTCCTTGTATGCCAGAGCATCCCTGATATTCAAAGGCACATAACTTATCATGTGCAAAGGATCAGGCACATAACTTATCATGTGCGAAGGATCTGGCACATACTTCCTCAACACTGATACGTTGAAAACATTATGAACTCTAGACAATGTTGGGGGTAACACCACTCGATAGGCAACTAGACTAATCCTTTCCAGGACCTTAAATGGCCCAATGTACCGAGGGCTCAACTTGCCTTTCTTCTTGAACCTCATCACCCACTTCATCGGAGCAATCCTCAAGAATATCATATCACCAATCTTGAATTCTAGCTCCCATTGACAAGTATCCGCATAGCTTTTCTGCCGACTTTGCGCTGCCTTAATTCTTTCTCTAATAAATTGAACATTCTCAGAGGTCTACTGCACAAGCTCCGACCCTAAAATCTGTCGCTCACTGATCTCGTCCCATTACAACAAAGATCGGCACCTGCGACCATACAGTGCCTCATACAGAGCTATCCCGATACTGGCTTGATAAATGTTATTATATACGAACTTAACTAACGGTAGATATTTAATCCAACTACCCTTGAAATCCAGTACACATGCTCGCAACATATCCTCTAGAATCTGAATGGTCCTCTCTGACTGACCATTGGTCTGTGGGTGAAAAGTTGTACTGAAAGTGAGTTGAGATCCCAAATCTTTCTATAGACTCTTCTAGAACCGAGAAGTAAACTGTGAGTCCCTATGTGAAACGATAGACATAGACACCCTGTACATTCTGACTATCTTTTGAACATAGAGCTCTGCCAACCTATTCATAGAGTAACTAACTTTAACCAGTATGAAATGAGCAGTCTTCGTTAGCTTGTCAACTACTACCTAGATAGCATTTTGTCCTTGAAGTGTCGATGGCAGTCTTGTGACAAAGTCCATGGAAATGTGCTCCGACTTCCACTTAGGAATGAGAAGTGGTTGCAATGGTCTCGCTGGCCTTTGGTGCTCAGCTTTCACTTATTGACATGTCAGACACTGTTTGTAATGACCTGGAAAATACAAATATTTAAATATTAACGAGAGAAAAAAATGGAAACATGAATAGAAGGAGGCCGTACTAGACTATGTGTTCCTTCAGATACTGAGATCAGGAGAACTATACTAGAGGAGGCTCACAGATCCTTATACACAGTCCATCCCGACAGTACTAAAATATATAGGGACCTACGAGAATATTTTTGGTGGAGCGGAAGTAAGAGGGCAATAGCCGAATTTGTTTAGTAATGCTTGACGTGTCAGCAAGTTAAAGTTGAGTATCAGAGACCGACAGGACAGTTGCAACCATTATTCATTCCAGAATAGAAATGGGACCACGTTTTGATGGACTTCGTTACGGGGTTACCACCAGTACGACAGGGACGGAATGCGATTTGGGTGGTTGTAGATCGTCTGACGAAGACCGCCCATTTCATCCCTATTAAAATTGGTTATTCCATGGATAGATTGGTAGAGATATATGTTCATGAGATAGTTTGTGCTCATGGAGTACCAGTATCCATAGTCTCGGACCAAGATCCTCAATTTACTTCACGATTTTGGAAAAGTTTTCAGGAGGCTATGGGTACGCAGTTAGCTTTTAGCACTGCTTTTCATCCCCAGACTGATGGTCAGACTGAGAGGACAATTCAGATACTAGAAGATATGCTTCGTGCTAGTGTGCTTGATTTTGGGGGCAGTTGGATCCAGTTTATGTCGTTAGTTGAGTTTGCTTATAATAATAGCTATTAGGCTAGTATCGGCACGGCTCCATACGAGGCATTATATGACAGGAGATGTCGTTCTCCTCTTTTCTGGGATGAAGTAGGTGAAAGGCGAATTTTGGAACCAAAGATAGTATAGCAGGCTTGCGATAAGATTCGACTGATTAGAGAAAGAATCAGTACAGCACAGAGTCGACAAAAAGGTAATGTAGACACTCGCCACCGAGAGTTCGAATTTGATGTGGGAGATCGAGTATTTTTTAAGATAGCTCCTCTGAAACGAGTTATGAGGTTTGGAAAGAAGGGAAAGTTGAGCCCTAGGTATATTGGCCATTTTGAAATACTTGAGAAAATAGGGTCAGTTGCCTATAGGCTAGCTTTACCGCCAGCTTTGGCTCGTATTCATGACGCATGTCATGTTGCCATGTTAAGGAAATATGTCCCAGACCCATCCCACATCATCAGCTATGCAGAGATAGAGCTTAAGGATTCCTTGGCATATGAAGAAGTACCGGGGTTTGTCGACGAATACAGGGGTTCGTCGACGAGAAAATACCGAGAGAGGTTCTAGGGTAGCCTAAATTTCGTCGATGAATACAGGGAGTCGTCGATGAATTTACTGAAGGATTCATCTACGAAGCGACGTGTCTCATCGACAAATTTGGCCCTATAAATAAGGAAAAACCGTATTTTTATCTCATTTTAGTGCCCCTCTCTCTCTCCTTCTCTCTTCGTTTCTGGGCTTTTTTTTCGCCTGATCGAAGATCTGAGACTACCAGGATGCTCCCGGCGAAGTTCTTTGCAAGTCTGCTGGAGCTGATCATTGGAAAAGTTGGGTTGGATTTCGTCCTAATCTCGGGGTAAGGCATTTTATTCAATATTTGTCTTTTTCTCAGTTATAAGAAATGTTGTAGGTAAGAAAATACTGATATTTTGTTCTGCGGGATTTTGTTTTTAGGATGTTGAGTTAGGAACCCTGCGGGTATAGAGTTAGAGTTTTATAGGGGCTTTTCAGAGTTAAGCTAAGGAAAATATGCTATGCTAAGAGTTTTAATAGAGTTAATAGAGATTTCATAGACATATATTCATATCAGTTTATTGTACAGTATTTATAGAATATGAATTTAAATGTTTGTGTGGCCTGAGTAGATTTTCATGTGATGAAGAATTTATACAGCTTTTATAAAGTATCATACTATATTGAGTACACGGATAGATAGTATATACAGTTTATATAGTTTTTCCAGTATATAAGATTAAACAGAATATACAGATATAGATTTATATACACAGAGAGTATACAGAGAAATTTACATGCATATACAGTTTTGTTTTGAGTAGTTTCATGAAATAGACATATATATATATATATATATATATACATTTTTGTATATACAGTTTTATTCATATTAGTATTATATCACAGTTTTATACAGAACAGTATATACAGAGTTATAGTATGTCATGTTTCCTATTACCATAACATACAGAGTATAAAGACAGAGTATATAGACAGAGTATATAGATAGAGTATATAGATAGAGAATATAGACAGAGTATATAGACAGAGTATACAGACAGAAATACAGAGGTAGCATCAAGATGCTACAGATATAGTATACAGAGATTACAGTATTTATAGTATAGAAAGATAGCGTTATGGCAATTTTGGAAACATGAAGAAAACAGTAAAAGAGTATATATGTATATATGTATATATAATCAGATCCCTATGGAAATATTACATACAGATACAGTACAGATATAAAATACAGAGCACGGTACTGTTGTTATATACAGATAGAGTGCAACCACATATCTCAAATAGTGTGTGGGTACCGTCAGCCGTGCTCGGAGAGTATGCAGCTCCCCAGTTCATTGGGTGGAGGGGGCCAGTTTGGCGAGGTAGTAGCCAATCCCGAGCTTAGGAGAGGATGCAGTTTGGCCGGGCTGAGGTAGTGTAGAGTCTATTGACTTATCTAGAGGGCCGACCAGATGAAGTCCCACCTACGAGCCGCACAACCCTGTCATGAGGGGTCAAATCATGATATACAGAGTCCCAGGGATAAAGCACAGATATGTATATGTATACAATTTTACAGTATATAATGAGTATAGTATGATATTATTAGTATGAAAAGTAGAAAAATACAAACGATACAGTATGTTTTAAATTGAGAAAGAAAGATATGTTTTACAGATTATTTGTTGTATTACAGTTCAGTTATTATTTAAAAGTATCCTTAACTTAGTTGCCACACACTAGTAATAGCATATTTCCACTTACTGAGCATCGACTCACCCCATTACTTTAACATTTTTTAGGTGAGCCAGTTAGGCGAGCAGATCAGGCTCGCGGATAGAGAGTGTTCTGATTACCCTGGTTATAGGGTGAGTTTTTGACAAAGTTGTGTATATTTTTGGGTAGATGATGCTGGAGAGGTATTTTTTATGGTTATGGTCTGTATATATTGGATTCTGGTATTGTATAGTAAATATATGAATGGTTATATGATATGTGTTTCCGCTGTTTAGGTATGGATGTAGATACACAGATATATATATATATATATATAAATGGTAAGAATTTTGAGGTCGTTACACTGTTTAAAAAAACAGACGATCTCTCTTTTTATGTTAGACCACCAGAAAGATTCCTGCAGATCCCTATACATCTTTGTGCTCCCTAGATGCACTGTATATGGAGAGTGATGTGCCTCTTCTAGGATGGCTCGTTTAATATCATCATCATTAAGTACGCATATCCTAGTGTGAAATCTAAAACACCCCATCATCGGAGAAATTGAAATCTGCATTCAACCCATACTGTATTCCACTCACAATCTCTGCCAGCTCTACATCTTTCATTTGAGCTACTATGATCTTTTCCCGTAAGGTCTATTGCACTACTAGGCTAGCAATGAACGCATGGTGATTTCCTTCCACTAATTCCACACCTAACCTTTCCAAGTCCATCCCAATCTCATGCTGAACCCCGATTGCCGAAACTGATGCAGGTACTGACTTCGGATTCAAAGCATCAACTACCACATTAGCTTTTCTTGGGTGGTAACTAATGGTACGATCGTAATCCTTTATCAACTCAAGCCATCTTCGCTGCCTCATGTTCAACTCCTTCTGAGTAAAAAAGTACTTAAGACTCTTATGGTCGGTAAAGATTTCACACTTTTCACTGTATAGGTAGTGCCTCTAGATTTTTAATGCAAACACCACTACTACCAACTCCAAGTTATGCGTAAGCTAGTTTTCTTGTACTCCTTGAATTAGTGAGAAGCATATGCGGTAACCTTTCCTTGTTGCATCAAGACACACCAAAGTCCTTTCAGAGGTGCGTCACTATAAATTACAAAACCACCATCCCCCGATGGAATGGTCAACATTGGGGCTATGACTAATCGTTGTTTCAATTCCTGGAAGCTCTGTTCACACTCACTAGTCCACTCAAACCTATTGTTCTTTCTCGTAAGCTATGTCAAAGGACCTGATAGCCTGGAGAAACCCTCGATGAACTGGCGATAGTATCCCGCTAGACCCAAAAAACTTCTAATATCATGCACGTTCTTCAGTCTTGCTCAATCAACTATCACATCTACTTTGCTCGAGTCCACTAAAATTCCTTCTATAGACACTACATGTCCCAAAAATGCAACTTGTTCCAGCTAGAACTTGCAGTTCTTGAATTTAGAAAATAACCTCTTCTCTTTGAGTACCTATAGCACCAGCCTCAAGTGAGCTTCATGCTCTACTAGACTCCTCGAATAAACCAGGGTGTCATTCATGAACACCACCACAAATTGATCTAAGTACTCATGGAACACCCTGTTCATCAGATCCATGAATGCTGCAGGCACGTTCGTCAAATCGAATGACATAACCAAAAATTGGTAATGGCCATACTGGGTTCGGAAATTTATCTTCAATACATCCTCTAATTTCACCTTCAATTGATGATACGCGAATCGCAGATCGATCTTAGAGGAAAACTTGAGTGCCCTTTAGCTGGTCAAACATGTCGTCAGTACGAGGTAATGGGTACTTGTTCTTCACTGTCACTTTATTAATCTCCCTGTAGTCGATGCACATCCTCATCGACCCATCCTTCTTATTCACGAACAATACTGGCGCTCCCCATGGTGATATGCTCGGTCTGATGAACCCCTTGTTAAGAAGTTCCTGTAGCTGCTCCTTGAGCTCATTTAGTTCAGCTGGATCTATTCAATATGGAGCCTTGGAAATTGGCGTCGTCCTTGGAGTTAACTCAATAGCGAATTCCACCTCACGATTCGAAGGCAATCCTAGTAAGTCTTCAGGAAACACATATGAGAAATCCCTTATCACTAGGATATCCTCCAGCTTCAGTCCTTTCTTTGGTGCTTCTTTCACATATGTCAGGTAACCCTCCAGAAGTAACCTTCTTGCCTGAATCACCGAAAGGATCTGTGGTGCAAAGCGCACACAAGATCTGACAAATTTGAATTCCTGCTCCCCTGGGGGTTTGAACACTAACACCTTCCTATAGTAGTCAATGCTCACGTAACTGGGTGCTAGCCAATCCATCCCTAGAATAATGTTGAATCTATGCATATCAAAGACGATTAGACTAGCAAGTGGCCTTCTCTCCTGAATCTCCACTAGGTAGTCTTTAATCACCTCGTTACAAACTACCACTGACCCTGCCAGTGTGACTACTGTTAACTCGGCATCTAACAGTTATGCTTCTACCCCGCACAGTTTAATAAATCCCTGAGACATAAAAGAGTACGTCGCACCTAAATCAAAGAGTACAAAAGCTTTATTTGAAAGCACATAAATGTTACCTGTAACTACATCTCTTGCGTGCTCAGCATCACCCGGAGTCATAGAATACACCCGCATTTGGGTGGTGCCCCCATGGTGACCACCTCAGAATGCCTGGTTACCTCTCTCATACTGATGCTGTGGAGGTGCGTAATTCAATGTCGTGTGACAGTACCGCTTTAGGTGTCCTGCCCCACTGCCCGGTAACAGCTAGCCAATCCAACCCTACACTCACACCAATACCTCTTATAGCATCTAGTACATATAGAATGCTAAGAATTCCCCACAGGGGCTTGAGATCCCATCTCCTATTACTGGCCCATAAAATTATCAGGCTACCTCCATGAACTCTGGCTAGTGTTAGATTGAAAACCCTAAGGCAAAGGCCTCTTCTTCTGAATTGCCGCTCTCTCCCCCTCCTGAATACTGGCCTCGACTGCCATGATCCTTTCCACTAGCTTAGAGAAACTCTAAGTTAATAATGCCACTACCTATGATTGTGTGATTGTATACCTTGCCTCAGAGTTCTCTCAAACATCCGAGCCTTCTTCAGCTCATCTAGGACCATGTGCGAAGCGAAACGGGATAGCTCCACAAACCTGGCCACATATTGTTGCACAGTCATGGGTCTGTGGGTCAGATGCAGGAACTCCTCTGCCTTTGCCTCTCAGGTGGCAATAGAGAAGTATCTGCTGAAGAAAACCTCCCGGAAACAACTCCAGGTAATAGATGCATATCCTGAGCACTATTCCTCCACCAGCTTTTCCAACCTCCACCACCTATTTGCTTCCCCCACCAATTTAAAGGTGGCAAATCGCACCTTCTATTCCTCTGTGCACTCTAGTACACCTAACAACTCCTCCATCTCCTAAACCCAATCTTTAGCTGCAATCGAGTTTGCTCCTCCTAAAAATGCCAACGGATTCGTTTGGATAAACTGTTGGAATGTGCAGCCTCTTAGCCAATAGTTGATTCTACTCTCAGGAATCCCTTTAGGTTTCCTTCCTAGCCTGCCGTGCTATACTGCGCAGCACTGTCGAGGCATCAACGTCATCTTCACTAGAGGTATCCACATGATTATCCCCTCCAGCCATGATATCCTTTCCCCTAGGATCCATCCTGGAGATAGGATAGAAATCGTCATAAAAATTCCACATTTATCATGGTTGATGTAAGTATGGAATGACTAATAATAAAACATATGAGTTTGCAATTAAAGGGATCATTTACACAATCCTGTTATAAAGTCGTCAAGATACTAACCTCTATCAATAATACTGACACTACGCACAAACTTAACCGACCTAACATTCCCACCTACATTTCCAAATTTCAATCTCTCAACCCAAAAACGAAACCATCGATGGTTTTACCATGGTTTTCCTGAAATCATCATTTTTGGAAAAACACAGAAGATCATCGAAGGATTCGACCTCTAAGCTTCCAGACCAAGACTCGCCTAATCTACCCATTCCTATCCTTAACTTATCTTAACCTATACTTGGGTAATTATCAGCTGTCAAAATCTGCAGAACCTAGCAAACCTAGGCTCTGATACCACCTGTAACGCCCGACCCACCACGTGGGCTCAGGGTGCTACTTTAGTGACTTCTGTGTACCTGATACCATAATCAGTAATATAAATACAGTAGAAATAAATAAAATATCCTCCATAATCCATTACTAGAGTTATAAAGTACCTTTATATATAATAGTCTTCAATTATTCATATTACAACCCATTAAAATAGTACAACCAAAAACAACTCATTCCAAGCACCCATATTACATACTCAAGGCTTCAAACCCAACTTTTATACAGTAGAGTTCTTACCGACATTCACAAAAACTAACTAGCTATAGTTCGCTAAACTCAACCTCAAAAGGGTCTTGAAAAGATAATTTGTATGTTGGGGTGAGACACTTCTCAATAAGAAAGATTAAGTTAACATCAGTGTGTGGTCAGCATGCATTTAGTGTTTACAGAAAACATTCATCCTTCATTTAACCAAAAATGGCTATTTTACATTATGCTCTCTTTAAAAAGTTGAAAATACTCGTCTCGTTTCCATAATATAAACAATTTAGTAAATAAGTAACATCATTTATATAAATCTACAGATATGCATAAAAGACACTCCCTGAGACTGAACGCCATTTACTTCCCCCATGGTACGGGTTGTACGGCCCGAAGGCTGGATTTAGCCCTAGGGGATCGACCTAGACTAAGTCAAATCATACGTTTGTTAATACACTTGCAGGCATCCGCAACTTGCTTGCGGGTCCGATTGCCTTACCACTTCCTGGTCCGGACTTCCAAGGAAGGTATACCCTCTATTAAGGCTAATCGGCTGAGACCACCCTATACTTCTATCCAGAACAGTGTGAGCACACGTGGTTAACTACTAAATCTTTAATAACGGTACCGTACTCATAACATAATTGGTCTTCAGGGTTCCTAAAGCATATCATGCAATTTAAGTAATAAAAACTGCATTTCAAACTCATTTCGTATAATACTGTCATATTATAAAACTCAGCCCCTAGCCGTCATATACATCTCGACTCATAGCCGCTGAACATAATCCTGGCCCTTGATCGTCATATAAAACTCGGCTCATAGCCACTATATCAAATCCCGGCCCCCGACCATCATATAAAACTCGGCTCACAACCACTATATCAAATCCCTGCATTTTCACAAACAGTTCAAGTATTTCACAAACAGTCACAAACTCGGTTATACAATAACCTCAAAATACCATTCATCTGCCACATAATTTCAGTATACATTATATTTCTTTTATAATATCAAATCAAACTTTCCACCATTCATTTTTACTCAAAATACCGCATCATATATCCTAGGTTTGCAAAGCCCATTTTGAACGGTTGGTTTTTGAAATAACAACTGAAAACATAATATACATATATAGCATTTTAATCGATTCAACTTTAGAAAAATCTTGACTTAACATAATCCCTTTGCCTGTTTACTGAGATAGTTCCTACAACGCTCCTAAAGCCACCCATGGCAACACGGGCTCTAAAACCTTGAAAACACATTTCCCTAGAATAACAATCATAAAACATTCCCAAGCCCATACACCCTATTTAAACAGTTATATATTAGATAAACAACCCATTTCTACCATTACCTCAACTTTGGGGTGATGCATGAAAAGACCCTGTTCAAAAAATCCACTCCGCTAGACTTGTAGAGAAACTCTCCTAGATCCTCGTGGTAACTTCCGAACATCGATTCGGGTGACAAACGACGAAAAATCATAGAGAGAGAGTGAGGGGCGTGGTTTTATAGAGAGAGAGAGAGAGAGAGAGAGAGAGAGAGAGAGAGAGAGAGAGATTTTTAGTTTCTTAATGAAGAAGTAAAGTTAAAAATTAATTTATAGGCCGTTGACCCGGTTACATTGGTTGAAGAAATGGAGCCTTCGTCTACGAAGTATAGAAGAACGTTTGTTAATGAAAGAAGGGGTTTGTCGACGAACCCTAAGCTTGAAATTCCTCTCGGTATTTCTTTATCGATGACACCTGAACTTTGTTGACAAACCACAGAAGGGCATTTGTCGACTTAATCAGGGGATTCATCGACAAACCGCTGCTTGCCTTTTGAATGATTTCTCTTTTTCCTTTTCTTTATTTATTTCCTTATTTTTTTGGTTCGGGTTTCTACATAATAGCCCAAAGAGCGTGTCAAAGAGCTGCTTGGCATGAAGAGCATCTCAAGGAGAGCTGGTCGGCATGAAGAGCATCTCAAAGAGAGCTAGTTGGCACGAAGAGCATCTAAAAGATCTACTCGTCACAAAGAGAGCTGGTCGACACGAAGAGTGTAGTGATCCTAAAAAAAAATTAAAATTAAAATTTAATTCAATTAATTTTTAATTTAAAAATAATAATAACTATTATTAATTAAATAATAATAATATAATAATAATAATAATATAATATTATAATAATATATATTATATATAATAGGATAAGATTCAATCCTAAGATTTAATCTCAGGATTGAATATACAAAGCCGCCCCCTAGAAGCTCTTTGCATCTCTCTCAGCCTCTCTCACTCCTTCGTCTTCCTCCGTCTCCTCTCTCCCACTCTCCTCAATCTCTTCTCCAATATTTGGCCAATCGAAAAACCGAAGATACCATTGGATTCCTATCACCGCCACTGAAAATCCTACCGGAGCGGATTTGTCGTAGGAGCAGCGTAGGCATATTTCCCTGGGTAAGACCAATTTTCACTCTTACCTTAGTTTTTATTAAATCTTAAGCCCAATTGATGAATGGAAATTGTTAGGAGATTCATAGGGAGATTCTCTACAATCTAACCAAAGTGGGTTTTCGAATTGGAGTTTCGGGGCACCAACCTTAAAACGGGGGTAAGTTTAATAGTTTAGGCTTTATTAGGCTATCTAGGGTGTTCAAAACTTAGGGGAGATTTTTGGAAAAGTTACTTTGGGGATTGTGATGAATATTGTGGTTAAGTTTGAATTTTAAGGTTCAGGGGTTTTGAACGTCATAGGGCGTAGGCCGGAGTGTTATCGGGCTTTTTAGGAATCAGGTGAGAGGATTAAGTTAAACTAGTAATTTTATGAAAATTGAATCAATTTAATTGTTATGTTTATATATATATACATATATATATATATATACGTATCTTTATTTATTTAAGAATTTAAAAGTTATTTTGAAAACCAACCGTTCGAAATAGATTTTACAAACCTTGGATATATGGTATGGTATTTTGAATAGAAACGAACGGTGGAAAGTTTGGTTGTTTATATGGTTATGTTTAAATGTTATAATCGTGTGGTTGATGATATTTGGTAGGATTTACTGTTTAACTGGATTTGAGACTATTTGCGAAGAACTGGAATTGTTGCGAAAAATACTAGAACTACTTGTGAATAATGTAGGAATTTGGTATGACAGCCGAGGGCCGAGTTTTAATTGATGGCTATACGCCGGGTTGTATTTTGTGGTCATGGGCTGGGTTTTTGGAATAACAGGAAATATATGTGAATTGATGTTTTAAATGGTAATTTCTATTATCTAAATTGCATGATATGTTTTAGGAACCTTGGGGACCAGTGTATTGTGAGCATTGTACTGTTGCTAGGGATTTGTTATGTGGCCGTATGCGCCCACACCTGTGTTGAGAGGTGTAGGGTGGCCTTATCCGATTTGCCTATGTGAGGTGAATGTACCCCCTTGGTGAGGGCAATCGGACCAGAAGTTGGTGCTGCATAGACTTGCGGAGTATGTTAGCGGAGAGTATAGATGACTATTGTCTGGGTGGATCTCCCAGGACAATAGTCGAGCCTTCGAGCCGCACAACCCGTGCCATGGGGGAAGTAAATGGCGTGTTTGTCACATGGAGTGTCTTATATGCATATCTATTAATTTATGTGAATACGGATAATTAATAAGATAATTTCGAGAGCTTGCTAAGAAAAGTGTGTGCCCTAATAGCAATAATGGTATTAGAGCAGAAGGAGGCTACTTGTATGGGCGAATAATCTATCCTTGGCTAATTGGGTGTGTGAGTGTAAATTAAGAATGATTTCATAAATATGTTTATTTATTTAGTGAATTGGTTATTTTCTATACACTAAACGCATGCTGGCCACACATTGACATTAACTAAGTCTTTTCCTTACTGAGCTGAGCCTCACCCCTACTTTACAAACTATCTTTTTAGGAAATCTCAAAGATCGGGTCTAGCAGGCTAAAGGAGCCGGGCTAGCGGTGTAAATTTACATAGGTAGTGTGTATAGACAGAGAGTTTATTTTTGTGGAGTTTTATGGGTTGTAATTATATGAAAATGGATATATTTGTATATAAAGATAGTTAGAACTCTGGAAATGTAATTTTAGGATTTTGTATTTTATTTTCGCTACGTATATGTGTTTTATATATGATGGATAAGGTATCAGGTACACAAACGTCACTAAAGTAGCACTCCGACCCCACGTGGCTGGTCAGGGTCGTTACAAAGAGCATCTCAAAAGAGCTGCTCAACATGAAGAGCATTTCAAAGAGTTGCTCAGCACAAAGAGAGCTGGTTGGCACAAAGAGCATCTCAAAAAAGCTTCTCGGTATGAAAAGCATCTCAAAAGAGCTGCTTGGCACAAAGAGAACTGGTCGGCACGAAGTGCATCTCAAAGAGAGCTGATCAACACGAAAAACATCTCAAAGAACTGCTCAGCGCAAAAAGCATCTTGAGGAGCTGCTTGACACAAAGAGCATCTCAAAGAGCTACTTGGTTCGATGAGCTGCTTGGCACAAAAAGCTTCTTGGCACAAAGAGCTACTCGGCACAAAGAGCTGCTCGACATAAAAGAGCATTGCAAAGAGCTGTTCGGTATGAAGAGAGTTGCTCAACACAAAGAGCATCTCAAAGAGCTGCTTGACACCAAAAGCATCTCCAAGAGCTACTTGTCACAAAGAACAGCTTGACACGAAGAGAGCTGCTCGGATTTGATCAATCGGTGGAGCTGCGGACCAGCCCTAAACAGCTAATCAAAACTACCATTGGCTTAGATCAACTGGTGGAGCCACAGACCAATCCAAGATGGCTCATCAAAACTACCATCGGCTCGGATCAATTGATGGAGCCGCGGACCAGTCCAAGGTGGCTCGTCAAATCTACTATTGGCTCGGATCGACTAGTGGAGTCGCAGACCAACCCAAGGCGACTCGTCAATGCATTCATCGACTTGGATCAACCAGTGAAGCTGCAGATTAGTCCAAGACATCTCAGGTGAAAGAAAAATGGCTCGTCAGCATGACAGGCGACCCAAATATGGGTACAAAGCCACAGATGATCTCAAAACGGCTTAGACAATTCCAAACAAAAGGCACATATTTTTCAAACAAGACTTTGAACCTTGAAAACCAATTTCAAAGGTTCAAAATTTTGAAGGGGGCAACTGATATGACCAAAATTATCCTCATTAAGTAGACTATCGAAAGTTGACCACATTCATTATTATGATTTTTATAAGTAAGAGAGAAGACTAAAACACCCATTAACGGGACAGTTATTCAAGGTCAATGCTCTCAAAGGTTAAACCAAATCATGCCTGCGCAATAATGAGTCCATTAAAGTCGTATCACCATCAAGTTAAACACCACCACTATAAAAAGGGATTCAAAAAGGAGGTAAAGGCATCTCATTCCAACCTATTATTTACTATTGCATTTCAACCTCTCAAGCAAATCCCTTACTTAAGCATTAGAGGGATCCCCCGGAGTACACCCCGAGTCCTCCAAGCCATTCTTACTTTCTCTCCTTTCAGGTGGTTGTGATCAAAATGTGTTTCCAAAGATCGTTTAGTTTTTGTTGACCCTATCGGTCATATCCTGGTTTTGGTAATGACAAATACTCAAGTATTTAATGACTATCTAGTTCATGTGCAGGTTTATATTAGCAAATACATTGATGACACATGAAATAAAGCATGAAGACCTTGAAGATCATTTATGTTGTAATTCGTTATTATTTATTTGGGTCTGTAATAGTAACATAGGAAAGGTTAGTAATATTTAATGCATATCATGCATGTAGGAACTACAAGCTCAAATACCTTAAAACGACTCTAGGTCCCTACACAAAATCATGACCTTAGAAAGACCTTAGGGATCACCTTTCGGTCGACCGACGCTGGATTTTTTCGGTGTCATAAAGAAGACCTAGACTGACCTTAGGACTCCCTATAATTTATAAAAATATGCCCTATAGTCTTAAATATTAATCATTATATGAATATGGTTAATATACATAGGGAATAGAACCGAAATGCATTAAAAATGCATGTTTGGTCAACCGTACTTTCACAGTGTAAATCTGTTAGTCGACCAAACCGATCACCAGGTCAACGGTTTGACCGCTAGTACGGTCGACCGAACCCTGCCCAGTTCAAATCACCCCATCGATCGAACTCTCTCTCGGTCAAAAGTTTGACCATACAGTCAACCGTACCTATTACTTAAGCCAACCACCTAGTCGACCGAGTTCCCACGTGTGTTTGGCCAACTGTCTGTTCAACCAAACCACTTAGTTTAAATCCACACGGTCGACCAAACCACGCGACAATGAAAAAATCGCCTTTGAGAACCCTAGTCTGGTCGATCGAACTTTCAGTTTAAATTTTACCCAGTCAACCAAACTTCGTCACTGGGTTAACCAAACCTCACGTTCGGTCGACCGGTGCTCTCGGGTTGCCAAATTATTTTTACCGTAGTTAAATTTTTTAAATGGGGCTAATCGTGTTAAAATGGTTTAAAACAATCCTAATAATACCCTATATGTCCCCAATGACTATAATTCTTCCCATTTTTATATATAGCCTTTTATTTGCAAAATTAAGGTGTGATTAGGGTTTTAGATTAGCAAAAAATTCTCTGAAAATTTTATTACCCAAAATCTTCCCTACTTCCATATTCTTCATACTCAAAGTCATATATTCTTCCATTGATCATTCTATTGCAAAACCCTTTTGAGAAAGAGTATTTTGAGTTGTTCCATATAGTTCCTACGTGCTTATACTCTCATATAAGTGTATTGATTTTTTATTTTAGTAAGAGTAAGCCTAGAGGTGTTCCCAGTGATTTAATTCATAAATTCATTTGTAGGAAACCTTCTTAAGCTTGTAAGTCTTTGCATTCTCATTGCAAGACTTCAAAACTTGTTTTGTGTTGTGAAGAAAAATATTTTTGACAAGACTTATTTTTCAAAAATATCTCTTGTACTTGAACTTTTGAAAATCTTGTTTGAGATATTTGATTTTCATATTGAAGGTTAAGCAAGGATTTTTCCAACGATTTAATTTGATAAATCTTGTGTGGGAAAAATCCTATAGTTAAGTGGGTCTTTGCATTGTTTTTGCAAGACTCATTTGAGCTTATATTTTGTGTATGCAAAAATCTTTTTACTAGATTATTTTTAAATATCTCCTTGTGCTTGAATATTAAGAAAGTAATGTTTTGAGATATTTAGAATACTAGCTCTTGGTAGAAATCTTTGAAACCCTAGACTTATGATTGAGATATATTGATCTATAATTTCAAAGATAGCTCTAGTATACACTATTGTGCTTATTTGAGAACACACTTTATAGTGAGTGTAGATTGCACACATTCACTTCACTGAGCTTATAGTTCCTATCGTGTTGATGTGCATTGTTTAGTGATTGTGCGTAGTGGTACAAATTTGCTTGTTGGAGAAGCACTAAAATTGTACACAAAATTTTTATTGTAAATCTGTTGTATTCCAGATACGGGCCTGAAGAGGGAGACTAACCCTGGTAAATAGTCCCGGATTGGTTTAGACCTGATTAGGAAAGTTAGGTGCGCCATCCTGGTAAGGCGTGTTGGTTGAGGTTAGCCCCTTGAATTGACCTAGTTGTAACTGGTGTCGCTCCGCCCGTTAAGTGAGCATTAATAGAATCTTTGGGCTTGCGAGTTAGAGGCGGGGACGTAGGCAATATTGGCCGAACCCCAATAACATTAAGTGTGTGCACTATTTATATTTCTGCAATTTATATTTAATGCACGTGTATGTTTTATTGTGAATGATTGAGTTTATTGTTGCATAAACAAACCCTAAGTTGCGTAATACTGCTGACCTAGTTTAACTTAGGAAGTAATTTTTAAATACCCAATTCACCTCCTTTTGGAAATACACCAAAGCTAACAGTTTTATTCAGTAACAAAAATAAAAATAATTTTATTTATTAAAATTATTTATTTCAAAAATAAATTTTAAAATAAAAAAATAGAATTAAAACATAGTAATCAAAATCAAAAATTTGATTTTAAAAGGATATTTTTTAAAAATATATGATATTTTCATCCACTCCCATAATCACTCTGTGTGAGTATCCAAATACAGTATTGATATTTTGATGTTGATTCTATTATAATCTTGATTCCGTTTCAACTCTAATATTATTTTTATGTTTTTTTTTTTTTATTTTGTAAATCAAACAGGGGATTATGACTTTCAAAACTTAATCAATTAAGCACTTATCATGAATATTTATCAAAATTAAATTTTTTTCCCAATTTGACATTTATTTATAAGTGACATCAACCCTTCCCTAGCTAATTTGATAAACAGTGTTTTCATTTTTTTCTAAAAATAAAATAAAATTGTATAACACCCCCATTGTAACAATCATTTTATCTCCTACGATAATTACTTGGAAACTTCTAATTTCTGAACTCTCTACTTAAAATTAAATAAGGCACTAATCACTTAATCCTAGGCTTTCATGTGGGACCAAGCCATGAAAGGATACTTCTATATACCATTTATCTTCATATAATACCTTCTGAATTTAAAAAATATTTTTATAAATAGTTTTTTTTTTTATAAAATAACTTCAATTATTGCTATGGCCTCATTTTAGTTGCAGTAATATTTTTATTTATCATTTTTCAGTTTAGTTTTGAAAAAATTATAAAGAATTGAGTTTTTTTTTTTTAATTTCCAAGATTGTTTTTAGAAAGATAAAAAATAAAGAATTTGCCTAGTTATGCTAAATAAATTTTTTTATTTTTGATTTATTAATTTTTTAAAAATAATTTCACATAATATAATTTTTTTTTTAATTTTTAAAAAATTATAAAGCATTTAAAATCATAAATTTTAAGATTTAGATTGAATTTGTGTGGATTTGGAAGTAACTCAATGCATAATCTACAAAGATTAAAACTCAATATCCAAACTCGATGCTCATATAGTTAGAAATCTAGAAAATAATTAAAAAAATTTAAATTTTTTAGTATAAATTTAGAAATAAGGTCAAATTTTAAATTATTTAAAAAATATAATCAAACTATTTAAACAAGAAAATGGCCCCAAATTTCTTATTTTGTTGTTTCTTCTTTTATTGTAAAACAAAAAAATTGTTTTTTAAAATAATTTTTTCAAAAAAAAAAAAAACTATTTTCAACAACTAAACTACTCCATATGTTTCTAAAATATAATATTCACTTAACTTATGTCAAATAAGGATATTAATATTTTTAATAAAAAAGAATCTATGATTTTTTAAAAAATATACAATAAAAATTTGGGCAATAAAGCTGTAAAAGAGTTTTTTTTTTTTTTAGCATAAAAATTTAAAATACAATAATTTAGTCAAAAAATTATACTCAAGGATATACGCCATCTGTGCACATATATTTTGCATTCAGAAAATTTAAAATAAAAATAATTTTCAGTCTAACACACACATACTACAATATCTATCGATAGGTTTACCGACAAAAATAATTTAATTACACATTTTTTAAGTTTTTAGAAAGTGTTTTATGAACTTCTAAGAGGATTCTATGAACATAATTACAAAAGATTTGTGTGCTACTAATGTAATTAATGATTAAAATATTCATTTAAAATATGAAAAGGGATAAAATGTTATTTTTGTTGATACTTAATTCTATGTATAATGGTGAATCAAAACATAGATATAGTGTAGATTTGATATCCAAATATATATATTAAAGGTCATCCATATTATTCAACCTTTTAAAACAAAATCTTTAAAATAATTAATATTCAACATCAAATGGCATAAAACAAAATATCTTTAAATAGATATCCTTATCATGAAATGTGTGTATTAATTGGTTCGTATCACATTAAATAAATTTAATAGTACATAAAGTGGTACATATTTGCATGAATTATTAATTTAAATAAACAAATATGGTAATATAAATCAGGCAAAGCCAATAGTACAACAGGTAATGCACAATCATAGAATAGAATATTTAAAATTAATTTACATCTAAATTAATCATAACTTATTTATAATTAGGATTTATTTGATATTATAGTTGTGATTAGCTGTAAAAAAATAGAATTAAAATAAAATGAGCCGATTAAATGCCTCATCTTATAATTATGTTGAAAAAGTTTTGAGTTGTGCTAAGAATTTTGTGCAATGTGATGTGTTATTTTACTATGGATGGTCATCTAATAATTAAAACTTAAAACAAAATTCAATTCATAATGGGATACATCAAAATGGGAAATATAGATTTGGAAAAAAACTATTTAAAAAATATAAATAGCATTTTTTTTCTTTGTTATGCGTTTTCAATATTATTATAGTGAAAGTTAATTTTCTAAAAAAAACTTGGCTCTAATTGCATTTACTATCACATTATCAGATAAACTTTTTCATACCATATCTATTTATTTTATCTACTTTAAAATTTTAATTCAATGAAATCATTGAATTATGTTCTTGTCCATTAACTTGATTAACTAAAATCCTTAAAGGGTGCATTTGAATAGTTAAAAGTTTCCTATTTATGTGTTAGAAATTTCATACTCAAATTTTGGTAACAATATAGGAACAGAGATGTATTGTCTCTTACAGTATAATTTTAAGGGGAAAATGCAAAGGATAGGAGACCTAACGTTCTTAATGTTTAAAAAATCCTACTTATGGACCTCCTTTGTTCTTTGACAATAAGACATTAAGCATTCGAAACTTCACAAACTTCTATGAACATCTTATTCTCGGGATGCTTATAACCTCCTTCTAAACTTGACTATAAATTTATAGAAGAAATATGCAAGTGTCTTAAAAATTAAATGTCCAAAGAAACTTGTGGATTTGTGAAATCTCAAAAGAGTTTGACATTTTTTTAAAAATCAAAACTCATCAAAATTAATATTTTTTTTACCCTAATCTCTCTTATTGATAGGGGTGACAAAATGGGTTATGTAACACCCCGACCCCGAGGGGCCTGGGATATTAACTTTTTACTACTGATTTACAGCGGAAGCAAATAAACTCAATTTTTATTAAACCAGAGCACTAATATTCCATATTACAATCATTTATTTCAAAAGAAGGAAAATTACACAAACATAAATATCTGAAACCATACTAATATTTCTAATCAATCTTTATTTTTCTAATCCCCACCCGCATGCTTGCTAAGCCTGATTCCCGACATGTCCTTCAGAGTTATCTGAAATAAAATATGATTGGGATGAGACGACGCTCAGTAAGTAAATAAGATTATTATTAGTGTGTGGCCAAAATGAGTTTTTAAAGAATTTCGTAAAACAATAATGAATATTATAACTTCAAGACTGCTTTTAGAATAAACATAAATTTAACAATTTCTGCATAAAACTTTTGTCATCAATTTCAACAGTAAATTTTTAAATCATATACTATAACTGCTAAATTAAACTTTTAACTTTAAAACTGTAAAAATATTTAATGATAAACATACATATACTTTTCCTTATACGTGTTCCTTAGATCGTCATATAAGCACCAAAATGATCCTTTTCACGTAAACTTACACTTTTCCTTCAAATTATCAGTAACTTTGTACACGTAATTAAATATGTATAAACATATATTATAAAAACCCACCCTTAGGCCTGTTTGCCGTAAGTCATGTTTACCCCCATGACTGGGTTGTGCGGTCCGAAGACTGGACTTAGCTGGCTGGCCGACCAAACTAAATCAACGTACGTAAACTTTAAGTGAGATTTTCCTTATTAAGTCCTGGACTTAAACCAGGTGTGCACTCAGGAGAAATCCACTAACATAAATAACCACTCTGTAAACAGTGTGGGTGCACTCTGATCCGTATAAACTTTAAGCTGCGGTACCGAGCATCTGTAACTTTGAACTTCCGTTGCCATAAGGGGTTTTAAAATCATCTTATTATAATTTATGCAAATTTAAAAGTAATATCGTGAAAATCTCATCTTTACTCATATTTTCTTAAAAATGCAACATATAAATAAACTCATGCCACACAATTTTTGTGTTAAAAATATATATAATTTTATTTTTGAATAGAAAGAAATGCTGAAAATTTACCCGAGGGGATTGGAACATTTCTTAACCCAAAAATAGATGCAAGTATATTAAAGATAGAACTGGTATAATTAAATATGCGTAAAAATAAACTCATGGAAATTTTGTGGAACTAAGTAACATAATTAAAATTTACGTACAAAATAAATTCGGGTATGAATTTAAAATAAAAAGAAACTAACATAATCAAAATTTACTTACCTTCTTCTTTTACCGTGTGCTACGAACACAATAATTATCTTTAAGAAATGAGATCGGAAAAAGTGGGTGATTGAGAACTTACTCAAAATTCTCACTCTACCACAAATTCTTTCACTCACTAATCCTTCTCTTCCTTAGAAAATTGTTGTGAAAAATGAAGGTTGAGAGCTCCCTATTTATAGGAAAATTTTGGGGAAGAAATGGAATTTATAAAAGTGTGGGGAGATGAGTGAAATTATAATTTTTTTAAAATTAAAGAATGGGCAAGGGATGGGCAAGGTATGGGTTGAGTATGGGATGGGGATGGAGGCCATGTGGGAGTGCTTGCCACCATTCCCATTAAATAAATTTTTAATTAATCACTTACCTAATTAATTAATCAATTAGTTAATTAATTATTTTTTTTTTTTTCTAATCATTATTATCATTATTATTATCATTGTTATTAATTTTAAACTACTTTTAGTATTTATTTATTTTATTATTTATTTTTTGAATAAGAATAAAATTTGAATTTTGAAAACTCATGTGGGCCCCACATGGTCTTGTGGGTCCCACACAACTTCGAGACCCGAATGGATCCTACGTAACTCGAATAACTCTTATACGATTTTATGCATCCTACATAACTTTGAGACTTGTGAAAACCTCCATACGGCTTCGGGACTCATGTGGGCCCCACACGGTCTTGTGGGCCCCGCATAGGATACCTATATTATTATTATTTTATCATATATTTCTACAAATTATATCAGTTAAAACATTATTTTATGTACTTATTTACGTATATAAACAGTGTCTACCCTGTTTATCCTATGAAATTCCATTTTGACCAGGCCGACCTCCAGGGAGTGACTGAGCCGCAATGGTCTCTGAGCACTCGCTTAGACAAGGTCTTTCTTAGGCATCAAACATGGAATCAAGGATCCTAACAGAGAAACACTTTTTTTTTTTTTTTTTTAATACTAACTATTATTATTATTATTCATTTTTTTTTTCTTGGGTTATTACATCCTCCCCTCCTTATAAAAATTTCGTCCTCGAAATTTACAAAGATTTAAATGAGTACCTTGTATAATGTTGTGCTTTTACCCGATCCTGCTATCGTCGAAAAGATGTGGGTATTTCTGGCGTATTTCTGCTTCTAGCTCCCATGATGCTTCTTCAATGTCGTGGTTGTGCCAGAGCACTTTTACCAGTGAAATCTTCTTTGTGCGCAACTCCTGATCCTTCTTGTCTAAAATCTGGATTGGTACTTCTTCATATGATAGAGTGTCACTAACTTCTAACAACTCATAACTTATCACATGAGAAGGGTCTGGGACGTATTTCTTTAACATTGAGACATGAAATACATCATGAATTCTCGATAGTGCAGGAGGTAAGGCAATTTTGTAAGCGACTGGACTAATCTTCTCCAATACCTCGAATGGTCCAATATACCTGGGGCTTAGTTTGCCCTTCTTCCCAAACCTCATGATTCTTTTCATTGGAGCTACTTTTAAAAATATTTTATCCCCCACCTCAAACTCCAACTCACGTCGACGGGTATTCGCATAGCTCCTTTGCCGACTTTGAGCGGTTTTTATTTTGTCTCGGATGAGCTTAATTTTCTCAGAGGTTCTTTGTATAATCTCGGGACCTAAAATTTGTCATTCGCCAACCTCATCCCAATATAATGGGGATCGACACCTTCGGCCATATAACGCTTCATACGGTGCCATCTCTATGCTGGACTGATAACTGTTGTTATAGGCGAACTCAACTAACGGTAGATACTGAATCCAACTTCCTTTGAAATCCAGTACACAAGCTCTCAACATATCCTCCAATATCTGAATGGTTCTCTCTGACTGTCCATCAGTTTGAGGATGAAATGCTGTGCTGAAGGTAAGTTGTGATCCCAAGGCTCTTTGCAAACTCTTCCAAAATTGTGATGTGAATCGTGGATCTCGATCTGATACGATAGAAACGGGCACGCCATGTAGTCTAACTATCTCTTGAACATATAATTCTGCAAGCTTGGTCATAGAGTAGTTAACTTTGATTGGAATAAAGTGAGCGGTCTTTGTTAGACGATCAACAACCACCCAGATGGCGTTCTGTCCATGGAGTGCTGGAGGTAGCCCAGTTACAAAATCCATGGAGATGTGCTCCCATTTCCATTCAGGAATGTGGAGTGGTTGCAGTGGTCCTGCTGGTCTCTGGTGCTCAGCCTTTACTTGCTGACAAGTAAGACACTGTTCCACAAATTGTGCAATCTCCCTCTTCATGTTATTCCACCAAAAAGACTCTCTCAAGTCCCTATACATCTTCGTGCTTCCCGGATGCACTGTATAAAGAGATCGATGAGCTTCTTCCAAGATTGTTCTTTTGATATCTTTGTCATTGGGCACACACAATCTAGTTTGGAATCTCAAAACTCCATCGTCAGAGATGTTAAAGTCTCCCTTCAGTCCACTCTGTACCTTACCCATAATCTTTACTAGCTCTGCATCTTCCATCTGTGTAGCCTTAATCTTTTCTTGTAAGGTCTGTTGGATTACCAGATTAGCAATAAGAGCTTGATGATTTTCTTCTACTATTTCCACACCAAATCTTTCCAGGTCCATCATAATTTGATGTTGTGTCACCATTGCCGAGACTGACGCATTCATTGACTTTCGACTTAATGCATCTGCTACCACGTTGGCTTTTCCTGGGTGATAGTTGATGGCGCAATCATAATCTTTGATTAATTCTAACCATCTTCTCTGTCTCATGTTTAATTCCTTTTGTGTGAAAAAGTATTTGAGACTTTTATGGTCTGTGAAAATCTCACACCTTTCACCATAGAGATAGTGTCTCCAGATCTTTAATGCAAATACCACAGCTGCTAGCTCCAAATCGTGTGTGGGATAATTCTTCTCGTAGTCCTTGAGTTGTCGAGAAGCATATGCAATGACCTTCCCCTGTTGCATTAATACACACCCGAGCCCTTTCCGAGATGCATCACTGTAGATCACAAAACCATCTTCTCCTGATGGAATTGTCAGCACCGGGGCAGTGATGAGTCGTTGTTTTAATTCTTGAAAGCTTTGCTCACATTCATTAGTCCATTCATACTTCACATTCTTTCTTGTCAATCTCGTCAGAGGTCCAGATATTTTAGAAAACCCTTCCACAAATCGACGATAATATCCTGCCAGACCTAAGAAACTCCTGATCTCATGAACATTCTTTGGTCTCGCCCAATCCACTACTGCCTCTATTTTACTTGGGTCCACAGAAATACCATCCTTAGATATCACGTGCCCTAAGAATGCAACTCTTTCTAGCCAGAACTCACATTTCGTAAGTTTGGCATAGAGTTTCTTTTCTCTTAGTATTTTGAGTACTAGCCTCAAATGGTTCTCATGTTCCTGGGGGCTTTTTGAATAAATCAAAATATCATCAATGAAGACCACCACAAATTGATCTAGATATTCATGAAAAACCCTATTCATAAGGTCCATAAAAGCAGCAGGAGCATTGGTCAGTCCAAATGGCATGACTAAGAATTCATAGTGACCATATTTCGTTCGGAATGCGGTCTTTGGAACATCTTCTGATTTGATTTTCACTTGATGGTACCCTGATCTGAGGTCAATTTTAGAGAAGACTTGTGTTCCTTGGAGTTGATCAAACAAGTCATCTATGCGAGGTATTGGGTACTTGTTCTTAATGGTCACTTTATTTATTTCCCGATAATCAATACACATTCTCATCGATCCATCTTTCTTTTTAACAAACAGTACTGGTGCTCCCCATGGTGACACGCTGGGTCTGATGAATCCTTTGTCCAGCAACTCTTGTAATTGTTCCTTTAGTTCTTTCAATTCTACTGGTGCCATTCTGTATGGAGCTTTAGATATCGGTGTCGTCCCTGGTAGTAGGTCGATAACAAACTCGATTTCGCGATCAGGAGGTAGCCCAGGTAAATCCTCAGGGAATACATCCGAGAATTCCCTTACTATTGGGATATCCTCGAGCTTCAATTCTTCCTTTGGTGCCTCCACCACGCATGCTAGGTACCCTTGACATCCATTCAAGAGTAATCTCTTTGCCTGGATTGCCGACAATATTTGTGGTGAAGGGTATACACGAGTTCCATTGAACTTGTATTCTTGTTCTCCAGGAGGTCTAAACACCACCTCCTTATTATAGCAATTTATACTAGCATAACTAGAAGTTAGCCAGTCCATCCCAAGAATTACGTCAAACCCGTGCATATTAAATACTACCAAGTTAGCCGGTAGTATTCTTTCCTCAATACAATTGGATAGCCTTTAAGTATTTTTTTACATACTACCGACGTTCCCATTGGTGTACCCACAGATAACTCAGTCTCTAATGGCTGAGTCTCTACCCCGCATATTTTAACATAAGCTGTAGATATAAAGGAGTGTGTGGCTCCAGAATCAAATAATACTACTGCTTTCTTGGAGAATATGGGAATAATACCTGTCACCACATCACTAGTATTTTCAGCATCTCCTGGAGTGAGGGCATAGACACGTGCCTGAGTGGTGTTCTGTTGATTGTTGCTTCGAGGTGCCTGGTTGCCTCCTCTTTGTTGATTTGTGGGCATTCTCGTTGCATGTGACCAGGTTCACCGCACCGATAACATACCCCTAGTCCGGCTCGACACTCTCCCCCATGTAATTTTTTGCATTTTGGACAAGGGGTGCCTTGTGCATTGTTTGGGTTTCTCGCTGTTTGGCCTCGCCCCACATTGCTGCTGCTACTATTGCTGTTGTTGTTGTTGCTCCTTTTCCAAGGTCCTTGATTTCTACCAGGGTGAGACCCTTGTGGCATGGGCCTCTTTCTCTGCTCGGATATCTCCGCACTCCTTTGTAGACTTTCTTCTGCCTTCGTTGCTTTGTTCACCAATTGGGAGAAGTCTTCGAGCTCGAATACTGTTACCATCTCATAAATCCTTGAGGTCAATCCTTCTTCAAATTTTCGAGCTTTCTTTGATTCGTCTGGAACCAAATAAGATGCAAAACGAGATAATTCAATGAACTTTGCTGCGTATTGTTGTACATTCATATTTCCTTGTTTCAACTCCAAAAATTCCCTTGCTTTAGCATCTCTGGTGGTTTTGGGGAAAAATCGTTCAAAGAAGACTTCCTTAAAACGCTCCCACGTAAGGACGGTTGGATTTGGTCCTTCCTCCAAGAGTAACTTTTTCGAGTTCCACCAACGTTTGGCTTCACCAATCATTTTATAGGCTGCATATAGCACCTTCTGTTCGTCCGTACAATGAAGGACTCGTAGTATTTCTTCCATTGCTTGCATCCAATCTTCTGCAGCAATTGGATCGGCTTTTCCCTCAAAGGTCGGAGGGTGCATTCGATTGAACTGTTCAACCGTACAACCTCCATGGGTTGGTGTATCATTCCGATCCTTGGAGTTCCGCAGAAGTTCCTTCATGACTTGTGCCACGTCACGCAACACTGTAGTAGCATTGATGTCTTCTCCATTGCGAGTACTCGTATTATTCTCGTTTCCTTCAACACTTACGTTGTTGTTCCTTGGGTCCATTCTGAGGGAAAGGATTAGAGTTATTTTAAAATCATAACCTCATTTTTTAAAATTTTATCAAATTTATAGGCAAAAGAAAAACATCCTAATTTACCCGTTCTTACCCACATCATGGTTATGCCTATGCTCTGGTAAAATTATTTCTTAAAGTCTACAGAACCTATAACCTATTGCTCTGATACCGAATGTAACACCCCGACCCCGAGGGGCCTGGGATATTAACTTTTTACTACTGATTTACAGCGGAAGCAAATAAACTCAATTTTTATTAAACCAGAGCACTAATATTCCATATTACAATCATTTATTTCAAAAGAAGGAAAATTACACAAACATAAATATCTGAAACCATACTAATATTTCTAATCAATCTTTATTTTTCTAATCCCCACCCGCATGCTTGCTAAGCCTGATTCCCGACATGTCCTTCAGAGTTATCTGAAATAAAATATGATTGGGATGAGACGACGCTCAGTAAGTAAATAAGATTATTATTAGTGTGTGGCCAAAATGAGTTTTTAAAGAATTTCGTAAAACAATAATGAATATTATAACTTCAAGACTGCTTTTAGAATAAACATAAATTTAACAATTTCTGCATAAAACTTTTGTCATCAATTTCAACAGTAAATTTTTAAATCATATACTATAACTGCTAAATTAAACTTTTAACTTTAAAACTGTAAAAATATTTAATGATAAACATACATATACTTTTCCTTATACGTGTTCCTTAGATCGTCATATAAGCACCAAAATGATCCTTTTCACGTAAACTTACACTTTTCCTTCAAATTATCAGTAACTTTGTACACGTAATTAAATATGTATAAACATATATTATAAAAACCCACCCTTAGGCCTGTTTGCTGTAAGTCATGTTTACCCCCATGACTGGGTTGTGCGGTCCGAAGACTGGACTTAGCTGGCTGGCCGACCAAACTAAATCAACGTACGTAAACTTTAAGTGAGATTTTCCTTATTAAGTCCTGGACTTAAACCAGGTGTGCACTCAGGAGAAATCCACTAACATAAATAACCACTCTGTAAACAGTGTGGGTGCACTCTGATCCGTATAAACTTTAAGCTGCGGTACCGAGCATCTGTAACTTTGAACTTCCGTTGCCATAAGGGGTTTTAAAATCATCTTATTATAATTTATGCAAATTTAAAAGTAATATCGTGAAAATCTCATCTTTACTCATATTTTCTTAAAAATGCAACATATAAATAAACTCATGCCACACAATTTTTGTGTTAAAAATATATATAATTTTATTTTTGAATAGAAAGAAATGCTGAAAATTTACCCGAGGGGATTGGAACATTTCTTAACCCAAAAATAGATGCAAGTATATTAAAGATAGAACTGGTATAATTAAATATGCGTAAAAATAAACTCATGGAAATTTTGTGGAACTAAGTAACATAATTAAAATTTACGTACAAAATAAATTCGGGTATGAATTTAAAATAAAAAGAAACTAACATAATCAAAATTTACTTACCTTCTTCTTTTACCGTGTGCTACGAACACAATAATTATCTTTAAGAAATGAGATCGGAAAAAGTGGGTGATTGAGAACTTACTCAAAATTCTCACTCCACCACAAATTCTTTCACTCACTAATCCTTCTCTTCCTTAGAAAATTGTTGTGAAAAATGAAGGTTGAGAGCTCCCTATTTATAGGAAAATTTTGGGGAAGAAATGGAATTTATAAAAGTGTGGGGAGATGAGTGAAATTATAATTTTTTTAAAATTAAAGAATGGGCAAGGGATGGGCAAGGTATGGGTTGAGTATGGGATGGGGATGGAGGCCATGTGGGAGTGCTTGCCACCATTCCCATTAAATAAATTTTTAATTAATCACTTACCTAATTAATTAATCAATTAGTTAATTAATTATTATTATTTTTTTCTAATCATTATTATCATTATTATTATCATTGTTATTAATTTTAAACTACTTTTAGTATTTATTTATTTTATTATTTATTTTTTGAATAAGAATAAAATTTGAATTTTGAAAACTCATGTAGGCCCCACATGGTCTTGTGGGCCCCACACAACTTCGAGACCCGAATGGATCCTACGTAACTCGAATAACTCTTATACGATTTTATGCATCCTACATAACTTTGAGACTTGTGAAAACCTCCATACGGCTTCGGGACTCATGTGGGCCCCACACAGTCTTGTGGGCCCCGCATAGGATACCTATATTATTATTATTTTATCATATATTTCTACAAATTATATCAGTTAAAACATTATTTTATGTACTTATTTACGTATATAAACAGTGTCTACCCTGTTTATCCTATGAAATTCCATTTTGACCAGGCCGACCTCCAGGGAGTGACTGAGCCGCAATGGTCTCTGAGCACTCGCTTAGACAAGGTCTTTCTTAGGCATCAAACATGGAATCAAGGATCCTAACAGAGAAACACTTTTTTTTTTTTTTTTTTAATACTAACTATTATTATTATTATTCATTTTTTTTTTCTTGGGTTATTACAGGTTAGCTAATCAGGTTTGGCGTGGGTCATAAAAGGGTAGGGTTTAAAAGAGTTTGGGTTCGGGTTGACCTGTTTACTAACAGGTGACTAACATATGAACTCATACTTGTCCGTTTAATAAATGGGTACCCATTAAGAACCCATTTAAAAATATATTTTATTTATTTTAAAATTTTTAAAGCATTTCATATAAAGTGACATATATATATATATATATATATATATATATATTAAAACAACACTCTTTTTATTTATTTTTTATTTTTTAATATCTTAACTAAAAAACATAAAATGTAGAAATTAGTACATCTCTTTAATTAATATATATTTTTAATATTTTATATGTATATATATCAAATTAAACGGGTCACCCGTTGGGTACCCAACCCAAACCCACCGAACCCATTAATTAAATGGGTTGGGTTCGGGTTGACCCGTCTATAAATGGGCCACCTTTTCCTAAACTCGAATCTGATTTAAATGGGCGAGTCACGGGTCACCCATCGGGTTTCGACCCGTTTTACCACCCCTACTTATTAATTAAATGGACCCAAAAAAGTTTTTGTGATTGCTGCAGAACTATAATCAGATTTTTATTTTGGTCCATGAACAATTTATATTTGATTAAAACCTGAAAAATAGAATAATTAGCAATCAACTTAATTACACATAACAAGTGGTATCAGAGCCTGACTATGTGATGGGGACTGGGAAGTTTGAAATAGAAAAATTCACCGGAAAAAATGACTTTAGTTTATGGAGGATTAAGATGCGTGCCATCTTGGTACATCAGGGGCTTGAGGAGGCTCTTCTTGGAGAAAAAAAAGAGGCCTCCACTTCACAAGAGAGGAAACCAAGTTTTCCTTCCACCGATAAAGTGAAGCCCGAAATCCTCCAAAAGGCATATAGTGCCATTATCTTGTCCTTAAGAGACAAAGTGCTTAGGAAAGTTGCCAATGAAGATATGACAGTTGGAGTTTGGTCAAAATTAAAAAGTTTGTACATGACAAAATTCCTAGCAAATAGATTCCATAAGAAGACTAGACTCTACACCTTTAGAATGACCCCTAGAACATCGATTGATGAACAATTGTGATTGCTACATAATTATAATCAGATTTTTATTATGGTCCATAAACAATTTATATTTGATTAGAACCTGGAAAATAGAATAATTAGCAATCATCTTAATTACACACAACAATTTTGAATGATTTTTTTTATTTAATCATCTTTCTAAAAAGAGCCCTTATGCCCCATCTTTGGTATTCATTTTCAAGCGATAACCAACATATCCAAATAAGGATAAGTATATAAAACTATATTCTATTCTTTATTTTTAGATAAAACAGGTTCTAAAATATTTACATCATTTCTTATATAATCTAAAAACTAGGAAATTGGTAAAGTAAATTTAAAATTGAATTCCTAAGTTATCTCGCGTCGCACATAATGTGTGTGTAGGATTAGTTTAATTTAAGCAAAGTATATGAATTTTTTTTTTTTAAATGTGCAATAAAAAGAATGCCTTATAAACAATATGATGTGGTCCCATTTCATTGGTTGAAACGTGACAAAAGTGGGGCTTAAATAATTATTCAATTGTCCGGTGATTTTTTTAAAAATGAGCCGATGAAAAGGAACTTTTAATATTATTTTAAAAATTTATGGTTTCCCTAAAAAAGGAGTTGTAAGAAAGAAAAGGATAGCTTCAAGTGTTAGGTAAAAAAAGTTATAAGGAATTTAAAAGTATTTAAAATAACTAAAATTGATATGCATTTTTAAGAAATATAATTAATGCATTCATAAAAAATCAGCTTTTCTTTCAACAAAATATTTTATTCCCCTTAATATTTCAATTATCATAAAATTGTCAATAATTAGTATATATCCATTTTATTTCATTTTAAATAATTTTAAGCACCTTTCAACTACTTTGTCAAAGTTAATTTTTTTCTTTTCAATAATTTTTAAAATGAGTAAAAATTATTAAAACGTAAAAATATAATTAATTACCTAAAATATGACATACTTACAGTTTAATCTATCAGTATTTAATTTTACGCAAATATAATATATTATTATGGTCCAACAACAGAAATCAATATCATTCTAATGAGTATGTAATATTTTGTAAATGGTATTGTAATAACCTTGCTTAAAAGCTACTTCCCCATTTTTTCATATGGGAAATGCCAAATGGCAAAAGGAGATGGGTGTGAAAAGGAGAGGGGTAGGGTTATGACCACACGCCTGTCACCAAACCATGATGCTGGTTCAAGTCAACACCCTCATTGCTACGCCGTTACTTTCGGGATTTAAATTTTTTATTTTTATTTTTTTAAATGCGAATCCTATTCCTAATCCGTTAACCATCTGCGCACACAAACACTGTCTGTCTTTTGCCTTTTTTCTTTTTTCTTTTTTCTTTTTTCTTTTTTTTTGTCTTATTTATTTATTATTTTTAAAAATAAAAAATAAAAAATAAAAAATTAAACGTCTCTACCCACCATCGGAGTCCAGACCCCCACGCACACCCAGCCTCGAGAATTCTCTCCTTCTCTATTGGCTACGCCAGCTCTTTTTTTCCCACCCTAATTAATTACCTTCTTCATTAATATTATTTATTTTTTATTAATTCACCTTTTTCACACTCCATCTCTCTCTCTCTCTCTCTCTCTCTCTCTCTCTCTCTACTTACATTTTATAGGGAAGCGGCAATAACGGCATATTCGACATCCTCTCTCTCTCTCTCTCCCTCGGCTTGCTTTCTCAGTTTCCCCCTCTCTATCTTAGCTGTGGAGTTTTTCTAGGAGAGAAATCCTCAAATTTTATCCGCCGCGTTGAATCTCTGCAGCTCTTCTCTTCAAGATTTTTGAAGATCTGAACTCCCGATTCTCGCTCTCTTCTCTCTGTTTCTCTTTCTTCCCCGTTCGCTCTCTGATTACAAGATTTTTCTTTTTTATTTTCGTCGGTACGTCTTTGATGCGGTTCGGTGGTAAATTAATTGCTGATTCATGAGGGTTTTCCTGAGAGTTTAAAGAGCATTGCGGGGTTTTTAGGGTTCTTTGTGTTTTTTCAGTGTGGTGGGAAGGAGATAATGGTAGTGAAAATGATGCGTTGGCGGCCTTGGCCGCCTCCGGTGACGAAGAAGTATGAGGTTAGGCTGGTGGTGAGGAGGTTGGAGGGGTGCGATTGGGTGCGTGGAGGTGCAGGGAAGGGGCTTGAGGAGGAGGTGGTGGCGGCCTCGCCATCGGGTGAGGGGAGATTGGCGGTGGAGATCAGGTGGAAGGGTCCCAAGATCGCCTTGAGCTCGCTGAGGCGGACGGTGAGGAGGAACTTCACCAGAGAGGAAGGGCTTGGTTCAGACGGCGTCGTTCAGTGGGACGAGGAGTTTCATAGCGTCTGCAATCTTTCAGCTTACAAGGACAATGCTTTCCTTCCCTGGGAGGTCGCATTTACTGTGTTTGATGTGAGTCTTGGCTTCTCTCTCTCTTTCTCTTTCTCTTTCTCTTTCTCTGATCTTTCTGGGGTAGTCGCTAGTTAGGGTTTCATGGCCAAAAATTTGGGTTCGTTCATATAATATTTTATGAAAGATTTTTCTTGACCGATATGGAAACTTGTGTGGGGTTTGTTTGATGGCATGGAATTTTCATGGAGATTTGAGGACTCACTTTTCATCATTTTTTTTTTTTTTTTATAAATCATTTGTATTTATCAAGAAAAAAAATTTCTTACTGCTTATTTATTTTTTCTTAAAAAAAATTTGTTAATAGGATTTTGTGCAGATGGACTTCTTTTTTGTCACATCATTTAAATTTTAGGGAATTATATATGCATTTTTTTGTTAATAGGATTTTGTGCAGATGGACTTTTTTTTTTCCACATCATTTAAATTTTGGGGAATTACGTATTCATTTTTGTATGTTATTTTTGTAATTGAACTGGTCAACATTTGCCTGATTGAATTGGTATAGGGTTCTATTTTAGTCATTGATTAGGTTAGCGTATGAATTGAGCGTCAGAGAGTTTCTGATAACTTCTGGGATGTATCAGATGTTCTTTAAGGACATCTGAATTAGCCGGAATTAGGAGTTCTATATATTCATTTTCTCCACATGGGCAGAAGTTCCCTTTATGCAACTTTTGTTTGTTTTCCATGAGGTTTAGGATATGGTTCTTAGTTGTACTTTAGAAACTCTTGTAGTCTTGTAGCCCACGAACAATTTAGCTCCCTTCTGGGCAATTTAACAACCAGTTGCATTGTTTGTGTTGTTACTTGAGAGAAAAAAAATCGTTTTGAACATGTGGGCATGCATGTTATCTCTCTCGGCTTGATGTGCCTCTATTTCTGAAGAAGGTGACATGTATATTTATGAAATTTATTTGTTTTAGCGAAATGAGTTTTGGTTGCAGTGTGGATTTTGGGTGTCCGTCATTTTTTATGTTCACATTTTGTGGTGACATGTTCTATTTATGAAATTTATCTATTAATTTGTTTAGGGGATCTCAGGTTTGTTTTCTTCTAATCCAGGGCTTCAGACGAGGGCCTAAGACAAAGGTCCCTGCAATTGGAACAGCATTGTTGAACCTTGCTGAATTTGCTTGCACAGCTGATGACAAAGAGTTTGAAGTAATTCTTCCTCTTGTTTTGCCAGGCGGCACCGCTGAGCCTCGTCCTTCTCTTTATGTAAGTGCTTCCCATCTTTATTTTCCTTTTTTGTTTTATATTATTCATTGTTTTTTTACTTTTGATGTGGCATGGCATTGCTGGGGTTCATAGATAAGTTGCATAATCTTGTATTGACTTTCATGTTGGGGAAAATGATGTCTGGAAAAATGGATTTTAGTTTGCTTCACCTTCATATCTTTCCTAAGGTTGTGGACATGTTGATATCAAACTTTATTTTTATGCTGCAGATATCATTCAACTTATTCGAATTGCGAACTGGTCTAGAGTCTGCAGAATCAGTACAGAGATCCATAGTGCCTTTTCCATGTCCTCCAGAGTCTGGAGAAACCCAGTCGACAGAGAAAGATGAGCTTTCTGCAATTAAAGCTGGTCTCAGAAAAGTGAAAATTTTTACAGAATATGTCTCCACCAGAAGAGAAAAAAAGGCCTGCCACGAGGAAGAGGGTAGTGAGGGCAGGTGCTCTGCCAGGAGTGAGGATGGTGAGTATGCCTACCCATTTGACTCGGATTCACTTGAAGATTTTGAGGAAGGAGAATCAGATGATGGTAAGGAGGATTCTACTGTTAGGAAGTCATTCAGTTATGGCACATTGGCCTATGCCAATTGTGCTGGAGGATCATTGTATTCCAATGCGAGGATTAATGATGAAGATGAGGACTGGGTTTACTACAGCAACCGCAAATCAGATGTGGGATGTGTACATGTTGAGGATTCAAATGCATCAGTCTCTGAGCCGTCCCTATTGCAGAGTTCAAAGCGTAGCATTCTGTCTTGGAGGAAGCGGAAGTTGAGCTTCAGATCCCCAAAAGCTAAAGGGGAGCCACTGCTAAAGAAGGCCTATGGCGAAGAAGGTGGGGACGACATTGATTTTGATCGCCGACAGCTAAGCCCAGATGAATCTCTTACTTTTGGGGTAAGATTCTGTCATTACATCACTCTGTTCCTTGGTCTGGGCATGTGGTGCTGGTAAATTTTTCTTTGAATAAAGAACTCAAATATGGAAACTCTTTGCTAGTCTTGGAAGGTGTTAGATTACCACTTTACCTAACAGCTTAAGATGTTAGGTTCTGGTCGAACAACGTATATCAAGCCTTAACACTCCCCTGCACATGCAGCCCGATTGCACAGGGAGAGATAACACACGATGAAAAACACCCACATTAGGAACAAGACAACTTTCTAAAAATCTTATATTAAATGCGGGCAACAAGACTAGAAGCTAGGACCCCTTAGTAACTAGCTCTAATACCATGTTAGATCACTATTTTACCTAACATCTTAAGCTGTTAGGTTATGGGCTAACAATGTATATCAAGCCTTAACGAAATGTTTACAGAGTTTTGTCCTATTTCAAGACCTTTCTTGTTGATGCGTACTATAGCTGTGGGGTTCCAATCCTTACATTCATTGGCATGTTTGAACCATAAAAAGCTTTCTTGACAGCAGATTTAAATTCTTAATTTCATTGGCAAGTTCACACGTAATTTTTTTTTTTGACTGGGCTAGTTTTTAAGTTGGTAAGCATCAAAAAGAAAATGGAGTTAGAAGACTCAGAAAATTTGCAAAACAAGTTTTGTTTGCTCAAATATGATTGTTTATGTACTGGAATTTGAAATATATGCTGTCTTGTGAGGATGATGTTAAAAAATTTCCAACTCCCTTGTTCTTGTCAAACAGAAGTTGACTAAGTTCTTATTATGGATATTGGCAACTGTGCATGCAGTGGCATAGGAATGATGAGGATTCAAGTGCACATCGATCATCAGTGTCTGAGTTTGGGGATGACAATTTTGCTATAGGCAGTTGGGAGCTGAAAGAAGTAGTAAGCCGTGATGGACACATGAAGCTTCAAACAAAAGTCTTTTTTGCTTCCATTGATCAGCGGAGTGAGCGAGCAGCAGGTGAAAGTGCATGCACTGCTCTAGTTGCTGTCATTGCTGATTGGTTCCAAGCCAACCGTGAAGTCTTGCCCATTAAGTCCCAGTTTGATAGTTTGATCAGAGAAGGCTCATTAGAATGGAGGAATCTCTGCGAGAATGAAACTTACATGGTACGATTTCCTGACAAGCATTTTGATCTCGAAACTGTTCTCCAGGCCAAAATACGCCCTCTTTCTGTTGTTCCCAGAAAGTCCTTTATTGGATTTTTCCATCCAGAGGGGATGGATGAAGGCAGATTTGACTTCTTGCATGGTGCTATGTCATTTGACAGCATTTGGGATGAAATTAGCCACGCAGGATCAGAATTACCTGGTGACATTGAACCTCAGGTTTACATTGTCAGTTGGAATGACCATTTTTTTGTCCTCAAGGTTGAACCAGAGGCTTACTACATTATTGACACATTGGGAGAGAGGCTCTATGAGGGATGCAACCAGGCCTATATCTTGAAATTTGATAGGAATACAACAATTTCAAAACTACCAATTGTTGCTCAATCGGCAGATGAAAGGCCAGCTATTGACCAACAGAACATGGCTGCCATGGAACCCAAGAGTCTGCAGATGCAGCAGATCAACCCTAAGGAGGGCTCAGTGGGAGCGCTTGTAGGAGCGAAGGTAGAGGAATCAGCCAAGAGTGAAGAGGAAGAGGAGGTTGTGTGTCAAGGCAAGGAGGCTTGCAAGGAGTACATAAAGAGCTTTCTGGCTGCAATTCCAATTAGGGAATTGCAGGCAGATATTAGAAAAGGTTTATTGACCTCAACACCTCTTCATCACAGACTACAGATTGAATTCCACTATACTCAGTTTTTACCTCCTCTCCTAGAGACTCTGACAACGGAAGTGACCGCAGCGACACCACAAATGGCTGAAGTTGCAATGACAAATGTACCTACAGACTTGCTGTAAATTGTAGGAAGTGTGATTATTCTAACTTCTTATTTTCTTTATTGTTATGTTATGTGTGAATGGGTTTTAAAAAATGAGCCCATCTTGAGCATTATGAGTGGTTTGTGAGGAAGTTTGTGCCTTTTCTTTTATGCTTGGTCTGGAAATGGAACTCTCTCCTTCATACTCCATGCTTGGAGCTTGTGTCTTGCGTCCCTGTCCGTGTCTGTGTCCGTGTCTGTGTCGTGTCTTTGCTTACCCTTACCTATGAGCTTCAGCTCCCTTTTATTTTGCGTGTCTTGAAAAGGGATATAGTTTGTACATGACCGCATATAATTCCTCTTTCTTGGGCTGAATGAGCCTTCTAACTTTTACCTTCTGATTCTCTGTTTCAACTTTCTCGCTACTCTAAAAAGTTTTGTTCTTTTGCAGGGTTAGAAAACCTTTTTCTTATTTCAATTACCCTTACGATGAACTGATTGGCTGTGATATGACCTCTGGATTTGGATTTGATGCGGAGAGAGATGAATAGTCAAATATAGAGGATTCTGGGTTTGTGATTACTATTAATATTATTATCTAGGTTAAGAGATCAGATATTTCTTTCCATCCTGTAATCTGTAAAGTAATTTTTCCATGGGAAAGGGAAAGATTCTTTGCACTGCGCCTTTTTTTTAAGGAAAATATTCCTTTCAAAGTTTCATCATATGATTCCCACAAAAGATTTTTATACTCCATTGTCCTGTGTCTGTTTGGGTGCAGGGAGCTTGAGGGGTTTTCAAGTCCCAGCTCTCCAACCCTAGCTGGGCACGCCCGGTATGGGATATTCCTGGCCACTCCTCTCTCCTCTATGCTGGAGTCTTGTGAATTGCTCCAGTGACTCGCAGCTTTGAAAATTTTAAATTACCAACGAAGAGAGTTTTTTCCCATTTTATTATTAATTTAAAATAAAATATTAAATAATATTCTATTTGAAAAAAAAATTTTCACATTAATGCTTACGTAATCTCACAGCTTGATGCTGCAAGATTTAAAGAGAAAAGCATAGGATCAGTTGACGCGTGGCAGAAAATCTCGCAGGACTATCCTGTGAGATTTGCTTGATCTGGTCTTTGGCCCTTCCTTTCATTTGCGAACTTCAGCAGAGAGCCGTGTCTGCAGAGCTCTACTTGCAGAGAGAGCAGAGAGGAGGACGGCAGCAGCAGGTGACCGTTCGGGAGTGGGCGACTGCAAGTGATTGTTCGTGGAGTGCAGATGACCGTTCGTGGAGTGGGATATAAAAACTTAAAAATGGGGTACATATTTTTTCTTACCGTAAAATAAAATTTGTTTCATTGAGTTCTTATTTAACAAATGCTCGAAGATTTGCTTGGTGACCACAATATATAGTATTGTGTGATTTTGATTTTTTCTTTGAAGGCTGCATTTGGAAACCCCAAGGTTAGGTTTCATTTTATTTGTGTTTTTTCAATTTTTTTTTCTTTGGCTTTTAGCTTTTAGTTTATCCAAATTTAATGAGTAGAAAAAGATATTGAATATTATCCATATTTCATGTTGTATATATTGAGGCTGTCTCCATTCTAGTTTATTTCAGCAATTAAATTTTTAGTGCATGATATATACATATAATATTAATTTAGAGCAATTTTAATTTGGTGCATGATATATATATATATTTCAGCAATTAAATTTTTAGGTCATCCAAATTTATTGAGTCTGCCTCCATGCTAGTCATTTTTTTTTTTAGTATTTATAAAAATGAAATATAATGTGTAGGGTTTCCAGTAAAGAAACAATAATTAAAATTTAAATGTTAAAGCTAATTAAAATTAAATTACTATATTTTACTCATAATCATAAAAAAAATATTAAATAATGACATTTAAATTAGTGTGTGAATCCCTACATTGCATATGCTGTTTATTATGCATGTGCATGATTGCATTTTTGTGTATTAAAATATTAATAGATTATAAGAATTTAATTACATGCATGACACTAGATTTTTTTTTTAATAAATTTATATTGAATATATTTTTTTCTCAAACAAATATCCTCAAAACTTATTAATGCATTTTTATTTAAATTATTTAATAAAATTTAAGATAAAATAAAATTGACCTCTCTTAAAGTTTAGCAAAAAGACAAAAATCTCTTATGAGATTTAAAAAAATTTAGGAACATTTTCTAAGATTTTAAAGATTTCCTCTCCTTCTATTTAGTAAAAAGATAAAAAAATTTTAGGGATATAAGTGTCAAAAATCAAATGTTAGAAAAAGTTTGTAAAAATTTTGAATTTTTTTTGAAATCTTAGAGGATGTAAAGCAACTCAACCCTATAGGTCATTATTATAAACATATTATTGTAATTATTTTACTTAGTTATTATATTTCAAAATTCACTTTAGAAGATCAATCATATGTACATGACAAAATAATTTACCCTACTATAATTGTATTAATTTATAGGATAGACATAAGTATAGATATATACATATAAAATTAGCTTATTTTATTTTGAAAGAACAAATTTCTTATTCAAGCAATAATTTATAGACATAGGTATAAATATATTTTTTAATCTAATTTTGGTTTAATTTACTTTCGTAGGTGTTTACAATTTCTTGAGGGTCGATCTCTAAATGCCAGGAAGCTCGAACAATGTTCCGGTAACGGTATTGTTGTATATGGGGGGAGGGAGAAATTATTACTGGAGTAGAGGGTGTTACTTATGGTATTACGCAAGTTTGACCAATTTGAATTAGTCGTAGGTATAAATTAAATAAATTGTACTCGAAGATATATCAATATTTGTATATTGATTCAGATCAAAATGCATTGCGGGTGATCGTAACATACCCTATGCAAGGGTATAATGATACAGTCCTTTATGAGATTGTTTTCGTAACTGATTATTACGGTCTGTGCATCGTGTTGGATGCACACTGCATAGGTACGATATATTTAATTGTGCAATTATATGTCGATACCATTCCTCACATAAGTGCATTCTCATAAAAAATAAAAATTTAAAATTTGGTGTCTATAATATATATGTGCATTCTCATAAAAAATAAAAATTTTAAATTTGACTATTGCAATGAATAGCATTTAATCCATTCATATTCTTTTAAGAAGCATTATAAGTAAAGAAAAAAAAATCTAAAGCATGATAATTATTAAAGAAGAAGAAACTAAAAAGTTTCATGCATATGATTTTTACTTAATTCTATATGTTTGGACATTAAACTAGATTAACGATTGATTCAATTAGATGGAAAAATATTTTATAATTTTTTAAAAATTATAAATTATAACACATTTTGAGTTATTAACTTTGAATTAGAATACTTTATTCTTTTAATTGGGTATAATACATTTTTAATTTAAAATATATACCTAGTAAATCTCGCAGGCTGCCCAATTTCTGATGCGTGTTTAAATCTTACAAGACGAAGTTGCGATATTTGCTTGACTAGGGCTTCTATGTTTGTGATGCGTGTTAAATCTCGCAACACTAACTGCGAGATTACGTAAACATTAAACTGAGAAAATTTTTTCCAAACAGAGTATTTTTAAATATTTTATTTTAAATTAATAATAAAATAGGGAAAAACTCCCAGCATAGATGTTAAAAATTTCTGCTGGCTGAAATAAATATTTCTCAGGAAAACCTCCCAAAGAATGGGAATTTGAAGGAAAATGCTGAGAAGCTTTATGCTTTGGAAAAAAATTATTGTTATTTGCTTGCAGTTTTTATATATTATGAAGCTCCAAATTTGTTTTCTATTTTTTTTTTTTTTAACATTGTACATTAAACTAAAGATAGAAAAAAAAAAAATTTGTTTTTCCTCGTACCATACCCAGATATCCCTTAAAGTCTCCCCTTAAGGGCCTACTTCTTGAAAAAAAAATGGATTTGTAAAGCCTTGTTCTTTTGGAAGTTAAGCTAGCAAGTAATAATAATGACAGTGATGATCATTCTACAACCAATAATTGTGTAAATTAGCCACATTTTTCTACCATATTTGATTTTATTTTCTTCCTTATTTTAATTATTCTATTTAGGGGTATATTTAAGTTGGACATAGTGGGATACTCAAGCTCGATTCAACTTGATTCGAAAATATTAAATTCGAAACTTGACTCAAACTCGATCAATTTCAGTATTATTGAACTCATATTCAAATCGAATATAAGTTCTTGAAACTCAACCTGAATTCAATTAAGCTCGATCTAATTATAGTTTTTATCTTTTACACCAATAGGCTTTCCACGCTTTGTTAGGACCAGAGGAACCCATGGGTGGGCTTGATACACATGGATGAACACCAATTTGGCTCAAAAGCTTAAGCCTAATGGGTCTTGGGTTCAACCATGTATATAAGCACCCATCATCCACTCAATTTTTCCAATGTGAGACAAACTTACAAGTGGAATTCTCAACAATCTCTCCCTCACTTGTGAGTTTCAATTGCTCCTCTTTGAACGGAAACTGTCTCCCTTTTGAGAATAAACCTAATTGCCCAACAATTGCTCAAGTGGGCCTTACCACTGGCGTCTTACGTGCCTCAGATTGCATTCCACGTGCCTCCGAATCAATCCTACCTCACACATCTTGACCCTATTCGGATCCATCTTAGACCTAGATGATCCTTATTGGCCTTGGTCACACACTTGGTCCTCCAATTATTAGCACGTCAGGAGAATTAGTTTCACGTCTCGACTTTTTACGATATCGCACACCAAGAGTTACGAACCGTTGGCTCTGATATCACTTGTTAGGACCGGAGGAGCCTATAATGTGGGCTTGATATACATGGATGAACACCAATTTGACCTAAAAGTTTAAGCTTATTGGGTCTTGGGCTCAACCATATATATAAGTGTCACGCCTCGAACCCGAAAATAGAATCCAAGGGTGAAAATGTAATCTAACCTGTCCATGTATTAAACAAAACATCCAAAATATAAGACAATGGATGAGGGTTCGACCTCGTGGGATTCCCAGGAACCCTATACACATCCATACACAACAGAATATACGCAGTGAAAAAATGTCATTATATATATATATATATATATATATATATATATATATATACGTACAGTACCACACCAGAGTCTATACAACGAGAGTCCAAGCTCCACAGCACAAAACATAAACCTGGTTATCAACCATACTCCAAAATGAAAACCCAAGCACAAAAGTCCTAGCACTTACCCAAGCGCTATCTGCGGTACACCTAGAATGCTAGCTCTGGTTACCTGAAGGACCTGAAAATATGTACATACAGCAGGGGTGAGACACATCTTAGTAAGGAAGAATACATGTTATATTGGTGTGTGGCATTTGAGTGTTATCATGACAGAAAAACATACACAGTTAAATGCAATTTCAGTATTTTCACAAAACGGCTCCAGTGCAGTGCACACACACACACACACACACACACATGATCAATCTAGTGTCGTCACACCCTTCAGCCCATAGCCGGCCCGTGATATCCGGTGTCGGCCCGTAGCTGGCTCGTGATACACGGCGTCCCCAGCACATGACAAACCCCAGGCTCCCATGGCATCCTACCGGTACAAACTGGTGGATCCACACCCTTTGGTGATTAGCTGGTAAGGCTCACACCCTCGGATATAGAGTCGGACACTCTTGCCAAACATGGCCTAGCGATTTCATATCCTCGCAGATATAGAGCCGGACACTCTTTGAGTACCTGGATCAACTCAAAACCCAGTTCCTATTGCATTTCAATAAAACACAACCATGCATGCTCACATAACCAAACAAACCACCCCCATTTGGAAATCCGAAAATCATGTTTTCCAAACATATACAGTTTAATATAAAGTCAAGGCACGACCATCCCTATTACACAGTATAAATCACCATATACATACGATTTTCAACAAAACCAGGGATGCAACCTAATAACCCTTTGTCCCCAAAATTGTAACATGGAAAACCCATAATTTTACCTGTTAGATCCCTCCAAATGAGTAACCAAAACGCACACAGGACCGTGAACCACAGTTCTACCGAGTCCGATTTAAAAAATAACCGATATAAACTGAATCCTTTTACTTTTCCCCCAAATAACAAATCCCGAACTTCAAGGCTCCTAAACCGCGAACCGAGTTCCAAAACCTACAAATCCCAATACAAATAATACTTACAACACTGTTCTCTACAAAACTACTAGATCAGAATTGAAAATCGAGCCTTACCTTGATTTTACGCCAAAACCCAAAAATAGTCGAACCTAAAATCCGATCCATAGAACTTATAGAGAATCCTTCCACGATCCTCGTGTTTGAATTAACGATTCTCGCTTCCCACGACGAAGAAATCTAGAGGAGATGGAGAGTAGGAAGAGTTTCTAGAGAGATAGAGAGATAAAATGAGATTTCTTAGCTGAGAAGTAGTGAAAATATCTATTTATAGTACCCTTGACTCAGCTGTTCTCGTTGACGAATTGCGTCCTCGTTGACGAGACCTTATAGGTAGCTCGTTGACGAGACAAGGACCTCGTCGACGAATATGCTATTACCGGTTTCCCAAAACCCCTCGATTTCTCCTCTTCGACGAGCCTCTGAATTTCGTCGACGAGAAATGTAAGGTCTTTGTCGACGAACTCTGGCTTCATTGACGAAGCTTGTTTAATTACCATCTTGCCCCTCTATTAATTAATTAAACCCACCTATCACAGTTCAGGTTCTTACAACCTTCCCTCCTTACAAAAATTTCGTCCTCGAAATTTGCCATCTCTCATTCACAAACTCAACATACAAGAAAATTCATATACGCAATTCTAAAGAGAACCGGTGACTACTAAAACGCAGCCCCATCCCAATATATACATACCCTCACTTATGGCAGAGGAATACCATGGTTACATACACAACCATCTCAGGAGTTCACAATACACACACTCCCAATGATTGACCACCTATCCTAACCCAAAGTAGGGTAATGTACAGGCACTCAGAACAACTGTGGATACTTCTGACTTATTTTCGTTTCCAGTTTCCAAGAAGCTTCCTTAACCTCGTGATTCCGCCACAATACCTTCACTAATGGTATATCTTTGGTGCGAAGCTTTTGAACTTTACGGTCTAGAATCTGAATAGGTACTTCCTCATACTCCAAAGTATCCCCAATCTCCACATCCTCATAGCTAATAACATATGCAAGATCCCACACGTACCTTCTCAACATGGATACGTGAAACACATCGTGGATCCTCGAGAGTGCTGGGGGTAGTGCAATCCTGTAGGCCACCAAACCCACTCGCTCAAGAACCTCGAATGGTTCAATATACCTCGGGCTCAGCTTGCTCTTCTTCCCAAATCTTATCACCCCTTTCATAGGAGCGATTCTCAGAAATACCTTACCCCCCACCTCAAACTCTAACTCACGGCGGCGAACATCTGCATAGCTCTTCTGTCGACTTTGAGCCGATTTAATCCTCTCCCGGATCAAACCTACCTTCTCAAACGCTTGCTGCACAAGTTCGGGTCCTAACACCTGACGTTCACCAACCTCATTCCAATACAGAGGAGATCAACACCTCCGACCATACAGAGCCTCGAACGGTGGCATCTCGATACTAGACTGGAAGCTATTATTATAAGCGAACTCTACCAGTGGCATAAACTATATCCAGCTACCACCGAAGTCTAACACACAAGCTCGCAACATATCTTCCAAAATCTGTATCGTCCTCTCCGACTGTCCATCAGTCTGGGGGTAGAACGCTGTACTGAAAGTAAGCCCAGTGCCTCTTGCAAGCTCGACTAGAATTGAGAAGCAAATCTCGTGTCTCGATTTGATACAATGGACACCGATACTCCATGCATTCTCACTATCTCACGAACATATAGGTTTGCCAACCTACTCAAAGGATAGCTAACCTTCATCGGTATGAAATGAGCAGATTTTGTCAATCTGTCCACGATCACCCATATAGCATTCTGCTCGTGAAGAGCTGGCGGTAATTCGATCACAAAGTCCGTGAAAATATGCTCCCATTTCCACCCCGGAATAGGCAAAGGCTGCAATGGCCCTGTTGGCCTCTTATGTTTAGCTTTCACCTGTTGACACGTCAAACACTGCTCCATGAACTGAGCAATCTGTCTCTTCATACCAGTCCGCTAGAAGGTCTCGTATAAGTCCCAATACATCTTTGTACTACCAAGATGTACCGTATATAATGAACGATGCGCTTCCTTCAAAATTGTCTTTCTGATCTCATCGTTGTTCGAAACACACAGCCTGTTCCCAAACCTCAATACACCTCCTTCAAAGATGTTAAACTCTATAGCCAATCCCTACTGTACCTTTTTCGCAACCTCTAACAACTCCGCATCACTAGCTTGTGCGACTTTAATACGCTAAAAAAAAGTCAGATGGATTACCAAGCTAGTAATGAAATCCTGATGATCCCTAGATACCAACTCTACACCCAAGCTCTCCAGATCTTGTCTAATGTGATGCTAGGCTACAACTGCAGATACCGCAGCATGTTCCGACTTCCGACTCAATGTATCGGCTACCACATCAGCTTTCCCCAGGTGATAACTGATGGTGCAATCATAGTCTTTGATCAACTCAAGCCACCATCTCTTCCTCATATTCAGCTCCTTTTGTGCAAAAAAATACTTGAGGCTTTTGTGGTCAATAAAGATCTCGCATTGCACACCATACGAGTAGTGTTGCTAGATCTTCAGTGCATATACAACAGCAGCTAATTCTAGATCATGTGTGGATAATTCTTCTCATATTCTTTCAGTTGCTAAGAAACATATGCTACTACTTTACCCTACTGCATAAGCACACACCCTAGACCCTTCAGAGATGCGTCGCTATAAATCACAAAATCGCCATTCCCCGAAGGAATGGTCAAAACTGGAGCGGTAACCAGTTAGTGCTTTAACTCCTGAAAACACTCCTCGAAATCACTGGTCCTTTCAAATTTCATTCCCTTCCTGGTCAATCGAATCATAGGCCCAGACAGTTTAAAGAAACCTTCCAAGAACCAATGATAATAACCTGTCAGTCCTAGAAAACTCCGAACCTCCTGCACATTCTTCAGCCTTACCCAGTTGACCACCGCTTCGATCTTGTTAGGATCAACTGATATACCGTCACCAGTCACCATATGGCCTAAGAATACAACCTGATTCAACTAGAATTCACACTTCTTCAGTTTAGCATACAATTTCTTCTCCCACAGAACCTATAATACTAACCTCAGATGGCTCTCGTGCTCTTCCGAACTCCTTGAGTATACCAAAATATCGTCAACGAACATCACTATGAACCGGTTCAAGTACTCATGGAAAACCCTGTTCATAAGATCCATGAACACCGCCAAAGCATTCGTCAACCTAAAAGGCATAACCAAGAACTCATAGTGGCTGTATCTGGTTTAGAAAGCAATTTTCGCTACATCATCAGATCTAACCCTCACCTGATGATATCCTGATTGCAAGTCGATCTTCGAAAAGACCCACGTCCCCTGAAACTAGTCAAAAAGATCATCTATACGAGCTAAAGGATAGTGATTCTTCACAGTCACCTTGTTAATCTCACCGTAATCAATGCACATGCACATTGACCCGTCTTTCTTCTTCACAAATAATATTAGAGCTCCCTAGGGAGAAACACTAGGTCGAATGAAACCCCTATTCGGTAATTCTTGCAACTGCTCCTTCAACTCCCGAAGTTCTGTTGGAGCCATCCAGTACGGAGCTTTAGAAATCGATGCTTTACTAGGAAGCAGCTCTATCGCGAACTCCACCTCACGATCCGAAGGTAAACCTGGTAAATCATTTGGAAACACATTCGGGAACTCATTGACTACCTGAATATCCTCGAGCCTCAACTCATCCAGCAGCATTTCCTTTACGCAAGCTAGGGTGACATCTGTCCAAGAGTAGTCTCCTCGCCTGCAGTGCCAATAGAATCTGTGGCGTGGAGAGCACACACGATCCAACAAACTCATACTCCTGCTCCCCAGGAGGTCTGAACACTACCACCTTCCTACGACAGTCGATCATAGCATAACTGGAGAACAACCAATCCATCCCTAGTATAACATCAAACCCCAACATGTCGTATACCACAAGATTCGCAGATAGCAGCTTCCTTTGAATTACCACTGAGTAGTCTTCCAACATCCTTCTATAGAATGATACACTTCCAGATGGTGTAACAATGGATAATACCTCGTTCATGACTTGGGTCCCCACCTCACACAATTTAACAAAACTCTGAGATACAAAAGAATGGGTCGCACTCAAATCAAACAGAACATAAGCTTTATTTGAAAGCAATAATAAGGTACCTGTCACCACGTTCCCTGCATGTTCAGCATCTGTTGGAATAAGAGAGTATACTCTGGTTGGAGCTGTATTCGTTTGAACGGTTCCCCGAGGTATCTGATTGCTACCCTGGTTCACACTGGATGCAGGCATGTTTTGTCTCAATGCACGAAAATTGCGAAACATGTGACCTAACTGGCCATAGTTGTAGCAGTTACCCTCAAATGACCGGCACTCGCCCTTGTGCCATTTGTGGCATCTGGTACAATGACCACTAGTCTAGCTCCCCTAAAATCTCTAGCGCTTGGTATTCTAACGGTAACCCAAGCCCTTGTTCCTCTTCTTCCACAATCCCTGAAGAGATCTTGACTGAGAACCAGAAGGTACTGTCCTCTTCTTCGATTCCCGATCCACCTTATCCTCTTGGATACCAGTCTCAATCACTGTGGCTTTATCCACCAAAATCGAAAACTCACGAATCTAAAGCATACCTACTAATGTGCGGATGTCCTTTCTCAGGCCCTTCTTGAATCTCCGAGTCTTCTCATACTCGTCTGAGATCAAGCATGGCACGAACCGAGACAGCTCTATGTACCGAGCCGCATACCCTTGCACCATCATACTCCCCTGAGTCAAAGCAGAAAACTCATCTACCTTAGCGTCACGTATAGAAGCCGGGAAGTATCTGTCAAAGAACACTTCCTTGAAAAGGCTCCAAGACATCTCCTCTGGATCGGCTCTCTGCCTTTTTAGCAGACTCACTACATTCCACCATCGACCCGCCTCCCTAGATAGCTGGAAGGTAGCATAGAGGACTCGCTGCCTATCCGTGCAATGTAAAACCTCTAGAATCCACTTAGTCTTTTCCACCCAGTCCCCTGCTATCGTTGGGTTATGTTCACCAGAGAACGTCGGAGGATGCATGCGTGTCAACCTCTCAATGGTGCACCCCGCAGCAGTAGAAGAGCGTTTGCATCCCCCGACACTCTGTCCAATCTCCCGCAAAACCTGCCTCATCAATCCTTAAGGCACAGTAGGAGACTCGTCACTCGCCATCTCCTTGGAGCCACTTCCTAGGTCAGTATCCTTGGGCTCCATTATGAAAACATAGCAGAGTTCTATCAATACTCCTAAAACACGTATAGTTAACACAATTATCTAACCCTAATCATGTTAACTACTCCTTGCCAGGTCCAGGTCTGTCCTATCACACCGACACGATAGTCATCAATGGTCTGCCCTACTTTTACTGGAATCGTCATTCTAGGAAAAACACGAAATATCATCGACAAGTCTCAGTCTAGTAATGGAAAAAACCTCAACTAACTCTACCCACATCCAACATCCTATACTCTGGTATGTACTCACAGCTAAGCCTAACCAAGTCTACAAGACCAAACAACTTGGTTAGCTTTGATACCAAGCTGTCATGCCCCGAACCCAAAAATGGAATCCAGGGGTGAAAATGTAATCTAACATGTCCCTATATTAAACAAAACATCCAAAATAAAGGACAATGGATGAGGGTCCGACCCCGTGGGATTCCCAAGCACCCTATACACATCCATATATAACAGAATATACACAGCAGAAAAAGGTCATTCTATATATATATACGTACAATACCATACTAGAGTCTATATAACAAGAGTCCAAGCTCCATAGCACAAAACATAAACCTAATTATCAACCATACTAAAAAATGACAATCTGAGCACAAAATTCCTAACACTTACCCAAGTGCTATCCACAGTACACCGACGACTACGCTCCTACACCCAGAAGCTAGCTCTGGTTATCCAAAGGACCTGAAAATATGTATGTACAGTAGGGGTGAGACACCTTTCAATAAGGAAGAATATAGGTTATATCGGTGTGTGACATTTGAGTGTTATCATGACAGCAAAACATATACAGTTAAATGCAATGTCAGTATTTTCACAAAACAGTTCCAGTATAGTGCATAAACGCACACACGCACACACACACACATGATCAACCCGGTGTAATCACACCCTTCAACCAGTAGTCGGCCCGCAATACACTTCGTCCCCGATATAAGGTGAACCGCAGGCTCCCATGTCATCGTACCGGTATAAACTAGTGGATCCACACCCTTCGGTGATCAGTTGGTAAGGCTCACACCCTTGGATATAGAGCCGGACACTCTTGCCAAACATAGCCTAGTGATTTCATACACCCACGGATATAGAGCCAAACACTCTTTCAGTACCTGGAACAACTCGGAACCCAGTTCTTATTGCATTTCAATAAAACACAACCATGCATATTCACATAACCAAACAAACCACACCCATTTGGAAATCCAAAAATCATGTTTTCCAAATATATACAGTTTAATATAAAGTCAAGGCACGACCATCCTTATTACACAGTATAAATTACCATATACATACGGTTTTCAACAAAACCAGGGATGCAACCCAACACCCCCTTTTTCCCAAAACTGTAACATGAAAAATCCATAATTTTACCTATCAGATCCCCCAAATGAGTAACCAAAACACACACAGGGTCGTGAACCACAGTTCTACTGAGTCCGATTTCAAAAATAACCAACATAAACTGAATCTCCTTACCTTTCCCCCAAATAACAAATCCCAAACTCCAAGGCTCCTAAACCGCGAACCAAGTTCCAAAACTTACAAATCCCAGTACAGAAAATACTCACAACACTATTCTCTACAAAACTACTGGATCAAAATTGAAAACCGAGCCTTACCTCGATTTTACGCCAAAACCTGAAAATAGCCGAACCTAAAATCCGATCCATAGAACTTGTAGAGAATCCTTCCAATGTTGACCTTATAGGTCACACCCGATTTTGATAATGATAAATACTCTTGTATTTGATGAATATTTAGTTCTTGTGCAGGTCTACATTAGCAGATACATTGACGGCATGAAGAGAAAGTAAAGTTGAAGACCAAATCTCCTTTTGTAATGCATTTCATATCTATTTGGTCTGTAATAGTAATTAGGACATTTGGTTTGTAATAAGCTCACACACATCACATGTATGATTTATTTTGTAAGTTCAAATCAGATGCGAACTAAAAGTGACCTTAGAAAGACCTTAGGATTTTCCCTTCGGTCGACTGACACCGGACTTTTTCGGTGTCTTGAAATTGGACCTTAAGTGACCCTAGGACACACCCATTTTCACACTTACTTGTTAGGCACTTGAATAGGGCTTGTATGCTTCAAGACGGGACCGAAATGCACACTTGGTGCACTTTTGGTCGACTAGCTAAGTCAGTTGATTTTGACGTGGTCAACCAAAATCTCCCTGGGTCAATTGATTGACCAAGGTCCTGGTCGACCGAAACAAAATAGTTCAAAAAGCCCTGATCGATCGAAACCCTCTCTGGTCAACATTTTGACCACCCGATCGACCGAACCAGGTAGTTCAAGAAGCCTTAGCCGACCGAAACCCCCTGGGGTCAAAAGTTTGACCATCTGGTCGACCGAGACAGAAATAAACTCCAATTACCTGGTCGATCGAGGGTCCTTGGGAGAAATCCCAACGGTCTAGTCGACCGAACCAACCAGTTCAAAATGGCCTAGTCGCCCGAACCTCAGAAAATTGAGCAATTGCTCTGTCCTGGTCGACCTAGCCCTCAATTCAAAAGTCCCCTTGTCAACCGAAACATATGAGACTTGGTCGACCGAACCTATTCTGGTCGACCGGACCTCTTGGGTTGCCCTGATTTTTACCGCAGTTAAATATTTTTTAAACAGGGTTAAAATGCTTTAAACATCATTAAACTTTCCTAATAATACCCAATAGGTCTTCAACAGTCATATTTCCTCCCATGCCTATATATATGAGATCATTTGTTAAAAAGAAGTATGATTAACTACTTTGATTAAGGGAGAATCCTCTGAAAACCTAAAATCTTATACTACTTATTTTTTAGCCTCATTCACTCAAGCTTACCCTCTATTAGTGTTTAAATCATTTGTAAGTAGATTGAGTGTCTGTTTGCAAAGGTTTGCTCTCCTTGTTTTACTTACTTGACACGATTCTATTTGAGAGCAAAACCTAAGGATTTTAGGGGCCGTTGTTGATAAGTCTACCCTAAGAAGATTTTCTTAGATCTTCTAAGCTTGCACCATCATTGCAATATTCTGAGAAGATCGTATAGTATTTTGTTTGCGAAATCTTTTCAAAATCATTTTCAAATATCTAGTATGGTTTATATTGATAAATATATTTGAAGAGATATTTGTTTATGAGATAGTGGTCTTTGTTGTAATATTCTTTCACTCATATATTATTTGCTGAATACAAAGATTACACATCTTTTGCAAACCAAGCATATACTTCATTTGATACTCACATGCTTGAGACATCTTACTGATTGAAATACTTGAGATTTGACATCTTTGTGTGAACTTATTGGCTGAATATCTAGTGATACAAAGATTGCTTGTTTGACACTCTCACGTATGCATTACACTGATAGAAAATACTTTTGAGAGTTGAACCATCTAGACCACATTGAGCTTACATATTGAATCATATTGTGGTGTATGTTATTGTGCGTATTTGGGTACATATCTGCTTTACACGAAAGCAAAATCACTGTACCATTTGATAGTAATACACATCTGTTGTATTTCCAGGCACGGGCCTGAAGAGGGAGACTAGCCCTAGAATAGTCCCAGATTGGCTTAGACCCGGTTAGGAAAGTTAGGTGCGCCATCTTGTTAAGGCATGTAGGTTGAGGTCAGCCCTGCTAATTGACCTGGTTAAGGTTGAGGTCAGCCCTGTGTTAATTTGACCTAGTTGTAAACGGTACCGCTCCACCCTTAAGTGAGCTATTAGTGGAATCCTTCATTTTGCGAGCTAGAGGCGAGGACGTAGGCACTTTTGGCCGAACCCCGATAACATATCGTGTGCCTTGTCCATATTTTTGCAATTTATATTTACCGCACATGTATGTTATTGTGTGAATGATGTGCTTAATTTAAATTTCTGTATACTATATTTATCACTGCATTTGGAATTGCATAGAAAGACCTTAGGTTGGTGTAATACTGATTGTAGGATTTGTTGAACCTAAGAAGAAAGTTTAAAATTCCAATTCACCCCCCCTCTTGGGAATACACCTTTTCTAACAACGATCCTTGTGGTAACTTCGGATTAACAATTCTCGCTTCCCATGGCGAAAAAATCAAGCGAGATGGAGAGTAGGAAGAGTTTCTAGAGAGATAGAGAGAGAAAATGATATTTCTTAGCTGAGAAGTAATGAAAATATCTATTTATAGTACCCTTGACTCAGCTGTTCTCGTCAATGAATTGCGTCCTCGTTGATAAGCACCCATCATCCATTCAATTTTTTCAATGTGGGACAAACTCACAAGTGGAATTCTTAACACGCTTAACTTGTGACTTAGGTTCATTAGTTGGTTGTTGTCCTTCAAGGTCATCAATACGTGTTGGAATATTTGTAGTAGGTATATAAGATTTTAATATGACCTTGGTATCTACAAAAGAATCTAGTAACTATTTTGCAACCCCTTGCATTCCATGTGATTTCATGTTGTGCTTCAGACACTAATTTTTCTCCCCCTAATGTAGGGAATACCATTTCATCAAAATGATAATCTTGAAGCCGTGCTTTAAACAAATCACTTGTTAAATGTTCAAGATATCTAATAATAGAAGGGGAATAAAAACTAACATAGATACCAAACTTATGTTGAGGTCCCATTTTAGTTCTTTGAGGAGGGGCAATAGGAAAATATACAACACAACCAGAAGTTCTTAAATAAGAAATATTAAGTTGTTGCTCATAAACTAATTGCATGGGTAAAAGATTATTATAAGCAGTTGGCCTTATACGAACTAAACATGCAGTATGAAGAATAGCATGTCCCCAAACAGATAAAGGTAATTTGGTTCTCATAATCATAGGTCTAGCAATGAGTTGAAGTTACTTAATAAAAGATTCAGCTAAACCATTTTGTGTATAACTATAAGCAACGCGATGTTCAACATATATTCCGAGTGACATACAATAGTTATCAAAAGTTTGAGATATAAATTCACCAGCATTATCCAAACGAATTGATTTAATTTCATATTCGGGAAAATGAACTCGTAGTTTAATCAGTTGAGAACGAAGTCTCACAAATGCAATATGACGAGTAGAAAGTACAAAAACATGTGACCATCTAGTAGATGCATCAATTAAGACCATGAAGTATGTAAATGGTCCAGATGGTGGATGTATTGGTCTGTATATATCACCATGAATTCTCTGTAGGAAACTGGGAGATTCAAGACTTACTTTTGAAACATATGATTTGACAATTAATTTCCCTTAAGAGCAAGTAGTACACATGAAATCATTTGATAAAAGAATCTTTTGGTTTTTTAGTGGATGATTATGTGAATTCTCAATGATTCTTTGCATCATTACATCTCTAGGATGTCTAAGACGATCATGCTAAACTGTAAATAACTTTGGGTCATTGCACTTCTGGTGCAAGACATTATATGATTCAACTGCTTTAATTTTTGTATAATATAATTTAGAAGATAAAGTTGATAGTTTTTCTAAAATTTGTTTCTCCTAAGAAACAATAGAAGTAATATAAAAGAATTCTTTACTACCTTCATTTGTAATTTCAATGTGATATCCATTGAGTCTTAAATCTTTAAAAATTAATAGATTTCTTCTAGATATGTTGGAATATAAAGTTTCATCAATTTGTAATTTAGTGTCATTGGGTAACTTTATATTAGTTATTCCGGAGTCTTCATTCAAATTTGTAGAACCAAATATTATATTAACATTTGTTGAAAATATATTCAAGTAATGGAAATATTTTCTATCTCGAAGAATTGTGTGTGTTGTAGCACTGTCAGCTAAACAAACTTCTTCTAAGACATCGTAGAATCGATCAAAACTTTAAGACAATTCACACTACACACATATTTTAAAACCCCATTATTATAATTGATCATATCAACAATAAATACAATAATTCATTTATTAAAATCCAAATACAATATTGCTTACTTTGTATCTTAAAATATTACATCATTATTTTCGTCTTGATTTATAAGAAAATCAACAATGTCAAAATAAATATAGTTGGATGGTCCAATATCAAGATCTATTGGAACAATATTATCAGCAAAATTTGTTTCTATTTCTCTACTATTTTCCTCTTCTCTTATTGAGGCTTGGTATAGAAGTAACGCCCTGAACCCGCCAAGTGGGGCCTGGGGTGTTAAGTGATCCATTCACCTATCTTTGATACCAAAAATACCATTCATAGAGCGGAAGTAATTAAACATTTTCCATTTAACATACCAGAGTTCTATTCTATACAACCCAAAAAGTGTATCCATTCACTTTATATTACATAACTAGGAATTTAAACATAATTTTTAAATACTTTATATCATACAACTACTACCATTTACCAAATACTAAACCCCGCCCTAGAGCTTGCTAAGCTCGATCACCTAAAGAACCTGAAAAGTTAATAATTCGCTAGGATGAGACACAACTCAGTAAGGATGGAATAAATTATAACAGTGTGTGGTAGATGAGTTTTAATGCACACAAAAATATATTTATTCGTTAATCAACAACAATATCGGCTAATACATTTATATACTATACTTATCAGGGCACTCACCTTACTTAGTAAGCCCTCGGGTGGAGAGTTTTATTTTGCTCTAAATATTCATACATTTAGATTTACATACATATACCCACACACATTCCACATCAATCACACAATCTAGTCACATCTACACAAGATACTGCACAAACTTCACATCCACACAGGATACTACACAAGTTCACATCCACATAGGGTCAATCACAAGTTCATCACAATCGACCTTCATTGTTTCATTTTCCAATGACCTAATCATATAATATCAGTAAAACAAACTCCTCAGGCCTGCCAAAGTTATATCATGATTTATACCAGACAATATAATGAACGCCTTAGGCCTGCCAACGTTATATTGTGATACATACGAATAACCACACAAACAATTCATCCAAACATATCAATCATTCACCACAGTAATCACAACCAATTTATTATGAAGAGTTATTCTCATGCCGCACGGTTTGGATGTTAATCATATTATTACATACTGTAAACAACTAACACACACCACTCACATTGGTTTTTCCTCGAATATGAATTATAATCAAAACCATTGTTTTGAAATGCCTAATCCATTTAGAAAATATACATACACACACACACAAAGGCTTATATACTTAATATTAACCGGTTCCAATTTAATAAAAATCTGGTATAATTTATTCCCGTTACCTGTTTCTCGAAGTTCTACCTAAAATGAATGGGAGATGAAAAGCCTAGCTTTACGGAACCACCGGCAAAACTGATCCGGCAACCTGAGAGATGATCGAAGAGTGAGAGTGGCTTCAGGTGAGCGTAGAAGTGAAAGAGAGTCATGTGATGGATGTGAGAGAGAGAGAGAGAGAGAGAGAGAGAGAGAGAGAGAGAGAGAGAAGTGAATTAAAAAAAATGACTTAACATCTATTTATAGGTAAGCTGTACCTGCGTGAAACCATCAACGGTTTCTTGTAACCGTCGACGATTTGCCCTGTGTCCCTTTTTTTAAAAAAAAAAAGAAAAAAAAATCTCAATAGTATAAACCATCAACAGTTTTCTAAGAAGGCCTGAAATTGTTGATGGTTTGGTGCTGAACCAAACCATCTCCATCCTCTTTCTTATTTTTCCTTTCCTTTATTTATTTTCCTTTCCTATTTATTTTTATTTTATTTTCTGAGTTTAGGTTATTACAATAGATCTACCAAGTGTTTGGGTGTACGACAGGTACATGATCAATGACATTTTCCTCCGCATCTGTAGCATTCATTTTCATGATGCCTAAGTCACTGATTTTGACCATTATTCCACTTCTAGGGGTCATCCCTCTTCTAGGGGATTGTAGTCTCACGTTTATGTTAGTGATTATTTCGACCACGACCATGCATGCAGCCTCGTCCACTACCACAAGATGTATTCATATTCACTTCAGGGAATGGGGTTGAACTAGTTAGATGAGTTTGGTGATTTTTCATCAAAAGCTCGTTATTTTGCTGAGCAACAAGAAGACATGATATAAGTTCAAAAAATTTAATAAATTTTCTCTCTTTATATTGCTACTGTAGGAGCACATTAGTGGTATAGAAAGTAGTAAATGTCTTTTCAAGCATGTCTTCATCAGTAATATTTTTGCCACATAATTTAACTTTGAGTTAATCTTATGCAGAGTTGATTATATTCACTGACCGTTTTAAAGTCTTGCACTCTCAGGTGCAACCATTCATATCGAGCTTTTGGCAAAATCACAGTTTTTTGGTGATCAAATCTATCTTTTAAATTTTTCCATAGGATAAGTGAGTCTTTAACAGTGAGGTAGTCAGTCTTTAATTCTTCATCTAAATGATGGCGAATGAAGATCATAGTGATCCTACAAGGATGCAGTATTTTCATCTAAAATGGTATTTCCCAAGTTCATTGCATTTAAATGGACATGATGAATAATTGTTATCTTTGATGTCAAGGGGAAAAAGTTCAACTTTTCTTAGGTTCGACATATGAATAAATTAACAATAATAAGGTAATTTAGAAAATAAAACGTAAAAAATGAAATAAAACTGAGATAATAATAGAGACAATATTATTTTCACCTTTCTAGGGAAACTTAAATATGTTTCCTTAGGAACATTATTTTCTTTCTTAATTTGTACTTTTCAGGAATATGATTCCAATTACAATATGAAAATGGGTAATCATTTACCACCTCTTCCGGAGGTTAAATGTACTACCTCATTTGGAGGATAAACGTCTCATCTCTTCAAGATGTCAATTTTAACATCTCTTTGGGAGGTTAAAAATATGCCCTCTTTAGGAGGTAAATATTTACCATATCTTTTGGAGACTAGATACATAGCCTCTTTAGGAGGTCTATCTCTTCGAGAGATTAAATATGTAGATGAGAGATTTAAATATATAACCTATTCAAGGGGACTATCTTACCATCTCTTCTAGAAATTGGTATTCTTTAAACTTTAAAAGACATATTCTCTTCTGGTGAATATTATACTCTTGTGGAGTAAAAGTTACAAGAAATAAATTAAATAGGATTTAAATAAATATTTCATATAGTTAGAGTTTCGTGCTAATAACGTGTTATAAAATATGTAGAAAAATAAATAGAGATTGTAGAAACCTGAAGAATTATAGTAATTAAATAATAAGAGAAAGGAGGAAAAAGGGAATTTAAAAGGGGGACTAAGTAAGGCCTTGTCGACGAACGCGAATTATTGGGATTGTAGACGTGGATACCTGTCTCATTGATGAGAAAATGTCGAAAGGGCTGATTTCAGGGTCTTAAATTCGTCGACGAGGGGTAAGTTCTCGTCGACGAACTACCTTCTTGGTCTCGTCGATGAAGTGACGTGTCTCATCAACAAAGTTAGGTGTATAACTAAGCTCAAACTCGGTTTCCAGTGAAATTCTCATGCATCAATCCTCTCTCTCTCTCTCTCTCTCTCTCCAAAATCGGCTCCTCACCTTCTCTCTTCATTTTTGACCTTGATTCTCTCCGGTTTGACGATCGGAAGTCACCACGCTACTCTTGGTAAGATTCTTTTCAAATCTTCTAGAGTATATTGTTGGTTAGGCCAACTTGGGCACCATCCCAAAATCAGGGTGAGTAGATTATTCAGGTATTTTCAGTTTTAGCAGATTTATTTGAGTTCAGATTTAGTATTATATGAGAATCTACTAGAGTTTTATGGAATAAAATTAGGGTATTATATTTTCAGAGTTAGGGTGTTTTTGGGACCCTGTAAGCATGAGTTAAGGACCCAATGAATATTTCAAGAATCCAGGTAAAATTATAATTTAGAAAATTACAAGGATGTAGATTTGAGAAATATAGTTGATTTATTGGAAATATATATATATATATATATATATATATATATATATATATATATATTATTTTAGGATTTTTGGGGATGGTATGCTAAAGGCGTGAGAGTGGAATTAGAAGCAAACCTCTCAGCCAGTTAGGTTAGGGAAATATGTTATGCTAGCAAATTCAGGAATTTTTATTAGTATCAAATTATAATATTTGAATATGAGTACAAGGTGTGATTTTGAATATGTCAGAATATAGATTTTACAGATTTTAATACATGAGTTTTATTTGGTGTGTGCCATAAGTTTGTATTTATTCAGTACATAATTTATACAGTTCTCAAAATATCATGAAATTTATATATATATATATATATATATATATATATATGTTCTACAAAATTATAAATTTCTTGTATACATATAGATAGACAATTTACAGAATATTCAAAAACATGAATTATAACATTTTCAAGTTACCATGACTTCAGAACCATGATATTCAGATATTTAGCCAGATATTCAAATATACAGATTTAGATATTCAATCAGTTATTCAAAAATTCAGATTATTCAGATCAGTATTACAGTATAATGGTTATTTCAAAATCATGATAAAAACAGTAAGATAATTATAAATACCAGTATTATGTAATGTCAGACCCTGATGAATTATTCAGTCAGATTCAGTCAGTAGAGCATAGTACCGTTGCTATTTCAGTTCAGAGTGCAACAACATAACTTAGATAGTATGTGGATTTTTTAGTAGTCGATCGTGCCTATGTTGTGGACAGGCTCCCCGTCAGTTAGGGTAGAGGAGGCCAATCTAACTTTTGGAGTTTAGTTGACTTATCCTGGTCGACCAACCAGTGTTAAGTTCCGCCTACGGACCGCACAACCCTGTCGTAAGGGATTAAATCATGACGTACAATTTTCCAGAGTATTATCATAGTTAATTGTATGTATATAGATTTACAGTAAACAACAAATATATTATAGTATTAGCAGTATGAATAAGTAGGAAGTTCAGATAACACAGTTGTATTTTAAACTATATAGGTGTGCATTGCAATATAAATTGTTTTATCAGTTAACTCAGTTTCAGAATTTTTATCAATATAATATATATGTAACTCATCTGCCACACTCTGGTAATAACATATTTCACCTTACTGAGAGTTGTCTCATCCTAGTAATTTATCACTTTTCAGGTGATCTAAGTAGGCGTGCAGATCAGGCACAGAGATAGAAGGAACCTTGTATTGCCCTGTCTGAAGGGTAAGTACTTTGGGAGAGTCACTTTTTGAGGGCTCCCTAGGTGATCAAGTGGGGGTATTTTGGGAATGGTTATGTATGTATATTTTGGAAAAATATTCACACTTTGGTATTGTATATAAAATATAATTATATGCATTTTTGTTTTCCGTTGCATAGGTAGTTTATGGATACACAGGTTCCACGGGTCCCACTTAGACCGTGATGATGATATGGATTACATTATAGGGTATCAGAGAAGTGTAATTTAACAATGTAGTGAAAAAAATGGCATGAAAAATCAGGTCGTTTCAGAGATGAAGTTAGTTTTTTTAAGTTTTATCGCGTTTTGATAATGACAAACTAAGACATCTAATTGTGCTACTAAGTATGTTTATAGGGATTAAGGTATTAATCACAATAACATATGCAATTCGAAAAGCCATGAAGCACATAAGACGATGTTATTATGCTATGAATATGGAGCATATTAAGACCAAGCTTGAAGACTATGGCTATATTTATGGAGCTCGTGAAGTCCAAGCTTAAAGAAATTAAAGAACTTATTTCATGTACATTACAAATAAAACCTATGTGAGTACACTATCATTGAATATGTGAAGAAGCTCATAGGTTACCTTAGTTGGATCCTAGGCACTCTATATTTCATTGAAAATCATTCTTAAAATATACAAAAATGATTTCAAAGTGTTAAAATCATTTTTGGAATGAAAAACCCCAAAACAAGATTCTCCAAATCCCCTTCATTTTTCTAACGCCGCATTGATAAGCAATTTTCTCGATCAATGGCTTCTTATCTTGAAAAATATTCAACTTAAAAGTTGTGGGATTTTTTTCTTAGATTTCTTTGGATACCAAGATTGCCCTATTTGGAGTTTTTTAGAAAAAGTTATGCCCTAAATACTGAAGGGTGTTCATGGGTGAAATTTGGTCAATCGAAAATCGCACCAAAAGCGCTGTAATGGCCATAAATTGGCTAGTTTTCAAAATAATTAATTATTTTCAAAGTCTAATGGTCATAAAATGGCAAGTAGACCATCTTTCCTATAAATTCAATTTGTTTTTATAAGAGAATGAAAGAGATATGCATCTATCACACACATCCAAAGTTTTTTATCCTTATTTGAAAAATATTTTCAAGCACTTTGCAATTTTTTTGTTTATCTTTTAAGTGCTCACCTTCTATTAGTGTGGCATTATTATTGTGCTTATTAGTGTGGCGTTCTTATTGTACTTATTCACTCAAATAAGGAACACTCATTGTACACCATTTGATTTTTCATTCTACAACTACAGTTCGGGTGTGAATCATGTCAAGCAAAGGTATATTGCTTAAGGAGGCATCTTCAACTAGTTAAGGAGGGATTGTAAAGGCATCTCCGCCAAGTGAAGAAAAGAGGTAGCTCCGCCTATTAAAGAAGCGGATAGTAAAATCCTCAAGTGGTTTTCTTGAGGCAAGGATGTAGGCTAGGATTGCCGAACCTTGTAAAAATACAGGTTTTTATTCTCTTTTCCCTAATCTCTTTAAATTAAGCACACTCATATTTGTTCATACTTATTGTGAATATAATTGATTGCATTTGAGTAGTTTGACCACGTGCTAAAATTGTGAGTATAATTGTTAAAGTATTTGCATAAATTTTTTAATACCCAATTCACTCCCCTTCTTAGGACTACACCATTGCTAATAATTGGTATCAAAGCTTGGTTACAATAAGCTTAACCGTTTTTGTATAAAGATCAAATGGAACATATTGGTGTATCACCGTTTTGTTTGTGAGGGACAAACCTCTACAAGGCCTCTAATGCTTTGTGGTGTAAATTACACCTCCTGAAAACAAAGAATGAACATTTTTATTCAATCAATGGACTGGAGAGTAATTGTCTAAGGGAAATTATGTGCCAATGAAAATTTTTAATAATAATGAAATTCACAAACTAGAAAATGAGATGAATGATAATGACATTGCTTTAATGCAAATCAATTTTAATGCCATGAATGTATTATACTGCGTTTTAGATACTAATGAATTTAATAGAATCATGACATGTCAAAGTGTAAAGGAAATTTAGGAAGAATTAGAATATACATATGAAGGAACCGAAGAGAAGAAGGCTACTACTTGGGATAATTCGGACTCAAGTGATCAAGAAGTAGCAAATTGTTGCTTAATAGCATTACCCGATAAAGAGGTACACGTCTCTCTTTCTACCTCATTTAATGATTCATGTGATGAATTCTGTGACAAATCGTGTGATGAATCATGTGATGAATTTAGTGATAAAAGCATGCCATCTTATGAGTAACTACAAAAGGAGTTATTTAAGGTTCATAAGATTGTAATAAAGATGTCAAAAAGGAACATAACTTTGAAAAATGAAAATAAAAGTTTGACAAAACAATTAGAAGATTTAAAAGAATCCTATGCAACCTTAGAAAAATAATAGGATTTGAAAATCACTAGTTTAGAGGGAAAGGTGGAAGATTATTCTAGAATAATCTCCAAATTTACAAATGAAAAGGATAAATCAAATAAATCCTTGAGAGTTTAAAGAAATAATTTTTTTCAAAAAGGATTTGAGTTCATCCTATAAATCCTATGGTTATAATAATTTTTATGTCTCATCAAGTAAAAATAGGGATTATAAGCCAAATCTTTCACATATATCCAAAACTTGTTTATATTGTGAAAAGAAAGGGCACATTCGTTACACTTGCCCATTTAGAGGTGCTAGAGACAAAGAAAGAAAGATGGTATGGGTTGTCAAGGAAACAAACCCCTTAGGACCCAAGGAAGAATGGGTACCAAAACGAATTACTTAATTTTTAGAATAGTTCTTCCTTAAATCTTAGGATTAGTTATTCAATAAGAATCAAAGTAAAAGGGGATAGTGATAACTAAGTGCTTGGATAGTGGATAGTGCTTAAGATATAAAATCCTAGTATACTCATTTACTATATTGAGGACTTTAGATAATTAAGCCAATATAAGAAAAATCAAATGATAAAACCAAAATTATCTTTTAAACTGTGTACATCATTGTTGATTGGTTAATATATGAAAGTATTGGCTATAGATCAAGGGATGAGATAGCATGCTAACTTAGGACAAGAAAGCAATGAAACAACATATTCTTGAATGGGACATTGGTCTCCACATAAATTCATATCATTCCTCCAAAATATCCAAAGTAAAGGTTAAAGGCTTAACTAGCCTATTTAAGGGTTACAATAGATTTTTTTTTTTTTGGAATCTTGTATTTCTAAGATGAATAACATCGATCATATATTCTTAAATAAAATCTCAGAAGCATGCTCTAGAAAATCCACTCCTGATGGACAAAGGTATCTTCATTAGCTATATAATTCTTAATGATTTATGTATGCTTAAATATGAATATCTAAAGTATAGCATATTTTGTCCATCACACATAATTGAGATTTAGGGGATTCAATCATAACAACGTAAGTACTGTGTACCATCCATCCCTAAACTCATCTTGGAAGTTTAATGTTTAATCAAAATTCAAAGACATTCAAAAATGAAAAATCAGCCATCACGTATAAATCTGCATGTCAAACTCTACTAGTCAAAACCTATCGAACCTAATCATAAGCACTAATTATAATCAATTCTTAATCTTCTAGTGCTTATTAAAAAACATCCTACTATGATCAAATTAGAAGCATCCAAAAAGGGATTCAAGTTTTTCAATAAGTCAAAATAAAATATTCTCTTTGTGCCTAATCTGTGAAAAATTACGTAATTATTGTTAATGCAAGAGCATTCCCTTCCATAGGAAAACTTTACCAAACCACGATCAAATTCGGTAAAGAATCATCTATTCATAGTTTCGTATCCTTGCTCAAAGTTATGAACATATTTGATGTGAATGGTGTGATCCCAAGAGGGGGGGGGGGTGAATTGGAGATTTAAAAACTTTTTCGCTAATTCGAATATTTGTCAATTCACCACATATCATATCCCATTTAAAATATACGTGTGTATGTAAAACAATTAAACAATGAATACAAACATACATGTGTGACATATCTCATTTAAATAAAGTATGTATGCATGCAAAATAGTTATAACCGTAAATAAACAAGCATACACATGAAAATTAACGTGCGGAAAATGAATGAGATAGAGAGAAAGAGAGAGACACACAATATTTGTTATCAAGATTTGGTCAAACCAGCCTACGTCCCTGCCTTGGGCATACCCACCAAAGATTCCACTAAGTGCTCACTTTTAACTGGGCTCAGTGACGCCACTTACAATCCTCTCCTTACTGGGTGAGGAAAATCCCAGGTCACATTATACGACTGACCCCAACCTACACACCTCTCTTTAAGGGGCGAGAAATACCTTAGCTACACTTTCGGGCGGAACCATAACCCAGCAACACTTTACGGGTGGTGCCAAAACCCAAATCAATTACCAGGCTGAGTTCAACTGGTTTCCCTTACCGAGCGGAGACTCCCCAGTTCAATTATGAGCTGAACCCAATCGGTCTTTCTTACAGGACAGAGACTCCCCAATTCAATTTGCGGACTGAACCCAACCGGTACATAAAGCCAATTTTTTTTTTTTTTTTGTAGATACAAAAATTCTTCTAAATACAAGCAGAGATGTACAACATTAAAGCTCTTAAAATGCACTCTCTAATGATATGAAATATGTGCTCAGTAGAGTAAGGGTATTTTTCTCAAAATATTTTCACAATCTTTGAGTATGATATATATGATAAACGATTTAAGCCCTATAAAATATTTCTCCAAAAATATTTTCAATATGAAGTAGGAGAACCTAGGGTGTTTGCTCTTCAAAAATTGTTGGCCTAACAAGGTTTTTCAATCTTATTTTGATGATAACAAATGAAGGATATTTTAACATGTGTTGTTGAGTAATTTTATTTCAGAATTAAGTAAAATAACACTCATGATCGTGGAAGCAAGCTGGAAATCAAAGTCAATCAAGTGAAAGCTTCTCAGAAAATTAAAGCAATAAAAGACAAATGAAAAGCTTAATGGCTAAGTGGGACTTGAAGTAAAGCTGAACCTCAAGAGACTTGAAGACTTAGAGCTAAATGAGTTCATGCTTAGAAAGATATTTGTAAGTACTTCAATCCAATACTATTTAGATATATGAAACTCTTTAGGGTCAAAAGACTTAGAGACTATCTCTTGAAAAGCCCTTGAAAATGATTTTGAAAAAGTTGTATTTGAGTTTTTCAAAATAAACTAGAATTTAAAAATCAAAAATAAAAATATTTGAAAAAGAATGGCCTGTCCAACCAACTGACCATTTTTTAACTAAGTTCAACCAGCCGACTGACAAATATAAAGAATGAAAAACCTGCCCAGCCGACTAACAATTTGAACTAGGATTAGTCAGCCGACTGACACCCTAGTCTGTCCAGCCCACTAACCATTTTTTAACTAAGTTCAGTCAGTCCACTGACTATTAATTGAAATAATATTTGGACAGACAGGACGCTGTCAACCGCCTGTCTAGCCAACTGACCTGCACAAAATTTGACCCAGTTGAGTGAGTCAGTCGACTAACTCCACGAAGATTTTGAAATTCAAACTAAACGGGAAGTTTTTCAAAATTATTTCTAGTATTTCAAATCTTTTGTGAAATTGACCAAACATTCCAAGTAAACTTGGTAAATAAAGAAACTCTTCCACAAAAGACTCTATAAATACCCCTCTTACTCAATGAAAAGAAAAAAAAAAAAACGCACTCAAGCAATACGAGCATTTTACGTTCATACTCTCCTAAATCCATACATGCTCATACTTTTTCTGGGAGAACTCTACGAAATTGCTGGTTGATCAAAATCCTTGGTTCTGTTTTGCAACGAAGTTTTCTTTATCTATAAGAAAGAACCTTTGGTGACATCTAAATCTTAACCTTCATATTTTCTATTTAGTATTTGCTTTGAAGTATATTACGTGCTCTAACTTGTACAAATTTGCTTTGTTTTGAGAGTGTTCTTGTACGCAGATTCTTACTTCTGTTTAGTAGTTCTTTGGCGATTCAAGATTGATTTGGATCATTGGACCAAGCGTGGGCTATCGCTTGGAGAGGTTTCTCTTCCTGAAAAAGAGGTTATCTGTAATGGTTTTGTTCCACCCGAAAAGAAACATGTATAGCGGAATCCTTAGGTGGTTTACCTAAGGGGAGGACGTAAGCTGGGGATAAACCGAACCTCGTAAAAACAGCGGTGTCACTCTCTTTCCCTTATTCTCCTTAAATTCCAGCAAAAATATAAACTTTTTGGATGTTGTAATTCTCTCAATCATTAAAAACAACATGTATGGAAAATTAAATAAACCAAAGCTTAATTTCTTCTTGGGCTTACGGAAATCGAAAAGGAGTACGTTGGTTAATCAATACTTTGCAGAAATCGTAAGGGAGTACGTTGATTGGTTAACAATTCAAAACCTATTAACTGAAGGTTTATTTGAATTCTGATTTTGGAAAGAGTGATTGAATTTTATTTTGATTATCAATTGAAAGGCCAATTACATTCTCTACAGGGCTTACATATTCATATACACAGGGCTGCAAACAATTAAGTTGAATATTGCCAAAAGAATTGCAAAGCATATATTGATTGATTACTTATATTGTGGGTTATTGGTTTAAGTAGTTAATTGATTGTTTATTTGTGTTGTGGTTGTGGATTGAATAAAAGACTTAAGCCTTTGTGTGATTGCTAAAAGAAGTCAAAAAATCTTTGAAAGAATTATAAAGGGTTAAGAATTCATAAAAGAATTTAAAAGAAATTTTAATAATCCAATTCACCCCCCTCTTGGGGCTACACCTTAGTTTTCAAAAATATTTGTGTAAATATATGATCTTTGAATAAAAATAGAGTATACAATGAAACCTTCAAAGATCTTAAACCCTCAAATGATTTTTCCCAAAATGATTTATAGAAAATATAGTTAAAGGGAAGTTAGGGTATATGCTCAAAAAATAATTTTGCGATAAGAATATGAGCTTATGAATCTTGCAATGGATATGCAAGATTCACATGCAACAAGAGTTTCCCAAAGAAATTTATCAAGAAAATGATATGGGAAAAACTCTATGAATTCTCTCAAAATGATTTTCAAAATAAAAGCTTGAGTGAGAGTATATGCTTTCTAGTAAATGCCCATAAAATAAAGGCTCTCTTTCAATAAAATGTTTTTCAAAGGAATGAGAAAGAGAGAAGGGAGAGTATGCAAAAATTTTGCCCCAAAATGAATTTTTGCAATAAAACAATGTGGGGGAACTTTGATTTTGAAAATAGCCTTAAAAATATTTGAGAGAAAAATTTGGCTAATCAAAGTTGCTAATCAGACTTATGGAAGGGGTATATATAGAGTTTAAGAAATTTTGACCGTTAAGGGACATGTTTCGTATTTTGGAAATGTTTAATTACAAAATTAATTACATTTTAGTGCTTAAAAAATTTCCAACCCGAGAGGTTCAATCGATTGACCTTAGCATCAGTCGGCTAACCTCACTCAAAATTTGATTTTTCTTTAAGGTCGGTTGGCTAACCTAGGGCGAATTTCTGAACCTTCGTAGGTTTGATTGGCCGAGGCATTGGCCGGTCTGCCAGTTGTTGAGGTTCGGTTAGCTGATGGCATTTTGAACTAGAAAGGTCGATCGGCCGAGGGAGGTAGAAAGGTCCAGTTCTATAGTCGGTCGACCGTGGAAGCTATGTTCAATTTAGGGCCAATCGACCGAAGCTTAGTAAAATATTTAACTTCTGGCCTTAGGTGTGGTTGGTCGACTAAGGTGATTTGAACTATAAGGGTTTGGTCGGCCAATGTCTTAGAATACCTCAGTTTTTGCCCTGAATTTGATCCTAAAACAATTCCAAAAACTTTGTATGATTTTAGTCTTTTTAGAAAAAGGTTTTTGGTGCAAGTATTGGGTCTCCTATGGTCAGTCTAAGGTCGTTTGAGGTTGGCAACTCATATCATGCAGATGCATGCATTATTACAGACCAACACTAAAAATAAATGCATAACAATTCAAATCAAATATATTTTCTTATTCTTCTTCTTTACTCTTTTGACTCCATGGAATATGCCAGATGATTTATTCTTTGAGTTCCTTCTGGCTTCCATCTTCAGTCTCCTTATATGTGTGTTGAATTATAACCTGTTCAAGTAGTGAATACACATATAAGATACATGTGCTTTGTCAGCATCAAAATGGAGATCAGACTCAAAAAATAAACAATATTTGTAGGGTACCTTCCTATTAGTCATAAATTAGGAATCACCAAAAGCATTGTTCAAGAAAGCTTCATATACTCCTCAATGCTCATTGCTAAAATAGTTATGACATACTTATCATGCTTAATCTACAAGCATGAAAATATTATGCTTATTTTGAAAATGTCCACTTATAATTACTTTAGAATTACATACTAAATTGAAAAATAGCTTTCGGGCTATACTTGATCAATTAATTAAGCATTCCCTACCAAGGAATACACGACTCATCATTTGGATGCTAATCAGGAAAGCAATACAAAAGTAATTCAAAAAGAGGTTATCTTAACATAGGACCACCCTAAGGATCAGATACTTAGTAAATCTTTACATAGGGTAACTCCTCACTCTTCACTGCAAAAACATATGTAATCATCCTGCTCTCTTATCACAAGAAAAATATTATAATGTTGATAAAGTGTTGCTTTGAGAATCAAATATGAAACCTCATATATAGAATGAAAAGAAATCTTTTAGATTCTTATAATCATTCACGTCAAACATTGAATGAACAAAAGATTCATCTTATCAATGATGGGTTCTCTAAAATGAACATTCATGCTTATCTAAGAAACCCCCACTCAACCATGAACTTCAAAGTATTTGTGCAATGCAATTTGGTTTTGAGCATTCACAACATACGATTGATTCAAAAAGGAAGAAAATTTTCTTCTAAATACTCTTATTAATTTAATTATTAAGTTATTCTTTGTATAAGAGTATTTATTCATATTCCCTTATGAGCTCTCAACCCATGGTCAATCTATTAGAGTTTTGTATTATTAAAATGGCATTGTTGTCCATAACCAAGCTAGGTTGGTTGCACTAGGTTTCAACCAAGAAGAAGGTATCAATTTCAAAGAAACCTACGCACCAGTAGCTAAATTGAAAAGTCATTTGCATATGGTACTTGCCTTTGCCATCCCATAAGGATTTCAAGTTTTATCAAATGGATGCTATTCGGGTCTTAAAATCATTTCCCCTGCATTGAAATATTAATATTTGATCTTTCAATCTTTATCTCCTCAACTCCACCGAATCACCCAAACACTCAAATCTTAATGTGTTGTTGCCAAACTTGAGGAAATTAGGCAAAGAAAACAAATAAGGTGATTAAATTTAGAAAGTATTAAAAATTGTGCATCATATTACAATATAGCAAGTCTTCTTGGCTAGGTTTGACCCATATATAGGGATTGGTTCTATTCCCATGAGAAGCTCCAACTGATAAATGGGAAACCTAAAACCAAGGATTATAAGAGTTAGTTATTATTGGACTAACATGGAGACCATTTGTATTGATTATTGTTAGCCCTAGTGGCAAAGGTTCTTCATTCCATCTTGTTTTGATGATAACAACCCATTAGTGGTTATTAGGTTTGCTAATATTTTTTCTCAAGTTTAGTTCAGATAAATAGGACAATACCAAAGCAAGCATAAGGATCAGACGAACATTAATGAAGCAATGAGAAAAAGCATACACAAGGAATACTCAAGGCACAACCAATCGAAGACCACATGAAGTTTTATATGTATAATGGGTTGTGTGTGAGGTAGGATATTCCTGTAACTCTTGAGGCATGATGTTGGTAAGAATATTTAGCAAGAGTTAAGAAATTGCATATGCATGATAGTTTATAGGATATCATTAACATAGTTAATAAATTTTCAAATATACTTTTACAAGATATCCTATAGTTAAACAAACTTTTATAAGGACAAGTTTTTAAACAAGATTAGTATTTTAATATCTCACAAACTTGGTCCCAAATTTGTTCAAACAATGGTTAAAGCACCCAAATGAAATAGAACAAATCAACTACTCATATGGTTTTCTGAAAAGGTCTTGGCCCACAGAAAATCGTCGACGGTTTGGGAGAGCCCAGAAAAACTGTCGACGGTTTGAGCCAAAATATGGCCATCCTACAGAAAATCGTCGATGGTTTGGGAAAGCCCAGAATAATCATCAATGGTTTTTTACGGAGGCATACTGTAATAAATGTGCTCAAACGACTAGTTTTTGATTTGTCTTGCCTCAATAAATTCCCAACGGCTAGCCAACGACTAGTTTGTCTCCTTGGCCATAAATATACCCCTTCAGCATTCATTAAGTACATTGATTGACACTTTTTGTTTAAGAAATTAGTTGAAGCATTCATTCTTGTTTTCCACTTGCTCAAAACTCTCTTGCTACTTATTCTTGTTTACACATCACTTGCAACAGAGAGTTGTGTGAGGTTTATACTTGTATCATCAGCTCAAGAAGGAGCATTTCATATTGTATCTACTTTCTTTCATATTGTTGTATTTGGAGGTTCGTGGTGAATCGTTGGAAGGTGGTTCTTGGTGAACACCTTGGTGAAGATCTTGGTGAGCACCTGGGATTTGTTCCCTCATTGTAAAGGCTACTTCGGCTTGAAAGGAGATTGGTTAGTGGATTTGGGAATCCTTGGCTTGGAGCAAAGGCGTGGACGTAGGCTTGGAGCTAAACCAAGTTAAATCATTGTGTCGAGCTTTTCTCTCTCCCTCATCTATTTATTTGTTTGTATTTATTTGCTTTGGGATAATTGTGATATATTTCACTTGCTTCTTTCCTAGTTATTTAATTTTGTAGAAAAATTTATATATCCACGAAAGACGTCTATTCACCCCCCTGTAGACGCACACCTGGGCCGACAAGTGGTATCAAAGCTAGTTGCTTGATCTTCAGAGTGACATCTAGAGCGGAAAGATCAAATGGCAGATATGTTTTCCCAAGGACAATCTATTGATCATCCACCAAAGTTCAACGGAAGCAACTACCCAGCATGGAAAGAACGAATGACAATCTTCATCCAATCATACGACTTGAAAATGTAGAATGTGATCACCGAAGGAGATTATGTATTCAAATATGACAAAGGTGAGCTCATACCAATTGGGAAGCTGTTGGACGCTGATTCAAGGTTGGTTCAACTAAATTTCAAAACAAAAAATTTTCTCTATTGTGTGCTGTGAGTGATGAAGAGTACAACCGTATTTGCGGATGCAACACACAAAGGTAATGTGGGAAAAACTCTAGGTAACGTATGAAGGTATATCTTAAGTTAAAAGGTCAAAAATTTATATGTTGGTTAAAGAATATGAAATGTTTAAAATGGAAGAAGGTCAGTCAATTACTTCCACATTTACACATTTTAAACATATAACAAATGGCTTGAAAGTACTTGGTAGGGTGTATTCTATGGAAGACAATGTACAAAAAGTGTTTCGCTCATTGCCCGAATCATGAAATGCAAAGTCTACAACAATTGAAGAAACAAAGGACCTATCTATGGTCACTCTTGATGAACTCATTGGATCTCTCATGACTTATGAGATCAAGAAGAAGAATGCTGCAGCTGAAGTAGAAAATCCGAAAAAGACAATGGATATGGCTTTAAAAACAGCAAGCAACAAGGAAATTATTGAAGAAGAAGAGAGCGACAATAATGAAGAAATAGCTCTCATCACTAGGAAAATCAAAAGATTCTTATTGAACAAAAAGGCTGGTAAGCAAAAGGATAAAGGAGAATCAAGCACAAGGTGCTTCAATTACAAGAAGCCCGGACACCATATAGATGAATATCCCCAATTCAAAAAGGGCAAAAATTAACAAGGGGATAAAAAGAAATATCAGGCCATGAACGCAATCGAGCGGGACGAGCTTGATGGACCCTCTGCCGATGGAGAAAATAAAGAAGTTGCAAACTTTTGCTTCATGGTGGATGAGCAAGATGAGGTAAATTCTAATGACGAATACTCTCTTTCATATGATGAGTTAGAAGAAACCTGTAGAAAACTTTATAATGAATTAATTAGAACTAAAAGGAGAAATAAACATCTTGAAGAAACACACTCAAAATGCAATAAAAAAGAAGTATGTCTTTGTTCTACTTTAAAGGAAGAAAAAGCATCTTTGAATACAAAAATTGAAGATCTTAATAACAACTCTCAAATAGATCATGAGTTTTTCCAAAAGAAAATCAAAAATTTGAAAAATCAAATTAATGAAAGTGTTGAAAAAAACTTGTCTTTAAAGAAGAAAATTGAGGACCAAGGCAAGATTATTTACATGTTTACCAATGGAAAGGAGAATTTTGACAAATTACTTGGGGCTCAAAGATTTGGGATTTTCAAAGAAGGTTTAGGTTATGGATTTTCATCATCCAAATCTATTGGTTTTACAAATCTATGTGTCAAACCCTTTGCATGCTAGTAAAACTTGCCTATATTGTGAAATAAAGGGTCATGTATGCTTCACTTGAACTTTTAGATGAAACAGAGGAAAAGAAAAGAAGTACATATAGGTGACCAAGAACTCTAGTCCCATAGGACCCAAGGAAAATTGGGTACCAAAACAAATCACCTAACTCTATTTGCAGGTTTGCTTGAAGACCTCTTCGATGAAGAGCAAGTGGTTCCTTGATAGTGGGTGTTCAAGGCACATGATGGGAGACGCTAGCAAATTAATTTCTCTTTCCTACAAGAAAGAAGGGGTTGTGATGTTTGGAGACAATGCTAATGGGAGAATCATCGGTAAAGGTAAAATAGGCAATTCATCTCATTCTATAGATTATGTTGCACTTGTAGATACACTTAAGCATAACTTGTTGAGTGTTAGTTAGCTATGCAATAAAGGATTAAATGTCTTATTTCAATTTACACAATGCTTAATAACTGAGTTGAATGGAAATACATCTCAATAGGCAAGCATGAATCAAACATCTACACCATTGAATTTGATGATATTAATTCTTGTGATATTAAATGTTTGGCCGTAACAAATGAAACTAGTTGGCTATGACATATGAGGTCAGGTCCTAAAAATTAGTGAATGGATTACCTAAGGACAACTATATTAAAGACAAAGTGTGTGATGTTTGCCAATATGGAAAACAAAGTAAATCATCTTTCAAAACTAAGAAAATGATTTCCACATCAAGACCTTTAGAATTAATACACCTTGATTTATTTGGGCCAAATGATGTTGCAAGCATAAATGAAAAATTGTATGCATTTGTTATTGTTGATGATTTCTCAAGATTTTCGTGGCTTATTTTTTTAGCAAACAAAAGCGACACATGCAGTGCTTTTATTCACTTTTGTGGAAAAGTACAAAACGAAAAAGGTATGCCCATTGTCCACATTATGAGTGATAGGGGAAGAGAATTTAGAAATCAAGAGTTCGAAGATTTTTGTAATGAAAATGGTTATTCACACAACTTCTCCGCACCTAAAACTTCACAACAAAATGGAGTAGTTGAAAGAAAGAATCGAACGCTCCAAGAAATGGTTAGAACAATGCTTAATGAACATAAACTTTTGAAATATTTTTGGGTTGAAGTCATTAGTATTGCTTGCTATGTTAGTAACCATGTCATTATTAGATCCAAAATTGGCAAAACCCCATATGAGATATGGAGGGGTAGAAAACCAAACATCTCACACTTCAAGGTCTTTGGATGCAAATGCTTTATTTTAAATGATAAAGATCACTTATCAAAATTTTACTCAAAATCCGATGAGGGGATTTTCCTAGGGTATGCAATGAATAGTAAAGCTTATAGAGTATTTAATAAAAGGGCCCAAACTGTTCAAGAATCCACACATGTTATTTTTTATGGAACTAACCCATATGCACCCAAAGTAACAGTTGAATTGGATGAACAAGTGACTACCATGAGAGTTGAAAGGGAACTTGAGAAACTTAAGATAAATGATGAACAAGATGAAAATTCCCAAGAAATAAAAAATGATCATCAGGAGTCTTCATCTAAGAAAGATTCTGTAAGACCTAAAGAAGAAAATCAAGAACTCCCTAGAGCTTGGAAATTCATTAGAAACCACCCAAATGATCTCATCATAGGTAATCCATCCCAAGGAGTTAGTATTAGATCTCACTTGAGAAGTGGATGCAATCATATAGCCTTCGTGTCCCAAATAGAGCCTAAGAACTTTGAGGAGACTGAAAATGACGAGAACTGGATCATCGCCATGCAAGAATAACTTGACCTATTTGAAAGAAACAAAGTATGGGAATTGGTTCCTAAACCCAAGAACACAACAATAATAGGCACAAAATGGGTGTTTAGGAATAAGAAAGATGAAGATGGTAACATTGAGAGAAACAAAGCTAGATTGGTTGCACAAGGATATAATCAACAAGAAGGAATTGATTGCAATGAAACTTATGCCCCTATAGCAAGACTTGAGGCTATTAGGATGTTACTTACTTTTGCACGTTTCAAAGACTTCGAATTTTTTCAAATGGATGTAAAGAGTGCCTTTCTAAATGGATACATAAAAGAAGAAGTCTATGTCAAGCAACCCCTAGGTTTTGAGAGTCATACTCACCCTGAACATGTATTTAAACTCTTAAAAGTCTTATATGGACTTAAGCAAGCATTAGGAACTTGGTATGAATGTTTAAGCAAGTTTCTCTTGGAAGATGGCTTCACAAGAGGACAATTTGATACTACCTTGTTCTTGAAACATAAGGAAAATGATATGCTAGTCGTACAGATTTGTGTAGATGATATCATTTTTAGTGCTATGAATGAAAATATGTGTAAATAATTTGCCCGGACTATGTAGGAGACATTTGAGATGAGTATGATGGGTGAATTAACCTTTTTCCTTAGTTTGCAAATTAAACAATTGAAAAATGGTATATTCATTAATCAAGTCAAGTACGTCAAGGATATGCTCAAGAAATTTGGACTCGAAATAGAAAAAACCAAAGTAACCCCTATAAGCATAACAACAAAGCTTGACAATGATGAAAAGGAGAAGAATGTTGACCAAAAATTATATAAAGGGATGATTGGTAGTTTACTATACCTCACTTCTAGTAGGCTAGACATTATGTTCAACATTTGCTTGTGTGCTAGATCCCAATCATGTCCCAAAGAGTCATATCTTAATGCCATTAAGAGAATATTTAGGTACTTAGGAGGAACACATGACTTAGGGCTGTTTTATCCTAAGAATGCTCCATTTAATCTCACCTGCTATTCAAATGCTGACTATGGGGGATGCAAAACTAATAGGAAAAGTACTAGTTGAATGTGTCACTTTCTTGGACACTCCCTTTTTCATGGTTTTGCAAGAAGCAGACCTTAGTTGCCCTCTTAACCACCAAGGCTGAATATATTGCAGCTGGTAGTTGTTGTTCCTAAGCACTGTACATAAAACAGTAACTCAAGGATTTCAAAATCTTAGTAAAGGGAGCCCTGATTCATTGTGATACCACTAGCACTATCAGTATCTTGAAAAACCTGTGCTTACACTCTAGGACAAAACACATTTAGATTCGGCACCATTTCATTCGAGACCATGTGCAGAAAGGGGATATTGAACTAGTTTGCATTAATATCAATAATCAATTGGCCGATATCTTAACAAAACCCCTTAATAAGGAGAAATTTTGAAAAATTATGTATGAACTAGGAATGTATACTCCTTAAGACATCTCTTAAAATTGTGAGGATCATTAAGCTTATGGAAAAAAGGGAAGATGGTTTGGTATAGGACCAAACTGTAGACAATTTTAAGGAACCCATAAAAACCATTGATGGTTTCAGATGGGCTGAGGGTCTTTAAGTTGCAAAAATCCAAAATTTTAAAACCCTCACTTTCTTATTTTTTTGGTCTCTCATCCTCTACTCTCTCTAAACCCTCTCCAAACTGCTTTGACCCGTGCTAATCTTCATTTTCCATGGCTCCCAAGCACACTAGAAGCGAAGCCAGCTCGTGTAGGAGGAAGTCCAAAGTTGTTGCTTGAGAACCCTTTGTCTCTCCACCTTCCAGGTCCTCCTCCTCACAATCTGAAGAATATGATAACTCTCCTCAAGCTGTAGAGTAATGGAAGAAGTGCTCTAAGGAATGGCAGAGCCTCTTTTCGTCATAGGATGCTTGCCAGTGATACCAATCTGTTATATCCAAACAGAACATTGCAAGTAGCAAAATTATTCCATTGGTTTTTCTGCAAACACACTTTCTTGCTTTCATCGATGAATTAAGGGGATAGATTGGGAATTTTTAATGACATTCAATGACTTTGTATATCCTGAGTTGGTTAAACAATTTTATGCAAATTTTGTTCCCGGCACTCCTGAGGAACCTGTTCATTCTATGGTTAGGAGAGAGGAAATTTCTCTATACACAGATTCACTATGTGAGATACTTAAGTGTGACCGCTATGATATTACTAGTCTCCCTAGCAAGGGTTGGCCTATGCATTGTGAATGGTTCGACCCTCATGCAGCATTAAAACTAGTTACTGGAAATCCTCAGATCTAAACGATTGCAAAACCTAAAGCCAAGGATTTAACTCTAGAATTTTGGGTTTTGTATCATATGATCACCTATAACGTCCGCCTTAGACAGGGTGGACACAACATGGTGACACTGGCTGACATTTTCACGATGTATTGTGTATGGCACGATCATAGGATTGTTTTTCCTTCTCTCCTTGTGCACGTCATGGAAGATAACTTGCGCAGAAAGACTCGATGTCTACCTTATGGTCGTCCCCTTACAACTATCTTCCTCCATTATGATGTACGCTGTGCAAGTGCTAAAGAGGAACATCCTAGATCAGAAGATGTATATTCGGAAGTCACCTTGCGCCATATACATTTTTTCAAGGATGCACATACCTCAATATGGATAAAACCACATCAGTAGCAAGTGCCCATTATTGAGGAAGAGAAAGCAATGGTAGAGGAGGACAGAGTTGACTACTGCATCCATTATGCGATGCCTTTGTAAGAACCCGAACTGTGATAGGTATGTTTAATTAAAATAAGAGAAGGGAAAATTGGAAATTTAGTAGGCTTCATCGATGAAGTTAGAGTTCGTCGACGAAGTCCATGTACGGCTCGTTGACGAAATTCAGAGGCTCATTGACGAGGAGAAGCTGAGAGATTTTGGGAAATCGGTAATATCAGGATTCATCGATGAATCCATTGTCTCATCGACGAGCTGACTATATGGCCTCGTCGAAAAGGATGCCATTCGTTGACGAGGGCGTCCGGGTTGAAGGAGCTATAAATATCTTTTTCATTACTTCTCAGCTAAGAAATCTCACTTTCTCTCTCTATCTCTCTAGAAACTCTTCCTACTCTCCATATCTCTAGAGTTCTTAGCCGTTTGTCGCAAGAATCGTTAATTCGAAGTTACCATGGGGATCGTGGAAGGATTCTCTACAAGTTCTATGGATCGGATTTTCGGTTCGGCCATTTTAGGGTTTTGGTGTAAAATCGACGTAAGACTCGATTTTCAATTCTGATCGGGTCGTTTTGTAGGGAACAGTCTTGTGAGTATCTTCTGTACTGGAATTTTTAGGTTTTGGAACTCAGTTCACTGTTTAGGAGCCTTGGAGTTTGAGATTTTTCATTTGGGGAAAAGGTAAGGGGAATTGTGTTTATATCAGTTATTTTTGAAATCGAACTCGGTGGAACTGTGGTTCATGGTCCTATGTGTGTCTTGGTTACTCATTTGGGGGGATCTAATGGGAAAAACTATGGATTTTTCATGATAACAGTTTTGGGAAAAAAGGGGCGATGGGCTGCATCCCTGGTTTTGTTGAAAACCGAACGTATATGTTGATTTATATTGTGTTATAAGGATGGTTGTGCTTTGACTTGTTTAAACTATATGTGTTTGAAAAACCATTATTTTAGATTACCAAATGGGTATGGTTTGTTTGGTTATAAGAGCATGCATGTGTGTGTGATTGGTTGAAATGTTAGTAGGAACGTGGTTATGAATTTTTTCTAGGTACTGAGAGTGTCCGACTCTATATCCGAGGGTGTATGAAATCGTTGGCCATAGGTTGGCAGAGTGTTCAACTCTATGTCTGAGGGCGTGAGCCTATTCCGGCTGATCACCGAAGGGTGTGGATCCACCAGTTTAGCACCGGTATGATGCCATGGGAGTCTGGGACTAGCCATGTGCCGGTGGCGTCGTGTTCATGGGTTAGCTACAGGCCAATGTCGTATGTCACGGGCTGACTTCAGGCTGAATGGTGTGATGACACGGGGATTGCTGATCATGTGTGTGTGCGTGAATGCATTGTTGTGAAATTAGTATTGGAACTGCATTTAACTGTGTGTATGTTACATCATGATAACACTCAAATGCCACACACCGATATAACATGTATTCTTCCTTTCTGAGAGGTGTCTCACTCCTGCTGTACGTACATATTTTTCAGGTCATTTGAGTAACCAGAACTAGTGTCCTTGTGTTGGGAGCGTAGTGGTTGGTGTACTGCGGGTAGCGCTTGGGTAAGTGCTAGGACTTGTGTTTTGCGGGTTGCCATATTGAGATATGTTTGGCACCTAGTTGTACATAGCATGATAGAAGCTTGTTTTTGCTCTTGTATAGACTCTGGTATGGTACCATGTTTGTGTAGAATAACCTTTTTTCGATGCGTATATTCTGTTACGTTTGGATGTGTATAGGGTGCCTGGGAACCCCATAGGTTCGGACCCTCGTCCTTGTAATGTATCTTTGGATGTTTTGTTGGATACAGGGACAGGTTAGGTTACTATAATTACACCTGGGACCCATCTGTGGGTTCGGGGCGTGACAGCTTGGTATCAGAGCTAACCAGGTTGTTAGGTCTTGTAGACTTGGTTAGGCTTAGCTGTGAGTACATACAATAGTATAGGATGTTGGATGTGGGTAGAGTTGGTTAAGGGTTGTTCCGTTGCTAGACCGAGACTTGTCAACGGTATTTCTTGTTTTTCCTAGGATGACGATTTCAGTAAAAGCAGGGCAGACCATTGATGACTTTCGTGTCGGTGTGATGGGATAGACCTGGACCTGGCAGGAATAGTTAACGTGATTGAGGATAGATAATTGTGTTAACTCTACGTCTGTATATGTTATAGGAGTATTGATAAGATTCCTATTGCGTTACAGAATGGAGCCCAAGGATAATGACTTGGGAAGTGGCTCCGAGGAGACTGTGAGTGATGAGTCTCCTACTGTGCCTCGAGGATTGACAAGGTAGGTGCTGCAGGAAATTGGGCGGAGTGTGAGGAGACGCGAGCGCTCTCCTGTTGCTGCGGGGTGCACCATTGAGAGGTTCGCACACATGCATCCTCCGACGTTCTCTGGAGGATCTGATCCAACAATAGCGGAGGACTAGGTGGAGAAGACTGAGAGGATCCTGGAGGTCCTGCACTGCATGGATAGGCAGTGAGTCCTCTATGCTACCTTCCAGCTATCTGGGGAGGTGGGTTGATGGTGGACTGCGGTGAGTCTGCTAGAGAAGCAGAGACGGTCCTGAAGAGATGACGTGTGTTAGCTTTGGTGCAATCCCAAGAGGGGGGGTGAATTGGTATTTAAAATTTATTACCTTAGGTTAATCCACTAACAACAGTATTATACAAGCCTAAGGTCAATCTAGTGTATGTAAAATAAATCAATATAAATATACAATGGAATTTAAACTACAATAAACGTTTAACCAAGCATGCACAATAAAGCAGTAAATGAGACGATGCTAAAAAATGTTATCGAGGTTCGACCAAATTGCCTACGTCCCCTCCTTGGCCAACAAGCACAATGATTACCACTATAGGCTCACTTAACGAGTGGAGCGGCACCTAAACAATCAGGTCAATTAGCACAGGGCTGACCTCAACCTTTACAACCAGGTCAATTAAGGGGCTGACCTCAACCAACACGCCTTACTAGTATTGCGCACCTAGCTTTCGTAATCGGGTCTAAGCCAGTCTGGGACTATTTCAAAGGGCTAGTCTCCCTCTTCAGGCCCGTGCCTGGAAATACAATAGATTTGAAATACAATCAAATGGTACAGTGATTGTGCTTTTGTGTAAAGCAGATATGTACCCAATACACACAGTATAACTAATACACTACCAAAAGATAGGATTTGATAAGCTCGAGTGTAGTCTAAGTATTTACTCTCAAATATTTATGCAAATACAGCAATCAGTGCGTGAGAGTGTAAATGATAGGATCTTTGTGTCAAAATAATATTTCAATCACAATGCACCAACAAAGATCACAAGCACACTTCAAATATCTCAACCATTATTTTTGTCAATATAAACCACAAGAGATATTTAAATAATGGTTTGCAAAATATTTATTTGATCTTTGTAATAAAAAGATAATCTCAATCAAAAGGTGTAGCAACAAAGATCTTTTAGCACTTAAGAAAATATCTAAAAATAGATTTCTTAAAGACAAGCACAAGAGATATTTTTGAAAATGATGTATAATATTTTTGCAATCAAAACACAATATAAACTCTTCAGTATTGCAATAAGAATGCAAAACTCAGAAGCCCAAAGAAGTTTTCCTATGGAAGGCTTATTTACGAAGCCCCTTACGAGAGCTTGCAGTTTACTCTCTATGAAATATAAATCTCAAATAGAACAACCAAGAGAGAGTTTAAACTTGGTGAGATAAGCATAAGAATACTCTTACAAAGAGGTATTTGCAATATGAATGAGTAAGAGTGGGAGTTTGAAGCTTGAATATGAAATATAGGCTTTTTGAGATTGAGAGGATATTGGTTAATTATATTTTCTAATCTTATACTAATTATTCTAAATGAGGGGGTATATACAGACAATCCCTAAAATATAACCGATAAGGACACATATGGAATTATTAGGAAAGTTTTAATATATTTTAACCAAGTTAACCCCGTTTAAAAATATTTACCACGGTAAAAATTAAGTCCAACCTGTGAACTTCGGTTGACCAGAAGCATCTTCGGTCGACTTAAGTTCATATGGTTCGGTGGACTAGGACAAAAATGAACTGGGGATTCAGTCTACCGGACACATGTGTCGGGGCAAAATTACCGAGGTTCGGTTGACCAGGGGGAAACGAACTATGGTCTCAGTCGACTGGGAAAGGTGATTTTTTCAATTTGCGCGGTTCGGTCGACCGGGAAGAAATGAACTAGATGGTTCGGTCAACAAAACCGTTGGGGCATCTCCCGAGGACCCTCGGTCGACCAGAGCAATGGCGTTCATTTTGGGCTCGGTTGACCAGAAGGTCAAAGTGTTGACTCAAAGGGAGTTCGGTCAATTAGTGTAAATGAACTATATCAATTCGGTCGACCGAATTGTGGTCAAACTGTTGACCTGGTCTGGGTTCAGTCGATTGGCAACTTTTGAACTAACAAGTTTGGTCGACCGGACTGTGGTCAAACTGTTTACCTGGTCCAGGTTCGATCGACCGGGAGTATTTGTACATGAAAGTACGGTCGACCGAAAGTACCTATTTAAAGCATTTCAATCCTGTTTAAGCATACAAACACCCTATTCAAATGACCATTCATATATATATATATATGCATGAGTGAGTTTCCTGAAGTCATTTCTAGTGTATGTAAAATAAATCAGTGTTCCCTAAGGTCCATCTATGGTCTTGAGCTTATCCATCCTACCATGCAGGTAAGGCATTAATTATTACAGACCATGTTCCCTAAATTACTATTACAGATCCAAATAATATAAATTACAACAAGAAAAAGTTCTTCAGGGTCTTCAGTCTTCAAGTTTTCATGTGCCATCAAATGATCTTATTTTTATGACCTGCACACAAACTTGACAGACATCAAATACCAAAATATTTGTCATAATCAAAACAGAGTATAGCCCATAGGGTCAACAACGTGGAGCCGTTTCAAGGAGGTGTTCTTTGACAGATACTTCTTGGCTTCTATATGTGATGCGAAGGCGGATGAGTTTTCTGCTCTGACCCAAGGGAGTATGTCGGTGTAAGGGTATGCGGCTCGGTACATAGAGCTATCTCAGTTTGCACCGTGTTTGATCTTGAGTGAGTGTGAGAAGACTCGGAGATTTAAGAAGGGCTTGAGGAAGGATATCTGAAGACTAGTGGGGTTTTGACCCTATGGGTCATACCCTATTTTGATTATGACAAATACTCTAGTATTTAATGGTTTGATGAGTTTATGTGCAGGACCAATCGAATGTATCATATGGTGCACACACATGGATTTGTAGAAGACGAAGACTCAAAATGTGTATTCATTGTAATTTATATTTATCATATTGAGTCTGTAATAGTAAATATGAAATGGTTTGTAATAATTAATGTCTTACCTGCATGGTAGGATTGATAAGCTCATGACCATAGATGGACCTTAAGGAACACTCACACATGCATATATATGAATGGTCATTTAAATAGGGTGTTTGCATGCTTAAACAGGACCAAAATGCTCGGAATAGGCACATTTGATCGACCGTACTTCACAGTACATATATTCCCGATCGATCAAACTCGGACCAGGTCAACAGTTTGACCACAGTCCGGTCGACTGAACTTATATAGTTCATTTACACCTGGTCGACCGAATTCCCTTTGAGTCAACACTTTGACCTCCTGGTTGACCGAGCCCAAAATGAACGCCAACACTCTGGTTGATCGAGGGTCCTCGAAAGATGCCCCAACGGTCTGGTCAACCGAACCATCTAGTTCATTTCTTCCCGGTCAATTGAACCGCGTTGTTTGGAAAAATCGCCCTTCCCAGTCGATCGACCCTGTAGTTCAAATTTGGCCCGATCGACCGAACCATATAAACTTTGGTCGACTGAAAATGTTTCTAGTCGACCGGACCTCTCGGGTTGCTCCTAATTTTTTACCGTGGTTAACTTTTTTAAATGGGGTTAAAATAATTAAATTGTATTAAAACTTTCCTAATAATTCAAAGTGTGTCCTAAACGGTTATATTTTGGGGGAAGTCTATATATACCCCCTCATTTGGAATAATTAGATAGAGATTAGTAAAAACAATTTGCAAATATCCTCTGATTCTCAAAAGCTCTATTTCTTACATCCAAGCTTCATTTTTCCATTCTTACTAATCCTCATTGCAAATCTTGTTAAGAGTGCTATTGTGAGTATCTAGTTTAGCTTACTCTCTCGTTTGTTCTAGTTGATTGATATATATATTTTTATCCGAGAGTAAGCTTGATGTTTTTGTAGGAGACTTCATTAATAAGTCTTCCATAGGAAAACTTCGTAGAGCTTGTGAGTTTTGCATCATCATTGCAATACTTAAGAGTTCGTATTGCTTTTTGTTTTTGAAATAATTTTTTGCAAATCGATTTCAAATATCTCATGTGATTTACTTTGAGAAATATTTTGTTGAGATATTTGTGCTTACAAAAAAAGATTTTTTGTTGAAATATCCTTTGATTGATTTTATCTTCTTGAACACAAAGATCAAATTATTTTATGAATTAAATCTGAATATCTCTTGAGCCTTATATATTGAGAAATATCATTTGAGATATCTAAAGTATTGCTATCATCTTTGCTTGAGCATTGTGATTGAAAATATAGTGTGATACAAAGATAGCATTATTTGCACTCTCACGCACTGATTGAAATATTTGCATAATTATTTGAGAGTAGACACTTAGACTACACTGAGCTTATCAAATCCTATTTCTTGGTAGTGTATTAATTACATTGTGCTTAGTGACATAATTAGCTTAGTATAAGAAGCATTTCCTTGTACGAAAAATTATATACACTTGTGTTGTATTTCCAAGCACGGGCCAGAAGAGGGATACTGGCCTTGGAATAGTCCTGGATTGGCTTAGACTCGGTTAGGAAAGTTAAGTGCACCATCCTGTTAAGGTGTAGGTTCAGGTCAGCCCTGCTAATTAACCTGGTTGTAAAGGTTGAGGTCAGCCATGTGCTAATTGACTTGGTTGTAATCGGTGCTGCTCCACCCTTTAAGTGAGCATTAGTGGAATCCTTGTACTTGCTAGCCAAGGCGGGGACGTAGGCAGTTTGCTGAACCTCAATAACATTTTTGGGTGTTGTCTCCTTTACTGCTTTCTCGTGCATGCTTGGTTAATCATTTATTGCAGTTTAAATTCCATTGTATATTTACATTGATTCATTTTACCTGCACTAGATTGACCTTAGGCTTATGTAATACTGTTGTTAGAGGATTGACCTAAGGGATTAAATTTTTAAATACCAATTCACCCCCCATCTTGGGATTGCACCAAAGCTAACAGTGGGTATGCTTCAAATCCGTGAGTTCTCGGTGTTAGTGGATAAATCCACGGTGATTGAGACCGGTATCCAAGAGGATGAGGTGGATCATGAATCGAGGAAGAGGACAGCACCTTCTGGTTCTTATTCTGGATCTCTTCAGGGATTATGGAAGAAGAAGTGCAAGGGCTCGGGTTACCGTTAGAGTACTGAGTGCCAAGGGTCTCAGGGGGACCAGTTTAGTGGTTGTTGTACCAAATGCCACAGATGGCATGAGGGTCACAGGGGGACCAAGTTAGTGGTCGTTGTACCAAATGCCACAAATGGCACGAGGGTGAGTCCTGGTCATTTGGGGTAACTGTTAAGACTGTGGCCAGCCAAGTTACATGTTTCGTGATTGTCGTGCACCGATGTGAGATGTGCCTGCATCCAGTGTGAACCGGGGGAGCAATCAGAAACATCGGGGAACCATTCAGGCGAATACAGCTCCAGCCAAAGTATACTCTCTTACTCAAGCTAATGCTGGGCATGCAAGGAATGTAGTGATAGGTTCCTTATTATTGCTTTCAAATAAGGCTTCTGTTTTGTTTGATTCGGGTGCAACCCATTCTTTTATATCCGTGAGTTTTATTAAACGGTGTGGGGTTGAGACCCAAATCATGAATGAGGTATTTTCTATTACTACACGATCTAAGAGTATATCATTCTGTAGGAGGATGTTGGAAAACTACCCAGTGGTAGTTCAGGGGGAGCTGCTACTGGCGAACCTTGTAGTATACGATATGTTGGGGTTCGATATTATTCTAGGAATGGATTGGTTGTTCTCCAGTTATGCTTTGATCAACTGTGGTAAGAAGGTAGTAGTTTTTAGACCTCCTTGGGGTAGGACTATGAATTCGTGGGATTGTGTGTGCGTTCGATGCCACAGGTTCTATCGGAATTGCAGGTGAGGAGGTTACTCTTGGACGGATGTCAGGGGTACTGAGCTTGTGTGAAGGAACCGCCGCCTGATGGGTTGAGATTTGAGGATATTTGGGTAGTCAGCGAGTTCTTAGATGTGTTTTCAGATGAGTTGCCTGGTTTACCTATGGTTCGTGAGGTGGAGTTCGTGATAGAGTTGCTGCCTAGTAAGGCGCCGATCTCTAAATTTTATACTGGATGGCTCCAGTAGAATTTCGAGAGTTGAAGGAGCATTTGCAGGAATTACAGGACAGGGGATTCATTCAACCTAATGTTTCGCCCTGGGGAGCTCTAGTATTTTTTTTTTGAAGAAGGAAGGGTCGATGTGGATGTGCATTGATTACTGTGAGATTAACAAGGTAACTGTGAAGAATCGCTATCCTTTACCTCATATAGATGATCTCTTTGACTAGTTACGGGGGACGCGGGTCTTTTTGTAGATCGACTTGCGGTCAAGATATCATCAGGTAAGGGTTAGATCTGAGGATGTAGCGAAGACTACTTTCTGAAATAGATATGGCCATTACGAGTTCTTAGTCATGCCTTTTGGGTTGACGAATGCTCTGACAGTATTTATGGATCTAATGAACAGGGTTTACCATAAGTATTTGGACCAGTTCGTGGTGGTATTCATTGACGATATTCTGGTATACTCGAGGAGTTTGGAAGAACATGAGAGTCATCTGAGATTAGTATTACAGATTCTAAGGGAGAAGAAGTTGTATGCTAAACTAAAGAAGTGTGAGTTCTGGTTGGATCAGGTTGCATTCTTAGGCCATGTGGTGACTGGTGATGGTATATCAGTTGATCCTAGCAAAATCAAAGTGGTGGTCAACTGGGTCAGGCCGAAGAATGTGCAGGAGGTTCAGAGTTTTCTAGGACTGGCGGGATATTATCGTCGGTTCGTGGAAGGTTTTTCTAAACTGTCTGGGCCTCTGACTCGATTGACCAAAAAGGGAGTGAAGTTTGAGTAGACCAGTGATTGCGAGCAGTGCTTTTAGGATTGAAGCACCAACTGGTTACTGCTCTAGTTTTGACCATTCCTTCGTGGGATGGTGGGTTGGTGATTTATAATGACCCGTATCTGAAAGGTCTAGGGTGTGTGCTTATGCAACAGGGTAAGGTAGTAGCCTATGCTTCTCGACAACTGAAGGAATACGAGAAGAATTACCCTACGTATGATCTAGAGTTGGCTGCTATTGTATATGCACTGAAGATTTGGCGATACTATTTATATGGTGTGCAGTGTGAGATATTCACTAATCATAAGTGCCTCAGGTACTTTTTCACGCAGAAGGAGTTGAACATGAGGCAGAGACGGTGGCTTGAGTTGATCAAGGACTACGATTGTGTCATCAGCTATCACCCGGGGAAGGCTAATGTGGTAGCCAATGCGTTGAGTCGGAAGTCAGAACCTGCAGTTGTATCTGCAGTTGTAGCTCAGCATCACATCAGACGGGATTTGGAGAGCTTGGGTATTGAGTTGGTGTCTAGGGATCATTAGGCTTTCTTTGCTAGTTTGGCGGTCTAACCAACTTGGTTTGAGCGTATAAAGGCCGCGCAGGCTAGTGATGCGGAGTTGATAGAGATTGTGGAGAAAGTACAATAGGGACTAGCTATAGAGTTTAACATCTTTGAAGGAGGTGTATTGAGGTTTGGGACTAGGCTATGTGTTCCGAACGATGATGAAATCAGAAGGATAATTCTGGAAGAGGAGCATCGTTCTTTTGTATACGGTACATCTTGATAGCACAAAGATGTATCAGGACATCCGTGAAACCTTTTGGTGGTCTGGTATAAAGAGGCAGATTGCTTAGCTCATGGAGTAGTGTCTAACGTATCAATAGGTGAAAGTTGAACATCAGAGGCCGGCAGGGCCGTTGCAGCCATCGCTTATTCCAGTGTGGAAATGGGAGTATATTTCCATGGATTTTGTGATCAAATTTCCGCCAGCACTTCATAGGCATAATGCTATTTGGGTGGTTGTGGACAGATTACGAAATCTGCTCATTTCATACCAATGGAGGTTAGCTATCCTTTGACTAGGCTAGCAGATATGTATGTGCATAAGATTGTGAGAATGCACGGAGTACCTGTGTCCATTGTATCAAATCGAGACCTGAGGTTTACTTCTCGATTTTAGACAAGTTTGCAAGAGGCACTGGGGACGAAGCTTACTTTCAGTATAGTGTTCCACCCCCAGACTGATGGACAGTCGGAGAGGACGATACAGATCTTGGAAGATATGTTGTGAGCTTGTGTCTTAGACTTCGGTGGTAGCTGGATACAATTTATTCCACTAGTAGAGTTCACTTATAATAACAGCTTTCAGGCTAGTATCGGGATGACACCGTTTGAGGCTTTGTATGGTCAGAGGTTTCGATCTCTTTTGTGTTGGGATGAGGTTGGTGAACGTCAGGTGTTTCGACCTGAACTTGTGCAGCAGGCGTCTGAGAAAGTGGGTTTGATCCGGGAGAGGATTAAATTAGCTTAGAGTAGGCAGAAAAGTTACGCATATATTCACCTCCGTGAGTTAGAATTCGAGGTGGGGGGTAAGGTATTTCTGAGAATCACTCTGATGAAAAGGGTGATGAGATTTGGGAAGAAGGGCAAGCTGAGCCCAAGGTATATCGAACCATTCGAGGTTCTTGAGCGAGTGGGTCCAGTAGCTTACAAGATTCCACTACCCCCAGCACTCTCGAGGGTCCACGAAGTGTTTCACGTGTCCATGTTGAGGAGATACATGTTGGATCCATCACATGTTATCAGTTATGATGAGTTGGAAATTGGGGATACTTTAGCGTACGAGGAGATACATGTTCAGGTTTTGGACTTTAAAGTTTAGAAGCTTCATACTAAAGATATACCATTGGTGAAGGTATTCTGGCAAAACCATGAGGTTGAGGAAGCTTTTTGGGAACTATAAACGGAAATACGCCAGAAGTATCCGCAGTTGTTTTGAGTATGTGTACGACACCCTACTTTGGGTTGGGATAGGTGGTTAGTCGTTGGGAGTGCGTATATTGTGAACTCCTGAGACGGTTGTGTTTGTAACCACGGTATTCCTCCGTCATAAGTGAGGGTATGTATGTATGTATATATGTGTTCAGTTGTATGTATGAGTTTGTGAATGAGAGATGGCAAATTTCGAGGACGAAATTTTTGTAAGGAGGGGAGAGTGTAAGAACCCAAACCGTGATAGGTGGGTTTAATTAAAATAAGAGAGGGGAAAATTAGGAATTTATCCGGCTTCATCGACGAAGCCAGAGTTCGTCAACGAAGTCCATGTATGGCTTATCAACGAAATTCAGAGGCTCGTCGACAAGAAGAAGCTAAGATATTTTGGGAAACTAGTAATATCAGGATTCGTCGACGAATCCATTGTCTCGTTGACAAATCCATTGTCTCGTCAACGAGCTGACTATATGGCCTCATTGAAGAGGACGCCATTCGTCGATGAGGGCTACCAGGTTGAAGGAGCTATAAATATCTTTTTCATTACTTCTCAGCTAAGAAATCTCACACTCTCTCTCTCTCTCTCTCTCTAGAAACTCTTCCTACTCTCCATCTCTCTAGATTTCTTTGCCGTTCATTGTGAGAATCGTTAATCTGAAATTACCACGAGGATCATGGAAGGATTCTCTATAAGTTCTACGGATCGGATTTTCGGTTCGGCCATTTTTGGGTTTTGGAATAAAATTGAGGTAAGACTTGGTTTTCAATTCTAATCTAGTAGTTTTGCAGGGAACAATCTTGTGAGTATCTTTTGTATTGGGATTTGTAGGTTTTGGAACTCAATTCGTTGTTTAGAGGCCTTGGAGTTCGGGATTTGTCATTTGGGGAAAAGGTGAGGGGAATTGTGTTTATATCGGTTATTTTTTAAATCAGACTCGGTGGAACTATAGTTCACGGTCCTGTGGGTTTTTCATAATTACAGTTTTGGGAAAAAGGGGACGACGAGCTGCATCCCTGATTTTATTGAAAATCGAACGTATATGTTGATTTATAATGTGTTATAGGGATGGTCGTGCTTTAACTTGTTTAAATTGTATGTGTTTGAAAAACCATGATTTTAGATTACCAAATGTGTATGGTTTGTTTGGTTATATAAGCATGCATGTGTGTGTGATTGGTTGAAATGCTAGCAGGAACGTGGTTCCGAATTTGTTCCAGGTACTGAGAGTATTCGGCTCTATATCTGGGGGCATATGAAATCGCTGGCCATAGGTTGGCAGAGTGTCAGGCTCTATATACGAGGGCATATGAAATTGCTGGCCATATGTTGGCAGAGTGTCCGGCTCTATATCCAAGGGCGTGATCCTCTTCCAGCTGATCATTGAAGGGTGTGGATCCACTAGTTTAGCGCCAGTACGATGCCATGGGAGTTTGGGACTAGCCATGTGTCGGTGGCGCTCTGTTTACGGGTTGGCTACGGGCCAACGCCGTATGTCGTAGGTCGGCTTCGAGCCGAAGGGTGTGAGGACACCGAGATTGCTGATCATATGTGTGTCCATGTATGCACTGTTGTGAAATTTGTACTGGAACTGCATTTAACTGCGTGTATGTTGCATCATGATAACACTCAAATGCCATACACCGATATAACATATATTCTTCCTTACTGAAAGGAGTCTCACCCATGCTGTACGTACATATTTTTTAGGTCCTTCGAGTAACCGGAACTAGCATCCTTGTGTCAGGAGCATAGTAGCCAATGTATTGCGGGTAGCACTTGGGTAAGTGCTAGGGCTTGTGTTTTGTGGGTTGCCATTTTGAGATATATTGGGCACCCAGTTGTATGTTGTATGATAAAGCCTTGTTTCTGATCTTGTATAGACTCTGGTATGGTACCATGTTTGTATAGAATAACCTTTTTCCATTGCGTATATTCAGTTGTGTTTGGATGTGCATAGGGTTCCTGGGAACCCCATGGGGTCGGACCCTTATCCTTGTATTGTATCTTTGGATGTTTTGTTGGATACAGGGACAGGTTAGGTTACTATAATCACACCTGGGACCCATCTGTGGGTTCGGGGCGTGACAGCCTTGACAAGATGGAACTGGAAATCGTGCTCGATTTGAGTCAATTGACTCCACTATGGCAGCCATACGACAAGAACACCACGCTCGTTTTGACTCCCTACAGCAAGCTCAAGAGGCACATATGACTCATGTCGACTCTAGTCTCACAACTCTTCTTGAGCATCTTCGCCACATCCCATAGGATCCTCTCGTCTTTTTTTAATAATGGCAGAGAGGGAGAAAAGGATGGTGTTTTTGGAAAAGAAAGTTTTTGATGTTGTGTCTTTGCTGCGCTGACTGATATTGACACATGTTTACTTATGTTTGACACTTATATGTTTCTTTTTGTACTATAACATGTTGTTCGCATCATTGGTTGATTTGATGCACTGTTTTGAACTGATGAAAATTGTTGAACTATTGTGCATGGTAGATGCTCTTGGTAAACATAGTTTGATTCTCATACTAAACTATTTAACTTCTGATGAAGTTTTTTTGCTACTGAGATATATGGGTTATATTCATTTTGCTAGATTGTTGAAAATACGGGTTGTTGTTGAAAATATTACTGAACTGATTATAATTGGACATTCTGATTTGCTTGTGGTTGGACATACTGAACTGATTGAGTTTGGACATGCTGATTTGCTTGTGCTTGGGAATATTGCTGAAATGTTGTGTATACTGATTTGCTTTAATCAAACAGGTTTGTATGCATAATTTTTATGGAAAAATGTTCTATTTACAAATGGCATGCTGTCGAAATTTCGTTTGATTTTTTCAAAATAAAATATGATATGATAATCATATAATGCATTCATTAAAGGGGAGGAATCGTTACATTATTTTTCAAACATGCATGCAAATTTTGAGGGGGGCAATTTTTTAAGAAAAATCTTTCAAAAGAACACCAATGGTTTGCTATCATCAAAAAGGGGGAGAATGTTAGCCCTAGTGGCTAAGGTTCTTCATTCCAGCTTGTTTTAATGATAACAACCCATTAGTGGTCCTTAGGTTTGCTAATATTTTTCTTCAAGTTCAGTTTAGATCAACAAGACAATACCAAAGCAAGTATAAGGATCAGACGAACATTAATGAAGCAATGAGCAAAAGCAAACACAAGGAATACTCAAGGCACAACCAACCGAAGACCACATGAATTTTTATATGTATAACGGGTTGTGTGTGAGGTAGGATATTCCTGTAACTCTTATGCCATTATGCTGGTCAGAATATTTAGTAAAAGTTAAGCAATTGCATCTGCATGATAGTTTATAGGATATCATTAACACACTTAATAAGTTTTCAAATAAATTTTTACAAGATATCCTATACTTAAACAAACTTTTATAAGGGCAAGTTTTTAAACAAGATTAGTATTTTAATATCTCACAAACTTGGTCCCCATTTTGTTTAAACAATGGTTAAAGCACCCAAAGGAAATAAAACAAATCAAGTGCTCAGATGGTTTTCTGAAAAGGGCCTAGCCTATAGAAAATAGTCGATGGTTTGGAAGAGCCCAGAAAAACCGTTGATGGTTTGGGCCAAAATATGGTCATTTTACATAAAACTGTTGATGGTTTAGGAAAGCCCAAAAAAACCATCGATGATTTTGTACGAGGCCAGAGTGTAATAAATGCACTAAAACGACTAGTTTTTTATTTTTCTTGCCTAAATAAATTCCCAACGGCTAGCCAATAGCTAGTTCGTCTCCTTGGCCATAAATATACCCCTTTAGCATTCATTAAGTACATTGATTGAGCACTTGTTGTTTAAGAAATTAGTTGAAGCATTCATTCCTGTTTTCCACTTGCTCAAAACTCTCTTGCTACTTATTCTTGTTTACACATCACTTACAACAGAGAGTAGTGTGAGGTTTATATTTGTATCATCAGCTCAAGAAGGAGCATTTCATATTGTATCTACTTGCTTTCATATTGTTGTATTTGGAGGTTCGTGGTGAACCATTGGAAGGTGGTTCTTGGTGAACACCTTGTTGAAGCTTTTGGTAAGCAGCTGGGATTTGTTCCCTCGTTGTAAAGGCTACTCTGGCTTGAGAGGAGATTGGTTAGTGGATTTAGGATTCCTTGGCTTGGAGCTAAGGCGTGGACGTTGGCTTGGAGCTGAACCATGTTAAATCATTGTGTCAAGCTTTTCTCTCTCTCTCTCTCTCTCTCTCTCTCTCTCTCTCTCTCTCTCTCTCTCTCTCACATCTATTTATTTGTTTGTATTTATTTGATTTGGGATAATCGTGATATATTTCACTTGCTTCTTGCCTAGTTATTTAATTTTGTAGAAAAATTTATATTTTCGCAAAAACTTCTATTCACCCCCCCCCTCTAGACGCACACCCGGGCCAACAATAAGAAAGTTTTGGTTAAATGCAAATAATGATAAGACTCCTTTAATGATAGGGAGAACTAAAAGCTAAATAAATTTTAGAAAAATGGAGATCCTATTTTAAGATTAAAAAGAGGGAGAATTTTGAACAAAAATTCAAAAATAAATGATCTTAGATAAAAAAGGGGACAAAGTTAAAAAAAAAATGCAAAAAGAAGGAGAAGATGCAAACGATGAAGATTAGATTGGGGGATAGCTTAAGTTTAGGGGAAGAACTTGTTATATGAATATATATATTTTTTTTGAAAACATTATATATGGTTAATCATGTATAACTTTAGTTTTAAATATATATATATATATATATATATATATATATATATATATATATATATATGGTTCATTATGATCATGTGAATGGTTGCACTGATTGGTGCATATTGGTATTATGATGTTGGTTGATGTTTATATATATTGGCAAAATTATGTTAGTGATATTTGTATACTAAGAATGTTATGCTGATTGACATCTATGCATTGGAAAAATTATGTTGGGTGTTGTGTGTTTCAATTGGCAAAATCACGTTGGTTAAGTTATGCTTCTGTATTGGCGATGAAATATTGGTTGGGTATATGCTTGATTGAAAATGTATAAATGCTTGTATAATTTTTTTTGGGGGGAGACTATACAACAAAAATGCACAATGGTTGATCTTAGGGGGGAAGAAATTTAATAGAATATATTATGGTTTTATATTGTATTGAGTTTCATATGGAATGATAGGCATCATATATGGCTTGAAATGTAATGGATTTATGAATATATATGGATTGTAATTAAGGACTGATGACACTGCATATAGCTAGCTTGGTATTAAGTGTTATATTCTATATTCATGGTTATACTGGATGGATTATACTTATGACTTGATGAATGTGAAGAATAATTTATTAAATGTAAATGCATCTAAAATGACTTCATTATTCAAAGCATGATTGAAAATTATGTTAGAACAATATTATCATCTTTGGAAGATAATGTAGTTAAATGTTACATTCTTTTTAGATCAAAAAGGAAAATTTTGAACAAAAAAAATCTTAAATCAAAAATAGGGAGAACAGAGCACAAAATGGAAATTTGATGGCAAGAAAAGAACTTGGAACAAAAAGGGAAATTTTTTCTGTTGAAAATATCAAAAAGAATGAAAATTCTAACCGAAAGATGGACAATTAAAAACATTCATGACATGTGGTATTAGAAATATTATGAAAGTTCAATATATGTCATAAAGATCAAAAGTCTAAATATATAAGAAATAGTTGAAAATTCTTCTAAAGTCATATTATAATCTTTGAAGATATTATGTTTAGATGACGTCTTTTGCAGATTTCTAAAGGAGGAGAATTTTGAGCAAAATGATTATATGATTAAATTTTGAAGAACCATGAGCAAAAACACTTTTGAATTCTAAATCAAAAGGGGGAGAATTAAGAGTATATGGTTAAATTTTTAATGGTTAAATTTTTGGGAGAACTGTGAGCAAAATACATTTTGAAAGCTAATCAAAATTGAGCTTAAACGACTATAACTTGAAATATTCTAAGTCTTAATCTCAATATGCCTAACAAGCATTACATTGCTTATTCTTATGTTTATGCATATTGTGAGGGGGAGACTTGTCAAGGCTACCTTATTTTGCTCCTTATTTGTCATCATAAAAAATGGGGTTGGCTTTTTTAGGTTTCATCCCGTTTTGATAATGACACATCAAGACATCTAATTGTGCTACTAAGTATGTTTACATGGATTAAGGTATTAAGCACAATAACATATGCAAATTGGAAAGCCATGAAGCATACAAGACGATGTTATTTGATCATGAACATGAAGCATATTAAGACCAAGCTTGAAGACTGATTATATTTATGGAGCTCGTGAAGTCCAAGCTGGAAGAAATTAAAAGAACTTATTTCATGTATTTTGCAAATAGGACCTATGTGAGTACACTATCATTGATTATGTGAAGAAACTCATAGATGACCTTAGTTGGACCCTAAGCACTCTATATTTCATTGAAAATCATTCTTAAAATGTACAAAAATTATTTCAAAGTGTTAAAATCATTTTTTGAATGAAAAACTCCAAAACAAGATTCTTTAAATCCCCTTCTTTTTTCTATTGCTGCACTGATAAGCGAATTTCTCGATCAATGGCTTCTCATATTAAAAAATATTCAACCTGAAAGTTGTGGGATTTTTTCTTAGTTTTCTTTGGATACTATGATCGTCCTATTTGGAGTTTTGTAGAATAAGTTATGTCCCAAATACTGAAAGAAGTTCGCAGGTGAAATTGCCCAAAAATCGCGGCAAAAGTGTCGTAATGGCCATAAAATAGCTAGTTTTTAAAAATAATTAATTACTTTCAAAGCCCAACGATCATAAAACGGCTAATAGACCATCTTACCTATAAATATAAGGTTTTTAATTTGTTTTTGTAAGAGAATGAAAGAGATACATCTATTACACACATCCAAAGTGTTTTATCCTTATTTTAAAAATCTTTTGAGGAACTTTGCAAATTTCTTGTTTATCTTTCAAGTGCTCACCTTCTAAATACTCCTTGAGCTTCATTCATAATCTTTTGAGAGTGTATTAGTATGACATTCTTATTGTACTTATTCGCTCAATTAAGGAGCACTCATTGTACATAATTTGATTCTTCATTCTACAACTTCGGTTTGGGTGTGAATCGTGCTAAACAAGGGTATATTGCTTGAGGAAGCATCTCCGCCTAATTGAGGAGGGATTGTAAAGGCATCTCTATCGAGTGAAGGAAAGAGGTAGCTTCACCTATTAAATGAGTAGATAGTGAAATCCTTGAGTGATTTTCTTGAGGTAAGGATGTAGATTGTGATTGCCGAACCTTGTAAAAATATGAGTTTTATATTCTTTCTTCCCTAATCTCTTTAAATTAATCATACTTATATTTGTTCATACTTATTGTGAATATTGATTGCATTTGAGTAGTTTGATCACATGCTAAAATTGTGAGTATAATTGTTAAAGTACTTGCATAAATTTTTTAGTACCTAATTCACCCCCTTTTCAGACTACACCCTTTCTAACAAATGAGAAAAAACTTTATATGGTATGGCTATGTCTACACTATGGGCGGATGGGATAAAAAACTTTACTATTTCGGGAGGAATTATAAGATAATTTGGAATTTGTATTGTACAAAATATCTTCGATCTTGTATAAAATATCTTTCTTCTCTTTATCTCTCATCTTATTTCTATATGTTTACTTACTTCAAGCATGCAATATGTGTGTCAAAATGAGAGAGAGAGAGAGAGAGAGAGAGAGAGAGAGAGCACTTTTATAGGGCAATTAGGATAGTAAGGAATTTATGGTGGTGGAAAAGTGAGGGGATGATAGTTAATCCTTTATGGTTTTCATAACATCTTAATTATAAAATTAAAGGGTAAATTTGTCATCTAGTACATGAAAAAATAAATGCAAAGTGTCAATATCGCTCCCCATTAAATATGGAGTAATGCTATTCAATATTACGGGCCCACATAGCATGTATTGATTGAAAAAAGATTGCAATGCATGTCTCACATAGTCATGTCCAATCTATATGTGCATCATATGGCTCGTGAATTGTGATGGTCACATTAACTTTGTGAAAATAAAAATAAAGTATAAAAAATAAAAAATAAAAAATAAAAAATATTTTCCAATATACCATAACATTCATTAAATCTCTAAAGGGACTAACTCTTGGGAAAAAAAATCACAAAGGATTTAAATATTTCTTAAAAAAACATTTGTAGCACCTTATTCATTTGGGAGTTTGGCATGTAATAATAATAATAATAATAATAATAATAATAATAATAATAAGATTTCTTCAACCAATAACTGAGTAAATTAGCCCAAGTTCCCCAGCCATATTTTGATTTGATTTTCTCCCTTATTTGAACAATTACATTTGATTTTTTCTCCTTATTTGAAATTTTCAAGTTGTCAAGTTATAAATTTAAATATGAGGCGCTCTTGGTACTTCGAAAAATACTATTAGCACTGGACATATATTTTCATGCATTAATTAACAATTATACTCTTTAATTTTTTACTTTCTAAGTAAAAAATTAGAATAAAAGAGGAAAAATTCATCATTTCATTGTGAAAATTGAAGGGTATACTTGTCATTTAATACATAAAATAAAATGTAGATTGCGAATAACGCTTTTCTTTAAACACAAAGCACTAGTCAATATATATCCGTATTCGTCACAAGCCCAAATGGCATGTATTGATTGGAAGAAGGCTACAATGCATGGCCCCTCATCCATCTATCCACGCCATGTGGCCCGTGGTCACCAGGCCATGACTTTTTAGTATTTTACTTAAATATATGTATGTAATTTGTATAAATTGTGAACAAAGAGAAAGAGTTAGTGTTATTCATTAAAAGCATGAGATTTTTAATTCAAAATCATTTAAAATACAAGAACATAATTGATTATCTAACATGTGTCATGTTTAGACAGTTCAACCTAATATTTTCTCAAAAATATTAAATAATAAGATATATAAAATTAATAATGTTACATTTAGTGGTATAAATCAGTAAAGTTTACTTGCGAACTATTTAGACTCAATTTGCTTTGTAACTCAATTCTGTTGGAGTTCGAGTCAAACTTGAGATACTCAAACAAGTTAATGAGTTGAGTTCGAATTTTATATTTCTACTTGCAAGCCTAATCGAGCTTACTTGAACTTTTGTAATTTTTTTAATTTTATATTATTTGTAATATTATCTATGCATCATATTATTTTAATATCAATTTATAATCAAATCGATTTTAATCATTTCACGCTTGAGTTTCAAGAACTTACAATTTAATCAAGTTCAAGTTAAGACTCAAACTCAATATTTTTTAGTAGTATAATACAAATATTCTATATAAAAAAAAAATTATAAGATAGGGAGAGAGCTCGAAGAGCGAAAAGAAAGCAACAAAACCCTAACCACCGGCATAGGACATTATGTGTTTGTGGGCTTTCCCCTTTATGTCGGAAACCTTCTCTGGCTGTGTATTGGCCCAAGCCCATTATGCATTTGCTCGGACCCCTTGTCCAATCTCCTGCTTTGCTAGGCCCAAACCATTGATGTGCAGGGCTCAGCCCAGCAAGAACGGCTTCTTCTTCAAGCCCATTATATGCAGTGGACCGAACGTCTAAAGTGGATGCATGGAAGAGGAACAGAAATCACACGGGTGGGTTGGGCCTCAATTAGCCCGGGTACTCTTCACCCATTTCCCCCACAAATATTTCTTCCTTAGATTCACATATAGTTTGATGTAAATTTTAAGGATGTGGATTAGGTATTATTTTAATGGATCTAAATATTAATATAATATTTTCATAATTTATAAATTGTAAATTTTATGTATAAGAAATGTCCCTTGTAAGTAATTCTTTGATAGAGTCTTTTTGTGTAACTAATTACAGGGAACAAATATTACATGTAACAAATTAAACTACTACTAAAAGTAGAGTAACAAAAATATGATCTACCGTTAATCATGTAGGGGTCATTTGGTATTAGTGTTAAAAATTACAAAAATGAAAGCTTAAAATCAGAAATAGAAACTAAAACTTGAAATTAACAACCCATTTGGTTAATAGTTATAAAAATAAATTAAATTAAAAACTTAATAAAAATGCTCATTATAATCATTAAATTAAATAATATTACTAAAAAATATTATTAAAATAATAGAGTTGCATAATAATATACATTAAAAAAATACTATAACAGAAATAAAAACTATTATAATTATTTTACTTAATTTTTATACTTCCAAAATCTGCTTTACAATAAGAATTTTATTGAAGATGACAATTGAAAAATACTAAAAAAATATTTTGTAATTATTATTATTATTATTATTAAAATTAATTTATATTTATATTTTAATTATATTTTTATTTATATAATCATTTTATTTTTATTTTTATTTTAAAGTGTATAAAATGAATAATTTCATTCAAAATAAATATTTGTGGATATTAAAATTTCTAGCAAAAGGTTGCTAAAACAATTAAAAATTATAAAATCTTATTTTCAATTTTTTTTAATGCAAACAACCAAAAAACCGACAATAGAAACAATAAACTGAAAACATAAACAAATGCGTTTTTATAATATATTTCTTCACTATGCAAAATAGAAACAAAAAATAGAAAATAACAACAATACCAAACAAGCTCATAGTTATCTAAAATAAAATTTTCATGTGTCTAAAACTCAAATTTAAATGTCTGATTGAGTCCTCAAATGCTCCTCTGTGTGTGTGTGTGTGTGTGCACGCGCGCGCGGGTGGGTTCCTCACCTCCCAAGCAGTTAGGGTTTCCACCACTATGTTGTGTAAACAACTTTAAAGGGTATCATTACTAATTGGCTTGCTGAGAGTACTGATGATTTTCAGGTTGCTTCATATTTCAAGGCTGGTAATTTGTCACTCATCTTTGAACTAAAAAGCTTTTGGTTTATATTAAATCAAAACATGACAACTATATCAGGTACATAACCTTTGCCATCTCATGCCCCCGTTGGCCCAAAGGCAACCAAGAGGTGGAGTGAATTGAGTTTAATTAAATTACAATATGCTTGATACAAAATTTAAAGCTAAGTAAAACAATTAAGCAATTCACACAAATATGAAAGCAAACTAAAGAGAAAAGGGAAGAAAAATGCATAAATTCTTTTATAATAGTTCACCAATCGGCCTACGTCCACCCTCTCAAGACCAACCATCTTGAGGTTCCACTAAAATCCCTTACTTTATCGGCAGCAAGGACATCAATAATTGTTAGCCTAACAAGACTTTCATCTCTTGTTTTGATGATAACAAAGGAAGAAAAAGTTAATGACATTATGTGTTCAAGTAATGATGTTTTCAGGAATGTGAAAAAGTCAAACTCAACAAAGTTTCGAAAGATCACCGATAAGCTTAAAGGTGTATGTTGTGTCATGAAGTGATCAAACCAGGAAGCACAAAGACATCTGAAGATGAAATGAACCTAAAGCTTCAAGATGATCATGAAGTTTCAAAGAACAAGAAATGTTTATATTGTTAGGAAATCTTTATGTAAGTACTTCAAAGTTAAAAATGTCATTGTGAATGAAATGAGGTTCATTCGGGGATAAAGATGGACTTAGAGACTTTATTTTAAAACCCCAGAAAATGTTTTTCAAAAGTAAGAAAGCAAGGAAATCAAATATCTTTGAAAAAGAATGAAGGAATCTGATTTTTGTTTTGTCCAAGTGACTGAGGTTTTACCCTCAGGAGACTAAGGATTTTATTGAAGTAAATAACAACAGACAGTGTGTCTTTAGGCGCCTGACCCTGTGTCTTCAGGCTCCTGAACCCACTTCAGGCTACTGAGATTGCACTTCAGGCAACCGAAGTACGGTAACGGACAAATTTTTCAAACTTCTCTTTTTCAAATTTAATTGACTTGCGCTCTAATATTTTTGGAAACTTTGGGGGCACTCCAAGTAAACTTGGGGCGCATGAATGAAAGTGTTTTTGAAGCCTATATATGCATGGTTTATAAGAAACAAAAAACACCAAGCATTGAAAATTTTTTCAAGATCTTTTTTACTCAAAGCTTCTTACTATTTGTTTTAAAGCTCTGAATTGCTACGAAATTTCTGAGAAATCTTTGAACTTTTACAACTTCTTTGAAGTATTTGATTTAAGTTCTTGATCCTCATCTATGAGAAGTAAACCGGTGATATTTATATTGAGCTTCTTACTTCATTCTTTTGATATTTTGAATTTGAAGTATATTAGTTTCTAAAGTGTACTAATCAGCTCTTTGTGTGAGCATTATTTGTAAGCATCTATTTGATTTATTTCTTATAGATTGACGATTCCAAGGGTTGTTTGAATCGTTGGCTAAGTAAGGGGATATTGCTTAGAGAGGCGAGCTCTAACCTAGTTAAGGAGTGACTGGACGAGGGGATATCATTTGGAGAAGGCGGGCTCTAGCCTTACCCAAGGAGTGTTGTAAAAGTATTGTTCTGCCCGTTAAAGGAATAAGTTTAGTGAATCCTTTGGTGGTTTTCCAAAAGCGGGGACGTAAGCTGAGTATAAGCCGAACCTCGTAAAAATCTTCATGTCACTCTCTCTTTTCCTATTCTTTATTTTCAGTACATATTTAAATTGCACAGATGGTTTAAATTTAAAATCATATAAACTACGTATATTTGAAAATCAAGTAAACCTTAAAGTTTGATTTTGATTTGGGTTGCGGAAACCAAAAGCGAGTACGTTGGTTGAACCATTCTTTGCGGAAACCATACGGAGTACGTTACTTGGCTAAACATCCCAAAGATAAATTAACTTAAGAGTTTATTTGAATTCTGAAGTTTGGAAAGAGTAATTGGATTTTATATTAAACATCATATTGAAGAAGAAATTTCATATATATAGGACTTTGTTCAAACTCATATTTACCACAGGGCTGAACACAACATAAAAGCTGAAAGTTACATATACTAATCTTGAATGCTTCCATCAATCTAATTGTGCTGAAGTGAATGTATATTTGGCAATCAAATTGGTTGTTGGTTTGAGCATTGTGGTTGATTGGCTTGACTAGTTTAATTATTTGTGTGATTGAATATTGAATGTTTTATTAGTTGTCTTGTTGATTGTTTAAGAGAAACCAAGTTCTTGTTTGATTGACAAAATAGATAAACAAGTCAAAGAATTGGTTAAATATTAAAAGAAGTTAAGGACTTTTAAAAAAGAACTAAAAAGAAAGTTTTAAAAGCCAATTCACCCCCCCTCCTCTTGGGAAGCTATTCCTAATTTCAATAACATTCCTTTGTTTTAACAAAGATAAGGAAACCAAGATACCTCCTGTTTTTCAGAGACCAAAAAATCCAAATTACAATCCTTATTTTAGTGGAGACTGTTGGGAATAAAGAACAAATTCCCGAAACCTATGAGAAACCAAATATAGGAAAAATAACGCCAAAGAAAAATCAATCACACCCACAAGACAATATTTACGTGGTTCGGCAATTTTGCTTACGTCCACGGAGTTGCAGGGATTTCAATATTATCAGGAAGAAAACACAGAGAGTGCGGCGATACAATGCTCTCCCTCTCGCTCTCTCGCAGGTACAACCACGCCAACCCTAATCACCCGAAAGCAATCCTTTTTATATGTTGCACCTAGGGTTCCGTTCCGAATGGGCCCAAGCCTTCGCTCCATGGACTAAGCCTTAGGATAGAAATCTCTAATTAAATAGAGGTCGGGTCGTCATCCAAATTAAAACACAACAAGGCTCCACAAAAGCCTAACAGAGAAAAGGCAACCAAAATAATACAACTTACAAAAGAAATTCCTTACAAGGAAAAATTTACAATGCAAGCTCACAACACAAACTCTCAATAAATAAACAATTAAAAGTTCAAGAGTTTTCTAAACTATCTCTCAAGGATGAGCAATTGGAGCACAACAAGAGATTGAGACAAAATGAAAGAAAGAGATCTTGGATTTTCAATATAGGTTAGTTCTCTCATGTTATCAAGGTTTAGGAGGTAATATATATATATATAGAGAGATTAGATAAAAACTAGTCATTTTCTATTAGTTAGAGCCTTTTTGCTAGCCAAGTCGGTTGACCACTTACTTGATTCGGTCGATCCTTAACTAGCCTTTAGAGAGGAAAAGTGACCGTTACATGCAAGACCTGCCAGATTTGTCGACTGCCTTCGGAAGCCAGTTGATCGCCCCTGGCATAAAAGTCGGGTTCAGTCTACTTTTATTCCCATTGTTCTAGTTTTGGTCTATATGTGCTATGTCTTATATTTTCTTATGATTTTACACCTTAAACTACATTGAAAAAAAGAGAAAAAATACTACAAATAAATGAAATGAAGTCTTCAATATCTTCCCTCAATTTCTTCAACATCTTGTCTTAAATCTTCAACTTTAATTCAACATTAATGGTTTAATTTGTAGAACAACTTAAGCGCAAAATTCATTAGGTCTTAATATAGTTTGTTATCATCAAAATTAAGTTAATGAAACCTTGATGTTGATAATCTCTCCTTTTTTATTATAACAAACTATTTTCAAAAATAAGAACAAATAATAAAGAATTTAAATCACACACAAGTTCCTATTTTTTCAATCTCTCCCCGTTTGAGGTCATCAAAACCAAAATAAGAGGGGGTGAGGCTAAAGATATAAAACAATTAAGAAAAAAATTTCACTTTTTTCTAAAACTTGTTTTCATAATATATACATACCAATGTGCTTCATGAAAGAAAATTTTGCATGGTAAAAAATTATCATAAAATATGATTACTAAATTTATGCACGATCATAAAAGAATATCAACCAATTGTTGGTCAAGTTAAAAAAATTTAAAGTTAAACTTTGATACAAATTGATGCGGATCATAGGTCAATTAAAAAAATATTGATACCAATTAACTTAAAAACAAACTTTCCATACTTGAAAATTCCCCCCCTTCGTCAAAATCAAAACGAAAAATGGGTGTATCACCTTTACAAAGTAGTCTACAATTTGAAACTCAAGTTTGAACCAAAAAGTTTTAGTTATACTTTCATGATTTTCAAAAATTCTTTCCTAATCATTTTCAAAATGATTTCAAAATCATATTCATGTATTCAAAAATATTTTTCTTATGTTTGCTCCCCTTTGGTAAATATCAAAAAGATTTTAGGAGGGGGGTTCTCAAAAAAAATTGAATTGATACAACGAAACTCTTAATTTTCTCAAGAAATATCAAAATATTCAATATTATCAATAACACGCTCAATATGTTGAAATATTCTTAACCACAAGATATCTTATATATATATATATATACAAAAACAACAAAACCAAGTCTTAAGTCCCACTAGGTGGGGTCGGTTATATGAATCATTTTCTGCCAATTTATGCTGATAAATTTAGGGCTATTAAATCCTAATTTACTATCTTATTCCAAGTTATTTTACATCTACCCGTACCCCTTCTACTACCCCCAGCAGTAACTAACTCGCTCTTCCTCACTAGCGCACAATGTGGCCTACGTTGCAAGTGCCCAAACCATCTGAATCGTCCATCCTTTATCTTATTTTCTATAGGAGCTACACCTAACTTATCGCGAGTATGTTCATTCCTTAATTTATCTTTCAATGTTATATCATTCATCCATCTAAAAATTCTCATCTAAACAATTTTTACATTTTAGATATTCTGTTTTTTCGTCCCCCAACATTATGATCCATATAGCATAACTGGTCTTATAGTCATCCTATAAAACTTTCCTTTTAATTTTAAGAGTATTCTATGATCACAAAGCACACTTGAAGCACTTCTCCATTTTGCCCAACCTGCTTTAACTCTATGCATCACGTCATATTCAATTTCTCCTTCAGCTTGCATAATAGATCCAAGGTATCCAATTCTACAAGTGTTATTTATTTCTTCATCATCAAGTTTAACTGTCTCCAATATTCATCCGACCATTACTGAAATTGCATTTCATATGTTCTATCTTATTTCGACTTATCCTAAAGTCTCTAGATTCCAAAGTTTCTCTCCATAATTCTAACTTAGCCTCTACTCCGCCTCAAGTTTCACCAATCAATACAACATACACCATGACACCTCATGTTAATTCAGGTGTAATCCCAAGAGGGGGGGGGGGTGAATTGGGTTTATTTAACTTCTTTAGAATTATTTACCACTTAATCCCTATTTATATATTTAACAAATTAATTGCAGGGATTTGAAATTGATTCAAATTATTATCTCAATAAATTCGATTTTACCCAATTAATTATCAAGTGCGTGTTTAACATACACACATGCGAGATAGGTAATGAAATGCGTTACGGAAATTAAAAGGAGTAAGGGAAGAGAGAAGGCAAACTCAATTTTTATGAGGTTCAGCCAACTTGGCCTACATCCTCACCTTGAGCAACCCACTCAAGGATTCCACTAAATCTCTGCTCCTTTAACCGGGACGGAGCTTCACTTACATCTGTTGCTTACAAGAGACACAACTTCCTCCTCACCAAATTCACAACCCAAACCGTCATTACAATATAGAATTTCAACTCTGCAAAACAACTCAATATTGCTTCTAACAAAGCTAGTAAGTACAATGGAAAACCTAACACATATTCATATGATAAAACTTGAAGCTCAGTATGTATGTAACGATGTAAACGTTATATGAATAATATGCTTCACTAAATATTGTTCCTATTCACAATCTCAATGCATAGATCAAATACCAAATGATTTGTCATTATCAAAACAGGATTGGACTCCTAGAGTCAACAATCTGCCTCTTTTTGATGATGACAAATACATAAGCAAAAAATATAGAATGGGTTACGCCTAACAAGGCTCCCCATCAAATAATGTACAAACAAATATGCAGCAATATGAAATATGCTCATACACAATTAGTTTTGCCAACTATTTTTACTATAACCTGATATTCTTCTCCCCCTTTTGATATAAAAAAAAAAAAGTTGTATAACAAAACATGAGCGGACATAACCTTATATTCTTCTCCCCCTTTAAATCTTGAATTTTTAAAATTATTCATTTGTCAGATTTTAAAAATTGTACTGTGAAATGTGTCTCCCTGTGTTAATTCAATTTACTTCTCCCCTTTGCTAATGCAGAAAGCTGTGTTGTTGAATTTAAATTGCAATGTGAATATACACAGTGTGGCAAATTTCATAGACATGGATAAGAAAAACAGTCACTAAAATTCAAATATTATGTGAGGATTAACATGTGTAAGTTAATGATATGAGTTTAATACCAAATGTGAACAAATGTGATACCAAATGGAAACAAATTAGCCAAATTTGAAATTTTTAACCAATTGTGAATATTAAGTGATGTTACTCCCCTTCAATTATGTAATCTAATATAATTCTAGGCAATCTCTCGACTATGCATCAGACCTAATTCATACCTAATTTGGATAAACCTATCCTCCGCAAGTGGTTTCGTGAATATGTCTGCCCATTGTTTATCTGTGCATACAAACTCAAGTGTCACATCTCCTTTTTGCACATGAGCACGAAGAAAATGATGTCTTATTTCTATATGTTTAGTTCGTGAATGTAATATTGGATTCTTTGAGATGTTTATTGCACTCATATTATCGCATCTTATAGGAATTGTGTCATAACTTAATCCAAAATCCGTCAGTTGTTGCTTCATGTATAGTGTTTGAGCACAACAACTTCTTGTCGCTACGTATTCTGCCTCTGTTGTGGAAAGAGCAACTGAATTCTACTTGAAAAACCAAGAAACTAACGAATGTCCTAAGAAATGACATGTACCACTCGTACTCTTCCTATCGACTTTGCTACCAACAAAATTAGCATCTGAATAGTTGATAATCTCAAAAGATGTATACTTAGGATACCATAACCCAAGTTCCACAGTTCCTATAAGGTATCTAAGTATTCATTTGACAGCTAACAAATTTGACTCTTTTGGTGCAGCTTGAAATCTTGTGCACAAACATATGTAAACATTATGTCAGGTCTGCTGACAGTCAAATATAGGAAGCTACCGATCATTCCATGATAGAGCTTGACATCTACTAGTATACCTCGTTCATCTTTGTCTAATTTCAAAGAAGTGCTCATAGATGACCCTAGTATTTTTCCATCTTTCATATTAAACTATTTAAGCAGATTTCTAATGTACTTTGATTGATTTATAAAAATTTCATGTTTCGCTTGTTTGATCTGAAGTCATAGGAAGAAATTTAGTTCACCCATCATGCTCATCTCAAATTCATTTTGCATAGTGCTTGCAAACTCATTGCACAAGTCTTTATTTGTAGCTTCAAATATGATATCATCTACATATACTTGAACTAGGAGCATGTTATCTTTCTTAGACTTTATGAAAAGTGTTGTGTCTATCCTCCCTCTGATAAATCCATTGTCCAGTAGAAAGCTGCTTAGTCTCTCATACCAAGCTCTAGGAGCTTGCTTCAAACCGTACAAGGCTTTTGTCAGTCTAAAAACGTGATATGGATTCTTATGGTTTTCAAAGCTTAGGGGTTGTTCTACATATACCTCTTCACTTATGTAGCCATTTAAAAACACGCTTTTGACATCCATTTGATATAGCTTGAAATCCTTAAAAGCAGCATAGGCTAAAAGCATTCGAATGGCTTCCATTCTAGCTACAGGTGCAATGGTTTCTTCAAAATCTATTCCTTTTTCCTGGTTATATCCCTGAGCCACTAGTCTTGCCTTATTTCTAACAACTATCCCATGTTCATCTTTCTTGTTCTTATATATCAATTTTGTTCCAATAATTGTCTTATCCTCGGGTCTAGAAACTAATTTCCATACTTTGTCTCTTCTTGCATGGACATCACCCACGATTCCTCCTCAATTGCTTCACTCACATTCCTAAGTTCTTATTGAGATAGAAAGGCAATATGACTAATCATATTCCTAAATAAGGATAGTGTGGCTACTCCACATAATGGTTCACCTATTATTTGATAAATGGGATGACTCTTTATGTACTTCCATTCTCTAAGTAGTTCATTAACCTCATTTTCAATTTGATTAGTTTCAGCAGATGGTTCCTTAATTTCATTTCTCTTTTCTAAATCATTTTTAATGGACAATTTTTCAAATTCCTTATTTATCTCAATTTCATCTTCATCAGTCCTTTTAGAGAAGGGATTTGACTCATCGAATACTACATGAATGGATTCTATAATGGTTAATGTTCGTTTATTATATACTCTGTAGGCTTTAATATCTAAGGCATACCCTAGGAGAATACATTCATCTGATTTCACATCAAACTTTCCTAAATGTTCATTGTCTTTAAGCACAAAACATTTACAGCCAAAGACATGAAAATATGATATGTTTGGTCTATGGTCATTCCATAATTTGTAAGGAGTCTTATTTAGAGATGGTTTAATAAAATATCTATTTAGAACATAGCAGGCAGTATTTACTACCTCAGCCCAGAAGTAATTAGGTAGTTTATATTCGTTAAGCATAGTTCTGGTCATTTCTTGTATAGATCTATTCTTTATTCCAACTACACCATTTTGCTATGGTGTTCTAGGAGCCATAAAATTATGAGCTATTCCTAATGAATTACAATAGTCTTCCATGCTTTGATTTTTAAATTCTCTACCCCTGTCACTTTAGATTTTAGAGACAGTATAACCCTTTTCATTTTGAATTTTCTTACATAGATTTATGAATTGTTCACATGCTTCATATTTGTGACCTAAAAATAGTACCCATGTATATCTTGAATAATCATCAACTATGACACATGCGTATGATTTTCCTCCTAAACTCTGAGTTGGGTTTGGACCAAATAAATCTAAGTGTAGCATTTGAAGTGGTCTAGTAGTAGAGATTACTTTCTTCTTCTTAAAGCTCGTCCTAGCTTGTTTTCCTAGTTGGCATGCATCATATATTTTATCTTTCATGAATTTAGTCTTAGGCAATCCCTTAACTAATTCTTCCTTAACAAGTTTAGATATTAAATCCATGTTTGCGTGTCCTAATCTCATATGCCAAATCCAACTAATCTCATTTATAGCAGAAAAACAAGTAACATGTTGAGAAGCAAGGTTGTCAAGGCTAGTAGTGTAAACATTTTCATGAGGATTAGCAGTAAACAATATTTTGGTTTCAGATTTGTTCTCTACAGTGCATTTGTTATGTTCAAATGAGACTTTATAACCTTATCACCTTTAGAGCCTTCTTCTTCTTCTTCTTCTTAGACACTTTCTTCAGCTAGGGACAATTCGACTGGATATGTCCAAATTCTCTACAGTTATAACACATGGGACGATCATCTTTTTGCTTCCTTCTGCTTGACTCTCCCTTTTCTGTTTTTGAGCCCTTGAATTTTCTAGGTGTATTTCTTGTTCTTTCTCTTAAACTCTCCAAATTTCTTAGTGATGAGTGACTTGTTTTCATCCGATTTTGAATCACTTCCCTTACTGGAGCAGTGAGATAATGCCTTAAGTGCTGTAACTTCCTTCGCTTTAATTTGCTTATTCTTCCTCTCATTTATTACAAGCTCATAGGTGATGAGCGATCCAATTAGTTCATCAACAGACATCTCCTTGAGATTTCTCCGTTCTGCTATTGTAGTAGCTTTAGCTTCCCAAATTAGTGGTAATCCCCTGAGTATTTTCTTGATCAACTCATAAGTAGGGTAAGATTTACCAAGAGCATTTAAAGAATTCGTGATGTGTGTGAATCTAGTGTACATGGATTGAATAGATTCATCAGCAGTCATTTTAAATGTTCCATACTCACTAGTGAGCATGTCTATCCTACTATCTTTTACTTCCTTAGTACCTTCATATGTAACTTCTAATTTTTCCCAAATCTCTTTAACAGTGTTACATGCCATCACCCTATTAAACTCATTTACATCTAGTGCACAAAATAACATATTCATTGCAGTAGCATTTATTTGTACACATTTCCAATCCTCTTCATTATACTCATCTTTAGTTTTGCGTACATTAACCTTATCAACTACTTTTATAGGGATATGGTTTCCCTTGGAAAAAATTTTCCACACTTTCCAATCCACATTTAAACGATATATACTCATCCTTCTTTTCCAGTAGGTGTAATTTACACCGCAAAAAATAGTTGGTCTAGTGGACGAGTGTCCCTCACCGAATGGAGTTACACCGATGTGTGTCACGTGATCTTTTTACAAAATGAACAGTTAAGTCTATGTAAACCTGCTTTGATACCAAATGTTAATTCAGGTGTAATCCCAAGAGGTAAAATTATTTATCACTTAATCCCTATTTATATATTTAACAAATTAATTGCAGGGATTTGAAATTGATTCAAATTATTATCTCAATAAATTCAATTTTACCCAATTAATTATCAAGTGTGTGTTTAACATACAGACAAGCGAGATAGGTAATGAAATGCATTGCGGATATTAAAAGGAGTAAAGGAAGAGAGAAGGCAAACACAATTTTTATGAGGTTCAGCCAACCCGGCCTATGTCCTCGCCTTGAGCAACCCACTCAAGGATTCCACTAAATCCCGGCTCCTTTAACTGGGATGGAGCTTCCCTTACATCCGCTGCTTACAAGAGACACAACTTCCTCCTCACCCAATTAACAACCCAAACCGTGATTATAATATAGAATTTCAAATCTGCAAAACAACTCAATATTGCTTCTAACAAAGCTAGTAAGTACAATGGAAAACCTAACACATATCCATATGATAAAACTTGAAGCTTAGTATGTATGTAACGATGTAATCGTTATATGAATAATATGCTTCAGAAAATTTCCCTTTGATCAAATCTCCCAAAATAATTATATAAGTAAGTGCTTTGGAGAACTTAGGGTTTTAGTTCAACTTACTAGATGCAAGAATACTGAATGTGATCTTATTAAAAATTTGTCTTGAATATTATGAAGATCTAAGTCCTTGCTATCAAATAATTTGTGAAGTTGAATTTTGAATAAACAAAAGACTTTGAGTATTACAAAGATTTAAACACTACTTGTCACAACAATATTTCTCACAAATGTATATTGAGAACCTTTATAGTTTTCAATCAAGTTGATTTCGCAATAACAAAGTATTGATTCTTTGAATGAAACTAAGAACTTGAGGATCACCAAATATTCAATGTTTAGAAAATCCTTTCACAAATAAATTTATATGTAACAACACAAGGATTTTTCTTTTTCAATAAGAGTAATAAATGTATGAGTATGAGATATGAAAAATCTTCAAGATATCTATATATTCAAAATGCAAACCAATCCCTTGTTTACCAAACCTCAATTACCAAAGCTTGCTATCATGATGTGTAAATGAAATCCCTTCGTTTTGTTGAGATGATTTGCCCAAACTTGATGAGTATAAGTTGGAGTGCAGGCAATTGTATTGCAATATGTTCAAGTCTCTCAATTCTATTCCAAAAAAATATTTTTTTTGGGGCACTAGGGTTTAGAGGTTGGTTATATAGGTAAACTTGGCCTTAGGATAAGTCCTAACTGTTGGATCAAATTGATCAAGTGTATAACCCGCATGTTCTCTCGCTAAAGACTAAATTTTTAATCTTCTCGCAGGTTCAGGCAACTGAGGTCTAAGGTTCAGATGTCTGATGTTCCTTAAAGCTCTGAAAAATGAACTGGACACAGGGTCAGACGTCTGAAGTTGGGGTTCAAACTTCTGAAGTTATGGGATCAGATGACTGAAGTCAAGGTTCAGTCTTTTGATATGCTTCTGCCTATTTCTGTGTTTCTCCAATAAATCTTCAGACAACTGAACTTAATCTTTGGTCTTCTGAAGAAATTTTTCAGACAACCGAGCTTAAACTTCAGTCTTCTGAAGTTGAATCTTCAAACGACTGAGCGTAGACTTCAGTCTTATGAAGTTGACACTTTAGACTTCTGGGCAGTGACTTCCGTCTTCTGAATAGTACACTTTCTGGTTTTTTCATTTTAGTTTCAAAAATCTGTTTTGTTCTCTTTCTTTGCTCTTTTATAAAATATTTTTTGGGGTTTTAAAAAAAATCTCTAAGTCCATAAATATCCCCTAAAGATTTTGATGAGATGCATGAGTCCCAACGTCAGTTTAGGGTATATTTTGAGCTTCGAATTAAATCATATGAAATATGTAAATACATTTAGTTCTAAATACCCATTCCCATGATAATCTTGAACTTGCCGCTTGCATCTTCATTCTTCTACTCTTTTAGTTCCATGGATTGTGCCAAGATGTATATACTTTAATCTTCATGGCTTCCATGACTTTCTAGCCTTTTGTGCATGCTAAATATTGTTCTTTTTCACAATCTCAATGTATAAATCAAATACCAAGTGTTTGTCATTATCATAACAGGATTGGACTCCTAGAGTCAACACCTCATTTTGAATGTTCTTAGTCAATTGATCCATCACTAAAGCAAAAAGATAAGGGTTCAAAGTCTATCATTGATGTACACCTATGGTGATTGAAAATTCTCTAGTTTCTCCATCTATAGTCCTTACAATAGTTATTACTTTCATATCCTTAATAACATAAGTATACCACTAGATATATCCTTTTTTTTTCTTCTTCTAAAAACTACCATAAAACTTCTTTAGATATCTTATCATATGATTTCTTTAAGTCAATAAATACCATATGCAAGTTCCTCTTCTTTTTCCTAAACTATTCCATTAATCTTCTTAAAAGATATATAACTTCTGTGGTAGATCTCCCAAGCATAAAACCAAATTGATTTTCTAAAACCTTCGTTTCTAGCCTTAATCTTTGTTCAACTACCATTTCCCACAGTTTCATTGTATGACTCATAAGTTTAATTCCACGATAGTTATTACAATTTTGAATATCTCCTTTATTTTTGTATATAGGTATTAAATTGTTTTTCCTCCATTCATCTGACATTTTCTTAGTTTTTATAATTGTGTTAAATAAATTAGTTAGCCATATAATTCCGTTATCACCTAAGTATTTCCAAACTTCAATTGGGATGTTTTCGGTCCTATGCTTTTTTTCATTTTTCATCATTTTTAGTGCAAACTTAACTTCATTGACTCTAATTTTGCGAATAAATATCATTTTTTGTAGTCTTTTTCTCATTTGTCAATTCTAAGTTTAAGCCTTCTATTTGGTTTTTATTAAATAACTTACCAAAGTAACTTTGTCATCTATCTTTTATGTCTTCTTCCTTAATCAAGACAATATCATCCTCATTTTTTATACATTTTACATTTTCTAAGTCCTAAACTCTTCCTTTCACTAGCTTTAGCAAGTTTAAATATATCTCTTTCTCCTTCTTTTGTATCTAATCTATCATAAAAATTATTAAATGATTTGTGTTTAGTTTCATTAACGACATTTTTTTGCATCTTTTCTCGTCTCTTTATACTTTTCAAAGTTATCTATGTTTATACATTTTTGCCACATTTTATACCAAATTCTTTTTGTTTTTACAGTATTTTGGACATCTTTATCCCACCACCAACTTTCTTTGTTATTTGTTGTAACGATCCAAAAAATATTTAGATGTAGTGATCCAAAAAAAATTTATTAAAATTAAAATTAATTAATTAATTATTAATTATATAATATATTATTATTATTATTATTATTATTATTATTATTATTATTATTATTATTATTATTATATATGTAATGAATTCAATCTTCCTGAACAATTAGGAAGATTGAATTGTAATCTTGCAATTGCCCTGCGCCAAAGAGATTGACTCTCTCTCTCCTCGCCTTCCCTCTCTCTCTCTCTTTCCTCATTTTTTTGGCAAATTCTCAACCGATTGAAGAACAGAAAATACCATTGGATCCCTATCTCGACTACCAACACTTTAATCGAAGTGGATTTGTGATTCTTGGGACAAGGTAAACCCACACTCTTTCTTCAATTTCTCCCTAATATTTAGTCAAATTGACGATCGGACACCACCACAGGGCTCTATCTTCGATCCTTAACAAGTTAATTGGAGCGGATTTTTGATTTGGGGATCTTAGGCACCACTCGAAGGCTAAGGTAAGGAGTACAAATTATGTATGTTGTTTTAAAAATTAACCGGTTAATTGGAGTAGATAGGCCTAGGAAATGTTAAAATAATTATAATTTCAGGGTTGAACTAATTAAACTTAGGCATATAAATACAGAGTTTTGTGCGAACGCCGCAGGCATCGTGTTAGGTTCCTTGTGAGTATATTTCAGTAATAAGGTAAGGGGAATAAATTAGGTTAGCTTGTTTTATGAAATTTAACCGTTTAAACTGAGATTTTAAGTACAAAAATGTTTTGCATGATTATCTGAATGGTTAGGTATATGAGAATTTTGGATAATTATTGTTATAATTATATTTTTGGGAAACAAGTATTTTGAGGTTGAGTAAAACCCTAGAATTTATTATACCATTATTTTCAACAAGTAAATATAGTTATCCCAAGTAGATTTTATATTATGAATTTTTACTCAAATTGTGTGGTATGAGAATAAATATTTTTATTGTGTATATAAGTATGTCAGATCATTTTATGATTACACAGAATAAGCATGGTTGGATAACAATTTTTTTTTAAAGTTATAAAAGTTACAGATATTATGATATTGTTCAGTATATTATGATCAAATTGTCGGCCTAGTGCCATGATCAGTATAGCCGGCCCAGTGTCGTGATTAGTATAGCCGGCCTAGTGTCATGATCAGTATAGTCGGCCCAGTGCCGTGATTGATTATGATATGACAATGATTTATATACAGACTGATAGTATGAAAGTGTTTTTATATACAAGAGTTGTGGTATGATAGTTTGTTATATTCATGCACATGATTGGAAAATGTACCTCAACCACTTACGAATACATTTAAAAACCCTACCTTACACACAAATTATATAACCTAAATCAGAAAAATTATAAAACATGAAACATATAATCTTAAACTATAAAACATGTATTTAATAACAATAATAACGCATAAATTACGCTTAAGACAACCAAAATTTGCAAATATAACTACACGACAATAACGCCCACCGAAACATAATGTTCTTTGTTTTGGAAATGGTATGAATGGCTGGTTTGAGGGATGGCGGTATGAAACGCCTCAAACTCAGCAAGAGTATAGTATAAATGGCTGGTTTGAGGGACGATGGACGAAACTCCTGAGACTCAGCAAGTGTATATGATAAATGGTTGGTTTGAGGTACGGCGGTACGAAACGCCTCAAACTCAGCGAGAGCATAGTATGAATGGTTGATTGAGGGACGGCGGTATGAAACACTTCAATCATACGGAAAATGTTTGATATGAATGATGGTAAATGTATGTGATGAATAGCTGATTGAGGGACGATGACACGAAATGCCTCAATCATACAGTAAATGTTTTATATGTGTGTAGAACATGTAACTTGTTGTTTTTACATGTATAGGGCTTTTAAGCCGAATTGTGAACCGAATATCAATGGCTAATTAGGAGACGACGGTACGAAACGCTTCAATCTCAACAAATGATTTATATGTGTACATATCATGTAAGTGGTAATTTATATGTATGGGGCTTTAAAGTCGGGTTATGAACTAAAAAAGAATATATGATTTGAAATTGTATGGGTATGAGTATAGTTTAAATTGCTATTTCACTTAAGTAATTAAGAGATGATTCATACATATACATAAACTCATTGCCACACACTGACACTGATATATTATTTCTTACTGAGAGGTGTATCACCCATGATTATTCAATATTTTTCAGATGCCTTGTGGAGTATAACAGTGATCAGAGTAGCGCAGTGAAGCGTGGGTGGGATAGAAGGTTTATTTTGGAAAGGATGTTTTATTATATTATGTTTTTGATATATTCAATCTATTCTTTTAGGGATATGTAAATTGTGATATTGGAAATGATATTGTTATATTGGGATAATTAGTACTCTGGTAATGTGTATTGGAGGTCTTACGCTATATGAAAATATTTATTTTAGATGGTATCAGAGAATTTTAAATATGAAAATTTTCAAGTCGTCACAGTTGGTATTAGAGCTTAACATATAGATTCTGTAGACTTTAGGGATGATTATTACCAGAGTATAGGAATGAAGTAGGATGAGGATAGGAATGGGTTGGTTAAGTGTGGTAAGAGCGATCGGATATAAGATGCGTAGCGGAGTAAAATATCGCAGGCAATTTGAATTTTGGAGTTTTTTCTCGCAGCCGAAAGTAGAAATTCATTGAGGGTTTTTTATGATTTTTCTGGAACAACAACAGTTCCAAAAAATTCACGGCAAACCATTGACGTTTTTCTTTTGGAATGTTGCACTATGATCTTGTCTTGTGTAAATAGTCACTGCAAGGAATGCTACCATTTGCAATACTGAAATATTTGAAATAGAATTTTGTGCACTTTTGGAATGTGCGCCCCTTTGCACATTAGAATACACTCCTAGCTCTCTATGGTTTCTTTATGGTTTAGTGTGCATGGATCTGAGAACAACTGGAAGAATGTTAGTGGTTATCCTTGGATTTAGATGCTTAGAAATCCTAGGGAATTCTTTAATGGTGAAGTCCTTGGGAATATTGATTATCCTAAGGTTTTATGAAAAGTCATCGTTCTTTAGTGTATGTTATTCTTTCTTGTGTTTCTTGTACTTAAAGAAAATATTCAATCTTTCCATATTTCCATAAGTCAACCATGGGACTTTGAATCACTTCCTAAGGAAAGTATAGAGTCAAAATTCAATTCCAGTGTGTAATAGATACTTAAAAAAGAAAAAAAAAAGTCTTTCCCATGATGGTTGAAGTTCAATCACAACTCTCATAGCGTGGAGAAGTTCTAGAAAGAGGAAATCACCACTATTAGTAATAAAAGATCAACCGTGTGTAATGCCAGTGTTGAAGAGATCACAAAGCATAGTAGACTCAAATATATGTAAATCATATTTAGTGGAATGTGCGAGATAGTTTGGTGGAATTGTGGAAATCTTCTTTGCATGCTTATGGTGTAGTCAAGTTATGTGGAAGCAGGGAAATACTGTAAATGGAAAATGAACCTAATTATGATGCAAAAATGAAACTAGAAACAGTGAAAAAGACCCAAGGGATTTGCTGATTCATTGAATATATATTTTTATTATTTATATATAGATATATTTTTTTGTTATAGGATGGCTCTGATGTCTAGTAAAAACAAATGCCATGGATATGGAGGTTTCTAAAAATAATGGACGAAATAAAGTATAATGTAGAAGAGCTTAATAAAAAGTAATACACATATTTCGAGAGATTATTTTGGAGGTCGAAAAATAGATATCATAAAATCCTATGTGAGTAAAGAGATTGAGAATGAGAAATGTTTGACCTTTTCAATGGTGTCAACTTTTTGATGATATAAGGAGAAAAAATTAGTTTTTGGGAAATTATCAAAACTTTTTAATGTATGAAATTGGAATTCAAATATACAAACACATATATATAGATATGGAAGTGAAACTCCCACAAAATAGTATTAGATTGAAAGAAAACCCAGATTTGCAGCTAATGGAGTTAGATTCCCTTATTTAGTGGTTAGATGGATTTGAGAATGTTTGTCTTCGCTTTTGAAAATTGAAGAAAAGTACTGATTACAAAAAGTTAGCGAGACAAAGACTAGGACGGGGACAAAATAAAATTAGAATGGTAAGCTTATAGAGTTGGGTTTACAAATGAATAGCAAAGGTTCTTGCAAGAGTTGCTGGCCATTGTGAGTTTGTAGAAGACGAGTGTAGTTGTGGTTCAATTTGCAAATGGTTATCCCGAGGATGGAAGGAGGTCATATCCAGTTGTTCATATTTGGTGAACAGTGGGGGATAATGTGGAAATTTTGGTGGCTCTGAATGAGTATTGTTCTATAGGCTGAAATATTGTTAGTTAGAAGAGAAGTCTTCCTTTTGGGTTCATTCAAAAAGAGGTCAACTAGTGAGAAAAGGTAGTTGAGGAAGTTACTACTGAAATTGTTGAACCACTGCATTTGGGGTCCAACCCACAACATGTTGAGTTAGTAGAAGAAAAAAAGAAAAAAATAGTTGTGGTCTTTGTTATTCATCTCTTGTGTTTTAAAGTTTGAGGTTGAATTCTTTTTGATAAGTGGAAAGATAATGTAGTTTGCTATGAAGAGATTATTATTAACTTTCTAATGTTAATGGTATATTCGGTTATTTATTTATAGTGATTTCGTCGGGGGCAAATCTTCAGAAGTCTAGGATACACTAGTTTTGAAGTTGAATTGGAAGTCGATGATAAGGTTTGGTTAAGAGTAATTTTGCAGATAAACCAATTGTACTGGGGAAATATTTGACGACTTTTGTTTAAGTTTTGGATGTCACTTAAGTTGGGATTGGCCTATTGTATAAGGCGTCTAATAGGGTCAAGAAAAGTGGATGTACAAAGCTTATGGCTGTTTGAGGTTTGGACTCATGTAGTAGGTGTAAGGAGATTTTGGTGATGTATTTTAGGGAATAGTAGAGATAAAGATGCATGTGAGTAGAAGTAAATGAAATCGTCCATGTTAGGTTGTGAATTAAATTTTATTTGACTTGGGTTTGGATCTATAGGCGTGTGAGCACGTAGGAATATAATATCTTGGTATAAGACAATAATAAATTAAGTTTGAGTGCCGCATATAATGATGAGTTTCCTATTGTCTTCATGGATAATACAAGAGTTTTTTTCAAGATTGGTACCCACCCTTTTTTTTATTGTAGGATAAGATTGTCGTTGAGATTTCTTTGTAAAGTTCTGTGTTGGGAGGTTATAAAAGTGATCATAAGGATATTGGGGAATTAGGCTTAACAAATATGCCAAAAATTATTGGATTCTTGGTTATCGTGGTATTATTAATAAGATTCCCTACCGTAAAGTATAATGTATTACTTGAGCATTTCTTTCTTTTAAAGTTGATAGTTACATTCCAGATGAAGGACCTTGTTTAATTGGCCAAAACGCAAGACTATGTATGTGTTTATTAGGAGTACTTAGTAGGAATATGTCATTTTAAATGTGACGAAATAGTTTTAAGAACTAAGATTGCGATACTTCGGGAGTTAGAAACTTGCTCATGAGATGAGTTGGAGCTAGGAGTCTAGAATGGATTGCTTTAGGGATGAGTATTGTAACTCTAAGACTCGCCCATAGAGTTCTTGGTAGTAGGAGGAGAAGGAATATTATTTGAAATTATATTTAGAAAATTTTGAGGATGAAATTTTTATAAGGAGGGGAGAATGTAACGACCCCAAAAATATTTAGATGTCATGATCCAAAAAAAAATTAAAATTAAAATTTAATTAATTAATTAATTATTATTAATGGAATAATATGATATAATATATTAATATACTATTATAATATTTATATATATATATATATATATGTAATGAATTCAATCTTCCTGAACAATCAAGAAGGTTGAATTGCAATCTTGCAATTGCCCTACGCCAAAGAGATTGAGTCTCTCTCTCCTCGCCACTCTCGTCTCTCTCTCCTTGCCTTCCTCTTGTTGACCTAGTTGGTCCTATTCCGGTTTTGATAATGACAAATATACTTCGTACTTGTCATGAGCTTGCATGCAGGTTCACTCTACACGTGAAATTGAACAGATTCATATATCATGATGGCGTATGGTGATCACACGAAAGATTGAAGAATATTGTGTTGTATTTTTTATTGTTTTATTTTATTCTTCATTTAGGACTGTAATTTAATTATGAACTATACCACAATATGGTCTGTAATAATCTGCATCATGCATAGTAGGATGATATGCTAAAAAATGACCTTAGTTGGACCTAAGGTTCCCACACTTAAGTGCACAAAGCCCTAACATAGTTCTCATATTATCAGGCGATATTTCAAAATAAATAAAATGACCGTAGGGCTCATAATTCTGCATGAAAATGTTCCTTATTGACTTAGAACTGATTATCATGTGATTAGGGACATTGTACCCAAAGTTGGCATGTTTGTTCAACGGAACCTTAATACTCAGGGTCCTTCGGTAGACCAAACCTCCCTAGGGTCAACAGGCTGACTCTTTGGTTGACTGACTAGAAATGTAAAGCAATGCTCTGGTCAACCGAATCCCCACATGGGAAACCTCAACACTTTCGTCGACCAACCAAACCAGTTCATTTCATGCTGGTTGACCAAAGCTCGTAAAGTTTGGTCAACTGAACCTAATATGGTCGACCAAACTGCGGAGGTTCAGAATCACCTTATAAATGGTCGACCGAACACTCAGTTCAAATTCTTCGTGGTCGACCAAACTTGGCAACCTAGTCGACCGAACCATGAAATTGGTTGACCTACCCTCTCAGGCTGCTCAGGTTTTACCAAGGTTAAAACGCTGTTATTTTTTATTAATCTCATTTAAACTTTTCCAAAAATGACGAATAGGTCCCCAACGATCATAAAATTTGCCAAGTCTATATATAGGGCTTCTTTTGCAAAGATTAAAAGAGATTAGCCAACAAGATTAGCCAAAAATCCTCTCAAATCTTAAGTGCTTATTTTTCCCATTCTAAGCCCATATACTCTTTATTTTGCTATTCCTTTGATAGATCAAGTTCCCAAGAGTGTTATTAAGTGATTCATAGTTGCTAAAACTCTCCTTGCTTGCATTGATTGTTATTTTGATTAAGAGTTCTTCCCCCGATTAAAATAATAAATCTTTGAGTGGGAATACCCTTGCAGCTAGTGAGTCTTTGCATATTGATTGCAAGACTCATATAGCTTGTGATTTTGATTTGCAAAATATTTTTTACACAAGCTTATACATTTTCAAATATCTCTTGAGCTATTATCTATTGGGAAAATCTTATATGAGATATTTTGAATATCATTATTGAAGCACTTTGAAACTTGTGGTGATTGATTTACATTGATTGTTTGTTTCAAAGTTTGCTTAGAAATACACTCTAGATCTCAACTATAGATTTACGTTTGACTGAGTGTTTAGCACAATATTAAGCACTGAGCATATTTACTATCATCCGTGCTTGCATATTATCTGGACTGCATTGTAGTACATATTCGCTTGTTGAGAAGCATATTTCTGTGTACGCACATTTTCATATATTTTGCATTCTAGGCGTGGGCTTGAAGAGGGAGACTAGCCCTGTGGAATAGTTCTAAATTAGCTTAGACCTAGTTAGGAAAGTTAGGTACACCATGCTGGTAAGGTGCAGTTGTAGGTTGAGGTCAGTTCCGCTAATTGACATGGTTGTAACCGGTGCCGTTCCACCTGTTAAGTGAGTTGTAGTGGAATCCTTGTGCTGGTGAGCCAAAGCGGGGACGTAAGTAGTATTGGCTGAACCCAGATAACATATCTGGTGTTAATTTTATTTTTCGTAATTTACTTTTTGCACCTGTATGTTTATATTTATTATTTGAATATTTGATTGGGTGTACGATTACATAGAAAGACCCTAGGTTTGTGTAATACTGATCGTTGGATTAGTTGAACCTAGGACAAAATTTTAAATACCCAATTCACCCCCTTCTTAGAATTGCTCCTAGGCCAACAAATGGTATCGGAGCCTCGTTACTTAGACTTAATAGTTAATTAGTGAAAAGATCATGATGGCTCATGTTGGTGCGTCCCCTTCATGTGAGGGAAGGTTAGTCACGAACCCTTTAGTATTTAGCGGTGAAAATTTCGCTATATGGAAATTTAGAATGACCGTATTTGTTAAAGCTTTAAATTGGAGGTTCTGGGAGGTTATTGCCCAAGGAGATAGTATTTCAGTAAAAATCATTGATGGTGAGCTGAATGATAATGATAGGAACTTAGTACAAATAAATTTTTGATGCCTTGAACACCTTGCTGCATGCTTTAGATTCTAATGTTCTTTGTGAGATTATGGCATGTAATAGTGCTAAGGAGATATGGGAGGAACTTGCAAGGAGATATGGAGCATCTATGCAGGAAAAGGCGATCACTCCTTGTGATTCAAGCTCCATGGATCTTGAAGGAGGTAAACCGTGCTTCATAACTCTAACCGACGATGAGGTAAACCTGTTTCCTCCTATGTTATTAGATAATCCTGGTAATGATTCATGTGATGATTTGAATGATGCATCTGATATTGAATCATGTGATAGTTCTGATAGTGAGAACATGCCTAATTATGAAGAATTGCAAATTGAATATATTAGAATTCATAAGTCACTTGTTAAATCTAACAAAGATATACTGCTTTGAAAAACAAGTATGAGGCATCTTTGAAAGAATGTGAATTCAAAATTCTTGTTGAAAGGGAAAATGATTTAAAAATCAAATAGTTAGTAAATAAGAATAAAAAATTAGAAAAAGAGTTGAATGCAGTAAGATCTCAAACATCAAATGATAATAGTAAGATCTTCTCATTGGAGAACTTGAATGTAAAGCAAACAACATGATTAAAGAATTTGTTAAATTACAAGATGTTTGCAAAGGTCTTAAAAACTTAAAAATGTAAGATATGGAAAAGAAAGTAGAAAACCAAACTAAGATCGTCCATACGTTCACTAGAGGAAAAGACAACTTTAATAAGTTGTTAGGATCACAGAAGATGACCTTAGATAGGGAAGGTGTAGGTCATAATGGGATTGAAAATAAGAAAAGAAAGAACCTATACATGGGGTACTTTGTAAAAGCATCAAAATACTATGCTAGTACCTCCTCCAACCCTTATACCCACACCTTTTGTGCATTGTGTAAAAAGAAGGGGCACATAAAATTTGATTGCCCGTTTAAAAGGAAAGGTGTAAAATGCAAACAAGTCTGGAGAGTCAAAGTACCACCTAGTCCTAACCCATCAAGACTCAAATATAGAAAAATGGTATGAGTTGTTAAGAAAACAAACCTCTTAAAATTCAAGGAAGAATTTACTCAAATAGGAATTTCATGATCACATAATTCTTCCTTAACATTTAGGATTAGCTATAGAGGGTAGTGTCGACTAAAGGCTTAGGAAGTGATTCAGGCTGAAACCGTAAAAACTTAGTATTTGTCCACTATTCAAAATTTTACATACTAAGGATCTTGAAAAATTAAGCCAATACGGAAATTCAAACAAAAATAACCAATCTGAATATACTCATTGGTTGAAATATGAAATTATTGGCTGATTGAATAAAAATCCACTTCCAAATGGACATGACATGTTTGCTTTGTATTTAAATTTCAAATTGCTTAACTCACACTTAAATATGAATATCTAAAGCTAAGCATACCTTTTGTCCTTTGCACTAGCTTGTGGTTTAGGGAATCCTTCTCATACAAAGCTCTCAAACTTTAAGTCAAACCCATTAGAGCTTTATATACTTAGAGATGAGTTAAATGGCTAATATGATTGCCTAGGTCTCAATCTAGATGAATGTATAAAATTCATGTAAACCTATGCACATGCAGTTTAAATCGAAAGCCATTCCAACTTGGGGCCTTTTGTATATTGAAATTCATAAGAGAAGAGGCATTGTAGGCTTATGACTTTGAAAGAAATATTCATTATGACCTTTTGGTCCTCTAAACCTAATCATGTAAAGCTGAGTCTAAATCATTGAAAATCTTAAAACACTTGACTAAAGAACCTGAAAAATAAGAAAAGGCATAAAATGAGTTGAGTGCATAACTTAGGGGGAGCATATATTCTTTTATGGTTATATAAATTAAAATGCTATCATATTTTTATTTTGTGTCTAAATGTCCATATGAGTACTGATCTAAATTCCTAACTATCCATGGTTATTTATTGTTCATGGTATCTAGTTGGATGGTTTACATTTTATATGGATTGTAGATTATACTACTGAAATGCATGCTTAGTCTAGAATACCTCCTGCATGGCAGATGTAGTTTATGTGAATTGCATGCTGGTAATGGATTATAGGTTCTTGCATGCTTAAATTGAACTATATATTGCTTGCGTGAATCTATTAGGTACATGTTTTATGTGAAAACGTCCAATTTACAGACAATATGCTGTTGATTTTCATTAGAATTTTCCCAAGAAAAACCTTGTCTAAAGATGATTATAATAAAATGAAAGTTAAAATATTTTTGAAAGGATGAGTAAAAACTCAATGAAAATTAAGTTTCATCCTTACATAATCATAAGATATTTAAGGAGCATAGCTCCATCCATAGAGAAAGAGCATAAAAACTCATATGCATCATGCTTTGATATTTGAATATTGAGACTCTTCTAAGAACCCTGAACATCATATCCCGCTTTTAAAACTCTATGTTTTGATATGTATTGTTCTCGGTTATGTGCTTTATTTCATGCCTTAATATATATTCTCTTATGCATTTTGAAGGCTCTAAGGAGACTATACCGGTTGCCATGTTTGAAATAAATCAGTTAATATCCAGTGTAGTTATGTTAAAAGTTCTCAAATGATTGCTTATAATACTAGGCATAATGAAACAATTCTCTATCTAGTATAAGCAGTTTATTGTATCTAAGTTAGAATTCAAATTGATAGGGGGAGCATCTAAAATTAAAATGCCTATCATATTATGCTCACAAACGTTTTAGCTTAGAGCTGTTATTGATTCAAGTGTGCAATGTGCTTGAATAAAACGATTATATTGAAAATTTTAAATTGATACATGATTGTTTTGTCACTGTCATCAGTTTTCCATATGATCTTTGTTTTAAATACCTGAGATCCTTACGATTTTTATGGTTGCTTTTTGTTTGGTTATATTGATGATGTGCTTAAATTCTTAACTAGAAAAAAATGTTGCTTGCTTGTTTTAAATTAAAGTTTTTTTTTTCAGCAAGCACACCCCCAGTATCTCTTGACAATATCCTAAGGGGGATATATATTTATTATTATATACATATATATGTTATAAAATTGCATAACTCGTTCGATAACTTCATATGTAAATGCAAGCGAACTTGTTAGACTGTGTTTGTGCTCAAACCAACTATTTGCTATCATATGTCATGTACTTTAAACTCAAATATTTCACGAGTCTTATGATATGTTTCAATTGCAAAGGTTTGTGTATATTTATGGTCTAACCTTGTTTTCATGTCATTTAAATGACCATTTATATTGTTTGTGTGCGTAATTGCTATATCTCATACTTTATAAGGTTATCTTTGTCATTCATTTTGCATTGTATGACTATTCTATCTTTTGGATGATTGAAAGTTATACTTCTGTTTTCCATCTTGATTATACTGAACTGTTTGAGTTAGTTATTGTGGATAAGCTGTTAATTTAAAACTCAATCAAGTCATTTTTATACAGATATTCTTCTAGCAAATGTTCTATTTTCAAACAGTATGCTGTCGAATTTTCTAAAAACCTTTTCCCAAACATATCTTGTATTCAGATGATTAATACTTAATGTCTATGCTTATGTGTTTTATGTTTATCATAGCCCTTTTTGATGTTGCCAAAAGGGGGAGAAGGGGCAAAATTGGGTACTTTTGAAAAATATTTGAACTTATAAGTCTTTCAAATATTCTCATTGGGCATATTCTTAGGGGGAGCCCTTCTTGGTTATACCTACTTTTGCATAAAGCATTTGTCATCATCAAAAAAGGGGAGATTGTTGACCTAGTTGGTCATATCCCGGTTTTGGTAATGACAAATACACTTGGTACTGATGTTTGTCATGAGCTTGCATGCAGGTTCACTCTACGTGTGAAATTGAACAGATTGCTATATCATGATGGCGTATGGTGATCGCACGGAAGATTGAAGAATATTGTGTTGTATTTGTAATTGTTTTATTACATTCTTCATTCAGGATTGTAATTTAAATTTTCTACTGTACCACAATATAGTCTGTAATAATATGCATCATGCATGGTAGGATGATATGCTCAAAATGACCTTAGTTGGACCTTAGGTTCCCACACTTAAGTGCACAAAGCCCTAATATAGTTCTCATATTATCAGGGGATATTTTAGAACAAAGAAAATGACCTTAAGGCTCATAATTCTGCATGAAAATGTTCCCTCTTGACTTAGAACTAATTATTATGTGATTAAGGACATTGTATTAGAGGAACAGGACCAAAATGCCCAAAGTTGGCATGTTCCGTTGACCGAACCCTAATACTCAGGGTCCTTCAGTTGACCGAACCTCCCTAGGGTCAACAAGTTCACTCTTCGTTCGATCAACCAAAAATGTAAAGCAACGCTTTAATCAACCAAATCCCTACATAAGAAACCTCAATGCTTTCGATGACTGACCAAACCAGTTCATTTCATGCTGGTCGACCGAAGCTCGTAAAGTTCGGTCAATCGAACCTAATACAATTGATCAAACCACAGAGGTTTAGAAACACCTTATAAATGGTCGAATGAACACTTAGTTCAAATTCTCCTTGGTCGACTGAACTTGGCAACCCGGTTGACTAAACCATGAAATTGGTCAACCGACCCTCACGGTTTGCTCGGGTTTTACCGAGGTTAAAACACTGTTATTTTTCATTAACCTCATTTAAAATTTTCCAAAAATAACTAATAGGTCCCCAATAGTCATAAAATTGACCAAGTATATATATAGGGCTTCATTTGCAAAGTTTAAGAGAGATTAGCCAACAAGATTAGCCAAAAATCCTCTCAAATATCAAGTGCTTATTTTTCCTATTCTAAGCCCATATACTCTTTATTTTTCTACTCCCCTGATAGATCAAGTTCCCAAGAGTGTTATTGAGTGATTCATAGTTGCTAAAACTCTCCTTGCTTGCATTGATTATTATTTTGATTGAGAGTTCTTAGTTAGGGTTCTTCCCTTAATTTAAATAATAAATCTTTGAGTGGGAATACCCTTGCATCTAGTGAGTCTTTGCATATTGATTGCAAGGCTCATCAAGCTTGTGATTTTGGTTTGCAAAATATTTTTTACACAAGCTTATACATTTTCAAATATCTCTTGACCTATTATCTGTTGGGAAAATCTTATATGAGATATTTTGAATACCATTGTTGAAACACTTTGAAACTTGTGGTGATTGATTTACATTGATTGTTTGTTTCAAATTTTGCTTAGACATACACTCTTGATCTTAACTGTAGATTTACATTTGACTGAGTGTTTCGCACAATATTAAGCACTGAGCATATTTACTATCATCCATGCTTGCATATTATCTCGAATGTATCGTAGTACATATTCGCTTGTTGAGAAACATATTTTCGTGTATGCATTTCCATATATTTTTTATTCCAAGCGTGGGCTTGAAGAGGGAGACTAGTCCTGTGGAATAGTCCCAGATTGGCTTAGACTCGGTTAGGAAAGTTAGGTGCACCATTATGGTAAGGTGCAGTTGTAGGTTGAGGTCAACTCCACTAATTGACTTGGTTTTAACCGGTGCCGCTCCACCCGTTAAGTGAGCTGTAGTGGAATCCTTGTGCTGGTGAGCCAAGGTGGGGACATAGGCAGTATTGGCCGAACCTCGATAACATATCTGGTGTTAATTTTATTTTCCGCAATTTACTTTATGCACATGTATGTTTATGTTTATTGTTTGAATATTTTATTGGGTGTACGATTACATAGAAATACCCTAGGCTTGTATAATACTAATTGTTGGATTAGTTGAACCTAGGACAAAATTTTAAATACCCAATTCACCCCCCCTCTTGGGATTACACATAGGCTAACACTTCTCTCTCTTCTCATTTTCTCGATGAATTCTCGGCCGATTGAAGAATAGAAATTATCATTGGGTTCCTATCTTGACTACCAACACTTTAATTTGAATGGATTTGTTATTAGGGCGTTGTAGGAACTACTCTTAGGATAAGGTAAACCCACACTCTCTCTTCAATTTCTCCCTAATATTCAGTCGAATTGACGATCAGACACCACCACAGGGTTCTAGCTTCGATCCTTAGCAAGTTAATCGGAGCAGATTTTTAATTTGGGGATCCTAGGCACCACTCCAAGGCTAAGGTAAGGAGTAATGCCTGTTGATTTAAAAATTAACTGGTTAATTGGAGTATGTGGGCCTAGGAAATGTTAAAATAATTATAATTTCGGGGTTAAGCTAATTAAACTTAGACATATGAATACAGAGTTTTGTGTGAACACCGCAAGCATCATGTTAGGTTCCTCGCGAGTATATTTCAGTAATAAGGTAAGGGGAATAAATTAGGTCAGATTGTTTTCTAAAATTTAACCGTTTAAAACTGAGATTTTAAGTATAGAAATGATTTATGTGATTATCTGAATGGTTATGTATATTCGAATTTTGGATAATTATTGTTATAGTTATATTTTTGGGAAACAAGTATTCTTAGGTTGAGTAAAACCCTATAGTTTATTATACCATTATTTTCAACAGGAAAATATAGTTTTCCCTGGCAGATTTTATATTATGAATTATTACTCAAATTGAGTGGCATGAGAATAAATATTTTTACTGTGTATATAAGTATGTCAGATTATTTTATGATTACACAGAATAAGCATGGTTGGATAACGATTTTATTTAGAAAGTTATAAATGTTACATAAATTATGATATTGTTCAGTATATTATGATTAGATAGCCGGCTCAGTGCCGTGATTAGTTTCTACATAGAAGAGATGTGGTATGATTGTTTGTTATATTCATGCGGATGATTGGAAATTGTATCTCGACCACTTACGAATACATTTAGAAACCCTTACCTTACACACAAATTATATAATCTAAATTAGACAAATTATAAAATATGAAACATATAATCTTAAACTATAAAACATGTATTTAATAACAATAATAATGCACAAATTACGCTTAGGACAACCAAAATTTGCAAATACAACTACACGACGATAACGCCCACCGAAACATAATGTTCTTTGTTATGGAAATGGTATGAATGGCTGGTTTGAGGGACGACGGTACGAAACGCCTTAAACTCAGTGAGAGTATAATATAAATGGCTGGTCTGAGGGACGATGGTACGAAACACCTGAGACTTTGCAAGTGTATGTGATGAATCGTTGGTTTGAGGGATGGTGTTACAAAACACCTCAAACTCAGCGAGAGCATAGTGTGAATGGCTGATTGAGGGACGGTGGTACGAAACACCTCAATCATACAGAAAATGTTTGATATGAATCATGGTAAATGTATGTGATGAATAGCTGATTGAGGGATGACGACACAAAATGCCTCAATCATACAGTAAATGTTTAATATGTGTGTAGAACATGTAACTTGTGGGTTTTATATGTATAGGGCTTTTGAGCTGAATTGTGAACTGAATATCAATGGCTGATTGGGGGACAACGACATGAAATGCCTCAATCTCAGCAAATGATTCATATGTGTACATATCATGTAAGTGGTAATTTATATGTATGGGGCTTTAAAGACGGATTATGAACTAAAAAAGAATATGTGATATGAAATTGTATGGGTATGAGTATAGTTTAAATTGCTATTTCACTTAAGTAATTAAGAGATGATTCATACGTATATATAAACTCATTGCCACACACTGACACTATTTATTCTTTCTTATGGAGAGGTGTCTCACCCATAATTATTCAATATTTTTCAGATGCCCTGTGGAGTATAATGGTGATCAGAGTGGCACAGTTATTTTAGAAAGGATGTTTTATTATATTATGTTTTTGATATATTTAGTCTATTTTTTTAGGGATATGTAAATTGTGATATTGGAAATGATATTGTTATATTGGGATAATTAGTACTCTGGTAATGTGTATTGGAGGTCTTCCGTCGTATGAAAATATTTATTTCAAGTGGTATCAGAGAATTTTAAATATAAAATTTTTCGGGTCGTCACATTTGTGAATCTTCCTCCTGATTCGCCTAAAATCTCTATTGTTATCTCTTTAATAGAGCTAGCTAATCTACTCCAAAGAGTATTTGTATCTATATATCTCATCCTCTATAGTCCAATCCTCATCTTTGATCATTTTATCTATAAATTTAATTATATTTTCTTCCTTTACGTTCAACCACCTAGTTCTCTTACACTGATGTACTTTATCTTTTTTTTTTTTTTCCATTTTTTAATTCATATATCTAACACTAAGACTCTATGTTGTATGGTACTTATACTTTCACTAGGAATAACTTTACAATCTCTACATGATAAATGATCTACCCTCCTAGTTAATATATATATATATATATATATATATATATATATATTTGACTTCTATTTTGTCTAGCTTTAAAGGTTATTAAGTGTTCTTCTCTCTTCTTAAAGATATTCATTATAATAAAATCATATAACATAGCGAAGTCTAAAATCATCTCCCTGGGTTCATTTTTTTCTCCATATTCATATCCTCTATGTATCCTCTCATAACCTTTATTATCCCTTCCAACGTGTCCATTTAGATCTCCTCCTATGAATATATTCTCAATCCCTGGTATGCCTTGTATAATACTATCTATATCTTCCCAAATTTGTCTATTAAGATTTTCTACTAAGCCTACTTAAGGAGCATAAGTACTAATGATATTTATTATCTCTTGGCCTAATACTTTTATTCATAAGTGTCCCTATATTCCAAGTTGCTAATCTAATCTCAATTTCCTTAACTAACTTCTTTATTTTCCTACTTCCAGAATGATGTAGGAACCCTCGCATATTTGATATCGTACCTAGGCACCAACACAGCGCATCGCTTTAGGGCGATGACTTTGCCCACCCTCGCCCACTTTTCGCTACACTCGAATGGTACAAGTGCAAAGCATTGCTCGTAGGGGACGCCCCTAGCAAATATTCAGTAAGGATTCATATCATAGTGATTTACAAAATTTTACACTGGTTTTCAACCACCTGACGCAACCCTCCTCCTTTACCCGGGTTTGGGACCGGCTATGTATGAAAAAATTAGGACGTTATGTCCATGACAGGTAGAGTTATATATATCCAATTATGCTCAATCAACATATGATATGATATTCATTCAAACTCAAACATTTATAACAAGATAATCCTTTAAACTCATTATCCACATCATGTTCAATTTCGATACCGAGACATGTTTCAGTAAGCTCAATATTTCATAAGATATTCAATCAATTGCTCAATAATATATACTAATACAATTAATATCCTTAACTCAAGACACATCAAAATTGTAACGTCCCAACTTGGGTCTGCCAGTGAGCACTGCGTCTCTCCTCCTCCACTTGGACCAGACAATAGGGGGGCACGCCTAATCGGACTAATGACTGGCCCCACAAACCAACACGTGTCCTTTTCAGTGTGGTTTGTCCTCACACACTTCCTAAGAAAACTTTCCAAAAGGTCACTCATCCCAAGATTACTCCAAGCCATTTCGATACCGAGACATGTTTCAGTAAGCTCAATATTTCATAAGATATTCAATCAATTGCTCAATAATATATACTAATACAATTAATATCCTTCACTTAAGACACATCAAAATTGTAATGACCGAACCTGGGTCTGCCAGGGAGCATTGCGTCTCTCCTTCTCCACTTGGACTAGACAACAGGGGAGTGGACCTTATCAGACTAATGACTAGCCCCACAGACCAACATATGTCCTTTTCTGTGTGTTTTGTCCTCACTCACACACTTCCTAATAAAACTTCCCAGAAGGTCACCCATCCCAAGATTACTCCAAACCAAGCATGCTTAACCGTGGAATTCTTATGAGAAGGCTCCCGAAAATAAAGGTGCACCTTGTTGATATAGATAGTAACATCTAATCCTTTTTAAGCCTTTCTTTCATGGGGCATCACATTCTCCCCCACTTACAGAATGCAACATCCTCGTTGCAAACCCACATTTCCAAACCCAGGTGATGTGAATCTCATCACACTTTCGGCTGGGTAATCGTCTCTGATACCATTTTGTAATGCCCCAACCTAAGTCTGTTAGGGAGCACTGCGACTCTCCTCCTCCACCTGGCCTAGACAACAGGAGGGCGGGTCTTATCGGACTAATGACTGGTCCCACAAACCAACACGTGTCCTTTTCAATGTGTTTTGTCCTCACTCACACACTTCCTGAGAAAACTTCCCAGAAGATCACCCATCCATAGATTACTCCAAGCCAAACACGCTTAACCATGGAATTCTTATGAGAAGGCTCCCAAAAAGAAAGGTGCACCTTGTTGATATGGATAATAACATATATTTCTTTTTAAGCCTTTTTTCCATGGGGTATCACAAAAATATTCAAATAATATACTCAATTATCTTACCAAGATATTCCAATAAGCTAAAACAAAAAACTCATCAAGATATATTCAATATGCTCAAAATGATTATCATCAACAAGACTTTCAAATAAGCTCAATTAACCTAATCAAAAAATACATATTTAAGCTCATCTTTCATATTATCAAATCATAATGCTCAATTTTCCAAAAACATGATCATAAATTACAAAATCAAAATATGATGTTCAATTTGGGCACAACATTCATTCAAGCATGTTCCCCCCTAAAACAATGCATACAACTAAAGATTTAATCATGGGGCTTTCACAATGAGCATTTCAAAATTTAAGAATTTCAAATAACATGCTTATCAACAAAATATTCATTTTTTTTTCTCAAAAATCAATACAAGTCAATATATCACAAATGTTTTTATTATATTTCAAAAAGTAGAAAAATATTTGCACAATATATTATTAATCATTTTAAGGGAAAATAAGTGCAAGTTTAAAAACAATTTTGATCCCTTATTTTAGATGAAAGTTTGAGCAAAAACAATTTGTTTTGAAATTGCTAAAATATTTGAAAAAGTCCAATATCATTTTTCAAGAAAACCATTTTCAATCAAGTTCCAAATTTAAGGGTATTATCATGTGAAATTAAATTAGACCCTTTTGTTGGCTTTTTTTAGGATTCATCTTGTTTTGATAATGACAAACCGGGGCATCTAATTGTACTATAAAGCGTGTACACAAGTATTAAAGTATTAAGTACAATAATAGATGCAAATTTGAAAGTCATGAAGCGTACCCAACGATGTTATTTGGCTAAGATCATGGAGCATATTAAGACCAAGCTTGAAGACTATGGCTATGATTATGGAACACATGAAGTCCAAGCTTAAAGAAATTAAAAGAATTTATTTCACGTATTTTGCAAATAGGACCTATGTGAGTACACTATCAATGATTATGTGAAGAAACTCTTAGGTGACTTAGTTGGACCTTAGGTACATTACAATTTTTGGAAAATATTTTTATAAGTTCAAAAGTTATTTCAAAAGACTAAAATCATTTTTGGAATGAAAAAACCCCAAAACAAGATTCTCCAAATCCCCTTCTTTTTTCTGAAGCCTATTTGATATGTGATTTTCTCGATCTATATCTTCCTATATTCACAAATCTTTAACATTAAAGTTGTGAGATTTTTTATTAACTTTATATTGATACCTAGATCACCTTTTTTGGAGTTCTTTATCAAATGGTTTGCTCCAAATATTGAAGGGTGTTTCAGAAAAATTGCGGCTAAAATTTCCTAGAAATTTGGGCGACCAAGTCCCCAATTCGGTCAAGCAAACTGTTGGGCTTTGTGGAGCCTAGTTGCGTTCAATCTAGATGATGACCCGACTTTTCCTTAATGAGATATTTCTATCCTAAGGCTTAGTCCATGGAGCAAAGGATTGGGATGCAAGACCCAAGTCGCAGCGCCTATGGACTAAGCAGCCCAAGCCGTACTTGTGGCCCCCAGGAAAAATTTTTGGGCGCATTTTGTAACCCATTCGAAGCCCTGTAAGCAGCATATAAAATGATTGTTGTTGGGTGATTAGGTTAAGCTATCACACTTCACGAGAGAGAGAGAGAGAGAGAGAGAGAGAGAGAGAGAGAGAGAGAGAGAGTATTGTACTACCACACTCTTTGTATTTTCTTACTGATAATAGTGAAATCCCTGCAACTCCGTGGACGTAGGCAAAATTGCCGAACTACATAAATATTGTCTTGTGCATGTGATCAATTTTTCTTTGGCATGTATTCTTTCTCTATTTTATTTCTCACAGGTTTCGGGAATTTTTTGTTAATTCACAAAAATTGGTATCAAAGCCTAGGGTTAGGTTCGAGTGGGAGCAATGGAAGAGGAAGCAGGAAAGACGTTTGGAATAGAAAAGTTTGATGGCACAAACTTTGGATTCTGGAGGATGCAGACCAAGGATTATCTCTATGGGAATACGGGATATGCCACCTCTAGGAGAAAAACCTGCTACTATGAAGGAGGAGGAATGAACACTCCTTGATAGATAGGTATTGGGAGTTATCAGATTAACTCTGTCTCGGTCTGTTGCATACAACGTAGTGAAGGAGAGGACTACAACAGATCTGATGAAGGCTTTGTCTGGTATGTATGAATAACCGTTAGAAAATAACAAGGTACATCTGATGAAGAAACTGTTTAATTTGAAGATGACAGAGAATGCATCAGTAGCACAACATCTGAATGAGTTTAACACTATCACAAATCAATTGTTGTCTGTAGGAATTGATTTTAATGATGAGATTCGTGCGCTGATCATTTTAACTTCATTTCCAAACAGTTGGAAGGCAATCCAGATGGCACTAAGCAACTCTACTGGAAAAGAAAAACTGAAGTACAATGATATACGAGATTTAATTCTGATTGAGGAGATTCGCAGAAGAGATGTGGGTGAAACCTCAGGATCTAGTTCTGCCCTAAACCTTGAGACAAGAGGCAAAGGTAATGATCGAAATTCAGGTCGAGGTAGATCAAAATTCAGAAATTATAATCGAAACAGAACTAAATCTAGATTTGGCTAACAAGAACAATGTTGGAACTGTGGGAAAACAGGTCACTTTAGGAGACAATGCAAAAGTCTTAAGAAGAAGAATGATGATGATTATGCTAATGTTGTAATAGAAGTTGTATAGGATGCATTACTTCTTGCAGTAGATAGTTCACTTGATGATTGGGCTTTAGATTCAGGAGCTTCGTTTCATACCACTTCACACCATGAAATCATATAGAACTATGTAGCTAGAGATTTTGGTAAGGTGTATTTGGCTGATGGTACAACCTTGGATGTCGTGGGTATGGGAAACATTCGGATGTCGTTGCCCAATGGGTCTGTTTGGTTACTGGAGAAGGTACGACGTATTCCTGACCTGAGCAGGAATCTGATTTCTGTCAAACAACTTGATGATGAAGGGCATGCAATGTTATTTGTTGGTGGCACTTGAAGGTTACAAAGGGAGCCAAAGTATTGGCTCGTGGAAAGAAATCTTGTACTTTATACATGACCTCAAATCCAAGAGACACAATTTCAGTTGTTAAAGCAAGTACTGAAACAAGCTTATGGCACCACAGACTTGGTCACATGAGTGAGAAAGGGATGAAGATGCTACCGTCAAAAGGGAAACTACCAAACTTGAAGTCTTTTGATTTTGACTTGTGTGAAAGCTGCATCCTATGAAAGCAGAAAAGGGTGAGTTTCTTGAAAAAGGGCAGGACACCGAAAATTGAAAAATTGGAGTTAGTGCACACAGATTTGTGGGGGCCTTCTCCCGTTGCATCCCTTGGAGGTTCAAGGTACTACGTTACTTTCATTGATGACTCAACCAGAAAGGTATGCATTTATTTTCTGAAAAATAAATCTGATGTATTTGAAACTTTTAAGAAGTGGAAGGCTATGGTAGAGATAGACACAGGTTTGAAAGTAAAGTGTTTGAGGTCAGACAATGGAGGGGAGTACATAGATGGAGTGTTTAGAGAGTATTGTGTTGCACATGGAATCAAAATGGAAAAGACCATTCCTAGGACACCACAGCAAAATGGTGTGGTTGAGCGCATGAACATAACTCTCAATGAGCGTGCTAGGAGTATGAGGTTGCATGCTTGACTACCAAAAAATTTCTGGATTGATGCTATTAGTGCTGCATCTTACCTAATAAACCAAGGACCTTTAGTTCCCAATGAGTTTAGACTTCCTGAAGAGGTTTGGAGCAATAAAGAGGTAAAGTTTTCTCACTTAAAAGTTTTTTGTTGTGTTTCTTATGTTCATATTGATTCTGATGCTCATAGTAAACTTGATGCAAAGTCTAAAATATGTTCTTTCATTGGCTATGGTGATGAGAAATTTGGCTATCGATTTTGGGATAAACAAAATAGGAAAATCATCACAAGTAGAAATGTGATATTTAATGAACAGGTTATGTACAAGGATAGGTCAACTGTAGTGTTAGATGTCACGAAGATAGATTAGAAGAAATCTGAGTTTGTTAACTTAAATTAGTTGACTGAAAGTACTATCTAGGAAAGGGGTGAAGAGGATAAGGAGAATGTAGAATCACACGTAAATTAGAGTACACCTATAGCTACGGGTCGTAGATCTTCCAGGACCATTAGACCTCCACAACGTTATTCACCTGCTCTAAATTATCTCCTGTTAACTTATCATGGTGAGCCAAAGTGTTATAATGAAGCCTTGCAGGATGAAAATTCAAGCAAGTGGGAGTTAGCCATGAAGGATGAGATGGGTTCCTTGTTGGGAAATCAAACATGGGTACTGACTGAATTGCTAGTAGGGAAGAAGGCCTTGCACAGCAAGTGGGTATACATAATAAAGAATGAATATGATGGTAGCAAGTGTTACAAAGCTAGATTAGTTGTCAAAGGGTTCCAACAGAAGGACGGCATTGACTTCACAAAAATATTTTCTCCAGTTGTGAAGATGTCAACAATTAGAATAATACTGGGAATGGTGGCTGTAGAAAATCTACATCTTGAGCAGTTAGATGTGAAAATGACATTCCTTAATGGTGACTCAGAGGACGACATCTACATGATTCAGCCAGAAGGGTTCATTGTCCAAGGACAAGAGAATTTAATCTCCAAACTGAGAAAGAGCTTGTATGGTCTAAAACAAGCTCCAAGATAATGGTATAAGAAATTTGACAGTTTTATGCATAAAATTAGGTTCAAGAGATGTGAAGCTGATCATTGTTGTTATGTTAAGTTTTTTGACAATTCTTACGTCATTTTACTGTTATATGTAGATGATATGCTCATTACAGGGTCTAGCATTGAGGAATTAATAATCTGAAGAAGTATTTGTCAAAACAGTTTGCAATGAAGGATTTGGGAGTTGTAAAGCAAATCCTTGGAATGAGAATCATTAGAGATAAGGCTAATGGTACATTGAAACTTTCACAGTCATAGTATGTGAAGAAAATTCTCAGCAAGTTCAACATGAATGAAGCTAAACCAGTGAGCACACCCTTGGGTGGTCATTTCAAACTAAGCAAAGAACAGTCACCGAAGACAAAAAAAGAAAGGGACCATATGAACAAGGTGCCCTATGCCTCAGCTATTGGCAGCTTGATGTATGTTATGGTGTGTACAAGGCCAGGCATTGCACATGCAGTGGGAGTTGTGAGCAGATTCATGAGTAGGCCAGGGAAGTAGCATTAGGAGGCAGTCAAGTGGATTCTCAGATATCTGAGGGGTTCATCAGATACATGTTTTTGCTTCACAGGTGCAAGTTTGAAATTGCAGGGTTATGTAGATGCTGATTTTCCTGGTGATAATGATAATAGAAAGATTACTATTGGGTTTGCATTTACTCTGGGTGGAACAACTATATCTTGGGCTTCAAATCTATAAAAGATTGTTACTTTGCCTACTACAGAAGCTGAGTATGTTGCAGCAATTAAAGCTGGAAAGGACATGATTTGGCTACATGGTTTCTTAGAAAAAGTGGGTAAGAAGTAGAAGATGAGCATTCTACACAGTGACAGTTATAGTGCAATTTTTTTTGCTAAAAATTCAACTTTTCATTCAAAGTCGAAGCATATATAGACAAAATAACACTTTATCTGTTACCTTGTTGAAGATAAGCTGGTAATACTTAAGAAGATCTGTGGATCTAAGAACCCAGAAGACATGTTGACTAAGGGTGTCACTATTTAGAAGTTGAAGTTGTGTACAACTTCAGTTGGTCTTCTAGCTTGAGGAAAGGAGGATAAGTTGCAGGGATGAGGGATCGTTCATTTGGAGGATTGCGGTTGATATTGGACATTGAACTAGTCTCCAAGTGGGAGATTTGTTAGGTTTTATGGAGCCTAATTGCGTTCAATCTGGATGATTACCTAACTTTTCCTTAATGAGAGATTTCTATCCTAAGGTGTTAGCTTTACTCTAATTCCAAGAGGGGGGATGAATTAGTATTTCAAAATTTAATCCCCTAGGTCAATCCACTAGCAGCAGTATTACACAAGTCTAAGGTCAATCTAGTGCATATAAAATAAATCAGTATATATATTCAGCGGAAATTAAACTGCATAGGTAATTTAATTAAGCATGCGCGATAAAGTAGTAAATAGAGACGACACCAGAAATGTTATCAAGGTTTGGCAAATTGTCCATGTCCCCACCTTGGCTCACAAGCATAATGATTACACTATAGACTCACTTAACGGGTGGAGCGACACCTAAATACAACCAAGTCAATTAGCATAGGGCTGACCTCAACCTACACAAGCAATCCTTCCGGGCTAAATTATCGCCCCCTCAGGTCATGCTTGGAATACAACAGTATTTCAATACAAGATGCGTACAAATAAAATGCTTCCTAATCAAACTGATTTGTACCAGTAATAATCAGAACACACCAATCATGCAAGGACAATAAGCTTAATGGTGTATATGTGCAATCAACATTCAGAATAGTGATTATCTCGAATCAAGCACAAGAGTGTATCTACAAGCAAGTCTTTGAAACTAAGTAATGATAAAATCTCAATCTCAGTTTAGAGTTTCAAAGATTCAAGCCAATGGAAATTTAGAATATCTCAAAAAATAGTTTTCTTAATATCAAGCATAAGAAGATATTCAAATTTGAGCTTGTAGAAAATATTTTTGCACAGAAAAATTCAAGCCCTAATGAGTCTTGCAATAATAATGCGACCCACAAAGCTATAAGAATTTTTCTCAACCAAAGATTTTCTATATAAAATCAAGGGAAAAATTCTTTACTTAACCCTCAAATAAAAATCAAATACACAAGAGCATGTGAGGGTTTCTAGCAATAATACTCAATGAATAGAACACTCAGAATGCTAGACTTCTCAAAGGAATGAAAGTATTTGAGTGTATGAGTTTAGTATGAGAATAGGATTTGGAAATTTTCAGAGACTTTTTGGCTAATTAGTTTGCTAATTCAAGCAAATGAGCCTTTATATATAGAGAAGGGCTAAATTTTGACTGTTGGGGACACAGGAGTAATTATTAAAATTATTTTTAAATTGTTTAAGAAAATTAACCCCATTTAACCTTTCTTAACCGCGGTAAAAATTAAAACAACCTAAGAGTTTCGGGCACTGGATCCACTGTTCGGTCACCTGAACAGATACAATGAAAAAAATTAATTTTTGAAGTTTAGTCGGTTGAGTATGAGTTCGGTTTGCTGAACCAAGGCGATTTCCATTCTATTTGAGGTTCGGTCGCCTAGTCCTGAGTGCGGTAGCCCGAGGCATTTTTGAACATGAAGTTCGGGCTACTGAGTTGGTAGGAAAAGTTAGAATTATGATTTGGTTGACCGGGGACACTACGTTCCTTTTAGTTTGGTCGCTCGAAACCAAGTCAACACTTCGACGAGTCAATTGTTCGGTCGCCCGAAGTGTTTTGAACACGGCAATTCAGTCGCTTGAAGCCTCATAGATTTTTCCCTATAAGTCTAATTTTACTTCAATTAATTCCCCTGATAATATATGTGTTTTTGGGGACTTCTTATGTGAATGTGCAAGGAACTAAGGTATTTCTAAGGTCTTTTGAGTTTATTGCATCTACTTGCATGATATGCAGTGATTATTACAGTTCTTTTTCCTAAGTTATTATAACAGACCCAAATGAGTATAAAATATATTACAACAAGAATAAGTCTTCTGGGTCTTTAGACTTTAAGTCTTCTCAGGCATCAAGTGATCTTGTAAATATGAACCTGGACACAAACTTGATAGACATTAAATAATTAAGTATTTTTCATAATTAAAACCGGGTATGACCTATAAGGTCAACATTCTCCTTCTTTTTAAGGATGACAAATACACCACGAAAAAGTGGGTTATAGCCTTGAAAGGCTCCCCCTGACAATATGCGCAATGAGAATTTTGAAAGATTTATAATTTCAAATATTTTCATAAGGTACCTAATTTTGCCCTCTTCTCCACCTTTTGGCAACAACAAAAAAGGCTATAGAAAACATAAAGCACATAGGTGTAGGCATTGAGTATGGATCATTTGAGTACAAGAAATGTTTGTGAAAGATTTTAGAAATTTCGGCAGCATGCCGTTTGAAAAGAGGGGATTTTCCCAAAAAAAAAAAAAAAAAAACTTGTATAGAAATGACCTAATTGAGTTTTTAAATTAACAATTTATCCACAATTACTTAACTCAAACAGTCCAGTATGTTCAAGACATAAAACATAAATATAACTATCAACATGTAAGAGATATGATAGTCATGCATTTCAAAATACAAACAGATTCATAAAGCATAAATCAATGATAGATTTAAAGTGATACCAATTGTTATACCAATTGTTATGAAGCTCCTCCTAAGTTTGTGCACTCAATAAAAATCTAGGAAGCATCTTTACTATGCATTAGACCTAACTCATGTCTAATTTGTATGAATCTATCTTCCGTAAGTGGTTTGGTGAAAATATCAGCCCACTGCTCATTTGTGCACACAAACTCAAGTGTTACATCCCATTTCTACACCCGATCACGAAGGAATCTTAATATATTTGGTTTATGAATATGAGATGGGATTTATAGAAATATTAATTGCACTAGTATTATCACATTTAATGGGAACCGTATTGTAGTGCAATCCAAAATCCGTAAGTTGTTGTTCTATATAGAGTGTTTGAGCACAACAACTTCCAGCCGCAATATATTCTACTTCGACTGTGAATAAGGCAACTAAGTTCTATTTTTTGAAGAACCAAGAAACCAGAGATTGTCCTAAATAGTGACAAGTGCCGCTAGTACTCTTCCTATCAACCTTACTACCGGAAAAGTCACCATCAGTATAATTAATAGTCTCAAATATCGTATGCTTAGGATACCATAAGCCTAAATCTAGAGTTCCAACTAGGTATCTAAGAATGCATTTGACTGCTAATAGATGAGACTCCTTAGGAGCGGCCTGAAATCTAGCACACATACACACACTAAACATGATATCAGGTCAATTAGCTTTGAGGTATAGGAGACTACAAATCATGCCACGATATAATTTCACATCTATAGGGATTCCTTGCTCATCTTTATCAAGTTTGATGGAAGAACTCATAGGAGTGCCAAGAATTTTACCATCTTTCATATTAAATCTCTTGTTGAATTAGGTGTAATCCCAAGAGGGGGGGGTGAATTGGGTATTTTCAATTCTTTGACTCTATTTACCTCTTAATCCCTACTTGTTTTTTGAGCAAAACAATTTCAGGGATTCATAACAAAAGCAAATTCAATTTACCAATGAGTTCTTATTACCCAATTAATTGTGTGCAATGTTATTCAAACTACACATGCATTACGAACAATTTAAATGTAATGCTGAAAGTAAAGAGTAAAGGGAAGAGAGAAGACAAACACAGTTTTTACGAGGTTCAGCCAACTTGGCCTACGTCCTCACCTTGAGCAACCACTCAAGGATTTCACTAAAATCCCTGCTCCTTAAATTGGGATGGAGCTTCCCTTACAATCCGCTGCTTACAAGAGGTACAACTCCCTCCTACTCTGCTGCTTACAAGAGATATTCCTCTCTCCTCAAACCCCGGGTCACACACCGAACCGTGTATACAATAGAATCTATAAAAACACTCAAAAAATGCTTCCAAACAAAAGCTTGTGAGTACAATTCAAATTCCTAATACATTAACATATGATAAAATCTGAAGCTCAAAATGTATGAAACGATATAATCGTTTATGTATGATATGCTTTAACACACAAATCCTTTTTTATCAAATCTCCCAAAAATGTTTGTATAAAAAAAAAATGCTTTGGAGATCTTAGGTTAGATCTTTAAATATAAAGATAGCTTTTTAGATTGCAAAGATACCAAACACACTTTGTCAAAAAAACAATATTTCTCTAAATATTTCAAACTCAATGTGATCTTCATAATATTGACTCAATGTATGTATATATATATATATATATATCTAAGATGATAATGCCAAAAATCAATAAACTTAATATTTGATTTTCAGAAAATATCCTTCAATATGTATATAGATAGTTATGCACTTCTAAGGATATATTTATATTCAAATAGTTTCGATGTATTCAAAAATATCAGCCTTAAACTAAGAATACACTTGAATAAAGAAACTTTAATCAATGGTCAAATACAAAACTTTCTCAAGTATTGAGTTTGTCAAAAACTATCTTTATATGAATGTGAAAACTCAATATCAAGTTTCTCTAAAGATATCAAAACAGATGGTGATATGAGATTCTCTAAAAAGACTGAATGTAATAACCAAACCTCAAACCAAGTTGAAGCACAAGATATATAATAGAGATCCCTTTATATTTTCTGAGGTAATTTGCCCAAAGATGATGTGTAGAAACTAGAGCATAGGCAAACGTACAACAATCAGCTCAAGTATCTCAGTTTTCTTTTCAACAAGATGTGTTCTTTGCTTTTCGTTGATCTTCTTGTGTTTAGTTTACATACTAGGGTTTAGATATTCAGTATATATAATGTCTTACCCTTAGAATTGATCTCAACCATTGGATCAAAAGATAGCTCACGTGTTTGCACAATAAAAACTAAATTTTTAATCTTTCCAGCAAGTTCATATGACTGAGGTCAAGGGTCCAGACGACTGAAGTTATTTTTATCCTTCGAAAAAAATAGCCTGGACACAGGGTCAGACGACCGAGGTCAAGGGTCCAAATGACCGAAGTGTCAAGTTCAGACGACTGAGGTCAAGGTTCAATCATTTGAGGTGCTTCTACTAGTTTCTATTTTTCCCAAATAAATCTTCAGACGACTGAGCTTATTCTTTAGATGTCTGAGGAAATTCTTTAGGCGACTGAGGTTGAGTTTAATCAACCGAAGTCCCTATTTTCTGAATTTTTCTTTTCTAATTTAAAATTCTACTTTGCTCTCTTTCTTGGGTCTTTTATAAAACATATTTTCCATGATTTTAGAAGTATTTTCAAGTCCATGAAATTCCCCTAATGATATGCATGAAATGCATGAATCCTAAATTCATTCCAAGTTATGTTGAGCCTCAAATTAAATCATACGAAAATGTAAATACATGAGGTCTAAGTACCCATTCCCAAGATGTTCTTAAACTTTGCCACTTGCACCTTGATTCTCATACTCTCTGAGTTCCATGGATCTTACCAAGATATGTATGCTTTACTTGATGGCTTCCATGACTTGTTATCCTTCTGTGCATGCTTAATATGGTTCCTGTTCACAAACTCAATGCATAGATCAAATATCAAGTGATTTGTCATTATCAAAACTAGATTGGACTCATAGAGTCAACTATCTCCCCCTTTTTGATGATGACAAATACATGAGCAAAAAGAATATATAACGGGTTATGCCTAACAAGGCTCCCCCTCAATTAATGCATCAAATATTCAATGAATGACACTATGCTCATGTTCATACACAAAGTTTTTAGCCTGAATCCAAATGAAATATGAAATATGCTCATAATGAATATGCTCATGATGTTTCAACCATGACATCAACAACTGTTACTCCCCCTTTGTATATCTTGCCCTTTGCATAACATCAATAACAATTTTTGCTCCCGATTTTTCTTTGCCTCTGATTTTTGTGCGTTATTATTTTTGCTCCCGATTTTTCTCCCCCTTTTGACATCAACAAAAAGGTGTATAATAGTAAGTAATGAATGGACATACCTTTATGTTATTCTCTCCTTTGAAATCTTGTTCAACCATTATATTTTTAACAGACTTTACTTCTCCCATTTTTACATCAACCATCCCCCTTACTAATGCATAAGTTTCAACGATTATGTGAGGATACCAAATATTGATTGATGTGATATCAAATATTGACTATGATTATCTCAAATGATGATTGTTTTGATACCAAGTGATTACATCTTAAGTAACGTTGCTCCCCCTAAATTATGTCATCTAATATAATTCTAAGCAACCTCTCGACTATGCATCAGGCCTAATTCACGCCTAATTTGGATAAACCTATCCTCCGCAAGTGGTTTCATGAATATATTTGCCCATTGTTCATCCGTGCATACAAACTCAAATGTCACATCCCTTTTTTATACATGATCACGAATAAAGTGATGTCGTATCTCTATATGCTTAGTTCGTGAATGTAGTATGAGATTCTTTAAAATATTTATCGCACTTGTATTATCGCATCTAGTAGGGATTGTTTCATAACTTAATCCAAAATCTTTCAGTTGTTGCTTCATGTATAGCATTTGAGCACAGCAACTTCTTGTTGCTATGTATTCAGCCTCAGCTGTGGAAAGAGTTACTGAATTTTGTTTCTTGGAAAACTAAAAGACCAAGGAATGTCCTAAGAAATGACAAGTACCACTAGTGCTCTTCCTGTCCACTTTGCTACCTGCAAAATCAGCATCTGAATAACTAATAATCTCAAAGGATGTGTACTTAGGATATCATAACCCAATTTCCACGGTTCCTATTAGGTATCTAAGTATTTGTTTAACGGCTAACGAATGTGACTCTTTTGGTGTATACTGAAATCTTGCGCACAAACATACGCTAAACATTATATCAGGACTACTGACAGTTAGATATAACAAGCAACCTATCATTCCACGATATAGCTTGACATCTACTAGTATACCTTGTTCATCTTTGTATAATTTCAATGAAGTGCTTATAGGTGTACCTAGTATTTTTTTCATCTTCCATATTAAACTTTTTGAGTAGGTCTCTAATATACTTCGATTGATTTATGAATAATCCATGTTTTGCTCGTTTAATCTAAAGTCCTAGGAAGAAATTCAGTTCACCCATCATGCTCATCTCAAATTCATTTTGCATGGTATTGGCAAATTCATTACACAATTCTTTATTTGTAATGCCAAATATGATGTCATCTACATATACTTGCACTAGGAGAATGTCATCTTTCTTAGACTTTATGAATAGGGTTGTATCTATCTTTAATCTTATAAATCCATTTTCTAATAGAAAACCGCTTAGCCTTTCATACCAAGCTCTAGGAGCTTGCTTTTAATCGTACTAGGCTTTTTTCAGTCTATACACGTGATTTGGATTCTTATGGTTTTCAAAGCCTGGGGATTGTTCTACATACACTTCTTCATTTATGTAGCTATTTAAAAATGTGCTTTTGACGTCCATTTGATATAACTTGAAATCCTTAAAAGCTGCATATGCTAAAAGCATTCGTATGGCTTCCATCCTAGCTACAGGTGCAAATGTTTCTTCAAAATCTATACCTTCTTCTTGATTATATCCCTGAGCTACTAATCTAACCTTATTTCTCACAACTACTCCATGTTCATATTTCTTATTCTTATATATCCATTTGGTTCCAATGATTGACTTATCCTAAGGTCTGGGAACTAATGTCCATACTTTGTTTCTCTCAAATTGATTTAACTCTTCTTGTATGGACAACACCCATGATTCATCCTCTATAGCTTCACTCACATTCTTAGGTTCTTCTTGAGATAGAAATTCAGTGTGACAAATCATATTCCTAAGTGATGATCGAGTGACAACTCCACGTAATGGTTCTCCTATTATTTGATCTATGAGATGATTCTTTATGTATTTCCATTCTCTAGGTGGTTCATTAACCTCATTTTCATTTTGATCAATTTCAATGGATGGTTCCTTAAGTTTATTCTTCTTTTCTAAATCATTCTCAATGGATAGTTCTTCAAATTCCTTGTTTAATTCAATTTCATCTTCATAAGTTCTTTTGGAGAAGGAATTTGACTCATCGAACATTACATGAATAGATTCTATAATTGTCAATGTTCATTTTCTATATACTCTATAGGCTTTACTATCTAAGTCATACTCTAGGAAAATACCTTCATCAGATTTCACATCGAATTTTCCTAAATACTCATTGTCTCTGAGCACAAAATACTTACAGCCAAAGACATGAAAATATGATATATTTGGTCTATGGCCATTCCATAACTCGTACGGAGTCTTATTAAGTGATGGTCTAATCAGAACTCTATTTAGCACATAGCAGGCGGTGTTCACTGCCTCAGCCCAGAAGTACTTAGGTAGTTTATGTTCGTTAATCATAGTTTTGGCCATTTCTCATATAGACCTATTTTTCCTTTCAACTATACCATTCTGTTGTGGTGTTCTAGGTGCTAAAAATTATGGGCAATTCCTAATGAATTACAATAGTCTTCCATGCCTTGATTTTTAAATTCTCCACCCCTTTCACTTCTAATTTTAGTGATTGTATATCCCTTTTCATTTTGGATTTTCTTGCACAAGTTTATGAATTTTTCACATGCTTTATCTTTGTGCCCTAAGAATAATACCCATGTGAATCTTGAAAAGTCATCAACTATGACAAAGGCGTATGATTTTCCTCCTAAGCTCTGAATTTGGTTTGGACCAAATAAGTCTAAGTGTAACATTTGGAGTGGCCTAGTAATGGAGATTTCTTTCTTCTTCTTAAAGCTTGTTCTTGCTTGTTTTCCTAGTTGGCATGCATCACAGATTTTATCTTTCACAAATTTAGTCTTAGGCAGTCCCTTAACTAATTCTTTCTTAACAAGTTTTGAGATTAAATCCATATTTGCGTGTCCTAGTTTCCAATGCCAAATCCAGCTAATTTCATTCATAGAAGATAAGCATGTCACACTCTATGAAGTTAAGTTATCAAAGCTAGTGGTATATACGTTTTCATGATGCTTAGCGATGAACAGTATCTTATTATCAGTTTTGTGTTCAACTATGCACTTGTCATGTTCAAAAGATACTTTGTAACCTTTATCGCATAGTTAGCTTATGCTCAATAAGTTGTGCTTTAAACCTTCAACTAATAAAACATCATCTATAATGAGTAAGGAATCATTACTGACTTTACCTACACCTGTGATCCTTCCCTTAGCATTATCTCTAAAAGTAATAAACCCTTCATCCTTAGGTGTGATGGATGTGAACTTTGCTTTATCTCTGGTTATGTGATGTGAGCATCCGCTATCCATATACTATTTTTCTTTTGAGGATGTTGATCTTAAGCATATCTGCAAAACACAATCAAGCAACTAGTTTTGGTACCTAGATTTTCTTGGGTCCAGGGGGGTTAGTGCTAGATTGACCTTTGACCTTCCATACTTTCTTAATTTTTACATCTTTACTGTTGAAAGGACGGTCGAATTGTATGTGACCCAACCTTCTACATTTAAAGCATGTAGTGTTTCTATAATAATTCTTAATTGGAACATATGACTTTGACTCTCTTCTAAAATAACCCCTGTAAAGGTGTCTATTCTTTAGATTTTCCTTTCCATTAAAGTCAAAGCCTTCATTTTCTAGGGAATTTCTTTGAGATCCTAGGAGCTTTTCAAAATTGTTTTGTCCCTTATTAAATTTACAAATAATTTCAGCTTTATCTTTCAAATCCTTTTCTAACTCCTCAATTTTCAAATCTTTATCTTTTATGAAAGATACATGAGATTCATTTTGGTGTTCAACCAAATTTGAAAGTTCTTTGATTTTTCTTTTCAACTCAGAGATTTTCTTTGTTTTCTTCTTAAGCATTTTAATAGAGTATAGGTATTATCGTTTCAGTTCATCATATGAAATCAAGTCATTTTCATTTTTAGACACTAGAATAATACGAAGATGATGAAAATAATGATTGTACCTCAAGGTCATCATGTGCCATTAGACACAGATTGGCGATTTTGTCATCGCTGGATTCAGATTCTGACCCTCTAGTGCTGTGAGTATCCCAACCGACTTTTAGCGCCTTCTTCTTTTTCTTTGAGGCTTTCACAAGCTTGGGACACTTAGGCTTGATGTGTCCAACTTCTCGGCAGTTGTAGTATGTTGAAGGATCTTTCTTCTTTTTCTTCATGCTAGACTCTCCTCTATTGGATTTAAAGTTTCAGAATTTTCTATTGAACTTCTTGTTCTTCTTCAAGAACTTCTTAAACTTCTTGGTTAGTAAGGCCATGTCATCATCTGTTTCAGAATCACTTCCTTCACTTGAGTAACTTGATGATGCCTTAAGTGTAGTGACCTTCTTTGCTTTGCTTTGCTTTGCTCAATCTTCCTCTTGTTTATTGCCAGCTCATAGGTGATGACTGATCCAATGAGTTCATCCACCGACATCTCCTTAAGATTTCTCCCTTCAGCTATTGTCGTAGCTTTCGCTTCCCACACTGGAGGCAATCCCCTGAGTATTTTCCTGATCAACTCATAAGTGGGGTAAGTTTTTCCAAGAGCATTAAGAGAGTTAATGATGCGTGTGAATCTAGTGCACATGGATTGTATAGATTCATCAACTGTCATTTTAAATGCTTCATATTCATTGGTGAGCATGTCAATCCTACTATCCTTGACTTCCTTAGTACCTTCATATGCAACTTCTAATTTTTTCCAAATTTCTTTAGCTGAGTTACATGCCATTACCCTATTAAATTCATTTACGTCTAATGCATAGAAAAGTAAGTTCATGGTAGTGGCATTGATTTGTACTGACTTCCAATCTTCCTTAGTATATTCATCTTCAGTTTTAGGCACATTAGTCTTATCAATTACTTTCATGGGAATGTGATTTCCCTTAGTCACTATTTTCCAAACCTTCCAATCTACGTTCAATAGATATATGTTCATCCTATGTTTCCAATAGGTGTAGTTTACACCACAGAAAATTGGTGGTCTAGTGGATGAGTGTCCCTCATCGAATGGAGTTACACCAATATGTGTCATGTGATCTTTTTACAAATAAACTATTAAGTCTACGTATACTTGCTCTGATACCAATTGTGGAATTAGGTGTAATCCCAAGATGGGGGTGAATTGGGTATTGACTCTATTTACCTCTTAATCCCTACTTATATATTTAGAAAAACAATTTTAAGGATTCATAACAAAAGCAAATTCAATTTACCAATGAGTTCTTATTACCCAATTAATTGTGTGTAATGTTATTCAAACTACACATGTAATATAAACAATTTAAATGTAGTGCTGAAAATAAAGAGTAAAGGGAAGAGAGAAGACAATCGCAGTTTTTACGAGGTTCAGCCAACTTGGCCTATGTCCTCACCTTGAGCAACCACTCAAGGATTTCACTAAAATCCCTGCTCCTTAAATTGGGATGGAGCTTCCCTTACAATCCGCTGCTTACAAGAGGTACAACTCCCTCTTACTTTGCTGCTTACAAGAGATACTCCTCTCTTCTCAAACCCTGGGTCACACACCGAACCGTGTATACAATAGAATCTATAAAAACACTTAAAAAATGCTTCCAAACAAAAGCTTGTGAGTACAATTCAAATTCCTAATACATTAACATATGATAAAATCTGAAGTTCAAAATGTATGAAACGATATAATCGTTTATATATAATATGCTTTAACACACAAATCTCTTTTTATCAAATCTCCCAAAAAATGTTTGTATAAAAAAAATGCTTTGGAGATCTTAGGTTAGATCTTTGAATATAAAGATAGCTTTTTAGATTGCAAAGATACCAAACACACTTTGTCAAACAAACAATATTTCTCTAAATATTTCAAACTCAATGTGAACTTGACAATATTGACTCAATGTATGTATATATATATATCTAAGATGATAATGCCAAAAATCAATAAACTTAATATTTGATTTTCAGAAAATATCCTTCAATATGTATATAGATAGTTATGCACTTCTAAGGATATATTTATATTCAAATAGTTTCGATGTATTCAAAAATATCAGCCTTAAACTAAGAATTCACTTGACTAAAGAAACTTTAATCAATGGTCAAATACAAAACTTTCTCAAGTATTGAGTTTGTCAAAAACGATCTTTATATGAATGTGAAAACTCAATATCAAGTTTTTCTAAAGATATCAAAACAGATGGTGATATGAGACTCTCTGACAAAAATGAATGTAATAACCAAACCTCAAACCAAGTTGAAGCACAAGATGTATAATAGAGATCCCTTTAGATTTTCTGAGGTGATTTTCCCAAAGATGATGTGTAGAAACTAGAGCGTAGGCAAATGTACAGCAATCAGCTCAAGTATCTCAGTTTTCTTTTCAACAAGATGTGTTCTTTGCTTTTCGTTGATCTTCTTGTGTTTAGTTTACATACTAGGGTTTAGATATTCAATATATATAATGTCTTACCCTTAGAATTGATCTCAACTGTTGGATCAAAAGATAGCTCGGGTGTTTGCACAATAAAAATTAAATTTTTAATCTTTCCAACAAGTTCAAACGACTGAGGTCAAGGGCCCAGACGACTGAAGTCATTTTTATCCTTAAAAAAAAATAGCCTGGGCACAGGGTCAGACGACTGAGGTCAAGGGTCTATAGGATTGAAGTGTCGAGTTCAGACGACTGAGGTCAAGGTTCAGTCATATGAGGTGCTTATGCCAGTTTCTGTTTTTCCCAAATAAATCTTCAGATGACTGAACTTATTCTCCAGACATCTAAGGAAATTCTTCAAGTGACTAAGGTTGAGTTCAGTCAACCGAAGTCCCCATTTTCTGAATTTTTCTTTTCTAATTTAAAATTCTGCTTTGCTCTCCTTCTTGGGTCTTTTATAAAATATATTTTCCATGATTTTAAAAGTATTTCCAAGTTCATGAAATTTCCCTAATGATATGCATGAAATGTATGAATCCTAAAGTCATTCTAAGTTATGTTGAGCCTCAAATTAAATCATACGAAAATGTAAATACATGAGGTCTAAGTATCCATTCCCAAGATGTTCTTAAACTTTATCGCTTGCATCTTGATTCTCGTACTCTCTGAGTTCCATGGATCTTGCCAAGATATGTATGCTTTACTTGATGGCTTCCATGACTCGTTATCCTTCCGTGCATGCTTAATATGGTTCCTGTTCAAAAACTCAATGCATAGATCAAATACCAAGTGATTTTTCATTATCAAAACCGGATTTGACTCATAGAGTCAACATCTCTTTAGCAAGTCCTTAACATATTTAGCTTGGCAAATGAAAGTCTCATATTTAGCTTGTTTAATTTGCAGTCCTAAGAAGAAACTCAGTTCACCAATCATGCTCATTACGAATTCACTTTGCATGCATTTGGTAAACTCATTACACAAATCATCATTAATTGCTCCAAAAATAATATCATCAACATAAATTTGAACAAGGAGCATATCATCATTTTTAGATTTTATGAAAAGTGTAGTGTCAATTTTACCACGGGTAAACCCATTTTCTAATAGAAAGCCACTAAGCCTCTCGTACCATGCTCTAGGAGCTTGTTTCAATGTATACAAGGCTTTGGACAAACGGCATACATGATCAGGATATTTATGATTTTCAAAACCGAGTGGTTGTTATACATACACTTCTTCATTAATGTAGCCATTAAAAAATGCACTTTTAACATCCATTTGATACAATTTAAAGTTCTTAAAAGCAGTATAAGCAAGCAACATACGAATAACTTCCATTCTAGCTACAGGAGCATAGGTTTCATCAAAATCTATCCCTTATTCCTGATTATATCCCTGGGCAACTAGTGTAACTTTATTTCTGGTTAGTACCCCATTTTCATCCTTCTTATTTCTATACACCCACTTAGTTCTAATAATTGTATGATCATTAGGCCTAGGAACTAGGGTCTAGACTTTACTTCTTTAAAATTGGTTAAGCTCTTCCTACATAGACATCACCCAAGACTCATCTTCTATGGTTTCCTTAATATTTTTGGGCTCCTCCTAAGATAAGAATGCAAAATGGCTAACTAGGTTTCTTAAGGAAGATCGTGTGGCTACACCATGTGAAGGTTCACCTATAATTTGGTCTAAAGGATGATTTCTAATGTATTTCCAATCCCTAGGTAGTTCTTGAACCTCACTTTCAACTTTATCATTTTCAATTGATTTATCATTTTCTTTTGAATTGATGTCCACTTTATGTTCAAAAGAAAGCTTATCTAAACATTTTCTAATATCAATATCATCTTCATCATTTCTTTTAGAAAATGGATTAGATTCATCAAACACAACATGAATGGATTCAATAACAGTTAGTGTTTGTTTATTGAAAACTTTATATGCTTTACTATTAAGTGAATATCCTAGGAAAATACCTTCATCAGATTTAGAGTCAAATTTCCTAGATGTTCATTATCTCTAAGTACAAATCATTTACAACTGAAAACATGAAAATAGCAAATATTAGGTCTATGGTTGTTCCACAATTCATATGGAGTCTTATTAAGTGAAGACCTTATCAACACTTTATTTATGACATAACATGCAGTATTTACAGCTTCTGCCTTGGAATATTTGGGTAATTTATGTTCATTTAGCATTGTCCTACCCATTTCTTGCAAGGACCTATTCTTTCTTTCTATAACTCCATTTTGTTGTGGGGTCCTAGGTGCAGAAAAATTATGTGATATGCCCTCTAAGTCACAGTAGTTTTCTATGTGATCATTTTTGAATTCAGTTCCCCTATCACTTCTTATGTGAGTGATTTTATAGCCTTTTTCATTCTGAATTCTTCTACATAATTTTATGAATTGTTCACATGATTCATCTTTATGAGAAAGGAATAGCACCCATGTGAACCTAAAAAATCATCCATAATAACAAAAACATACAATTTTCCACCTAGACTTTGAACTTGATTAGGACCAAATAAATCTAAGTGTAGCATTTCAAGTGGTCTAGTGGTAGATATGAATTTCTTTTTCTTAAAACTTGATTTTGTTTGCTTACCCATTTGACATGCATCCCAAATTTTGTCTTTTCCAAAATGTGTTTTAGGTAAGCCTTTAACCAAATCCTTTTTCACAAGTTTTGATAACAAATTCACACTTATGTGTCCTAAACATCTATGCCATAACCAGCTAGCTTCATCTATTGCAGAAAAAACATGTAACTTGTTGAGAAGCTAAATTATCAAAACTAGTTGTATACACATTTTCATGACGTTCAGCTGTAAAAAGTACTTTATTATCTGATTTACTCTCAATAATGCATTTATCATTCTCAAAAAACACTTTGTACCCTTTATCACATAATTGGCTAATACTTGACAAATTATGTTTCAAAGCATCAACAAGTAGTACATTATCAATAACCATGGAAGGTTCCTTACCAACCTCACCTACGCCAATGATTTGCCCCTTTGCATTGTCGTCGAATGTCATGTATCCTCCATCTTTGGGAGTGATGGATACGAACTTAGCTTTGTCACCGGTCATATGTCGTGAGCACCCGCTATCCAGATACCACTTGTCCTTGGAGGAGGACGATCTCAAGCACACCTGCAAAAAGGACTAAGTAACAGATGCTGGTCCCCAAATTCTATTGGGTCCACAATGGTTAGCGTCCGGATCACCTTTGACTCTCGACACCTTTCTAATTTTTACATGCTTATTTCTAAGTGGACAGTCAAACTAGATATGACCAATGTGTTTACATTAAAAACATATCATTCGACACCTAGGATCTTTACATGGGATTTGGGTTTTTGATTCTCATGTAAAATGGCCCAAATAAAGATCAGGTCGTCTCACATTTTCAACCCCATTAAATCCAAGACCTTCTTTGCTAAGAGAGTTTCTTTGGGCCCTTAGGAGTTTTTCAAAATTTTGCTGGCCCTCCGTAAATTTAAAAACAATTTTGAAGCTATCCTCCAATTTTCTTTCAAGCTCGGCAATTTTCAAATATTTTTCTTTAAGAATCGAAGCATGAGAATTCTTTGCAATTTCAAACAATTTTGACCAATTTTCACATTTCTTTTTCAAAACATCATTCTCCTTAGTCATTTTGTTTAATAATTTGGATACACGAATATATTCATATTGCAATTCTCTAAAAGTAGGCATGCTATCAAAATCACAATCATCATCAGAATAATACGAAGATAGAAAACAAGATGATAATACCTCATCATCCCGTGCCATTAAGCACAAGTTTGCAATCTCAGAGTCGCTGCTATTTGAATCTGAATCGCTGCTATTTTGTTTATCCCACAAGGTACTTGCTTTCATGGCTTTCTTCTTTTTCCTAAGCTCTTTTTTTAGCAAAGGGCAATCTGGTTTGATATGCCCGACTTTGTTGCAATTATAGCATGTGGGAGCATTCAATTTTTCTTTTCTTTTACTAGACTCTCTGTTCTCAAATGCAGACTCCCTAAACTTTTTGTATGGCTTACTGTTCTTCCTGAAGAACCTTCTAAATTTTCTAGTAAGCATAGCCATGTCATCTCTAGATTCAGGTTCACTGCACTCACTAGAAATATTAGTAGATATTTTTAATGCAGTCACCTTTTTCATCTTTTTGTGCTCATTCAGTCTCTCAATAATAACTAACTCATAGGTGATAAGTGAACCTATCAATTCATCTAATGACATAGCCTTAAGGTCTCTACCCTCAGCTATGGTCGTAACCTTTGCTTCCCAAACAGGAGGCAAACCCCTAAGGACTTTCCTAATCATCTCATACGTAGGATAGGTCTTACCTAATGCATGCAATGAATTAATGATGTGTATGAATTTAATGTACATGATCTGAATGGACTCACTAGTGTTCATCCTAAATGCTTCATATTCACTGGTCAACATATCAATCCTACTATCTTTTACATCTCTAGTACCCTCATATGTGACCTCTAATGTAATAAACTGGATAATTATTAGAATTAAATAATAAAGAAAAGAGAGGAAAAAATATTTTTAAAGAAAGTCTTCTTGGGCTCGTTGACGTGGATGCGTGTCTTGTCGATGAGAAATTACCGAGAGGGCGTTTTCAGGGCCCGAATCTCATCGACGAGGAGTAGGCATTCGTCAACTAGACTATAACTTGGACTCGTCGATGAGATGACGTGGCTCATCGATGAGGCCACGTGGACCAGCTTTCTATATAAAGCTAAAAATTGTTTTTCCTGCGAGAATTTTAGATCCTATTCACTCTCTCTCTTTAGAAAATGCACCCTCTCACTTCTCTTTAAATTCCTGGCTCCGATTCTCCCTGGTTTGACGATCAGAAGCTACCACGGTGATCTTGGGGAGATTCTCTACAACCTAAGGGGAGCGGAAATTCAATTTGAGCAGTTTGGGAACCATCCCAAAATTTGTGTAAGTGAATTTTTAGGTATTTTCAGTATTACCAGTATTATTTGGAGCTAAATTTTGCATTCTATGAGGATATACTAGTATTTTGTGGAATAAATTTGAGATGTCATATTTTCAAGAATAGGGTGTTTTGGGCTCCTTATAGTCATGGGTTGAGGACCCCAGCAAGTATCTGTTCCGGAGCCTAGGTAAATTATAGTTCAAGAAATTATGAATAGGCAATCTCAAGAAATATGGATGTATTGATTTACTGAAAAATTTGTATATGTAAATGCAGGTTTTCGAGGTTGGTACACCAAGGGTGCGAGAGTTGAGTGGAGGCCAGCCTCCCAGTCAGATAGGTAAGGGAAATATGCTATGCAAAGAATTTTAGAAAGTTTACCAGAAAATTATGTATATACCAGTATTATTATTCAGTTTCCAGAATATTATTATTATATCAGGAGATGCAAATTTTAGAGCATGAGATTTAATTACTCAATTGTGTGGCATGAGTTTATTACAGTTTAGTATAGTATTTATACAGTTTTACAAATATCATGTTTTACAGTTTATTAGCAGAAAATATTGATATACAGTTTTCAGAAAATATGATTTATAGTATTTTTCATAATGTCATGACTTTATAACCATAACACTCAGTTATTCAGTTATTTAGTTATTCAATCAAAAATTCAGATTATACAAATCAGTTTAAAAGTGTTATCATTATTTCAAAATCATGGTAAAAACAGTAAGATAATTATATATATCAGTACTAAATAGTATCAGACCCTGAGGAAATATTCAGTTAGATTCAGACAGCAGAGCACAGTACCGTTGCTAGTTCAGATCTGAGTGCAACCACATATCTCAAAGAGTGTGTGGATTTCGTCTACATGGGAGAGATTGCAATCTCCCCAGAGAGCTGGGTTGAGGTGGCCGGTTTGATGAGGTAGAGTAGTGTCATGCCCGGAGATACTGCAGTGGGCTAGATTGTTGATTGGTAGAGATTCAGATTGACTTACCTGGTAGGCCAACCAAAGTTAAGTCCTGCCTACGGGCCACATAACCCTATCATGAGTGGTTAAATCATGACATTCAGTTCCCAGGGTATTATCACAGTTGTTTCTATATATACATATTTACAGTGCAGCAGCAGTTTTATTATAATACTAGAATTATGTGAAACTAGAAAACTCAGATATACAGTTGTATTTTAAATTATAATATATGTAATCTGTACGGTATACTAGACTAAGAGTTTCACAATTTTAGCATTGTATCAGTACATTAATTGTGTGACTCATGGGCCACACACTAGTGATAGCATATTTCCTCTTACTGAGCATTGTCTCATACCCGTGACTTAACAGTTTTCAGGTGATCCAGATAGGCGAGCAGATCAGGCTCGCGGGTAGAGAAGTTCTTTTGCTGCCCTTTTTGGAAGGGTGAGTGTTTCTTAAGTGTTGGTTATTAGGGGTAGATCTTAGGGTTTTTGATTGATGTCACTGGTCTTTTGTGATATATATTTTGAGACTTTTTAGATTTCTGGTATTGTAAATATAGTTTACAGTTTTATGTTTACCGCTACTTAGAAATGTAATATAATCAGAGTTTCCTCAGTGCTCCCATGGGCCTGGGATGTTTTTAACAAATAATACAGAGAGATTTGCTATATATTTTATATATATTATGTTAGCTTTACCATGATCCCAAAAAGGGGGGGTGAATTGGTATTTTTAAAATTTAAGCCCTAGGTCAATCTCCTAACACCAGTATATTCACAACCCTATGGTCAATCTAGTGCAAGTAATGTAAATGTATACTGAAGAGTAAATGAAGCAATTTAATAAACACACATGCACCAGAAAGCAGTAAATTAAGGGTGACACACAGAAATGTTATCAAGGTTTGTCCAATTGCCTATGACCCCGCCTTGGCTAACAAGCACAAGGATTAGCACTATAACTTGCTCACTTAATAGGTGGAGCAGCCCCTATACAAACTAGGTCAATTCAAGGGGCTGACCTCAACCATCACATACAATCCTTACCGTGTTAGATTACCGCCCCCTCAGGCCACGCCTGTAAACACTTAAATTTTACAATCAAATGGTATAGAAATAGTGCTTTCACGTAAAACAGATTTGTCCCCAAATATGCACATTACATATACATCAATAGCATGGATAGAGTGTAAGCTCAGTGATGCAAGTTTTGTTCAATCAATACTCAACTCAGTATAATTAGTATGATACTCAAGAGTATTCAATACAAGCAAAGTCTTGGAATCTAAACAGGATATTTAAATAGCACATCAATATTCCAAGTACACTAAACAGATAATCAAACTAGTTCCAAAAGGATTTTCTTCAATGAAAGATGCACAACAATAGTTTGAAAAATACTTGCTTGTTTGAAAAATCTTTGCACACCAAAAACAAAGCTATTGGATACTTGCAATGGAATGCAAATATCCTAAGCTTCCTTGGTTTAATCCCACACAAGATTTATAATGGAGAAATTAGTGGGATAAACCTAAGCTAAGCTCCCAAAAAGATAATCTCAAGCACACACCAAGTGGGAGTATTAGCAAGAAACTACAATCACAATAACACAAGAGAAACTCTTACAATCTCAGATTTTATCAAATGGATGCAAGTTTAAGAGTATTTTGGGCAAAGGGTGATTTTTCAGTAGAGAGAATTTTTGGCTTAATCACTTTGCTAATCTTGGCCTAATCATGCAAATGAAGGCATATTTATAGCCAGGTGAAAAATTATAACCGTTTGGGATTAAATGGGTATTATTAAAAAGTCTCAAAAGATTAAAATCCAATTAGCCTTATTTAACCCAATTTTACCATGGTTAATTTAATTTACTGGCTGGGTTTCGGGTGGTTGAACCTATGTTCGGACACCCGACAAGACACATATTAAAAAGGTCTTCAATGTAGTTTGGTTGCACACATCACCCTTTGGCAGCCCGAATCAAAGTCAGTAGCAAAGTTACGTAACTTTGGGTGCCTGGTCAAACATTCAGTGGCCCGAATCCCCGTGTTTGGTCACCCGCGGGTTTTTTGAACTAAAAGCATCGGTCGCCCGAGTTAGTGAACAGTCTCTTTCAAAGGGTTCGGACTCCCAGAGAAGATACATGTAATTGAGGTTCGGTCACCCGAGGGCTGGTCAACACTTTGACTTGTCTAAGTTTGGGCGCCCGAGGAGTTTTGTACTCTAAGGGTTTGGTCGCCTGAGTCCTCTTAACTTGCTTAGATTTGTTCAATTTTGAGCACAATTATAACACACTCATATATTTTATGCTATATGTGTGAGTGTTGGAGTTTAGGGTCTTTCTATGGTCTAATTGAGCTTACGATATATCCTATATGCATGATGTGCAGGTGATAAACATACAACCACAGCCTAAGTTACTATTACAGACATTAAGTTTACAATTTCAAATTACAAGTCTTCGGGGTCTTCACGTTCCTTCAAGTGTCCTTCCTTGGGATATTTATTTGAGCCTGCACAAGCACTTGACAATCATCAAATATCAGTATTTTTCATTATCAAAACTAGGTGCGACCTATAAGGTTAACATTCTCCCCCTTTTTGATCATGACAAATACACCATACAAAAAATTGAGTACAGCCTAAAGAAGTTCCCCCTAACAATATGCATCATGTATTTAACCCAAAATTTTGCCCTACATCTCCCCCTTTTGGCAATAGCAAAAAGGGCCATAGGAGTTAACACTTTAGGCAACGGATAAGTGTTACTTTAAGAAATTTTGGAAGGATTTTAAAAAAATTTCGGCAAAGTGCCGTTTGTAAATCAGACTTTTCCAGAATAACTCCTATATAAAATTTAACCTATTTGAGTTTATATTTCCTAGCAGTTTATCCACAACTACTCAAACAGTTCAGTATGGTCCAACAATCAAGTAAATGTTTCAATATCACCATGAAGTGGACAAAGGAGTTGTGCATCACAAGTAATAAGCAATATGCATTACATTTAATATGATCATGCTATAGATATAAGATATGTGCACACAAGCAATAATCAGCATTCACAAAGTCTAAGGCAAGTAAACAAGTCAACAATGATATTGGCTTCTAAGACTTGCTAAATTTCACTTGAGAGCTCCCCTTAAATTTATGCAATTTATGAAACATCTAAGAAGCCTCTCTATTGTGCATTAGATCTAACTCACATCTAATATGATGAACCTGTCCTTGAGAAGTGGTTCAGTGAATATATCCGTCCACTGTTCATTAGTGCATACAAACTCAAGAGCCACATCTCCTTTTTGCACATGATCACGAAGGAAATGATGTCTAATCTCAATATGTTTAGTTCGTGAATGTGAGATAGGATTTTTAGAGATGTTGATTGCACTAGTATTATCACATTTAATCGGTATTGTTTCATAGTGCAATCCAAAATCCACAAGTTGTTTCATATAAAGAGTTTGGGCACAACAACTTCCAGTCGCAATATATTCTGCTTTAATTGTGGATAAGGCGACTGAGTTTTATTTCTTGGAGAACCAAGAAATAAGAGATTGTCCTAAATAATGACAAGTGCCTCTAGTGCTTTTTCTATTAACCTTACTACCGGCAAAGTCAGCATCAGTATAACTAACAATCTCAAAATTAGTATGCTTAGGGTAGCACAAGCCTAACTCTATAGTCCTAATTAGATACCTAAGGATTCGTTTGACAGCTTTTAAGTGAGATTTCTTAGGGGCAGCCTAAAACCTAGCACACATACACACACTAAACATAATATTAGGCCTACTAGCAGTGAGATATAGGAGACTCCCAATCATGCCACGATACAATTTTACGTCAATAGGGATTCCTTGCTTATCTTTATCGAGCTTAATGGAAGAGTTCATAGGCGTACCAAGAATTTTACAATCTTCCATACTAAATTTCTTTAGCAAGTCCCTAATGTATTAGATTGGCATATGAAAGTTCCATGATTAGCTTGTTTGATTTGCAGCTCTAAGAAGAAACTATGTTCACCCATCATGCTCATTTCAAATTCACTTTGCATGCATTTTGCAAACTCATTACACAACTCATCATTAGTTGCTCCAAAAATGATATCGTCCGCATAAATTTGAACAATGAGCATATCATCACTTTTGGATTTGATGAAGAGTGCAATGTCCATCTTACCATGGGCAAACCCATTTTCTAGTAGAAAACCACTAAACCTCTCATACCAAGCTCTAGGAGCTTGTTTCAATCCAAATAAGGCTTTAGACAACTAGTAAACATGATTGGGATATTTATGATTTTCAAAATCGGGTGGTTGTTCTATGTATACCTCTTCATTAATGTAGTCATTTAGAAAAGCGCTTTTAACATCTATTTGAAATAATTTAAAATTTTTAAAAGTGACAAAGGCAAGTAGCATACAAATGCCTTCTAACCTAGCAACTGGAGCATATGTTTCATCAAAGTCAATCTCTTCCAACTGGTTATACCCTTAGGCAACTAGTCTAACTTTATTCCTCGTTACTACACCGTTCTCATCTTTCTTATTTCTATATACCCATTTAGTTCCAATGATGGTATGATCACTAGGCCTAGGAACTAGAGTCCACGCTTTGCTTCTTTCAAATTGGTTAAGTTCTTCTTGCATGGACATCGCCCAAGACTCATCCTCTATTACTTCTTTAATATTTTTAGGTTCTTCTTGGGATAAGAAAGCGGAATGATTTACTAGATTTCTTAAGAAAGATCTTGTGGCTACACCACGGGATGGTTCACCTAAGATTTGATCAATGGGATGATTTCAAATGAATTTCCAATCTCTAGGCAACTCCTGATTTCCATTATCCTCAAATGATTTTTCATTTTGTTCTGGGTTTTCAATTGCATTGTTCTCAATTGATAATTTATCTAAGCATTTTCTAGTCTAAATATCGTCGTCATCATCTTTCTTAGAAAATGGATTAGCTTCATCAAACACAACATGAATAGATTCAATGACAGTCAATGTTCTTTTGTTGAAAACCCTATATGCTTTATTATTTAGTGCATAACCTAGAAAAATACCTTCATCAGATTTAGAGTCAAATTTTCCTAGATGTTCATTATCTCTAAGCACAAAGCATTTACAACCAAACACATGAAAATAGGAAATATTTGGCTTATGGTTGTTCCATAATTCATAAGAGGTTTTATTAATTGACGGTCTAATCAACACTCTATTCATAACAAAACATGCAGGATTAATGGCCTCGGCCCAAAAATATTTAGGTAAGTTATGTTCATTCAGCATAGTTCTACCTATTTCTTGCAGTGACCTATTCTTTCTTTCTACCACACCATTTTATTTAGGTGTCCTAGGTGCAGAGAAGTTGTGCGATATGCCCTCTAAGTCACAGTATTTTTCTATGTTCCCATTTTAAAATTCCATGCCTCTATCACTTCTAATATAAGTTATTTTGTATCCTTTTTCATTCTAAATTCTCATACAAAGCTTAGTAAATTGTTCACATGATTCATTTTTGTGTGCAAGAAATAATACCCATGTGAATCTAGAAAAGTCATCCACAATTACAAAAGTATAAGATTTACCACCAAGACTTTGCACAGAATTAGGAGCAAACAAATCTAATGAAGCATCTCAAGTGGTCTAGAAGTAGATATGAATTTCTTTTTCTTGAAACTAGATTTTGTTTGCTTACCCATTGGACATGCATCACAAATTTTATCTTTTACAAAAGACATTTTAGGCAAGCCCTTAACTAGTTCTTTTCTAACAAGTTTAGACAACAAGTCCATGCTAGCATGTCCTAAGTGCCCATGCCATAACCAACTAGCTTCATTTACAACAGAAAAACAAGTGACTTGTTATGAAGCTAAGTTATCAAAAGAAGTAGTATACACATTTTCATGGCGGTTGGTAGTAAAAAGCACTTTGTGATATGATTTATCTTCTACTATGCATTTATTATTCTCAAAAGATACTTTATATCCTATGTCACACAACTAACTTATGCTAAATAGATTATGCTTCAACCCATCAACCAAAAAACATTGTCAATAGTAAGAGAGGAATCCTTACCAACGTTACATACCCCGATGATGCGTCCTTTGGCATTGTCGCCAAATATCACATAGCCTCCATCCTTGGGAATGATTGAAGTGAATTTTCCCTTGTCCCTGGTCATGTGCTGTGAGCACCCGCTATCCAAGTACCACCGGTTCTTGGAGGAGGACGATCTTAGACATACCTGCAAAATAAGCTAAGTAACTGATGTTGGTCCCCAAATTTTTTTGGGTCCACGGGGGTTAGTAGCAAGATCTCCCTTAACTACTCATACCTTCCTAATTCTAGCATACTTATTCTTAAGTGGACAATCGAATTGAATGTGACTTATCTGTTTACATTTAAAACATTTTAATCTACACTTAGGCTCTTTAGGAGGAATATGAGATTTTGACTCATGTGTAAAGTGTCCTAAGTAAAGATTAGGTCGTCTAACATTTTCAACACCATTAAAACTGAGACCCTCTTTACTTAAGGAGTTTCTTTGTGCACCAAGTAATTTTTCAAATTATTTTTGCCCTCAATGAATTTAAAAATGATTTTGGAGCTATCCTCCAGTTTCCTCACAAGCTCAACAATAGTGGCATCTTTTTCTTTTGAAATAGAAGCATGAGAGGTTTTTGCCATATTAAACAACTCTGACCAATTTTCACATTTCTTTTTCAAATCATTATTTTCTTTGGCCATTTTGCCTAACAATTTAGAAACACAAATATATTCAAATTGTAACTCTCTAAATGTAGGCATGCAATTAGAATCACAATCATTAGATGAACAATATGAAGATAATGAACTAGAAGACAATACCTCATCCTCGTGTGTCATCAAGCACAGATTAGCGACCTCCAAGGTGCCTTGATCTGATTTTGAGTAGCTGCTGCTGAGTTTGTCCCATGAAGTCCCAGCCTTCATTGCTTTCTTATTTTTCTTAGCCTCCTTTTTCAGCAGTGGGCAGTCAGGTTTGAGGTACCCGACCTTGTTGCAGTTATAGCATGTAGAAGCATTTGATTTTTCTTTTCTTTTGCTGGAATCTCCCTTTTCAGTTGTAGACTCCCTGTATTTTTTATATGGCTTCCTATTCTTCATGAAAAATCTGCTAAATTTTCTGGTTAGCATGGCCATATCCTCGTCAGTGTCAGAATCACTGCATTCACTAGATGTGTTCGTGGAGATTTTTAACGCAGTCACTTTCTTAGCCCTATTATGCTCATTAAGTCTCTTATTTATGGCTAATTCATAAGTGATCAAGGAACCTATCAATTCATCTAGGGTCATGGCCTTAAAGTCTCTACCCTCAGCAATGGTCGTAGCCTTGGCTTCCCAAACAGGAGGTAAGCCTCTAAGAATCTTTCTAATCATCTCATATGTGGTATAGGTCTTTCCTAATGCATGCAATGAGCTTATAATGTGTGTGAATGTGACAACCTGAATAAAATGAAATTTGAATAATTAAGAGGGAGAGAAATAGAAACAGAAACAGAATGAGGTCGTAGACATCGTCAATGACATTGCATTTGGGGGATAAAAATGATTTCAAGAGATTGCCTGGGTTCGTCGACAAATACAGGGATTCATCAACAAGTACAGAAGAAAATTCATCGACGAATACAGGGCCTCGTCAACGAGAAAATACCGAGAGGGGTTCTGAGGCAGCTTGAATTTCGTCGACGAATACAGGGACTCGTCGACGAATTTAATGAAGGACTCGTCGACGAGGTGACGTGTCTTGTCGACGAATCTGACAGTATATATATATATATATATATATATATATATATATATAATCTGATTTTTAACATCATTTTTAAGCTTCCTTTCCACTCTCTCTCTCTCTTTCCCCTTCAGCTCTCTCTCTCTCTCTCTCATCATTTTTGGGCCAGATATACGTCAGATCGACAATTCGAAGTCACCACGACACTCCTGGCGAAGTTCTCTACAAGTTTTTCGGAGCGGATCGTTGGGAAAACGCAGTTGGAAATCATCCCTAAGTTGAAGTAAGGCTTTTTAAGTCAAAGTAGACTTTATGGTAGTTATAGGAAATGATGTATGTATGAAAATACTGATGTTTAATACTGGGAGTTTTGAGTTTCAGGGTATTGATCAGGAAATCATATGGGGGTTAGCCTAAGATATTTTGGGGGCTTCCTCAGTAGCCAGGTAAGGGAATAAACTAAAGCAGTCATTTTCCACGCAAGTTATTATTGATTATGAGTAAATTTATTTTCAGAAAAGCATATGTTATATTTGTTTATTACGAATGAAATGTACGATTGGGAAAATACTGTTATGATGATTAAAATGTATATGTATGTATGAGATGCCAGAAAATCATGATTTTAGAATATGAAGTATTACTTTTAACAGCACATGTGTGGCATGAATATTATTTTACGAGAATTGTATTATGATATGAAAGAATTTACGAGCAAAACATGTATTCAGGTATCATGAAAAATGAGTTATGTTGTGATGATTTTGACGAATATATGAAAAATGATTTATTTTCAGAATATATATATACCTAAAAAGATTTTGGTGCGAAGCCACGTATTTATGTTATCAGCACGAGGTCGTATATATGTTATCGGCACGAGGCCGTATTTATGTTATCGGCACGAGGCCGTAATTACTATATTTTTGGCACAAGGTCATAATGATGTTATTTATATGATCATGTATTATATATTATCACAACCAGGATGTTAGTTTAGTTCAGTTCAGAAGCTCGGTACCATAGCTATATTGTAGATCAAATATCTACATTAGATTAGTGCTAACCATCCCACGAGGGGATGGGAGATAAATAGTCGATGTGGCTTTCAGTAGAGTGAGGACGTCCACCTGGCAGTCCGGACCAGGGTATGGCAGGCTCATCGTACTTACAGACATATTTGACTCGGTAGTGGTCGGTCAGCCATTGTCAGATACCGCCTTCGGGCTGCACAACCCGTCATGGGGGTAATACATGACACCAACTAACTATTCATCCTGGGTATATGTTTTGAGTATTATCAGTATAACTGATGTTTATGTATGATATGACTTACTAGAAAATACAAAAGCATGTGATTTTTCAGTACGATATGATGAACGTTTATAAAATATGAAATGTGCTGTATACATATAATTGCATTAAATATTCATGTTGTCACACAGCTGTATTTGGTTTATTTTCCCTTACTGAGAATTGTCTCGTCCCCAAACTTAATTAATTTTTCAAGAGCCCTTGAGAGATCGGCGAGTCAAGGCTGCTGTTGAGCTAGTGAGATTACCCTGTGAGGAGGGTAAGATTTTGTAATAGGGTCAGAGTTATTTTGTGTTTGACTCTAGAGATATGATAAAATGTATATGAGAATGTATAGAAGTACAGTTTTATAATGTTATAGAAAGCTCTGGTATTATGCTTTATGGATGAATGTTCAGATTTTTTGTTTACTGCTGCATAGATTTTCGCTATGTTTGACAGGTGTCCCCGTTACCCACGAGTTCGGGTTGACTTTTCCATTTATTATGTTATATTTCTTATTTAAGAAATTGAGGTCTCTATAGTGAATCTAGTGTACATGCTCTGAATGAACTCACCTACATTCATCCTAAAGGCCTCATACTCACTGGTCAACATGTCTATCCTACTGTCTTTCACATCCCTAGTACCTCATATATGACTTCTAACTTATCCCATATTTCTTTAGCTGTAGTGCATGTCATAATTCTATTAAATTCATTTCAATCAAGATTACAATACACAATATTCATGGCAATAGCATTTAAACTAACAGCTTTCATATCATCATCATTATACTCTTCTTCAGTCTTAGGAACCCTAGTTGTACCCTCAGTTTTCATAAGGACATAGTTTCCCTTAGAGACAATCCTCCACACCTTTCAATCAGTATTCTGAAGGTAGATGCGCATCCTTTGTTTCCAGAAGGAGTAATTAACACCAGTGGAAAAAGGAGGTCATGTGGAAGAAGGTCCCTCAGGGAAAGGGGTCACAGAGCTATGATTCATAAGTGATCTTTTTGCAAAATAACAGCTAGTCTATGCTACGTGGCTTTGATACCAATTGTTAGCTTTACCGTGATCCCAAGAGGTGGGGTGAATTGGTATTTTTAAAATTTAAGCCTAGGTCAATCTCCTAACACCAGTATATTCACAAGCCTATGGTCAATATAGTGCAAGTAATGTAAATGTATACTGGAGAGTAAATGAAGCAATTTAATCAAACACATATACACCAGAAAGCAATAAATTAAGGGTGACACACATAAATGTTATCGAGGTTCGTTCAATTTCCTACGTCCCCGCCTTGGCTAACAAGTAGAAGGATTATCACTATAACTTGCTCACTTAACAGGTGGAGCGGCACCTATACAAACCAGGTCAATTCAAGGGGTTGACCTCAACCGTCACATACAATCCTTACAGGGTTGGATTACTGCCCCCTCAGGCCACGCTTGTAAACACTCAAATTTTACAATCAAATGGTACAGAAATAGTGCTTTCACGTAAAACAGATTTGTACCCAAATACGCACAATTACATACACATCAATAGCATGGATATAGTGTAAGCTCAGCGATGCAAGTTTTGTTCAATCAATACTCAACTCAGTATAATTAGTATGATGCTCAAGAGTATTCAACACAAGCAAAGTCTTGGAATCTAAATAGGATATTTCAGTAACACATCAATATTCCAAGTACACTAAACATATAATCAAACTAGTTCCAAAAGGATTTTCCTCAATGAAAGATGCACAACACTAGTTTGAAAAATACTTGCTTGTTTGAAAAATCTTTGTACACCCAAAACAAAGCTATTAGATACTTGCAATGGAATGCAAATATCCTAAGCTTCCTTGGTTTAATCCCACACAAGATTTATAATGGAGAAATCAATGGGATAAACCTAAGCCAAGCTCCCAAAAAGATAATCTCAAGCACACACACAAGTGGGAGTATTAGCAAGAAACAACAATCATAATAACACAAGAGAAACTCTTACAATCTCAGATTTTATCAAATGGATGCAAGTTTGAGAGTATTTTGGGCGAAGGGTGATTTTTGAATAGAGAGAATTTTTGGCTTAATCACTTTGCTAATCTTGGCCTAATCAAGCAAATGAAGGCATATTTATAGCCAGTTGAAAAATTATAACTATTTGGGATAAAATGGGTATTATTAAAAAGTCCCAAAAGATTAAAATCCAATTAGCCCTATTTAACCCAATTTTATTGCGGTTAATTTAATTTTAACCGGCTGGGGTTTGGGTGGCTGAACCTAGGTTCGATCACCCGACAAGACACATATTAAAAAGGTCTTCAATGTAGTTCGGTTGCCCGTATCACCCATCGGCAGCCCGAATCAAAGTCAGCAAAGCTACGTAACTTCGAATGCCCAGTCAAACATTCAGTGGCCTGAATCCCTATGTTCGGTCACCCGGGGGTCTTTTTGAACTAAAAGCATTGGTCGCCCGAGTTGGTGAACAGTCCCTTTCAAGGGGTTCGGGCGCTCGGAGAAGATACATGTAATTGAGGTTCGGTCATCCGAGGGTTGGTCAACATTTTGACTTGTCTAAGTTCGGGCGCCCGAGGAGATTTGTACTCCAAGGGTTCGGTCGCCCGAGCCCTCTTAACTTGCTTAGACTTGTTCAATTTTGAGCACAATTATAACACACTCATATATTGTATGTTATGTGTGTGAGTGTTGGAGCCTAGGGTCTTACTATGGTCTAATTGAGCTTACGATATATCCTATATGCATGATGTGCAAGTGATAAACATACAACCACAACCTAAGTTACTATTACAGACCCATATTACGAACATTAAGTTTACAATTTCAAATTACAAGTCTTCGGGGTCTTCACGTTCCTTCAAGTGTCCTTCCTTGGGATATTTATTTGAGCCTGCACAAGCACTTGACAATCATCAAATACCAGTATTTGTCATTATCAAAACCGGGTGTGACCTATAAGGTCAACATATTAAAAGGAAAAAAATGGCATGAAAAAGCAAGTCGTTAAATCTAACTTATCCCATATCTCCTTAATAGATGAACATGTCATCACTTTATTAAATTCATTAACATCAAGACCACAATACAAATTATTCATGGCAGTAACATTTAACCTAACAGCTTTCATATCATCATCAGTGTATTCCCCTTCAGTCTTAGGAACTCTTGTTGTACCTTCAGTTTTTATAGGAACATAGTTTCCCTTAGAGACAACTCTCCACACCTTTGAGTCAATATTTTGAAGATAGATGCACATCCTCTGTTTCCAGAAGATGTAATTGACACCACTGAAAATCGGAGGGCGTGTGGAAGAGGGTCCCTTAAGGAAAGGGGTTAGGTACTATAAGCCATTTAGATCTTTTGCAAAATAACTATTAAGTCTAAGCTACTAGGCTCTGATACCAATAGTTAGCTTTATTGTAATCCCAAAAGGGGGTGAATTGGTATTTTAAAATTTAACCCCCTAGGTCAATCCACTAGTAGCAGTATTATACAAGCCTACGATCAATCTAGTGCGTATAAAATAAATTAGTATATATATATTCAACGAAAATTAAACTGCACAAGTAATTTAATTAAGCATGCACGATAAAATAGTAAATAGAGACGACACCAGAAATGTTATCGAGGTTCAGAAAACTGCCTATGTCCCCGCCTTGACTCACAAGCATAAGGATTACACTATAGACTCACTTAACGGGTGGAGCAACACCTAAATACAATCAGGTCAATTAGCACAGGGCTGACCTCAGCCTACACAACCAATCCTTCCAAGCTAGATTACCGCCCCCTCAGGCCACGCCTAGAATACAACAGTATTTCGATACAAGATGCATATGAATAAAATGCTTCTCAATCAAGTTGATTTGTACCAATAATAATCAAAACACACCAATCATGTAAGAACAATAAGCTCAATGGTGTATATATGCAATCAACACTCAGAATAGTGATTATCTTGAATCAAGCACAACAGTGTATCTACAAACAAGTCTTTGAAACTAAGTAATGATAAAATCTCAATCTCAATTTAGGGTTTCAAAGATTCAAGCCAATGGAAATTTAGAATATCTCAAAAAATAGTTTTCTCAATATCAAGCATAAGAAGATATTCAAATCTGAGCATGTAGAAAATATTTTTGCACACAAAAATTCAAGCCCTAATGAGTCCTGCAATAATAATGCAAAGACCCACAAAACTATGAGACTTTTTCCCAACCAAAGATTTACTATATAAAATCAAGGGGAAAAAAATATTTGCTTAACCCTCAAATAAAAATCAAATACACAAGAGCATGTGAGGGTTTCTAGCAATAATACTAAATGAATAAAACACTCACAATGCTAAATTTCTCAAAGGAATGAAAGTATTTGAGTGTATGGGCTTAGTATGAGAAAATAGGATTTGGAAATTTTCAGGGAGTTTTTTGCTAATCAGTTTGCTAATTATATGCTAATCCAAACAAATGAACCCTTATATATAGAGAATGGCTAAATTTTGACCCTTGGGGATATAGGGGTAATTATTAAAATTATTTTAAAATTATTTAAGAAAACTAACACCATTTAACCTTTCTTAACCGCGGTAAAAATTAAAACAACCCGAGAGTTTCGGGCGCCTGATCCATAGTTCGGTCGCCCAAAAAGATACAATGAAAAAAGGTTGATTTTTGAAGTTCGATCGCCTGAGTATGGGTTTGGTTTGCTAAACCAAGGCGATTTCCATTCTGCCTGAGGTTCGATCACCTGGTCCTGAGTTCGGTTTACTGAACTCATGTGTTTTGTTGCCTGAGGCAATTTTGAACGTGAAGTTTGGGCTGCCGATTTTGTAAGAAAAGTTAGAATTATGATTCAGTTGACCGGGGACACTACGTTCCTTTTGGTTCGGTCGCCCAAAACCAAATCAATACTTTGACTAGTTAATTTTTTGGTCGTCTGAAGTATTTTGATCACTGCAGTTCAGTCGCCCGAAGCATCATAGATTTTACCCTATAAGTCCAGTTTTACTTTAATTAATTCCCCTGATAATATATGTGTTTTTGGGGACTTCTTATGTGAATGTGCAAGGACCTAAGGTCATTCTAAGGTCTTTTGAGCTTATTGCATCTACATACATGATATGCAGTGATTATTATAAACCTTTTCCTAAGTTACTATTATAGACCCAAATGAGCATAAAATAAATTACAACAAGAAAAAGTCTTATGGGTCTTTAGACTTTAAGTCTTCTCAGCCATCAAGTGATCTTGAAAATATGAACTTGTACACAAATTTGATAGACATTAAATACTTGAGTATTTGTCATAATCAAAACCGGGTACGACCTATAAGGTCAACGTAAGGCTTAGTCCATGGAGTGAAGGATTGGGTTGTAAGGCCCAAGTCACAACACTCAAGGACTAAGCGGCCCAAGCCATACTCGTGGCCCCCGGGAAAAATTTTTGGGCCCATTTTGTAGCCTATTTGGAACCCTGTGCGCAGCATATAAAACGATTGTTGTTGGGTGATTAGGTTAAGTCATCACACTTCGTGAGAAAGCGCGCGCGCGCGAGAGAGAGAGAGAGAGAGAGAGAGAGAGAGAGAGAGAGTACTGTACTGCTGCACTTTCTATATTTTCTTCATGATAATAGTGTGTTGACTTTATGAGTTCAATCCTATTTTGATAATGAAAAATCACTTGGTATTTGATATGTGCATTGAGAATATGAGTAGGAACATTACTGAGCATGCACGGAAGGTTAGAAATTCATGGAAGCCATGAGGATTAAAGGATATACAACTTGACACAATCCATGGAACTAAAAGAGTAGAAGAATGAAGATGCAAGCATCAAGCTCAAGATCGTCATGGGAATGGGTATTTATAACTAAATGTATTTACATATTTCATATGATTTAATTCGAAGCTTAAAATATACCCTAGACCGATCATAGGACTCATGTATCTCATGAAAATCTTCTAGGATTAAAGATTGACTTAGAAACCTAATTTACAAAACCCCGAAAAATATTTTAATAAGTACATAAAGTAAGAAAGCAAGGTATAATTAAAAAAAGCAAATTGAAAATCTGAGAATTGTCTGTGCAAACGACTAAGGAGTATCCTTAGACATCTGAAGAGGTACCTCAGAAGTCTAAAGATTTGTCTCAGATGTCTGAAGTATTTCCTTAGATGACTAAAGAATTAGTTGAGAAGTCTAAAGAATTAATTTTCAAAAGACAAAATAGACAGTATACCCTCAAAAGCCTGAAGTGTAAGTTCATACGTCTGACCAGGATCTTCAGAAGACTGAACCTCAAGTTCAAACGTATGACCCTGTGTCTAGACTATAATTTGCAGTGCTTTAAGGAACATCAGACATCTTACCTCGAATCTTCAGTTGTCTGAACTTGCGGGAAGTTTTAAAAATCTGATCTTTAGCAAGAGAACACTCGGGTTATACACTTGATTAAATTGATCCAATGGTCAAGACTTACCCTATGGCCAAGATTACCTATATAATCAACCCATAAACCCTAGTGCCTCAACCTTTGGCATGAGATTGAGTGTCTTGAATGTTTAGCACAACTTGGGAGAGTATTGAGCAAACTGCTGAATTCTTACTTGGGATTTCAAAGCATATACGTCAAATCTGAGCTAAGGCTACATTGATTTTCAAAAGACATTCTAACAATTGTTGTGCATTCAACTTGGTATTGAGGTTTGGTAAATCGATCTATTTGTTACTACTTATTCTCAAAGAGCTTTTCATCTCAAAAATTTATCATTGAATATTATAGGAGAGATTGATCTTGAGTGTACTGATATATATTTGAAAAATCACTACTTGAGAAAAGTTTTGCCAATGGTTGAATATTTTTTATTCAAGTGTTTATTCATTTAAAGACTCGATATTTTCGATATTACAAAACCACTTGATTCAATATCCTAAGAGCTCATAAATAGATATATTGTTGAGGGATATTTTCTGAAAAATATTATATTAGGTTTTTGATCTTTGGAACACATATTATATATATATATATACATATTCATATACAAAGATCATATTGTGTTTTGGATATTTGGAACAAAATTGATCGATCTAGATTTTTGGAGCAAAACTGAATTACATATTTGTATTGAGATCATTTGGTTGGATTCAATATTTGAAGTGGAATAGTCATATTCTTTTAAACCAAAGATTATTTAGAGATTTTATTGACCACGTTACATATATACTGAGCTTCAAGTTTTATCATATGAATATGTATTAGGTTTTTCATTGTACTCACTAACTTTGTTAAAAGCAATATTGAGTTTTTGTAGATTTGAAATTTTATATTGTAATCACTGTTCGGGTTGTGAACCTGGTGAGGAGGAAGTTGTGCCTCTTGTAAGCAGCGGATTATAAGGGAAGCTCCATCCCGGTTAAAGGAGTAAGGATTTAGTGGAATCTTTGAGTGGGTTGCTCAAGACGAGGACGTAGGCTGGGTTGGCTGAACCTCGTAAAATCGTATTTGCCTTCTCTCTTCCCTTTTCTTTTTAATTTTTTCTTGCATTTCATTATCGACTTTTGCATGGTTGTATGTTGATTTATATTATACGGACTTAATAATTAATTAGGTAAAATAGAATTTATTGAGATAATAATTTAAATTAATTTCAAGGCCCTGCAATTAATTTGTTAAATATTGAAATAGGGATTAAGTGGTAAAACAAACTTAAAGTTTTTTAAAAATACCCAATTCACCCCCCCCCCCCCGGGATTACACCTGAATTAACATAGTAAAATCCTTGCGAATCCATGGACGTAGGCAAAATTGCCGAACCATGTAAATATTTTCTTATGCATGTGATCAATTTTTCTTTTGCATGTATTCTTTCTCTATTTTGTTTCTCATAAGTTTCAGGAATTTGTTGTTAATTCCCAACACGAACCCTACAACAAAAAGCTGCAATGGCTAGAAAACAACTAGTTTTTAAAATGACTAATTATTTTTTAAGGCCCAACGGTCATAAAATGGCTAGTAGACCATCTTGCCTATAAATACAAGCTTTCTAACTTGTATTAGATAAAAGAGACATACATACATACATATATATATATATATATATATATATATTATAGCCGAAAATTGAGCACTTCACGAATCGATCCTTAATCACGACCACCTGAAAAAAAAAACAAATAAAAGTGGCTTGGAGGACCCGGGGTGTACTCTCGGGGACCTCTTTCATGCCAAAGTAAGGGATGGGCTTGAGAGGTTTTTATGCAACAGTAAAGTGTGTTAGGATGAGATACCTTAACCTCTTCTCCAAATCCCTATTTATAGTGATGGAGGTTTGACCTAAGAGTGTAATGCCATTTATTGGTGAGTTATGGTGCGGGCGTAAATCGCTCCGATTCTTACCTCGTTGGTGTGAATCGCTCTGCTTATTATAAGGTGGGCGTCAATTGCTCCTATCGAGCAGTTGACTTGGGCGGTAACTACCCTCATAATGCTGCGCTCTGGTCTTTTCTAGGTTGGTGATATATTTGGAGTATATCAGTTCCCCCCCCCCCCCTCCTTAGGTTCAAATTTTTGAAGTTGGCTTCCAAAGTTTCAAAGTTGTTATTGTTATTATTTTTATTTTATTTTATTTTTTGTCGAGCAGCTCTTCTTGAGGCATTTGGGGCTGCATGTGGTTTAATGAGTCGTGCTTCTTCTTTTTTCCCGTTTCTTGCCTAATGAGTTGTGCTCATATTTTGGGCTTTTTCTGGGCCTCACAAGCGTTGCTCGTCAATTGGGCTGATTCTTCTTTGCCTAATGAGTTGTGCTCATTTTTTGGGCAGTCTTCTGGCCTCACGAGCATTGCTCTTCAATTGGGCCGATTCTTCTTTGCCTAATGAGTCGTGCTCATTTTTTGGGCAGTCTTCTGGCCTCACGAGCATTGCGCGTCAGTTGGGCCGATTCTTCCTTACCTAATGAGTTGTGCTCATTTTTTGGGTAGTCTTTTGGCCTCACGAACGTTGCTCATCAGTTGGGCCGATTCTTCTTTTCCTAATGAGTTGTGCTCATTTTTTGAGCAGTCTTCTGGCCTTATGAGCATTGCTCGTCAATTGGGCCCATTCTTCATTGCCTAATGAGTTGTGCTTATTTTTTTAGCAATCTTCTGGCCTCACAAGTGTTGCTCATCAGTTGGGCTAAGTCTTCTTTGCCTAATGAGCTGTGCTCATCTTTTGGGCTATATCTTCAATAACATTTTGGTAATTTATGATGCCGGGATGGTTGTTCAATTCGACAGGTTCTTGCAGTTTTGATTTCATTGGGGTTAAAGATGTGAGTTCTAGTATTTTCAATATCAGTTAGGATTCAAAATCGGTTCGGGGTGGATTTGTTTCAAAGGGTTTGGACGTGCATGCACCAAGTGTCCGATCATTTGCGGCAAAGGGAATTGCAAGTGAGCGTGCAGTGTTATAGATTTCGCAGACTATTTTCATATCGTCTGTGTCATCTGTGGGGTCCATAAACTTAGATTATTCGATTGTATCCCAGTTGATCCGTGAGTCCCATGTTCGATTTTTTGGACATAGGGTTGTGAGTGCAGTGGCAGACTGAAGTTTGAGATTGAGATCTGCGAGATGTCTACCATTGACGAAGGTGATTTTGTTATTGTTTGTTTTGATTATGGTGTGGATTGTTCAGCTGATTGGGCTCCAGGTGTTTGACAGAATGTCACTAAGGAGTTCGGTTTTTCTGTTTGGGGTTTTGCCAACTGCAGTTGCTACAATTGTGCAATTTCAGTGTGCGTTGCAATTTCAACTCAAATTTCTATTTGCAATTTCAAATTCACTATTTAGAGCACTGTTCAACATACATGAATGTGCAAGAGTCATTATTGCCCGACCCCACAGTGCATTCGATCAACCCATTGGAATTTCAAAGCTTGGCTTTGTTTATTTGACTGTTAGTGCAGCTGTCATGACCCCACTATGCATTTGGTGAAATAACTTGAACATCCTATTAACTATTATTAGCCATTAAAGCGGAGCTCTTCAAGCATTGAAACTGTGGCATCTATTTGTTTTTTTTTTTTTAGAATTAGTATTGTATGATGGAGAAAAAATCATACCTTGAGAATAGGCACGTTGGCTACATAAATCTTGCACATAGAAACATCAATGGTAGTCGGATTCGCATTAGATCTGAAATTTCCCAATATTGCAAGGTGGGTCCCAATTATTTGTCTGTCAATTTTCTTACTTGGCTTCTTCAACATGAGCAAAGCGCCATTGATGTGCTTGAATGTAATAAACTCGTACCCTTTACTTTTCCCAGTGACCTTGCCAAGGATCATGACGGCTTCTTCGAGGTCACCGTACGTGGAGAAGAGATTGTGGAGGTTATTGATGGTAGTGTCCCATCCAAGGTCATGAATGAAGAGTTTGTGCTGGGTGTCCCGATCGGTGATGGATCGGATGGCGTTGAGTACGTGTAGGTGTCAAACGACTGCATTTCAGACGATCTCAATCGAGCCAATGCATCGACCTTCAATTATTTGTAGTCATGATCAAGGATTGAAAGAGAAAACCTCTCAAGAAGTCCCCACAAACGACGCCAACTGTTGCAGCCAAAAATTGAACAATCTTCACGAATCAGTCCTTAATCACGACCACCTAAAAAGAGACAAATAAAAGTGGCTTGGAGGACCCAGGGTGTACTCCGGGGGACCTCTCTAATGCCTAAGTAAAGGATGGGCTTGAGAGGTTTTTATGCAACAGTAAAGTGTGTTAGGATGAGATACCTTAGCCTTTTCTCCAAATCTCTATTTATAGTGACGGAGGTTGACCCAAGAGTGTAATGTCATTTATTGGCGAGTTATGGTGCGAACGTGAATCATTCTGGTTCTTACCTCATTTGCGTGAATCACTCTATTTATTATAAGGCGGGCATCAATTGCTCCGGTCAGGCGGTTGACTTGGGTGGTAACTGCCCTCATAATGCAGCGCTCTGATCTATTCTAGGTAGGTGATATATTTGGGGTATATCAATATCATACAAATCCAAAATTTTGATCTTTGTTGAAAATATTTCTCAAGCACTTTACAATTTTTTTATTTATCTTTCAAGTTCTCACCATCTAGTTACTCCTTAAGCTTCATTAATAATCTTTTGAGAGTGCATTAGTGTGGTATTATTATTGTACTTATTCACTCAATTAAGGAGCACTCTTTGTACATCATCTTCATTGATTCCACTTGTAAAGGAATTTCCATCTATTAAAGGAGAGAGACATCTTCGCCTATTGAAGGAGAGAGGCGACTCTGCTAAGTGAAGGAGAGAGGCGATTCTGCGTAGTGAAGGAGAGAGGTGACTCCGTGTAGTAACCCGGGTTAAAAATAATAATAATAATGATAATAATAATAATAATAATAATAAATTAATTATTAATTATTAATTATTAATTAAATAATATAATATAGTATAATAATATAATAATATAACATTATATATATATACTTACCCATGAAGCAATTCCTAAGATTGATTTCAATTGAAATCAATTGCAAAGACCCCCCTAGACGTCTTCTTCTCTCATCTTCTCTCTCTCTCTCTCTCTCTCTCTCTCTCTCTCTCTCTCTCTCTCTCTCCTCACTTTTACTTTCTCTCTCCTTGATTTCCTCGGTCAAACATGTGTCGATCGAAGAACGGAAAATACACTTAGGTTCCAAATTCGACCACCAACATTTTAACCGGACTGGATTTGTCGTAGGAGCATCATAAGTACCACTCATGTGGTGAGGCAAGGGGAAGAAATTATGTCAGGAATTTTTATAAATTAATCTATTAAATTGTAATGTAAGATTATAGGAATTATATACATGTTTTTCTAAATATTCTGGCATACGGAAATTGGATTTTGGGTTATTATTATTATTATTAGTTGATTAAGCTGGCATTTGTGAGCCTAGGGATTTATAGTAATTGTATTTCGAAGTTTAACCGATTTAATTAAAGTATTTGATTTCTAGATAATTGTAGTAGATTTTCTAATTGATTTAACCGGTTAAAATTATTGGTTTAATTTATTATACGTATTTTGTAAAGAATTAAAGTGAGTAGGGTTAGTTATCTTCGTTTTTCCTTTAAATACATATTTTGAGTTAAATAAATGGTGGAGATAATTAAACCAATGTTTTCAGTAAAACAAATATTGAAAATAGAACAACCGGTTTTCCAATAATTTATATAATTATGAGAAACACCCAAATCGTGTGGCATGAAAAAGAATATTATTGTTTAATTAAAGTTATGAGTTTATAGTATGATATATTGATATATTGAAATGTGTGGGTATTATACTATTTTTGAAACTGTGGAAAAGAAAGTAAAGTATAGAGTATTATTATTGTTAAATTGCAATGTATGGTTTAAGAACTCTGATGTACCATAGCACGCTCGGTACCGTAGCTACAGTAATGAAGAGTTAGTGCAACCAAATGTATCGAGGAGAGTGTTGGTATTGAATAGTCAATTGGACCAGTGAAGTGTAGAGTTCCCCCTAGAGTCTAGACCAGTATGGGAAGGCCAGTCATACTAGCATAGATGGAGTATAGTTGACTTAACCTGGTGGCAGGCTAGCCAGGGTTAAGTCCAACCTACGGGCAACACAACCCGTCATGGGGGAAAGCATGTTGTTTATCCATTCGGGGTGAGTTCTTATATTCATATTTTTATATTTAAACAAAGTATAACAGAACAGAGTAATCCAGAAATTACAATTCATAGAGTATAGTTGCAAAATACTTATAGTATACAACTTATAGTTACAAAAGTATTAACAGTTTACATTTATAGTATTTATATAGGTGTGAGTTATAGTTTCCATGTGAAAGTTATTTATAGTAAAGTATTAAATGTAATTTATACTGTGGGATTACATGCATTTGAGGCGAAGTGAACTCTCCACCCGAGGGCTTGTTGAGTAAGGCGAGTGCCCTGATAGGTATCAATTTTCGTCACACCCAAACTAAATAGGCAAGGTTACATAAGGTATCAAAGCAAAGGGGCGTTACATGTATGGGCGTGTAATCTCTCCAATCCTCGGGAACTCTCGCTTATAAAAGATGTTGCATGTGTGAATATAGTCTATAAGTGTCTTAACTATTGTTGTTGTTGATTAACAAATGGTTATATTTTGCATACACTAAACTCATTGGCCACGCACGGATAATAATTTATTTCATCCTTACTAAGAGGTATCTCACCTCATCATACAACTTATTTTTCAAGACCGTCTCATGATTGAGTCTAGCGAGCTCCAGAGTGGGGTGATAGTATATGTAATGCCCTAGAAAATAACTATGTTTGGGAATGTAAAAAAAAAAATAAAAATAAATAATAAATAATTTAAGATTTAAAATTAATTTGAATAATATTATATATATATATATATATATATATATATATATATATATAGGTTAAAAGTTATGATTATTATTATATCATTTAAATGTATATAAACACCTGAAGCTTGGATTTTAGAATTTTGTTTGAAGAAGCTGAATGCCACCCCCCCCCCCCACCTCTCTAGCTTCTCACGTCTCTCCCTTCGTTCTTTCTCCCACTCTCCTAAACTTCTTGACAGATTTTCGCCCGACTGAAAATCAGGAAATACCGCTAAACTCCATTTTTCGCCACCGTCATTTCTACCGGAGCAGATTTATCATAGGAGCAACGTAAGCATATCTCCTGGGGTAAGCTCAATTCTCACTTTTACCTCTATTTCTCGTAAATCTTAAGCCCAATTGACGATCAAACACCATCACGAGAATCGAGAGATGATTTTCTACAAGTCTAGTGGAGCGGATTTCTCGAGGGGTCGTCGTAAGCATAACTCCAAAATTAGGCTAAGGGGATTATTAAGGGACTAATTATTATTTAATTATTGTAGATTTAGAAATGTTAAATATTGGGCATTCTGAGATTGAATTAGGGTCATTGAATTCAGGATTTGGGTAAGCGCCGCGGGTGTAATTTCGGGACTCTGCGGGCCTAGTTTAAGAAAACCAAGGTAATTCGATTATTTTGAAGTTTAATAATTTATTTCGATTATTAGGAGCCTAAGAAATGTTTTATGGAAATTATGTTGGAATTCTATTGAATGTTCTAAGGAAATGGAAACTGTAGATTTTGTCCTAGAAATGCCACAGGCTCAGGATTGAATTGTGTGGGCATCTCAGTAAGTCAGGTAAGGGGATAAACTAATTCAGTATTTTCATAAAATTATTCATTATTTTATAGCAGTTGATTTCAAGAAAATATGTATATTGTAAGATTATGTTTGGGAAATACCGTTGTGAACAGGGATATGATTTAAATATGTTTTATCAGGAAATATGATTTTTAGAATAAATTTTACGCCAGAATGTTATCCTTCTTGTGTGGCATGAGTATTATTTACCATGAAAATTATGCTTATGGAATATTATGTTATTTCAGAATAAACATATATTTCCAGTTTTCAAGAAAATTATAAAACAGTGCAGAAACTATGATTTCATGAATATTATGTAAATAGTGCAAGAAATTCATGTTCAGTATATTACGACTTGCCGGCGTAGATGCCATGATTACATGCTATGTTATACTGGCGCAAATGTCATGATTCATGTTGGCGCAGATGCCATATTCATGTATGTTATGACAGAATTCGTGAAATATTATCAAGTAAGATATTATTATGAAATATGAAATAGTTATGTTCAGTATACGAATCGTATCATATGATATCAGAACCCGGATGGTATGGTTTAGTTCAGTTTTCAGGAGCACGGTACCGTAGCTATATGTTTAGAATTATGATAGTGCTACCACACGACTAGTAGTGTGGGAGATGGCAGTCGATATGACTTAAGTGTAGAATGGTGATGTTCCCTTGGCATTTCAGGACCAATTGGGGCAGACCCATCGTACTTACAGACTTATGTTTGATCTAGCATGGTTGGTTAGCCATTGCTAGGTCTCGCCTTCGGGCCGCACAATCCAATCATGTGGGGGTAAGACATGACATCAGCTAACTATCCATAGTGAGTGTTATTTCAGTATAGTACAGTTATATAAGATGTTTTCCATGTACGGTATGTAGTATGTTATATTATGAATTGACAAATCATGTTTTACTCAATTTAGTATAGTAAGACTTTTCCAGTTATGTTTTATGTATTACTTATATGTACAACACAGAAATAATCATATTGCCACACACTAATACTAGTTTATTTCCCTTACTGAGAGGTGTCTCACCCCAACATTAAAACATTTCAGGAAATTTGGGTAAAGGAGTAGATAGAGCTCCGCGATAGTAGAGTTGGACTGTGCTACCCTGTCGGAAGGGTGAGTTGTTGTGCTAGGATCAGATTTATTTTGGGAATTGGACCTAGGATATTTTCAGTCTTTTGGTGGATGATTGTATATATATAATTAGCGAATTTAATAGAGCTCTGGTATTGTGATTTATTGGATGGTTGTATGTAAATTACGTTTGTTGTTGTTTAGGTGTCAAAGTTGTTTGGCAAGCATGTCGCTGGTACCCACGGGTCTAGGTAGACCATGTTTATATCAATATAACAAGGGAACATGGTAATTAAGAATTATGTTATGTCTTTATGTGAAAAAAAAAATGGTAAAATAGGCTAGTTATTACAGTTTGGTATCAGAGCCTAGGTTGCTAGGTTCTGCAGACTCTAGTAAATAGTGGAATACAATACCAAAGTATAGGAGTGGATTTTTATGAGAGTAGGAGATGGGTAGATTGAAATATAAGTAAGTTATTTTTAGAGGATGAGATTGGGAATTTGGGGCTCTGCCTTGCAGCCTGGAGGCAAAAGTTCTGTGGTTGTTTCTTTGTTTTTCCCGAGGTGACGATTTCAGGAAAACTATGGATACTATCACTGGTTCTTGTTTCTGAGTGGTAGGATTGAATCCTAAATTAGGATTGAGGATGATAAAATGAATGGTCATAGAAGATTTTTTTTTGGATCCTAGTGTGTTAAGTGTATTAGTGGTGTTACGTAGCGTCACCCAGCAGGTGATGGCAGAAATGATTAGGAGTTTAGGGGAACAAAGCTGCATGATTGAGCAGTTCACGCGTATGAAGCCCCATCATTTTTTGGAGGGGCCAACCCATTAGTGGCTGAGAATTGGGTTCAGGATATTGAGGACATGTTGGCAGTGCTCCCTTGTATTGAGGAGCAAAAAGTGTCCTTTGTTGCATTCAAGTTGACTAGGGAAGCAAATGCTGATGGAGATCAACGAGACTGGTAGAGGAGCAGAGACATGAGGCTGTAACGGTGACTTAGAGGCTCTTCAGGGAATTTTTCTTCAAGCAATACTTCCCCACTACTGTTAGAAATGCGAAGGCGACGGAGTTTTGTATTTGATGCAGGGGCATATGATGATACTGCAGCATGCAACTAGATTTATCGAGCTGTTCCGATTTGCCCCACACTTAGTGCCAGATAAGGAAAGAAGGCAAGAAAGTTTGGGGAGGGCCTGAGTCAAGGATTTTATGAGCAGGTTGTAGATTTCCAAGCCCAGAATTTTCAAAGATAGTTGATAGAGCCACAGTGACTGAGAGTGGCCTATAGAGAGGTGCTGCGACATAAAGTCAGAGGAAGAGGCCCGCCCCTCTAGATTTTCAAGTAGGGTTCAGCTGGGGGATGTGGAGGAGGTAGGATAGTAAAGGAGGTTAGAGATAGGGGATGGGAGGTCGTGCAGTACAAGATAAACCGATGCCCCCTCCTTGTCCCAGAAGCTATAGGAGACACCCGAGAGAGTGCCGAGTGAGGGAGGTTGTCTGTTATCGATGCTATCAGTTTGGACATATTTTGAGAAACTGTCAAGCACCTCCAACGATAGTGGCTGCTCCTCGATCATGTAAAGGAGGCTATTAGGCACCTTGAGGTGGACAATAGATGAATACTGCTCTGGCGCAAGTTTATGCATTAACATCGGGAGATACTAAGGCGGCAGGAGACATGGTGATAGGTAGTAAAGTTATAATTTCAATTAAAGTCATTATTTTATGTGATTTAGAAGCAATGTGTTTGTTTATTTCTTGGGAATATATCAGACTGTATAAGATGGAAACTTAATTGTTAGACATCAAATTATTTGTAGTCACACCAATAAGAACAATGGTAAAATGTAGAAGGGTGTTAAGGATTGTCCAGCGGATATTCAAGGAAAGATATTGTCCGCTGGTCTTGTAGTGCTTTATAGGCACTGGTTTATTTTGATTTTGGCAATGGACTAACTAGCTACCAGTTAGGCCAATATTAACTATTATCAAAAAGAGGTAGTGTTCGGACCTCCAAAAGGATAGGAGTATAGATTTGTGGGGCCATGTGTGTGCGCCTCACCACAGTTGTTATCCGTCATTCAAGCGAGGAGGTTGTTGTTGAAGGGTTGTTAGGGATTTGTGGCCTATGTGAAGGAAGTATTAGAAGGGGAGTTGAGGGTTTAGGATATCCCGATAGTGAGAGATTTTCCTAATATTTTTTCCGAGGATTTGTCGGGGTTACCTTTTGAACATGAGGTAGAATTTTCTATTGATCTGGTTCCAGTAATAGCGTCGATTTCAAAGGCGCCATATAGAATGGCACCGGCAGAGCTGAGAGAATTGAAAGAACAGTTGCAGAAACTGTTAGATAAGGAGTTTATCGGGCCCAGCATCTCACCCTAGGGAGCACTAGTATTGTTTATGAGGAAGGAATATGGGTTGATGAGAGTATGCATCGACTACATATTTTCATATTCCATAAGTCGGCCAAAATAGTGGGGATAGTGTAATCCTAAAATTAAGATGCCCATAAAAATGTAAGATACTAAGTGGGCAACAATTTGACTTCTATGTTCTGTGGAAATTCTTTATTCCCTGGGAAGTGATGTTGTGACCATAAGCTGAAAACAAACCTGAGAATAAGATGTCATGGGCATCACATTGCCAAGTAACCTGAAGAAACCTGTGAATCAAATAACACCTAATAGAATCATCTTTATCAACTTACTTAGAAGAAAAATCATAATGATACTCAGATTTTTAACAATCTTCTATTCAGAAGGAAAACCATGTATGTTCGGACCTAGAGTTTTATTTTTCGCTCTATCCGTGCGAATCCTACTTGGCAATGGGATACCAATTTAACCACTTAGGCATCGGCTCAGTTGGGATTTAACTTGTATACAACTTCATGTGAAATTTTCTGTAGCTATCTCCAATTGATTATGGCTTTTCAAGCCATCTTCAGAATTTAACCCTTCTACCATTAGCAGCTCTCTAGTACAAATGAATGTCTCCCTTTTTCCTTCTTGGGCCATTTCACACAAGATTTATGCTACCAGAAAATATCCAATCACTTATCATAGCTGACTAAACAACTTCATTTATATTGTATTTTATACTGAAAAACCAAGACACATGTTTATTGCATATTTTTCGAGTCACTAGAGTAAGATTATGGTTGGCTTGAAGTCAGTATACTAGGACTTAAACTTACTATAATTGCAATCTATGTTTTTCATTGAGGATATTTTTCAACTATGTTTTGATATTCAATGTGTGCCAACATAGGTTAGAAGTTGAGTCTTAAAAACTGTTTGAAGCAAGAAAAAAAAATCTAGGAACCAAACTTGGTAGGAAAATGATACCTTACCTTGATTAAAAAGTGTAAGCATGTGCATTAGTTTGACATTGAAAAGAAATTGGGTGATTAGAATTCTAGGGAATGTTTGGGAGTTCATATAATTTTTACTCAAATGAATTACAAAGTTATGATGAGAGTTTTGAAGTGCTTTTATACATTTGATCTGATAGACAAATGATTATACATCCTGATCTGAGATGTCCCAGCAGGTATGATCATTGATAAGTATGAGTCATCATTGCAAGTTCTTTGGTTAAAGATGAGGCTAACCATTGGTGGTTATCTATTGATCATACACCTAGGTGTTTGTTTTTAAAAGAAAATAGTATTCATAAATCCAAATGGAGTGAGGGTTTTCTTTCTAACTAATAAGCTTTCATACTTAACGTCTTGAGTTCTTTGGGAAGGATAGAATTTGGGTACATGTTTCGATTTTGTAGTAGTAATGAAAGAAATATACGAGTTAACGAATCCCAAACTTATTTACCCATAGGTGATGAATTTCTAGATATTCTTTCTAGATGACTTATCGTGGCTACCTTTAAGAAGAGATTGAATTTAATATTGATTTGGTGCTAGGAGCGGAGCCTATGTCGATTGCTTCCTATAGAATGACATCAACTGAACTAAGGCAACTTAAGGTGCAACTAGAAGATTTCCTTAATAAGGAATCTGTTTGACCTAGTATATCATTATAGGTTGCAACTGTGTTATTCACTAAGAGACATAATAGGGCCTTGAGGTTATGCATTAATCATGGGAAGTTGAATTACGTTACAGTAGGGATTGGAATCGACTTCCAGGGATTGGGGGATTATTGGAATAATTGATAAATCCCAAAATTTTGAAAATCGATTCGCAATTAAATTATCACTAATTAAGAATTGGAAATTATACATCCCAATGACAGAATTGATTACACAGTAAGATCACTATAAGTTTCTTGTGTTACTAATTGAGGGTTATCAATGCACCTTACATTTTCATAGATATAATGAAGCAAGTCATTCAACCATACTTGGATCAGAGTATTGTAATTTTTATGGATGATTTTTGGGGTATTCAAAGACTCAAGAAGAGCATGAACAACATTTGTGATGAATTTTACAAACACTATGAGAGCATCAATTACATGCTAAATAGGAAATGTGGGTTTTGGACAACTAATACGAAAATTTTGGGTCATATCATAATCAAAGGATAGTTATCTATTGATTCTTCCAAGGTTATGTTAGTGTTAGATTTTTGAAAGACTCAAGGTAAAAATTGAAGTTGTTGAGTGTTGGAGCTGAAGCAAGGTGTATTTGGACAAGATGTATACCCATCGATTTATGTTAGTTACCAATTCTAATAGGGTGGTTTACAAGATTAACTCAAAACTTGTTAGGTTAACGATGGGTTTTACTTGGGGTTCTATTCAACAAATTTCGAGGACGAAATTTTTATAAGGAGTGAGAATGTAACGCCCCAGAAAATAATTATGTTTGGGAACGTAAAAATAATAATAAAATAATAATAATAATAATAATAATAATAATAATAAATTAATTAATTAAATAATAAGAATTATAAATAAGTAATGATATATATATATATAGGTTAAAAGTTATTATTATTATTATATTATTTAAATGTATATATGTTTACATAAAGCTTCTTTGAAGCTTCAGGATTTCAGAATTTTGTTTGAAGAAGCTGAACGCCCCCCCCCCCTTTTGGCTTCTCACGTCTCTCCCTTCGTTCTCTCTCCCACTCTCCTCAACTTCTAAGCCGATTTTCGCCCGACTGAAAATTAGGAAATACCGCTAAACTCCATTTTTCGCCACTATTATTTCTACTAGAGCGGGTTTGTCATAGGAGCAGCATAGGCATATCTCCTAGAATAAGCTCAATTCTCACTTTTACCTCAATTTCTCATAAATCTTAAGCCCAATTGACAATCGGACACCACCACAAGAATCTAGAGATGTTTCTCTACAAGTCTAGCGGAGTGGATTTCCCATGGGGTCGTCGTAGGCATAACCTCAAAATTAGGCTAAGGGGGTTATTAAGGGGCTAATTATTGTTAGAATTTGTGTATTCCCAAAAGGGGGGGTGAATTGGAATTTTAAAATTTTCTCCTAGGTTGAACTAGGTGTTAGCAAAATATTACAACCTAGGGTCTTTCTATGCAGTTCCAAATACGCCGATAAATATGATATACGGAAATTTAAATCAAGCGCATCATTCACATAATAACATACACGTGCGGTAAATATAAAGTGCAGAAATATAAACAAACACACGATATGTTATCGGGGTTCGGCCAACTGTGCCTACGTCCCCGCCTCTAGCTCGCAAGCCCAAGGATTCCACTAATAGCTCACTTAAGGGTGGAGTGGCACCGATTACAACCAGGTCAATTAGCACAGGGCTGACCTCAACCTTAACCAGGTCAATTAGGGGGGTTGACCTCAACCTATACGCCTTAATAGGATGACGCACCTAACTTTCCTAACCGGGTCTAAGCCAATCCGGGACTATTCCAGGGCTAATCTCCCTCTTCAGGCCCATGCATGGAATACAATAGTTTTGCAATCAAATGATATCGGTACAATAATTGTGCTTTCGTGTAAAGCAAATGTGTACCCAAATACATTCAATCACATACATCACAATATGATTTAATATGTAAGCTCAGTGCGGTCCAATATTTCAACTCTCAAATATATTTTCTATCAGTGTAATGCATACGTGAGAGTGTCAATAGACTATCTTTGTATCTCAAGATATTCACCCAATAAGTTCACACAAAGATATCAAGTCTCAAATATTTCAATCAGTAGGATGTCACAAGCATGTAAATATCAAATAATGTATATGCTTGGTTTGCAAAAGATGTGTAATCTTTGTATTCAACAAATAATATATGAGTGAATGAATATTGCAACAAAGATCACTATCACATAAACAAATATCTTCTCAAAGTTATATCAAAATAAATATCACAAGATATTTGAAAATGTTTTGAAGAGATTATGCAATCTACAAACAAATACGAACTTCTCAAGTTATTGCAATGGATATGCAATACTCAGAAGTTTAATACAAGTCTTCTTAGGTGAGACTTATTAGCAAAGTCCCCCAAGAATACTTAGGTTTAGCTCTCAAGAAAATTATATCAAACAACTAGAGCAAGGAGAGCAAACCTATATGCACAACCACACTTAAACACACTTACAAAGAAGTTTGAGTGGTAAGATCAGGTAAGAATAAGTGTAGGAGGCTCAAATATGAGTATTATAGGTTTTGGAATTTTCAGAGAATTTCTCCCTAATCAAATCTTCTAATCTCTTACTAATCTTAGCAAATGAGAGGCTATATATAGACATTAGAAGAATTATAGTCATTAGGACATGTAGGGTATTATTAATATTGTTTAAGATCATTTTAACCCTAATTAACCCTATTTAAAAATGTTTAACTACGGTAAAAATCAGGGCAACCCGAGAGGTCCGATCGACTAGAACAATTTCGGTCGACTAGAGTTCATATGGTTCGGTTGACTAGGACACTTTTGAACTGATGACTCGGTCGACCGAGAGTGGGTGATTTTCCACTTTACCAAGGTTTGGTCGACCAAGCCATTTTGAACTGAATGGTTCGGTCGACCAGACAGTTAGGATTTCTCCCGAGGACCCTCGACCGGCTAGATAGTTGGTATTCATTTTTGGCTCAGTCAACTAGAAGGTCAATTTGTTGACCTCAGGGGGTTTCGGTCGACTGAGGGATTTTGAACTATACTGGTTCGGTCGACCAGGGCCTTGGTCAACTATTGACCCAGGCCTATTTCGGTCGACCAGGGCAGAATGAATTGCCTTGGCCGGTCGACCGAAAGTGCACAATGTATGCATTTCGGTCTTGTCTTGAAACACACAAATCCTATTCAAGTGCCTAACAATCATAGGTGCAATAGTGTGTGTCCTAGGGTCATTTTTGTCCAAAATAAAGACACCGAAAGAATTCGGTGTCAGTCGACCGTCATTTTTTATTATGATTAGTTTGAGCTTACGTGTTATCATGCATGTGATGTGTGTGAGCTTATTACAAACCAAAGACTCAATTAACTATTACAGACCAATTCTACAAATTAATATATTACAATTGAAAACAATAATTGGTCTTCAAGCTTTACTTGCTTTGTGCCCGTCTCGATCTTGACAATTTAATTCCTGCATAAAACCTCAAACACCCATTAGATATAATGAGTATTTGTCATAATCAAAACCGGGCGTGACCTATAAGGTCAACAATTATTATTTAATTATTGTAGATTTAGAAATGTTAAATATTGGGCATTCTGAGGTTGAATTAGGATCATTGAATTCAAGGTTCGGGTAAGCGCCACGGGTGTAATTTCGAGACCTCGCAGGCATAGTTTAGGAAAACCAAGGTAATTTGATTATTTTGGAGTTTAATAATTTATTTAGGTTATTAGGAGCCTAGGAAATGTTTTATGAAAATTATATTGTAATTCTGTTGAATGTTTTGAGGAAATGGAAATTGTAGATTTTGTACTGGAAATGCCACAAGCTCAAGATTGAACTGTGTGGACATCTCAGCAAGTCAGGTAAGAGGATAAACTAATTCAGTATTTTCATAAAATTATTCATTATTTAATAGCATTTAATTTCAAGAAAATATGTATGTTGTAAGATTATGTTTGGGAAATACTGTTGTGAACAGGGATATGATTTAAATATGTTTTATCAGGAAACATGATTTTAGAATAAATTTTACACCAGAATGTTATCCATCTTGTGTGGCATGAATATTATTTATCATGAAAATTATGCTTATGGAATATTATGTTATTTCAGAATAAACACGTATTTCCAGTTTTCAGGAAAATTATAAACAGTACAGAAACTATGATTTTATGAATATTATGTAAACAGTGCAAGAAATTCATGTTCAGTATATTACGGTTTGCCAGCGCAGATGCCGAGATTACATGCTATGTTATACCGGTGCAGATGTCGTGATTCGTGTTGGCGTAGATGCCATATTCATGTATGTTATGACAGAATTCATGAAATATTATCATGTCAGATATTATTATGAAATATGAAACAGTTATGTTCAGTATACGAATCATATTATATGATATCAGAACCCAGATGGTATGGTTTAGTTCAGTTTTTAGGAGCACGGTACCGTAGGTATATGTTCAGAATTATGATAGTGCTACCACACGACTAGTAGTGTGAGAGATGGCAGTCGATGTGGCTTCAGTGTAGAGTGGTGATGTTCCCCTGGCAGTCTAGGACCAGGTGGGGCAGATCCATCATACTTACAGACTTATGTTTGTTCTGGCATGGTCGGCCAGCCATTACTGGGTCCCACCTTCGGGCCGCACAACCCAGTCATGTGGAGGTAAGACATGACATCAGCTAACTATCCATCCGGGGTGTTATTTCAGTATAGTACAGTTATATAAGATGTTTTCCATATACAGTATGCAGTATGTTATATTATGAATTGAAAAATCATGTTTTACTCAGTTTAGTACAGTCTGACTTTTCCAGTTATGTTTTATGTATTATTTATATGTATAACACGAAAATACTCATGTTGCCACACACTGATACTAATTTATTTCCCTTACTGAGAGGTGTCTCACTTCAATATTAAAACATTTCAAAAAATTCAGGTAGAGGAGTAGATAGAGCTCCATAACAGTAGAGTTGGACAGTGTCTGATAGTTTTACATTTATTGCCAGATCTAGGTAACCCTTCATATACAATTTCCTACATAATTTCAATCTCATTAGGTAACCAAACCTTAATTTTGTGTTTGATTTCCTTAGCTACGTCATCTTCCACCATGACCCTGACGTAGGAGATTCTATCCTTTTTGGTAGACAGCTTGTCCATGTATAGTGGTCGCCCAATTTCAAAACACATCCTTCCAATAGCCATCGGCGTCCAAAGCTCCAGGGAAGATCCTTCAACTAAATCCACACAGGTACAATGGTCTATGTTCATAACCATATTGAAAATACCTCGACATTTTTTTTCAGGATCAAATTCCTTCGATAAATTGAATACAGACCATTCTGAAGGATAGTATTAAGGTCCTCCTCCCTCTGAAAGTTGAAAATGATCCACCCTTTATCATGCTAGATCAATTCTACTGGAACTTTCCAAGCACCAACCAGAGAGTTGAAGGCAGCCTTACCTGGAAAATTCCCTGTAAAATTGCCCACTAGATTTTTGCTTGCAATTCCCACTGAATCAATGAACTCAGCAGCTGAAATTCGAGCACCTTCACCATAGGGGGTGAATGCCAGAAGTGAACCACAGTTCTCTGGGTTTTTGTTGTTTGCAAATAGCTCTACCCACGCCACCTTTCTGTTGTTTCTCATAATCGTTTTATCTTCTTGGTTTTCCTGACGAGCTTGATTATTCTCTCCTTATTCAACCGAATTAAATATAGGTCTATGTACTTTCTCTCTGACCAAAGCAACTACATCGTTTGAGTCCTTCGAACCCATGGTTTTTGATTCCTCAGGGTCTTCATCACCCCATAACTTCCTATTACCTGCAGATTTCCCATTATTTGTCTCTACCCTCTGCTCACTACTGCTTTCAAATTGCCCTATTTCTTCTATTAATTTCCCACTCACTGTCAATGGAGTATCTTCCACCTTCATACCCAGCTGATTGCAGCAAATCCCTCGCTCGAGCCAGAGGTGGAAGAACTAGTATGTATTCCCATTTGCATCTGTAGTTGTTCCATCAGATCCACAGAGATTTGCCTCTCCTTTAGCTCTTTCTGAGAAATATTCAACACCTCACTAGAGAGACGAGCAAACTCGACCATAATCTCGTGTCTCTTCTTTTTACTCCATACATCCTTTTTCCCTCCTTTAATTTCTATAAATGTTAGGGCATCTTCAACATCTTCCTTTGATTTTACCTCTAAATGAGCCTTCCCTTGAACCCTAGTTGCGGCCTTTTGACCCATGAGAGCACATCCGAGCTTCAAAATTCAAACCTACTCATGGGCGAGAAAACTAAAATTTCAAAATACAGCAAACAATTGCACTTGGAGGTTAGGGACGACCTTCGCCTAACTCTAAGCTTCAAAATCCACCAGCCACAACCACTAAATCTACTAGAGATCCAACTCTAGAAGGAGATTCAGCCCCAAATCCGTGCATCTCTTAGTGAGGGAAGAGCGCTTTCTTTTCTTTTCTTTAGTCTCAAATCTTTCTCTACACTCTTAACCCCTCTCTTTCTCACTCTCTACCACTGTCTACCATGGTCGCAGCCGGTCACCGCACAACCAAATCCTAGGGGAAAGTTCCCCACCTCTTTCTTATTTTTCTTTCTCTAGTTTTTGGCCCTCTCTCTTGCTCTGGTTTTCACTTTCTCCCTCAGGTCTCTCCCTTCATCTCATCTCTCACTCTCCTTCTTTCTTTGATTTCTTCAATTTCCCTCATCTCTCTTTCTTTTCTTCTCACACTCTTTTGATTTCTTGTTTATCTACATGACTCGATTCAAAACAAAGAGCAGAGAGCCTCGAGCTCTCTACTATTTGACCCTCTAGAGCCAAAATCTAGATCCTATAGGTGAAATCCCCCTACCCTTTACTTAATGTTGTTTTCATTTCTAGCTCTTTGAATTTTTTTGCATTTTTTCGTGAATTTTTCTGGGAATTTTTTCCCGATTTACCTTTATTTTATAATAATATATTAAATAATACTCTATTCAAAAAAAATTAGCTCACATAATCTTGCTACTTGGTCTAGCAAGATTTAAACAAATTTCACTAGACCAAGTAATGAGATTTACCTCACATTAGGATCAAGATTAGTGCATTTCCTAACCAAATCTCGCTAGACCATCTAACAAGATTTGCATGGCACGTATGTGGGCTTGTGAGGGAAAGTGCAGGAAAATGGTCAAGCGAGAAAATTAGGAAGAAAATGTAGAAAAGGAAGTGGTATTGTGAGGGAAAGTGGGCTTGTGAAGGAAAATGGGTTTCGAAACAAAGGAATGAGGGTGGTGAAGGTGGTGCTGATGAAGGGAGAGCTGGAGTGGTTGATGTTTCAGCTAAAGGGCGGGGGAGGAGAAGGGAAGAGATTAGAAGAAGTTTTGGAGAAAATTGAGAGAGGGGGAGTGGAGAATAGAGTCAGTGAAGCATGGAAGCCATCGTTGGAGAGTATCTTGGAGATCCCCGAAGTGCCTGATCACATGGATAGATGAGTCCCCTATTTTTTTTCCCCTGCTTGCATCTTCTTCTTCTTTTGATGTTTTGGACATTAATTTTGATGTGGGCGACGAGCCATGTTAATGTTTAGTTAACTAGGGAGCCATGGGAGTTCTAAAGTCCTTTCAATGGAGAGTGTTTCATCATGTGGCTGCTCTATTTAGTTAATTGGGGAGCCAAGGGTTTGTCTAATAAGTCAGCAAAATCTCGAGGGAGATCGTGTCCTGCAATAAAATAACATTGTTAGACCTCGGGAATAATGGTTTCTTTGGCGAAATACTAAGCCAGCTTGGTCAACTTTTGGGGCTGGAAATTTCCCTTAATTTAAGCTGCAAGTCTCCGGTGAATTGCCCAACACCCCATTCTTCCAAAACCTCCCCGCCAGCGACATCGTGGGAAACCTAGCCCTCTCCATTTCTAGAAACGGCGTTCTTCCGAATGCCAGACATCGAAAATGACAAGCTTAGTAGTACATGCTTTTCTTTTTCCAACTTCTAAAAAGTTTAATTATGAGAAGAAAAAACTAAAATTGCAATCACAATTTTTCCTACAGTTTCTCAGCAGCCAAACGAAGCATAAAAATAAAAATACAAAACTAAATATATTCCAAAAAAAAGAGCAATAATATATAATTTTACAACTTAAGCAGTGACGACGAACAATATTTAAAAAAATAATAATTACATCCAACGAGATTTGCATGCATTTGTCCCCTGCACCAGCCTACGCTCCGATGAATCTTCTGAATTTCTTATTTTTCCCCGCTATTTAAACAAAGACCCCACTTTGCCCCTCACGCTGATCTAGCCCTTTAAATCTCGCTACTTGATCCAGTAAGATTTGTTTAAATCTCATTGGACCAAGTAACGAGATTACGTTAGAGTCATTTTGGAAAATATTTTTCCAAATAAGGTATTATTTAATATATTATTTTAAAATTAAAAAAAAAAACAAGAAAAAACTCTTTTCCTGGGAACCAAACGAGTATGATGGGGTTTCAGGTTAGGTTGACCTAACTTAGGTTAGGTATAAGATTAGGTTAATGGGCTTAGGAGGGTTGTGGTCTTTTAGGAATTGAGTTGGGTTAGGGTCTGTTTGGTTAGGATTTGGGCCACACTTACAGGTTTGATGGTCGTTGGCTAGGGCTAATGGGTTAAGTTTAAGGCAAGTTTGGGTTTGGGCCTACGGAGAATTGGACATACACTTAATTAAATGAGGCTCAGCTAGTTAGGCCGAGCCCAATGGGATTAATTTGGAAATGGGGTAATTGGTAAGTGAATCTATCTTGGGAGGATTTGAGTTAAGCCCGGTTGGGCCTAGTTTCTAGTCTTGATTTAGTTCCAAAGACTAATAGGCTTAGGACAATGGGTCAACAAACAATGGATCCAGGTCAAAATTGACTTGGGTCTTGGGTGGACAAGTTAATGGTCGTGGTCCTTGGACCTGGGCAAGCTGACCTAGGTCTTTGGTTCGGATCTTAGGTATTCGGATCCGGGTTATAGGATATGGGTACTTGGGTTTTCAAATCAGATCCAAATCAAAAACTTGAGCATGTTTAGGGTATTCTAGAGAAATTCTTTGGTTTATTGAGTTAAAACTGATTTCTTATTCAAAGGTTCTATCTAAATTTGAATTCAAATTACAGAATTAAAATTCAATACATGCCATAAATTCAAACAAAATTACAAAAATTTAAAGAACCAACCTCTGAATCTTCAAATCTGCAAACCTACTCTTTCTTCGCCCGATTGCTCTTGGGTCTCCCTTTACCAAACCTTTTTCTAGCTTCTATAATCGAATCCTTTAGTCCTTAGTTTTTTTTTCAACCTCAATTATTCAACCTTTTTTTATTTTGCAAATCAAAACCCAACAAGCACCACCTTACGACTTTTCTTCTTCAAACTTCAAGCTCTCAATTTTTTCACTTTCCAATACCCAATTTTCTCTCACCCTTTTCCGATAACCAACTCTTTTTTTCTTTTCCTCCTCCCAAATTTTCTTCTCACAATAACCAGTTCCTCTCCAATTTTTCTTCCCTTCCAACCCTTCTGAAAATCTCTATTTATAGGCCCCAAACATAACAGTCCCATTAATTCTTATTGATCAATCAAATTTAAACTAGATTGATAGATATTTTTTGTTTGCTTTAGCTTTGATTGCAATTATGCAAATTTCCAACTAAAGTCTCCTTTATTTGTGCAGGTGTAAGCATAAAGAAGTTGACCCATCATATTATGTTTTCTAGGAGTTTTTTTGTTTTTTTATTTTTATTTTTCCTTTTTTTCACATATTCAATTTTTTTTATTTCCATGCTTTCAATTTTTTTTATTTTTATCTTGCATGTATTTTTCCCATTTTCATTGTATTAAAAGACCTAAAAGGGCACTAAAATTTTATAAAAAAAAAATCTAAATTTTGCTATATAAAGCCCCAGACAAAATGAGGTGTCTACAAGGGCTAACTCTCTCTCTCTCTCTCTCTCTCTCTCTCTCCCCCCCCCCCCCCCTTCCTCGACCAAAAGAAAGAAAAAATTGATTTCACCGATAAATGTCAAAGTCTGCTTTGAATTTATTTTTAAAAAAATTTATACTTAATAGTGACTGCAAAAACAACATTTAGTTCTATCATAACAGTAACCTTCTCCACCAATACTCTCATCAAAAAATATATGTATAGCCTTACAACTAGGTTAAGAAGTGAAAGGGGAAAAGCTTTGAGGGAAAGTTGAAGGTTAAGGAGAAAAGAAAGAGATCAATGGAAAAGAAGGGGAGTTTGGAGAGTGCTGCTGCTTATTTGGAGAAAGGAAATTGCAAAAGGCTATAATACTATTAATACTATACATTAATCAAGTGCCATGTAAAGGGTAGCATTCAATTTTGGATTTTTGGGATAAATGTAGAATTTCAAAATTTAAGGATTTATAATGAGGGTAGAATTAGAATTTTAATTTTTTTTTCATTTTTAAAACTGCCATGATTTTGCCTTAAGTAGTTTAATTGCTTGAACCATAGGTACTTTCCAATTCATCCTTCCACGGAGCACTGAAAAATGAGTTTGAGTTCTTGCTACTTAAATATCTTGGAAAGTTGAGTTCAAATTTCTTAGTACTATTTGCGAGATTATATCAAATCAAACTTAATTAAGTTGAGTTGGGCTGAGTTTTGAAAATTTATAACTAAGTCAAGTTCGAATTTAACAATTATAAGATTGATTAAGATTTGAGCTTCAATTTTTCAAGTCAAATCAAGTTTGAATATCTTATTATTCAACTTGACTTTAATAGACCCTCAATTGGAGCATACTTCATCAATTATATATCTTATACTAGTAAAATACTAGCCATTTGTCGCTAATATAATTAAATGCTTATCTGCCTTATTAGTGATGCAAAATAATATTTCTCTCTTATTCAAATTTATGATCTTTTACACGATTGGATTTATTGGATTGGATGAGAATCTTTTAAGAGCATCTTAAAATTATATTAATGAAAGACAAATTCTCACACTTTTTTAAAAATGTCTCGATTCGAGTTTTTTCCCGTTTTAACTTTTTTTTTTTAAAAAAAATATTAAATAATACCACATTCTGGGAAGTATTTCCCAGAATGACTTTAACGTAATCTAGCTACTCCAAGTAGCGAGATTTTCCACGTATGCAAATCCCTTCTCTGCCACGCGTTCGTGCTAGATTGGACCTGGCATTTAAATCTCACTGCAAGAAGTAGCGAGATTTGCTTAAATATCGCTACTCAAAGTAGCAAAATTTGCTACGTATGCAAATCCCTTAGCTGCCACGCGTTCGTGCTATATTGGGTCTAACATTTAAATCTCGAGTAGTGAGATTTACTTAAATCTTGCTACTCCAAGTACCGAGATTTTCTATGCACCTAGGTTCGAAATTATATTCGAGATTTTTTGTGCACCTAGATTTTCGCAACCTCCCCGTGGATACGTGTTAGAAACAGGTGCTTCGTACGCCAAAGACTCAAATGACGATCTCAGATATTCATTAAAATCGATCGTACGCATACCACCAACCTCCGCACTAACATCGAGATGATGTGCGTGTTGGGTGTCTTCCTCGACTTCATCTAAATGCTCAGTAGGAGCGTCTGACTACCTAGCCTCGATTACACCCATTTGAGGAATGGTTTTGATATATAATTGCACCGTTAAATATGTCTTACCTATGCAGTGTGCGTCCAACACAATGCGCAGACCATAATCATCAGATATAGGAGCAGCCTCGTAGAGGACTATATTATTGTATCATCGCAAAGGGTATCTTGCGATCACCCGCAATGCATATTGATCTGGATCAATATGTAAATATTTATATATCTTCGACTATAATTAATTTAATTTAAACCTATGACCAATTCAAATTGATCAAACTGGCGGACTATTATAACTAACACCATATGCTCCGGTTATGATATCCCCCCCTATGTACAACAATACAGTGACCGGAACACTGCTTGAGTTTCTTGTCATTTAGATCAATGATCGGGAAATAAAAAAGACCTACACAAAATAAAATTGTATGTATAAGTGATATGTGTTGCTTATAGTAATCAAGAATTAATTTCACTAAGTTTAATCATCTTATAACTATATTATGATCATTAAATTATTTTATAGCTTTTAAGTTTTTTAGTATATAGATTTTAGAATGTCTTTATTTCGTTCAAAAAAATTTTGGATCTTAAATTTGGATTTGGATGTATTTGAATAATTTTTAATATAATTTTTCATTACATTTTATTTAAATCCAATGCAAATTCACATTCAAATTCGAGGTCTCTCCAAAGATAAGGTAATAAAATTTTTTTGTCACAAATACCCTTAATAACATTCATATATCTACTGTAAACTCACTTCTTTTTAAATAAAAATTATTCTCAATTTTGATCACAACAATATTGATTTTTAGTTCTCATTCTATTTTATGTTAACTGAAACAACGCAAACTTTTTCTTGATGACTTCTTTTAGAATTATTAAATTTTCGTATACCTTTTTATTACATTTTCATTTTAACATTCTATATAATTTGTGAACTAAACATATATAACCTTACTTCCCACCAGCCTAGCATTGAAATAATGCCCTAGCAAAACAGCTACTTAAAAGCAAGTGGTTTCTTGCATCATTAGTAAGTCTATGAGAATTTTTTTCTTTTAAGTGAAACAATTTTAAAAATTATACATACTTTAGTAATTCATAACAACCATTAACTTATTTTGGGTCACAACTTTAACTATATATCCATTAATAATAGTAAGTTTTTATTTATAATAATAGTAACTTATTTTAATAATAGTAAGTTTTTTCCTTCATAAACTGCATTTAAAAGCAAGTGGTTTCTTGCATTACTAGTAAGTCTATGGGAATTTTTTTTTTTTAAGTGAAACAATTTTAAAAATTATACATACTTTAGTTATTCGTAACCACTATTAACTTATTTGGGGTCACAACTTTAACTATATATCATTAAAATACGTTGCAAACCGAACACCCATTTAAGGTTTCTACCAAATTTGAGACTAAGAAAAATGTTTAAAATTTATACAATATTATAAATTTTTTTTGACTTATATCTAATTTCATAGTTAAATTTTGTGATTTAAAATACCAAATTTATATTTGCATTATTTGTAATATAATAATTTAATACTTTTATTTAATAGCTATTTTTGGGATCATACCCTATCCATGCTATAGGATTTCTACTAGTATAAATATAAATGAACACATATAAGAATTGCATAGTAAAAATCATTGAAGTGTGGCAGGGCTTTAGACATATACATGCTTTAAAATAAATACATAAATCAATTCTACCTAAATTTTATTGTGTGTCAATTAACTATTGCAGTTTTAATTTTCTGTAATTTAAACATTTCTTTAAGATCTTTTACCAATATATATTTCTATCTGCACCACATAAAAAAGTATAAATATTGTAAATTGAAAAAAAATATTTTCATCTTTAAAATATTAAAAATATTTTTTTAAAAATAATTTAATCTAAATAAGATAAAATTGCATTTTGCAAGCCTATTGAGTTTACAGAATGAAAGCAAATTTATATTTAGCCAATAAAATAACAGTATGATAAAATTTTTAAATAAAGAAAGTATATTATTAAAAACTACATAATAAATTAACCTTTAAACTATCTCTTTAAAATTATTGTCATTTAAACTGTATAATATCATATAGATGATCAATAATTTGAGTTGTAAAAAATAAACATTAAGAATAAAATTAGTATATCTTCCAATAATAAATTTAATTTTATCTGGGAATATATTTTCAAAACCACTAATTCCATTGCTTATACAAATGCACTATAAATTGAGTTAATATATCTGCACACACCCACAATTCATAAATGTACTTTCGGTTTTTGGCCTCATATTTTGAACACAATAACCTCTACTGTATTTAATATCACAATCACATAAACAACATGCATTTAGAATTTTAATTTTTACTATATCAAACAAACATGCTAAAAAACATAAAAAATACAAAAACGATTATATAATTTGGCACAAAAAAAATTTCATGCATATTTTTTTTGGGCAATATCATAAAAAATATAATTGAAATACCAAAAAAAAAAAAACCCTAACCTTAAATAAAGGCATTTTCGAACGAAGCCTTACGAACAGTACTAAACTCAAATCGGATTATCAAACCAGCTATTCGATCAAATAAATTAATTTAAATTTTATGAACAAACTTAAATCTTAGAATGTGTCTTATCCCATTTCCTCGACTTTATATACGCACACCCTCAACGGTTAGCCACAACAGTCACCTGCGCTCATCCGGCCCTGTCTCCTTCAACGGTAACCTGCTGCTCCTCCAAGTCTCTCTGCAAAAGGTGCGTACTCCCCTCTGTTCACGAAGACAATGGAAGGAGGAAGGGCTTGGTAATGGCTGAAGCAAATCTTGCTTGTTCATCTAGCGAGATTTGCCGCGCGTCGAACGCTGACTAGATAAGCATTTAATATGCGAAGCAAATCTCGCTGGATGAACCAGCGAGATTTGCCACGCGTCCACACGAGCATCATCTCTTAAAAAGAAATCTCGCTACTTCGAGTAGCGAGATTACGTCAAAGTCATTCTAGGAAATACTTTCCGAAATGTGGTATTATTTAATATATATTTTTTTAAAAAAAGTTAAAATAAGAAAAAACTCGTCTCGATTCTTTGTCTTCTACTAATTTTTACTTTGAAGGGAAATATTTGATTTGTGATCATCTTCAAATATTTAAAATATTTGTAGATTTATATTTAAAGCTTTGATGGTTTAGTATATTTTTAAATTAGTGCAAGCATATTTCTAAGATTTGTTATCATCTAAATTTGAGCTGTCTTATCTTCCTCATAAAGGCTTGAATTTTGATAATCTTGAAAAGATATTTGAATGTCAAATCTTGCCGATACTCAGTAGAATATTTGTTGGAATACTCACGTATTTTTAAATTGGTTGAGATTATTGTATCTGTCTTGTAAAATGTGTATTCCCCATATATTAACCCTTCACTTGCAATGAAAAATAATTTGTTTTTAAAAAATATTTGCCAGACTTTCCTTTGTATTTCAATGATCAATTTCTAAAAATTCCAACACTAATTTCCAAATCTCTAATAAAAAGTTTCAAAAACATGCTTAGTGATGGAGAGAAAATCCAAATGTAGTGAATGCAAAATGATTGGTAAAAGCATATCCTCATTGTTCCGAATGTAATACATAATATTCTCATATGTTTTCAAGCTTAAAATTTGTCCCTTAAATTTGAAATTTTAAATAAAGTGTAATATAAATTTATATTAAATCTCATCTAAATACAAGATCATAACTACATGCTCCAGACAACCTCCATCTCATAGTTATCACATCCTTACCAAACATATCCCATAATAATCAAATAGAAGAAATGCAAATTGAGGAAAAGGAAGGGCCTAAAAATTCCATAGAGGCTAAAGGGGGTTGTATGGTAAAGGTATACATCTCTCTCTCTCTCTCTCTCTCTGGCTACAAGATAAAGGTGAGTTTAGGTGTTTAGGGTTGTATGGTAAAGGTATACATCTCTCTCTCTCTCTCTCTGGCTACAAGATAAAGGTGAGTTTAGGTGTTTATCAGCTCGCAGATGCCTCAGAAGAAAAAAAGAAAAGCTGTGTACCTTGTCTTGGCAAACAACTTTCAGTACAAATTGCAACTTTTTCCTAAATTTTAGGCAGAAAGTAAAGTGCATGCTCTGCACCTTCTTGATTTTTGCCCCACAACCATCTCTCAACTCCCTGAGCTGCATTGCATTAGCAACAGTTGAGTCCAAAACCAAGACCCACAATGGTTCAATTTGTTGCCTCCACAATGCCCTAAAACGCGAAACCTTACCGTATACTTGGATAGATATTTGTGAAAAATGTGTGACTGACACTCGTATATTTTGGAAAGACTATGTTGAGATGCTTATAAATATAGAAGGGATTTTCTTTTGTTAAAAATAGATTAATAATGACCGATAATATAATCACAAAATGTGATGCTTCTCCAATTTAACCAATAAAAAATGTATTGAATTAAAACTTTGGATGGTTAGATTTAGTGTTCCGGAATGAAAATGTAATCACCTTTTGGAATTTTTGTGCCAATTCGTGGGTTGCTAGGGCCTTATCGTTTTCTGACAACCATGGTTCCAGAACCATTTATAATGGCCTCCCCAGATGGTCTTTTGAAGCAAAGTTCTAGCAACAATGACAACAGAACCACCTCTACTAACAAAATCATTACAATAATAATGTATTTGAGTTCTAAGGGCATCACACAAGCTGATGGGAATAGAGAACAACAATGGATTCCAAGCACCATATGGACTAAAATTTTGTAATCTGGAGAACAATTTTGTAAGCAAAGAGAAAACAAATATATGACTAGCCAGGGAGAAGCTGGTTAAGCTGTTAAGGTAAGTTTCTGATTCTCAGCAACAAATGGGGCATTTAATCAATCCATTTTCATTGCACTGAGAGCACCTCGTGAACATTTGGTGATCACTCTCATCTTCAAAGACCTTGCAGCTGCCACTGCAGTTGAAGCACACCACAAACCGGGCACCGGTGCATCCATCGCACCGGCAATTCAAAGGAGCCAGTGGTATCCCCTGCAGCAGCTTCCGAAGCTTCCCCTGCTCGTGCAGCCCAACGACCTCGTCCGCTCCTCCAATGTGCCTTCCCTTGATGAAAAGCCTTGGGGGGACTACTCTGCCCCCCAAGATCCTCCACAGCTCCTCCCTGAATTCCAAGTGCATTGCCACATCCCTTTCATAAAAGAAAACCCGAAAGCTCTCTAACAAAAATCTAATGCTGCCGCAGTCCTCGAATGTTTTCCTTATACCTCTGAGGCTTGTTGTGTAGAGAATGACCGAGTCGCTCCCTCCCGGAGGACACCTCTCTTCAAATTCCAGCAGAGAAGGAGATTCTTCATCATTCTCCTCCGTTTCCTTGATATTAATTTGTTCTGCAGCCATCTGCTCAAGGTTACAGGCTTTTGATTCTGTCACTACATCAGCCAATGGAACAGTATTTTCGCATCCATGTACTGATGGTGCTGTAATCTCTGAATTGTCCTTGGTTGGCACTGCCTCTGTGAATTCAGACTTCGTGGTGATTCTTCCAAGTCTTTCTTTGTGACCAAGATGAAAGTTCGATTCCATTTCCTCAGCTTCGAGATCATTTATGAGTTCAAGCACGCTAATATGTCCAGGAACATGATCTAGATGATTGTTGTAATCCTCTTCTTTGCAGGATGAAGGGGTTTGGAAGTTTTGATTGGAAAGTTTTTCTGGGGGATTTAGCTGAATAACTAGGCCTTGTTTGAGAGTGTTGATGGTGGACACATATTTCAGTTTCCTAAGGAATCTTCCTTTCACACCCTTCATCTCTTATGTGCCTGTGCTGTCAGAATTGGATTTACATGCACTGATACATACATAGAATGATATATAGTTATATACCCAGTTAGAGGATTGAACAAGAGAGGATGGGCTGTGGGTAAGAAAGGAAAGAAGGTTGTTGGGAGTTTTCTTCCTTTTGTGCTTTTCAATGGCTGGAAAGTGAAACTGCAAAGCCATGTGGCTTGCTTTTCAAAGCCTTGGATGCTAACTGAATAGGGTGAGGGTTTGGCTGCTGCATGGTAGCACACCTCTGCATTGGTGCCCCTGGCTGGCGGCCAATCCCGTCGCGCCACACCATGCTCATGGAGGGGGAATTAGTCATTTCATCTAAAATAGAAACAATCAAATGGCTACATTGTCCCTGCAAGGTTAAGAAAATGGCAGCCACAGCTTTGATATCGTGATGTGGCATCGCACGATTGGCTTCGTAGCAGCATTGACGAAGGGTGGCACCCAGCAGAGCTCAGGCCCCCGGGGGACAGGGTGTGCCACTGCTCATAATTTAGTGGCTAAGTGGGGAAAAGCAGCCTCCAGCTTTTTCTCTTTTCATCAATTGGAATCCTTGGATAAAACAGGGACCTATCATGACTCTCCATTTCCAAGTTCATTATTCAGCAGTCACATAATTAGGTGGCAAATCCCTCTCGTGCTATAATCATGCCAAATATCCAGTTGATTGGAAAAAGAGAGCCCTTTGATCCATTGTTTTAGGCCAGCCTTCCACTCCAAATGGAGTTCAGTGAGAATTAATGGTTGCTTACCCATAATGCGTCATTTCCAAGCAAAGACTCCCAAATAAAGTCCCATAGTGGGCATGCCAAAACAAGGACTCCTAAACATAGTTATGTTACGCAATAGGCACCCGAACACGGTATTTGGCTTCGACTCTATTTGAGCTCACGGCGAACAGAGCCTACGCACGCACCCTCCAAAGGGGCAGGTTCAACCTCCCAGTTCCAGCCCCCATCTATGGGTATGCAACATGGCCATTAAACCTGAAGGCCAGGTTTGATGCTGTAAATGCACTTATTTTAAACTATGCTAACGGCACTCGTTGAGCTGAGCTTCCCAAAGTAGTTGGCACAACAATATTGAGGGGCACTTGTAAAATATAGCCGACCTTCAAGAAATCTGCTAAGGACAATAACTGAGATCTGATTTTTGAATTTGGTCACAATGCACATGGTTAGTGTGTATTAATTTTTACCTTCCCCACTCCTGTAAGCCAGCAAATATATCACTCTATTTTTTAACATGAACCACCATTTTGACCACATGATCGTATTGTCAAAAATGATTACTAGCGACTCCAATGGGTTAGAGACCATATACACCCATGGGACATGATTTTTACTGTGAGCATCATGACTGAAGTTTAAACAAATCAGACTATACATGCTGACAAACCCATTTCATTCAAGGAAACAGAAGGAAAATATTATGCTTTAGTTACATGAATGGATCTGGAATAGACACTACAGAAGGTGATATACAAAGCAAGATATAACTGCAAAGGAAGAATTTTCTGTACTTAAAAAGGTAGTGAAGATAGACTAATGAACCCATGGTCAAGGTACTCAAATTTCAGCCACAGATGATGTTAACCCGATGCTGAAATCAAAGACAATGCACGTCAACTGATGTTTGTTTCCATCTTCCATCCTCAAGGTGAGAGTATAAGAACCCTACATATGTTAAATCATTGTCAGCAATGTTAATAAAGAAAGCCAAAATGAATGTTATATCCAATTAGATTGCCAGGACAATTCCAAGGAATATGTGGCAAATTTGAAAATTCCAACAACCAGTGCTGAAAAAAATATTTCTCCATAAGTGTGTTATTTCTTGGAAGGCCAAGACAAACAATTATAACAGATTCCACCATGGCAGTGGAATTGTTCATTGAGCTTCTGTAAGTAAAGAAGCTGATGATTATCTTATGACATTCCGCTGTAGCCTCAGCCAACATCACCCATATCAATTCATTGTGATGGTTAAACCACACATGCAAGAGCATACACTAATGTATGCAATAGAAATTCTAAACTGATTGGGTTAAGTAAGACATGCATACGTTGCAGAACTCAACAATTATGGAATGACCATGGTAGATTTTGTGAGGTCGAGTTAACACTAGGGGAATCCATTAAGCCTTTACCATGAGACTTTGAAGGAATTTTTGTGTTTACAAGACATTAAAAGATATGGGACTAAAGCCCACATTTCAAAATCAACGAGGAATCTAAACCCAGTGCATACTGTTAGATTACTATTTTACCTATAAGCTTAAGCTATTAGGTTATGGGTCAGCAATGTATATCAAGATTTAACACTCCCCCACATGTGCAGCCTGACAGCACGTGAAGAGATAAACATACAATACCCATGATAGGGAACACAGTAATATTTTTTAAATGCACACAATAAACGTGGGCAATAAAACTAGAACCCAAGACATCCTGGTAAGCTCTGATACTATATTAAATTACCACTTTACCTATAAGCTTAAGCTATTAGGTTGTGGGCCAACAATGTATGTCAAGCTCAAACACATACCATATTTAGTTCAATGAGACAGAATACATCAAAAGAGAAATTGCAAGCACTGCAAATTAATTTTTATATTGTCCCTAGTTAAAAAGCTTGGTACGCTGTAATGGTTTTCTGGTCTGGAAAAAGAGAAATTTCAAAGCCTTCAAAGAAATTGAATCTTCTTTAGAGGCTTTAAAGAGAAAATGTTTTTGTGTCTTACACCTTTGGATGAAGGGTAATATTTGTAATATCTCTGATTCTTTTGTAGATTCTATGTTTTTTAGTTATATAAAGTCTAGCTTCATTTATGTACTTGAGCAACACTGCCTTGGAGTGCTCATACAAATACTTCAAGATAAATGTTTAAGAGAGAAGGGTGACCAAAATGCTTTTAACAGATCTATAACACAACCCTTGAAGTACTTCAGTTATGGGGGTATTTCCAATATAATCTACCAGTGTGGTGTGAAATTTGGGCACTTCTCAGAGCTAAGGATCCTAAAGCACTCATTAAAGGGATGCACACACAAGGCCATGAAAGTTTCAAATTTTGTTGAGCATTCATTGATGTGGCAAACCTATAAGTGAGATGTGTATAGCTAATCAAAGCGGAGTTGCTAATTTAAAGACTAGTCTTCCATGCCATTCTAACTATCTAAAATATATTTTCACAAAGTGGAGGTTCAAATCATACAATTTAATACGCCTTGTAAAAGCATATTAAAATGTGCTTCAACCAGTAAGTGTGATCAATCTGTTTCTGTTAATCATTCATTGGGAAAGGCGGCTTCTGTGACTTATGCAGTAAAGATTACCGCAATTGAAAACTTCATCAGACTGAATCTTCTACGAAAATAAATAGTTTTTCTTTATTTCAATTTTGCAAATGCCAGGCAATGCACGAACACTACAAGAAATTTTACTCTCCGGTATGACAACAACTAAACCCAAGGACATTAGTTGTCTTTTGCAACAAATTAATGAGGGGCAATCCATTTCTGAGTGACAATGAAGCAACTAAGATAAAATTATTAAAATAGCTTTTGTAGGCATTGGCAAAGGAGGAATGGAGCAGAAGAAAACCACAAATCAGTTCATATGCAACTACTACAACTAAAATTTCCAGGATAGAGCTTCATTGAAACAGCTGAAAAGAAGATGACTTACTGGCGGAGCAAATCCAGGCAACTCTTGCGTATGGGAAATCACAAAATTTCCAGCCAAAATAGGGCAAGATGTCTCCTGGCAAAGGTCATGGGTCTCACTGTGGACAGGAAACCCAAAGTATGAAACATCTAAGAAAAGTTTTCCTCCAGATATCTCTTCACCTGCATTAAAAAATAAAAAATAAAATAAATAAACCAACCATGCTAGAATCAGCACTAAAACCCCAGGCAATTTTTGTTGCTAGGATGGAAAGGTGAAGACTGTACATTCAATCATGGGAATTTTAACTCAGCCAGAGGATGTTTTACATAAAAAATGCAAATGTCAAAACTAACCACCAGCGCACAGGAATAGGACAATAAATTCAGAGAAAAACTTTAAACCACATGTCATCAAGGTTTTAAATCGTGGTAGCCAGTAAGGTAACGTAACAGTAACGAGTGTAATGGGAAGTGGGAGTAGCGGATGTTACATAATGGGAAGCGGGTGTAACTACCGTGAATTTTTTTGAAGCACGCACAACCTTGTGCATATTAGCGTACTTGCATGTTTTAAACTTTTAGCCCTTCTTAAAAAGAGTTTTAGTGCATTTTGGATCCTTTAGTTTGAGTAACTAAGTTATCTAGTAAGGGCAACAAGTTTACATTTGTTTTAAACCACCATTGATAGAAAAATTATGTGTGTGCGCGCATTTATACTTCTCATTGTTCTTATCTATGATAAATTATTGTGTGTGGTAATTAATTAATAAAACAAAATACATTATACACTCCATTAATCTATTAGACACATAAGACATATGAATAAAAAGTAAAATGCATCTCTCACAAGTATTTAAAGAAATAGTATATTTTGTATCATTGTCATCCTCATTATAATCTTTTCCCCCTCTTGCCACAGGGTATATTGAGAATGATTTATGAAAGAGAGGGGAAAAGTGAGAATAAAAAGTAAAAAATAAAAATATTTTTTTTGGTGTAATAGTCCTGTAGCGGTTACGTAACGGTCGTAGCGGCATTTACGTAATGGTCGTGGTCCGCAACAGGCGCTACAACCGTGATTTTTCTTCCCACCAATTTCGCGGTGTGTAACAGTATCGGTAACCCAAATAACCATTAAGTAACGCCGTTACGTAACAGTTGCGGCCATTATTTAAAACCATGCATTTCATATATTGAAACTGCATAAATTCCTGCAGTTATCCTCTTTTGCTCCCAAAAATTCCCTCAATTCTCCTCCTTGATGACTTCTTCTAATAAATAGGTCATTGAGGGGCCCTCGAGCTCTATTTCAGACATAGAATTTGCTGACAACGAGGCCCAAGTCCATGAGGAGAATCTCCCAATTTTACCAATCAAAACCATAAGTCATAATTTTGTGGTCCCAAAATTGTCACTCATCGGAATCTATAGTGTATATTCGATTCTGTACTAAGCAATTCTCTAGATGCCAACACCATATACCAAATAAGATTGAACTTCTGTCACACAGGTCAAAGATAACACATATAATACTACTTACTGCACTACTTAACTTTCAAAGTTCTGAAACTGCCACCAAAGCAACATCCTCGTGGTAATAATGACACATGTATGGAAACTTTCGATTGTTGGAAAAATCATGTCAGAAAAATACCTGTATATAAAGTGACAATTCACTGACTCGATAGTTTCCCTTAGGTAAAAGCTGCTTAATCCAATTTGGCGAGAAGTATAACAGGTCAAAATAAATGAAAATATTCAAAATTTGGAAGCCAAAAGGTATGAAGTGTGACATGATTTCCATTTTCTAAAGCTGATTCAATTGTTTTCTGGTGCAGTTTTTCATTTACCAGCAACAATAACATCCACTACACATGATAACAAACATAGCTCATAAGATGTGGATCAATAATGAAACAAAATGACTAGAATCCAAGGCTATATGCACAGATCACTTATGTGGAGAAGCACACAATTTAGATTCAAGTCATCATGGCAGGTGCAAGAAAAACAGCCACCTCTGCCTTCATAATAGCATAGAAAAACAAGCAACAGAACCCTAACGAGGCACAAAAGATTTCAAAGGAAAGCATCCACCTCTTTCTTCAAAATATGAAGTGATCAAGACTTATGTACTGGGACACCAGATTCGCACGTAAACTTTTGACACCCATGGTTCATGGGAAAAATGGCACCTTATGGTTTTAAGGATGTGCAACTGCCTTAATGATTCCAAAAGAAACAAATCGCAGTATGGCACATGCTCTAAAATGTGGAATGTTAGGGCTACACTTTGATAGATGTGTGGGTGAAAAATGTGTAATGGCACTTGCATATTAAGGAGAGGAAGTTGAGGTGTTTCTAAATCTAGAAGAGATTTTCTTTTGTGAAAGAGATTAATAATGATTAAAAATTGAATTAGAGCGTGATAATACTCCACTTTGACAGATTGAAAAAAATGTTATGCAAAAAATATTGAATTAAAACTTTGGAGTGTTCGATTTAGAGTTCCAGAATGAATGTACCACCCTTCAGACAGCTCGTACCAATTCTTGGTTCACTAGAGTGTTATCATTTTCTGGTAACTATGCTATCAAATTATACCAAAATCATACACAAAATAGTGAAATGCAGAAATGCCATTTAAACATGCACAAGATATATTATGCTGTGTCCCCGAATGGGAAAAATAGCTCTTTCTTTGTTGCCCTAAGTGTTATAACCCTTCCACAAACACACACTGTCCTGGGAATAAAGAGGAGGGTCACACTTTAGATAACTTTTTAAAATAACATCAGCTAATGCATCCAAATTCAAAAGCACTCCAAGGATGTTACTTGGGACAGATTGGTGGAAAAGAATTCATATAACTGAAATGGTTCGAATTGTGGCTGCGACTTAATTTAATGCTATTATACAACAAATTTTGGGGTCCTGATACCATTGTCACTAAAGCCATGGGAATAAAAAGAACAGCAGTAGTAGCCATTATGGACTGCTACCATTACATAGCAGCCACCACAGGACTATTATGGTAATATATTTTTTTATTTTTATAATTTTTTTCTCATTTTCTGTCATTTTTCCCTTCGGAAATCATTCTTGATCAGCTATGTGAAGTGGGGTATTTTTATAATTTTTTTCTCATTTTCTGTCATTTTTCCCTTCGGAAATCATTCTTGATCAGCTATGTGAAGTGGGGACGAGAAGATTATAATTAGAATGATTTCAATTATTTATTTTTAGTAACATTCACTAGATATGCATCAATTAACAATTTTATATGAATAATGTTTTGTTAAAAAATTTATTCAGTCTGATAATATTAGTAATTTGATATTTCTATATTGTTCAACCTCAACTTTCTTCTCTTTTCTAGTTTCTGCCAATAATTGTAAAACCAATGTAAAATTTATTAACCTTACTATACAATGTTGGTACCCTGAACTAAAGGATTCAAAATACATTTAAAACATCTTTTTAAAACAGTTAAGGGCTCAAAAAAAAAAAAATTGAGATAGATAAGGTTGTGTGTGTGCTTGAAAAATTCAGTCATTAATCCTACATCCAGCAATGTAACACCCATAAATTTTTTTTTTCTCTTCACCTGTTGCAGTTATGCCACATTACTCGCTAAAATTATTTTAAACCATGAGTCAAACCCACCAGAGTTAAGGCTTGCTCACTTTTGTCATTATTGTTCTCATTCTGTTACGGGAAAAGTCAATTATGGGTCATGTCAATTCTTAAAATTAACAAGGAAAAATGCATGAAAATGAATTACTCACGTCATGTTTTCCACTTAAATGTTAACTACTGATGTAAATTTTCTACTGAATTTGCAGGAAAATTGACACAGGCAACAGATGCAACGCAACACAGATTCCATGACTTAAGTCTTAAAAAAAATTAAGACATGACAAAAAGGGGAGACAGCAATATATATATATATATATATAAAATATAGCATTAATATGTTAAAACATTTTTTCAATACTATATCACTAAAAAAATCCAATCTAAAAGTATTAATTCTTCCTATTTCTTTCTCTCTAACAGAAATTTCAACATATCACTTCAACCATTTGAATTATCCAAGTTTACTGTAGTTTTAAAATAAAATACATGTGGCCCTTTTCCTAGATATTATTGTAAAATAATAAAATGTCATAATTGTACATAAAACATGTCAAAGAATTATTTTCACCCAAAAAAAAAAAAGAACAAAAACAAGTAAAATCATCAATAAGCATTTAAAAAGTGACCAAAAAGTGTTCAAGAAGGGTATGAAATTAAGAATATATTTTAAAATTATGGATACATTCAAGATATGTGTCAAAGGACTAAGGAGAATCCAAGGAGTAGCAAATATGTGGCAAAACAGACATTGCTCCTCAAAATAGTGTCCCATGTCCATGCAACTTATTCTGCAGATATCATAATTTAGTAATAATAGATCATACCATCATAGTGTCACATTGACTGAAAATTCTCATAACACGTACATTTTTTAAATAAGACATTGACAGTGGGGAACCCCTTCATGTAGCCTTCCACAAACCCTCTACCAAACGAGAATTAAACTACATTATTAATGCCAAAACATTAATAGCTGGATGCATTCATAGCACAAAATCACAATCCTATAAGCCACATCCATGCATATACAAAATCAACTTTCTATGAATTCAGAAATAATATTCATCATGTAATTGACTTCCACAAATCAAAGATGTCCCCTCACACCTTTCAAACATCCAATATATTGGACAGCAAAAATATATTTATTAGACAAAGGGACAGCTTGAATTCCCTGTTATGTTCTAGAAAAAAGCAATCAACAATGTAGGGGTGATTTTGGAAGAGAGATGGGCTGGTGGAGAGACTAGAAATTACATTCCTGGTATATTTTTCCCAAATCAAATAAGTCCACAAACTTTTAAGCACACCATGCCACAAACACCTAATGGAAGCATTATAGACTAAGGTGTTTTAGCTTTATTTCATTTTACAATCTAGATGGCAGCCCACTTAAACTGACTAGACAGCTGAATCTACAACATGTAAAGTGACCAGTAAATCTGTTGAAGAGATTGAACAATTCACAACCAGAAAGGGTGACTGCGGAAGAGAATATCGGGCTAAAAAATCCAGAAGAGAATATAGGCAAAATCCAGAAAATACCTGTAGATGCCGAGATGCTGAAGGTTGCTGGCTGGCCCCTGGCCACAGGATGAGGAGTTATGTCAACCCCACTCACTTTAACGTCATACTCAGCCTTCTTATCTACATTCATTCAATTACGTTCATGATGTTTATCAGCATTATAGCAAAGATAAACACATTGTTATTAAATCAAAACCACAGACAAATTTTTCAATCATAAATGGACCATCACCAATAATGGCCCTTTCAGGTGCTACAACTTAGGGACGTCTCCAAGACAACAACCCGCTTGAGAACATTTCATAAAAACAGAACAACAGGAAATATAACACACAAACTTAAAACAATTCATCCAAAAGGCGGTCCTAATCCTAAAATGACTCAATCACAAGAAAAAACTATGACGTAGCTCAAAAGAATGTCGGTTTCGAAGCCCTATTCAAATTTCACTAAAAAAAACAAATTTTTAAAATGAAGCAAATTTAAGCAACAACACATAAAAGTGAAATTATGCGAAGTAGACGATTCAGAGAGACTAACTGCAATAGTTGACATCTTCTGCTTGAGCGTAAGTTACGAGCAGACAAAGCGAAAAGAAGACAGGAAGGCAAAGCTTAAACTGAGCAAAAACCATGGATTCTTAAATCTGAGACGAGATGAAACGGATGGATAAATTCAGGTATGAAGATCACAATGGAGAGAGAGAGAGAGAGAGAGAGAGAGAGAGAGAGAATTCGAGCCAGAAGGACGATAAATCTGCGAAGATGGAGAGTTTCACACGAGATTTACTGGTTGTTGGAGAACGTTAGGTTGAAGAAAAGAACCAAACAGTCAGTTCCACATCATACAGAAAGACATTAAATGAAAATTTGAGAATTAATATCAGTTTATTTATTGTCTTTGTAATTTATTAAATTTAATATGATCCATTTTTTTATTAATGTATTGAAGTAATAAATAGGTCAATTCTATCCTTTTTTTCAAAATCATAATAAACTTTTCAAGAAAATTATAATGAAGTGTCAAATCACATCTTACTACAAATAGTATTAATACATATAACTTAAATTTATTAAATTTATATTTATTATTTAATAAAAATCAAATTATTTACAAATTAAGTTGTGTTGATGAAATTAAAAAAAAAAAATTTCATGTGACAAAAATTAAATTTTATTATTGTCTCAATTTTTTTTTTATTTTTCAATATATAAAAATGGTTATGGTGGTTTAAAAATCCAACTGGTATTTGCAATTTAATATTATATTCATCATCATTAAAAGATCAATCAATATATGATCATAAAGGTCTTAGGTCATATGCACATACTTTTAGTATAATGAGAAAATAAAAATAAAAATTATGAGTGTCTATAAAATCAAATTATCAATCCAATAAATAATAAAGATCATAATATTACTTCATCCATATACACCAAGCCTCTATTTTTTACTTAACAACTATAATTATTAATGTTATTTACATTTGCTCTGCATTGAAATATAAATTTATTTTGACATGACTTTTAGGGTCTCTATGAATCTCAAAAATTGACGAGGAAAGGAAAGGAAAACTGTCGGGATGTTTGATGCAAAGGAAACAAGGAAGGAAAAGGAAAAAGTTACAAAAAATAAAGATGGAAAAGGGAAATTTTATTTCCTCAACAAAAAAATGTGAGGAAAGTGAAGGAAAAGGAGGGAAAATTTTATCAGGCTCCCCCTCACTCCAACGCACTAATATGACCTGTAGCTCCCCTCCCTCTTCTGTCTTCCTTTTCTATCTTCCCTTCCTCTTCTATCTTTAGTCTCCCTCTCCCTCTCCCTCTCCCTCTCCCTCTTCGGGTTATAGTCGTCGTGCTTGTAACTCAATTGCCACACCGTTCCTATCTCTCTCTCTCTCTCTCTCTCTCTCTCTCTCTCTCTTTATTTCCTGCAACGCAGGACTCTCTCTCTCTCTCTTTCTCTCTCTCTTCATTCTCTCTCCCTCTCTCCTCGATTTCGTGACAGATTTTTGCCCAATCAAAAATCTGAAGATACCACTGAACTCCATTCGCTGCTGCTGTCATTTCTACTGGAGCGGATCGGTGGTAGGAGCGGCGTAAGAGTATTCCTTGGGGTAAGCTATTTTTCCTTTTTTCTTTAATTTCTTGCAAATTATAAACTCAATTGACGAACGGACACCACCACGAGAATTTAAGGATGATTCTGTACAAGTCTAGCGAGACGAAATTCTCGTGGGGGTGTCGAACCAAAACCCCAAATTTGGGGTGCAGGGGTTGTTAAGGGGCTAATTTTTAATTAATTAACATTAATTTAGAACTGCTAAAATATTGAGCATCTGGGACTGAAGTAGGATTTCTAAAATTTAGTGCCCGGGTGAGCATCGCGAGTGTAATTTTGGAACCTGCAGGCAAAATTCAGAAAATTAAGTAGGGATGTTAAATAATAGTTTAAATATTAATTTGAGGTATATATAGCCTAGGGAAGGCTAGATGGGTATTATTTTGAAGAAATAGATTAATTAATCTAGGAAAAATGCAAATTGCAGGAGTTGAATTTCGAGCGCCAATGGCGTAGAATTTGGGGTGTTAAGGAAATTCTCAGTAAGCTAGGTAAGAGGAATAAATTATAGCAATGTTTTTAGAATTACTATTTGAATTAATACGTGAAAATGAGCATATGATATTTTGTCTAAAAATTATTATGATATAAATATCAGATGAATTGTGTGGCATTTAAGTAATTTTAAATTGTGTTATTTTGAAATGTGAAATTAATATTTTATGAATAATAGATGAAAACTGTGTGGCATACGAGGTATGTTTAAAAATGTGAAATATAATGATGTGTATATTCTGAAAAAATAGTGAATGAGAATGATTGATGTGATATTTATACGTGAGTAGAAAGTATTTGCATGAAAATGAATTTGTACAAATTACTGACATGAGTATTTTGAGAAATGTGGAAATAAGTGAAATATGTTATATATTATTATGAGATAATGAAAGTGCACAAAAAATGATGAGAATATTTATAATGAACTGAATTGAGATATACTGAAATATGATTGATGATATGCCAATACCGCATAATAATTGTGGGTAGGTGATATTTCATTCCTACTGATGCCGTTGGGGAGGTATGCTCAGTATGGAAATTGTGTGTGAAATTCTTACTGATGTCGTTGGGGAGGTATGCTCAGTATGGAAATTATGTGTGAAGTTCCTACTAATGCCGTTGGGGAGGTATGCTCAGTATGGAGACTGTATGTGATGTGAAGTCCCTACTGATGCCTTTAGGGAGGTATGCTCAGTATGGAGATTGTGAGTGTGTGTGTGTGAAGTCCCTACTAATGTCGTTGGGGAGGTATGCTCAGTATAGAGACTATGTGTGTATGTGAAGTCCCTGCTGATGCCGTTGGGGAGGTATGCTCAGTATGGAGACTGTGAGTGTGTGTGTGAAGTCCCTACTGATGCCATTGGAGAGGTATGCTCAGTATGGAGACTGTGTGTGTGTGTGTGTGTGAAGTTCCTACTGATGTTATTGGGGAGGTATGCTCAGTATGGAGACTATATGTGTATGTGAAGTCCCTACTGATGCTGTTGGGGAGGTATGCTCAGTATGGAGACTGTGTGTGTGTGTGTGTGTGAAGTTCCTACTGATGCCGTTGGGGAGGTATGCTCAGTATGGAGACTGTGTGTGTGTGTGTGTATGTGTGTGAGATTCCTACTGATGTCGTTGGGGAGGTATGCTCAGTATGGAAATCGTGAAGTTCCTACTGATGCCGTTGGGGAGGTATGCTCAGTATGGAGACTTTGTGTGTGTGTGTGTGAGATTCCTAGTGATGCCGTTGGGGAGGTATGCTTAGTATGGAAATCGTGAATATGTTGAAAATGGGAATTATGTGATCTAATGTATTACGTAGAGTACATAAATGTGAATTTTTGTATACATAGATATGTAATGAGTTAAAATGGGAAATGATTATGAGAAATGAAATAGTATGTGTTTTATAAAATAAATAATTGAGGCGAAGTGAAACTCTCCGCCTGAGGGCTTACTGAGTAAGGTGAGTGCCCTAATAGGTATCAGATGTAACCATTTTTGGCTGCATAATGTGTTAGGGTAGAGGGAAGTTACCTGTATGGGCGGGTAACCTTCCCTATTCTCTGGAACTTCGCGGTAAATATGTGTTGAAAATTATTAAATTTAAGAAATGGTTTTAAAGCTTATAAAAGCTATATGATTATGAGAATGTGTATATCAGTGTATTTTCTGAAATGAAATGATGATTTGAAAAGTAATGGGTATTATAATTGAACTCATATGGTTACACACTGTAAATAATTTATTCCTTCTTACTGAAATGTGTCTCACCTAAATTATCTAATTTTTTCAAGGGACAGAGATAGACCAGGTGATAGAGCTCCGTGATCATAGGAAGCTGGGACCCTGATATACAGGGTGAGTTTGGACTATGGAGGTGTGATTCCCTAGGGTTGTATTATTTTTGGGTATGAGATAGTATTGTGTATTAACGTACGTTGATACTCTGGGTATTTTATTCTAACTGATGTGTATATACTGTGTTCCGCTGTTAGGTTGTATAATAAATTGCTTTTTACCTGGTACCCAATGCGAGTCGAGTCGTATAAATGATAGTAGGATTATTGATGTGACCGATTTGTGAATGACGTGTAATAATTTATTATTATTGAAAAAAAAAATACGAAAAATCGGGGTGTCACAAAAGCACTCTTATTTAACTAGTTAACATATCGTTTACTACAATTCATCCTCGAAACACTTTTATTATCATTTAATCAAATGTAAGCAGAAGCAGTAAGCAATTATGAAAGCAGTGGCAAGTAAGTAATAAACATTGAAACAACGTAATTCATTAACAATACCTCCGTTAACATTGAGTGTCTAGCGAGGGAGGAAAGTAGGCTAAACACGTTGACAATATCTAGTGAGTTTTACAAGTTAATTAACACTCACCCTCCCCTAAAGAGCTTTTTATACAATTCTCACTTTGGCACTAGGAAACATCAAAGTCACCGATGAGTTATACTGCCTTATTTGGCATAGGGAGAAACTACTACTAGAAAATAAACCAACATGAGTATTTACATGACGAAAACTCATCTCAAACACATGAGATAAGAGATCACAGGCAAGCATAATGCCTTGAACAAGCTTGGCTCGTGACGCTGCCCCACTTATGCAGTCAACGTCCTCGTAGACTTTGATGCTAGGTACACTTCTACTTTGTCCACAAATGGTTGCATATCTTCCACAGAAATCCAGCTAATTTCTTCATCACCAAGGTCTTTCCACTTCACTAAGAACTATTGTCGCTTCTTCCTTGAGGATATGAACTCTTTGTCTATAATGATATCTTCAACTTCACCTCTTTCAGGTTGCACTATCTTCAATTCTGCTTTGGTTTACTGACTTCTGCTCAGATCCTCAGTGTCACAAGATGTACTTTCATCCAACTCAAAGGGTTGATTTTGTAAGTGGCCTTCCCAAATTTGGCCCATATAGGGACTGGTCCTTCATATTTGCGAAGTAGTCTCCTATCTCATCGTTGTAGTGACCTGATATGTTTAGGATTAAGCTTAATAAGCACCAAGTCACCTACGTTGAAGTGTTGAAGTCTTCTCCCTTGATCTTCCCACTTCTTCATCCTCTTGGAAGCTTTTTACATATAGGCTCGGGTAATCTTTGTATTCTGTCTCCATTCTCTAGTGAAGATGTACACCCTAGGACTATTTCCTCTATATGGCTCATCCATTGTGTGAGGCAATGGCGGTTGTTGGCTTATAACAAGCTCAAAAGGGCTCCTATTGGTTGTTGAGCTCCCTTGGAAATTGAAACAGAATTGAGCCACATCAAGTAGTTACACCTAATTCTTCTGGTTGGCGTTGATGAAATGGGGCAAGTACTCTTCTAGTAGCCCATTGAATCTCTTTGTCTCCCTGTCTATCTGTGGATGGTAACTCAAACAGATTTCAAGTTGGGAACTTAGGATTACGAAAAGTATGGTCCAAAAGTTGCTAGTGAATTGTGAACAATGTCTTAGGGAATACCCCAATATTTCATAATATTTGCGAAGAACAATTGTGTCATCTCCTTTGCTGAATAGTACTTTAGTGCGGGCATGAATGTACCATCCTTCGAAAACCTATCTATAACCACAAGTATAGACCTCGCATCTCCCACTCTGGGTAAGTTGGTGATGAAGTCCAATGAGACATTTTCCCACGATTTGGATGCTGTTGGTAGGGGCTCTAGGGGCCCTGCAATCTTCCTTCGCTCCACCTTGTCTTGTTGGGAAGTGAGACAAGTTCGGGTATAATCAACCACATCATCATGCACGTGTGACCAATCGTACCTTTGCTTCAGTAAAGCAAAAGTACATTGCTTTCCTAGATGTTTGGCCCACATGGTAACATGACACTTTCTCAACAGTGTCTTCCTCATTTCACCAGCTCATGGCACAAAGAGTCAGCTACCATAGGTCATCAGCAATCCATCTTTCGTACAGAACTTACATGCTTTCCCCTCTTCGGTTAGCTTCATTAGGTTCTACACAACTGGATCTTTGGCTAAATTCTCTTTGATTCACTCCAGCATCGCCGTGGTAATAGTACTCACAGTCAAGTGTGCTACCATCTACAAGGCCGCTATCTCAGCCTTTTCTACTCAGTTGATCAGCATCTTGGTTCGGGCGCCTCACCTTGTGCTTAAAGGAGAAATCAAATTCTGCCAAGAATACCTGTCATTGACCCTACTTCGGTGTCAACTTTGGTTGTGTGAAGAAATTCCTAACACCCGAGTTATCTGTTTTCACCACAAACCTTAACCCCAGTAAGTAATGCCTCCACACACAGAGACAATGTATCACCGCTAGCATCTCCTTCTCTTGAGTTGTATACTTATGCTCTGCTTCACTACGCTTACAGCTCTGGTACACAACAGGATGTCGCTTCTACAACAACACTCCTCCAAGGACAAAGTCTAGTGCATCTGTTTGCACCTCAAAGGGTTTCATGACATCTGGAAAAGCAAGTATCGAATCTCTCATCATAGTCTACTTGTTGCGCACTGTAACCTTGTTGAGCACGCTATAGTCTACACATATCCACATGTCCCCATTATGTTTCTTCTGAAACAACACCGCTGCTCCAAATGGTGCTTTAGAAGGACGAACATATCTCGCTTCCAACAACTCATTAAGTTGTTTCCTCAGCTCTACTAGCTCTAGAGGCACCAACCGATATGACCCCTTAATAGGTGGCTTCATGATGGGGATCAACATGCCTTATGCATCCCTTTTACTAATATGATGACACGTGGCCGACCTCTAAATGTCCACTATTGTTTATATCTATTTTATAGGAACACATGGGATCAATTGAATATCTTCTACTTCTTTGATGGAAGACTTTTTTTATGTGAAGACTTTGTTATTGTATTAATTTATATTTTTCGTGGATATGTTATTTCAAGATTATTATGTGCTTGAAGACCATGCTTGAAGACCCAAGTGAAGTATTTAAGCAAAGTCGAACTCAAAACCCATGTGGGCCCTACATAGCTTCTGGGTCCGACGCAGCTCTAATGGGCCCCACACGGTTTTGGCATATGTTTAAACTTCGAATTTGAATTGTAATAATGTAAGACAACTAAACTTGACTTGTGTACTTATGAGTTGGAGTTCCTTGTTTTTTACTAAGTATTAATTATGTTAGGTTAATAGTTGTTGAGTGTTTAATGCTTTGTCTCCCAGGTTATGCCTATAAATAGCTTTCTTATTGTAAGAACAAGATATGAAGTTGAAGTTGAATATACAAGAAACATTTCTTTGCTTGAGCTTGTAAAGTTTGTCCCTCTCCTTGTAAGTGAGTAGTGTGAGGTTACAGCGTTCTCTCCGGAGATCAAGGGGTGAGATACCACTAAACTATCCAACGACTCCATCAACCCCTCCTCCATCTAACACTCTCACGGCCCCCATCAACACCACACTGCCAGCACCTTCATACACCCACACGACGATCATCATCTACACTTCATTGCAGCGTTCATCTTGTGATTCAAAGCTTGTGCGAAGGACCTACGGTGTGACCAAACTATGGGTGGAACAATGTCAAGTCATCCAAATCAATCCCTTGGTAACTTTAGTACTTGTGTTTGAATCCTTTGCTATATCTTGTGAACCCTTGCTAGTAGATTAAAACCACATTTTGAATAACCTATTTGATCCATAGATTGCAATATTGGTACTTTCTAGTTAAAATCAATTGTATGAATATTAGTTTACTAACATAGAACTTTTATTCTTGAATCTTTAAAATAACGACTTCTTAGCATATAAGTTGATTCCTTTGTGAAAGAACCAATTGGGACTTAATTGCTGGACAAGTCATACACCTTTTCAAAATCCTTGAACATGTGAAATAAAGCATGATTTATTGTGTTTATGTTTGGATAATTAAAATTTTAAATTAAAGTGTTTAAGTGTATGTGCTTGTGTGAGGGTTGAATCGTAGGACATAGTTAGACCATTCCCGTCCTACATCATCTTGGTATCAGAGCCTAGTTCGAATTAGGTGAACTCTCAGAGTCCTAACATCTTCATTTTCCGTCTGCTAAATTGATGTGCGATTTTCACTCTCAAAACCTTCCTGTCTTCAAAAACATTAAAAGCAAAAGTTGTGGTACATTTTCTTAGTTTTCTTTTGACACCAAGATCGTCTTATTTGGAGTTTTGTAGCAAAATTTATACCCCAAATACCAAAGGGTGTTCATGGGTGAAAGTCCATTAGCAGCTCTCGAGTTTCCAAAAAAATGGGCGACAATTTTGCCTAGAACGGCCCACCTATACTCTAAATTTTGGGTATTTGGACCTTAGTTATGTTAGATTTACACTTGACCTTACCTTTTGTAACCAAACACCATTCCAAAGGGCTGCCCTAGTGCTCTCTGAATCCTTTCTCAACCCCTAGGATGTCTACTCAAGTCGAGAATCCTTACCGAGTAGGATTCATGTTGAGAGAGAGGCACTTATGACTTCTAGAGAAAGACCTTCAGGTGAGTGAGTAGCCAAGATGACATTGCTGGGATAACCCCCACATCATGAGCCCTATGCCCAACATTGGGATGATGAGGACTATGATGTTGATGACCTTCATGTTAAGAGATCTTACCGAAGGGACCATCGTGATCCTTACGAGGATGTAATGAAGCAAATAAAGATAGAAGCCCCCACCTATGATGGGCAGATGGACCCTAAAGTCATCCAAGATTGGTTGACTGGGATGGATTCCTATTTTGATTGGTATAAAATGACTGACCCTCATCGGGTTAAGTTTGCAAAAATGAGGTTAATGGGACAAGCCAAACTCCATTGGATGAATGTTGAGAGGCAAGCAGCGAGGTTAGATCATGACCCATTGAGCATTGGGATCTAATGAAGGATAGGTTAAGGGAGAAGTATGTACCCCTTAGCTATAGAGAGCGCCTTATGGATAACCTTTACAACTTGCGCTAGGGTAGCATGACTGCTTTAGAATACATGAGTCAATTCGATGAGTTGTCTATAAGACATGGTATCTATGAGACTGTTAGTCAGTAGATCTCCCAATTTCACAGAGGATTAAAGCCTGAAATAAGGAGAGAACTGTTTCTCTATCACATTGAGTCCCTTGAAGAAGCCTATAATTTAGCTCATGACTTTGAGCAAATGAATAAAGGGCCTCTGAGAAAACGGTTTGGCCACCATTCAAATGAGCCACACTCTCAAAGGGTATAGAGCCATAACAAGTCTTAACCAGCACAATTAGGTCAAGTCACTTCTCGAGGGAGCAATCCTATGGTCCAAAAACCTATGGACAAAGGGAAAGCACCTATGACTGGACCCTCTCACCAGACTTCTGGCACTGCAATGTGCTTCAGGTGCCATGAACAAGGACACTTTCCCAAACAATGTCCCACTAGGAACTTGGCTCTTGATAAGGAAGATGGTGAGAAAAAGAAGAAGGAAAAGAAAGAAACTAGTGGAGAAGCCTTGAATATCATAAGTGAAGAGTCGTTTGAGCAGGAAAGTCAAGATACACAGGAAGTGTTGGCGGTTGTTACTAAAGAGACTGAAATACCCTAACCTGAGAAGGAAACACCACTAGAAGTATCACCTATACTTTCCAAGTTTGAGGATGTCATCTCTAAGCCACCTAGTGAATTACCTTCCATAAAAGAGATTCAACATGTGTAAAGACCCAAAAAATTAAAATAATTAGGAAAAATAATAAATAAGCAGATAAAAGGAATAGTATGAAAATAATAATAAAAATAAAATAAATTATTTATTATTTATTTATTTATTATTTAATTGAATTAATAAATTAACTAAACGTTATTTAATTGAATTAATTAAATTAAGTACATGATATTTATATGTTTATATATATGTGTATGTAAGGATGAATGAATATATACATATATACATATATATATATATATATATGTGTGTGTGTGTGTGTGTGTGTGTGTGTGTTTGTGTGTTTATAAAAAAAGTTATAATATTATAATATATTATATTATATTGTATATTATATATAAATCTGGATGCTTATCATCCAGATTGAATTTGAATTTCGGATTGTGGACAGAGAGAAGCCGCGCCCCCCTCCTACAACGCTCGCTCCATCTCCGTCTCTCTCTCTCTTTCAATTTCTCGACGGATTTGCGGTAGATCAGAAAACAGAAGGTGTCGTTGGATTCCTAACTCTGCCACTGACATTTCTACTAAATCAGATTTGTCGTGGGAGTAGCGTAGACACCATTCTTGGGGTAAGGCAATTTTCCCCTAATTTCTCAATTTCTCTTTAAATCTGTAGCTAAATCGACGATCAAGCACCACCACGTGGTCCTAGTCGCGATTGTTGTCATTTTGACGTAGGTAAATTTTCAATTGGGTTTTCTAGGCCCTACTCCAAAGCGAAAGTGGGATTTGGGAAATTTGGCAAATTGGTTATATTTGCGGGTATAACTATTCATTTGGAAATTATGGCTCTAGAAAATATTTAAATAGTATTTTATTTAGGGTTAATTTAATGGAACTAGGATTTTTGAACCAGGGTTTGAGTGAGCGCCACGAGCATATATGTGGGATTCCTGTCAGTGTAGTTCAAGGATTCAGGTAAGGGGAAATTATATATTAAAGAAGATTTTATGAAATTAAAGGTAATAAATTATGTTATAATATATGTATGTTTTGGTGTGAACTATTAAAATGCCAACCATGCAAAACTATGTTTTCTGAGCCTATGATTGCTTATGTAGCTATGTATATGTGAAAGTAAACAGATGAAAGTGAAAAGTGATTTCTGAGGAATTCTGTAAGAAATGAAATGTATTTTCAACATATAAATGTTAAATATGGGTTGACCTATTTTACAAGAATATGTATGAATTTTACTGTTAAATTGTGTGACATGAGATTCCGTGCAAATATATGTTAAATGTATGATATGTAGACTAAGTAAGTAAAGTATTGAGAATAAAATATGTTATGGACTATGTTGCTTGTGTATGCTAAATGCAATCATGTAAATGTAAGACAGCTGAACGACAGCAATGTTAGCAGATTCTAGAAAACTTTTGTGTAGACTAATTGATGATAGCTAAAAGGAGTTGTAGGCTAACTGATGATGGCTAAAGACCAGTTGTAGTACGAAGGAAAGAAAGGAAAATGCAATGAAATGATTATGAAATGACCATGATATGAAATGACAAATGTGAATGATGAAATGTTGAAGATCACGTAAAGTGAAATGCAATAAAATGTATACGTTATGAACATGAATAGATGTGTATGATTGAATAATGACAAAAAGGATAATGTATTATGATACTAGAAGTACCTATGTATGTAGAACATGTTATGACTGGGCGGGGCGTACTCTTCTCCTGAGGGCTTGCTGAGAAAGGCGAGTGCTCTAGTAGCTTCAAATGTGGCAGTAGATGCATAATGTATTAGGGCAGAGGGAACCTACTTGTATGAGCGGGTAGATTTCCCTATCCTTAGGGTCTTTTCCAGTAAGCTATTGTTGAATGGTATGAGTATGAGATCAATCTAACACTTGAGGGCTTACTGAGTAAGGTGAGTGCCCTGGTATGCTTTAGTAGTGACCTTAGGGTTACTTAAATATCAGAGCAGAGGGGTGCTACTTGTATGGGCGAGTAATCACCCCTATCCTTGGGTAATCTCGTAGGTTAAACCTTCACGTGTGATTGGTAGGTTCAGAGAATGATTTCAGTATTAAGTTAATGATTTGCAAATGTTATTAAAATGATATTTATTTACCTCATATTAGCCACACACTGTTTTAATATGTTATTTCTTCCCTTACTGAGATGTGTCTCACCCGAATATGATTATTTCTTTTTCTAGACATCCTCAAGGTCGAACTTAGGGAGCTCAAGGGTTTTAGCATTTTTTAGAATCATAAAAGAAAAAGGGTATATAATGATAATACTTTGGGGAATGTAAATATTTATGTTTTATGTCTTTATGTTTTAAGTCTGCTGAGAAAGGAATGATTGTGAATACTGAAATTTTTTGGAGATATGTGTATATATGGAAATGCAGGTGATGGATGATTTATTATGGATTATAGTTAGAATTAGTAAACTTTAGTATTATGTTATATGGAGATTATGTTTATGTTTTCCGCTGCGTATATTATGAATTATGGACTATCAGGATTTTATTAGGTATAACGTACCGAACCCAGGTTTAAGGGTTCGGGGCGTTACAGATCATTATCCTTGTTCCTTATTCATCTCTGCCTAATCTACCATCTAAGTCTAGAGTGTGTGAGCAGTCTGATACATTTTCAAAGCACATAAATGATCTACACTCTGACATAAGAATGAAAATTAATTTGAATAATGAACATTATAAATCTAGTGCTGACATACATTGCAAGTTGCAAAAATTTTTAGAAGGCGATGTGGTTATATTCTACATTCATCCCGAGTGCATTCCATTAAGAAGGATAAGAAAGTTGCATACTAAAAAGATGGAACATTTCAATGTTTTAAAGAAAATTAGTTCTAACGATTATATGCTTAATATTCCTATTGATTTTGGCATAAGTACTGTGCTTAATGTTAAAAGTCTAACCCCTTTTCTTGAAGCAGCACCTTTTGTGGAGCCTTCAAATTTTAACCATACAGGTGATCCTACTTCATTCCCTAATCCTCTTGAACCAGAAACTCCAGAGTTATCTTTGTCTCCAACTTTACCCATACCAAAAAACCTCGATGAGATCGAAGAGATCTTGGATTATAAGGCAACGTTCACACGAGCAGGATCATATCAAAAGTTCTTTGTCAAGTGGAAAGACAAGCCACTTTTTTAGAGGAGCTGGATACTTGAAAAAGACCTCCTTTCATCGCACCTCAGAGTTATATTCCGAGTACATCACCTCTAATTCTTTGGAGAAGAATTTTTTTGGGCTCGGGAGAGATAATGGGGATCAACATGCCTTATGTATCCTTTTCACTGATATGATGACACATGGACAACCTCCTGATGTCCACTCCTTTGCTGACATGATGACATGTGGACGACCTCCAGATGTCCACTATTGTTTATATATATTTTGTAGGAACACATGGGATCAACTGAAGATCTTCTATTTCTTTGATAAAAGACTTTTTTTATGTGAAGACTTTGTTTTTGTATTAATTTATATTTTTTGTGGATATGTTATTTCAAAATTATTAGGTGCTTGAAGACCATGCTTGAAGACCCAAGTGAAGTATTGAAGCAAAGTCTAACTCAAAACCCATGTGGGCCCCACATAGCTTCTGGGCCCGACACGGCTTTAATCCATAGGATTTTGGCCTTCCTTTTGGAATATGTTGAAATTTTGAATTTGAATTGTAATAATGCAAGACAACTAAACTTGACTTGTGTACTTATGAGTTAGAGTTCCTTGTTTTTTACTAAGTATTAATTATGTTAGGTTAGTAGTTGTTGAGAGTTGTTGAGTGTTTTGTGCTTTGTCTCACAGGCTATGCCTATAAATAGTCTTCTTATTGTAAGAACAAGATATGAAGTTGAAGTTGAATATACAAGAAACATTTCTTTACTTAAGCTTGTAAAGCTTGTCCCTCTTCTTGTGAGTGAGTAGTGTGAGGCTACGGTGTTCTCTTTAGAGACCAAGTGGTGAGAGACCACTAAACTATCCAATGACTCCATCAACCCTTCATCGATCTAATACTCTCACGGCCCCCATCAACACCACACTGCCAGCACCTTCATACACCCACACGATGATCATCATCTACACTTCATTGCAGCGTTCATCTTGTGATTCAAAGCTTGTGCAAAGGACCTATGGTGTGACCTAACTATGTGTGGAAAAACGTCAAGTCATCCAAATCAATCCATTGGTAACTTCAGTACTTGTGTTTGAATCCTTTGCTATATCTTGTGAACCCTTGCTAGTAGATTAAAATCACATTTTGAATAACCCATTTGATCCATAGATTACAATATTGGTACTTTCTAGTTAAAATCAATTGTATGAATATTAGTTTGCTAACATAGAACTTTTATTCTTGAATCTTTGAAATAACAACTTCTCAGCATATAACTTGATTTCTTTGTGAAAGAACCAATTGGGACTTAATTGCTGGACAATTCATACACCTTTTCAAAATCCTTGAACATGTGAAATAAAGCATGATTTATTGTGTTTATGTTTGGATAATTAAATTCTTAAATTAAAGTTTTTAAATGTATGTGCTTGTGTGAGAGTTGAATAGTAGGACATAGGTAAACCATTCTCATCCTACATCACTTCACTCCTGGAAAAAAACTCGATCTCATGCTCCACACCCCATCATGGAGGCAAGTAGTGAGGCAACTTATTCGACATCACCTCCTTGTACTCATCCAACACCGCTTAGATGGTCATAGGCACCAGCTATTGGCCTACTTCTTCATCTACCACCACCATGGATAGATATGTTTGCTCACCCTTTCTCAACCCCTTATTGAGTTGCTTAACCGAAAGGAACTTCCCATTGTCTTCTTTCGTTACGATGGCTTGCACCATGCAAGGGTGATCTCTTATCAGGCATAGGGAACCAACAAAAAGCATCAACACTGCTTTTGTCCCCCTCAGGAATTCCATTTCCAAAATGACTTGAAAGTCATCCAATGGCACCGTTGTGAAATTCGCATGTCATGCCCACTACCAAAGCTTCACTTTCACTTGCTTGGCTACTCCTAGAATAGGTTAGGCTACAAAATTTACCACTTTTATGCATCTTGAATCCTTCTCCAAGGATAAGTTGAGTTTTTATGCTTCTGGCTGCGGAAAAAAAATTATGAGTAACCCCAGTACCCACTATAGCGCGAGTACTCTTCCCATTTATCCTCAAGTCCACAAACATTAGTCTCTTTGCTAGTGTAACTTTCGATGTTTTCGCCTATATTCCAATGCGTTAACCCGCCGCATTGCACCCATCCTCGGGGTATCCTCCTCTTCCCCATCACTTTCCACTAGCTTCTTCATAGTGAAAGCCTATAAGGCATTAAGTGTTGCTTTGTAAGGGCACTCAAAAACTCTAAGAGGGCCTCGACACAAGTAACATGAAATTTTACTTTTTCCACTGGGTGTGTTGAACCCTCGAGATGATGAAGCTTCTTTTGAAGTTGATGCTTTATAGTAGGTTCCCCCACTTTTGGGTTTGCCCTTTTGAAATACTTTCTATTGTTTTCCCCTATGCCAAACTCTTTAAACAAGGCGGTATTATCCCCAACATAGTCAGTCAAGTGCTTCCCGGCAGCTTATGTCATAGACAAGTTTTGAACTCTTTGCCTATGAAGTTCTAGTCTTGCCCATGGTTTCAACCCCTCAAGAAAATAGAATAGCTTGTCCTTTTTCGACATGTCCCTGATATCCAACATCAAAGTAGAAAATTGTTTCATGTATTCCTCGATTGACCCAGTATGCTTGAGGTCTCTCAACTTTTTCCTAGCATTGTGCCCAGCATTCTTAAGGAATAATTGGGCCTTGAGTTCTTTCTTCAAGTCTACCCAACAATTCACTACACAATGCCCATTTTCAATTTCATTGTACTTAGTACACCACCACAGTTTGGCATCACCAACTGAGAAATAAGGTGTACTCCCAAGAGGAGGGGAGGGTGAATTAGGTTCTTAAAATTTCTTTGGAAACTTTAATATAGTATAGCCCTTTTCAGATTAAATTAATTACAATCACACAAGTATAATTGATTTGCTATGACCAACACTCAATCAATAAGGTAAGCTTGATTTGACAATATGAAACAAAATAAAAATTTCAGCAAGCTTCCAAAAACACATATTTTAATATCAAACAAACTACTTGAGTTTATGTATATTAATAAACTTTTGATATTTATCAAAGTACTTCCTTTAATCAAGATTTCCATAATCAACGTACTTTCTTTAATCAAGGTTTCCACAATTCCCAATAACTTATTTAATTCCCAGCAATTAAGTAAACATCCATGCAATTTATATGTGCAGAAAATTAAAGAGATTTAAGGAAGAGAAAGACATCGAGATTTTACAAGGTTCGGCTATACTAGCCTATATCCTCGCCTTAGGCGAACCACCCAAGGATTTCGCTATACTGCTCCCTTAATCGGACAAAGCAAACCGTTTACACACTTCTTCAAGTAGGATGGAGCCCTCCTCTCCATGCGATACCCCACACTCAATAGTCCAACGATTCAACAATCCTGAATCGTAAAAAACAACAAGAGAAATAAGAACAATTCTTGTGTACAGAGAAACTCTCTCAGCAAGAGTAGATTAGTACAATTTTAAAAATATATATATACTTCAATCAAATTCAATATAGAAAAATGAAACTCATGAATTTATCACTTGGGTTCTTTCTTAGATTAAGAAACTAAATAGAAATGCAAAGAACTGAAGGCTTTAATCAGCAAATTCTCAGTAGAAACTTCAACAAGAGTTTTAGCAAGTTAGCTTTTGAAAGAGTAGAAAGTATTATGCTTGAATGCTGATTGTATGTATTGGTGTCTTTAATCCTTTGATATAACATGTATTTATAGATGGAAAAAATTTAATTTTCGTATTCCCCAAGTAACTTGGAGTGTTTCCCAAGTTTTCATAAAGTTTGGGGGTCAAGTAATCTAATTTGGAAACTTTTCTTCACTGTTTAAATTTGAATTTTACGAAGGTCAGTCGATTGGACTATCGGGGTTAGTAGCCTGATCTTTTAAAAACCAGTGAAATTTCAAAGTTAGAATGAGGTCAGTCGCCTGGACTCATAGGGTCAGTTGATTGGGCCTATTCTGTTTCCCAATTTATTTCAGTATAAGATGGTCAGTTGCCTGACCAGAACAAATCAGTCACCTGATCATGCAACATTTCACAATTTTTTGATTTTCAAGACTTTGATTCTTCAATTTTTAAAAAACTTCAATGTAACTTAATTAAAGAACATTTTCTGGGATTTTCAAAAATTGGTCTCTAAGTCAATAAAAAATTTCTAAGAGCTTTATTCATTCATATTGAAATATTTGAAGTACTTACATGAGACTTTTTAAATACTATGACTCTTCTAATCACTAAGTCTTCATGTGTAGCTTCCATTCTTCATATTGAGCTTGACTTTTAGCTTTGTCTTTAGTTTCATGAAATCTTGTCACATTAAGTTTGAGCTTTTCACAGACTTTGTCAAGCACTTTGATGTTGATCACTTGAGTTACTTGATCTTGATACTTAAGTTTCCTGAAACATCATCACTTAACCAAACATGTTAAGTTTCCTTAATTTTTTTATCATCAAAATAAGATTCGTAAGCCTTGTTAGGCTAACAATCTCCCTTTTTTGATGATGACAAATAAGGAGCAAAAGTGAGTGAACCTTAATAAGGCTCCCTCTTACAATAACCATACTCTTAACAATATTTGAAAAAAGAAATATCAGATATTATCAAAATTAATTTAAGTTCATATTTCAAGATTAATAAATCAACCATGTATAAGTGTTTCAGAATGTCAACAATGTACATATTTTAGTTTGAATCTCAGAATCATACTTAGTCAATTTCAGATGTAATACTTAGATATATATTTCTTAGTTGAATTCAAAAAAAATTCAATATCCTCATTACGTAGTCATATCTCAGTTTTTTCCTTTCATCTTTTATCTTAATTTTGCTCTCAAAACTTTCTCCCCCTTTCGACATCAATCAAAAAGAGAAGATGGTCAAAGAAAAGTCAAATGAAGACACATAATAGCACAAAAACAGGGAACTATATTCATCCAGATGTGTACACAATGTAAAAACATCGGAAGATACAAAAATATACAACTGAGTTACAAAACACAAATGAAAAAAAAAAAAAAACATCAATCATCCACAGCGTCATCATCATTAGATGCATCACCTTCATCTTCTCTAGTACTTTCATCATTACCTTCTTCCTTGTTAGTTGCTTCTTCTTCTTCTTCATCAGAACCATCATCACTAGCATTGGCAGAACTAATGTCCATAGGATCTATGCCTCATGAAGAACTAGCTAGATGCTTTTCAATACGACCAACCCTTTGATCAAGTGAGGAGTAGCTGGTCTGAAGAGATGCAAAATTCTCTTGAAGAGAGTGAAGTCCTAGTCTCATGTCACTACTAAAGGTGGTGAATTGGTGATGAAAGGGAAGGAACTAGGAAGGAGTTGTATCATCCTGAGGAGCAAGGTGCTGAATTGGCGATTGCGGCTCAGGAGCTTGTCTTTGCCTTCTACCTCCTTTGGGAAACCAACATTGCTTGTGTTTTTCACACCCCATTTTCTTGAGTGTGGTTGAGTAAAAAATATTGCAATGGGTACGTTTAATGAATAGGTTAGTAAGAGAGGCAACATGAAGATGAGCGAAGAGGGGATTCAGAATTCCTCCATAAGGAAGAGTTACCCGATGAGCTTCAGTACGAGATATCATCCATTTAAGGACTAAGCTCGATAAGTCCAGCTTCTTTTCTTTCAGCAAACACCACATAACAAAACAGTCTAGGTATGTCATATAGTCATGAGAACCAACCTGAGGGAGGATGTTGTATGTGATGATCTTTTGGAGGATCTGGGCTTGGAGTTTCAACTGTTTGTACAATGGAGGTGTCCGAAGTAAGTAGGAGCTTCATCCATAATCAAAGGTAAAAATTCTTCTGGAGTAAATCCTTGCTCCATGATCCATGTTTGTCCAAAAGGAGGACATTCAAATTCGCCTTGGCGTATATTGAAGATAGTAGCCAGGGTTTGTGGTGTAAGTGCAATGGATTTACCCAAGACTTTGGTAGTAGTTACCTACTCCCCTTAAACCAAATTGGCATAAATTTTTTTACAAGTTTAGGAAAATGGCCTTTGGCTTGGTAGGTAATGAAAATTTTCCAACCAAGGTTCCCAAACATGGGTAGGATGTCAGGAAAATCTTCTTTAAAAAATGAAATATCAAGAATTTTTATCTAGAATCGGATCCGTCGAATGGAGATGATCGTTGTAGAAATGCTTAGCATGAGGAGTGACGAGCCATTGCTCAATTGACGAACCATCATCTACTGGTGTTGAAGTCTTATGCCCATTCATTGTCATTCTAGGCATCATGAGTTCAAAATTGAACAGTAAAACCCTAGATTTTTATGAGGGAATGATGTAGGGTGATGAGTTTTGAAGATTAATCGGCGGTTTTTGAAGTGTAGGTGCACTGAAGATCAAAGGAGAACGAAGAGAAAGGAGGAGCAAACCAAGTTCAGTTGACTGGGGTGCTTGAAATTTTAGGGTTTGTGTACTGTTCATATTTAAAATCCCATCAGTTAGTCAATTGAACTCGAGGTTAGTCGCCTGATAATTAGCATATTTTAATATTTTTCCAGATAGTAGCATGTAATAACCCGAATCCAGAAACTAAAAGAAAATAAATATAAAAGAAATAAAGGGAAATAAAAAAGAAAATTTGGGGAAAAATGTATTTTGGCCGGTTCAAGAGAAAATCGATGATGCTTTTCGGAATTTACTACAGGACAGTAGTAACCGATAAATTTGGGTCGGTTAAAGAGAAAACCTATGGTTCTTCCCTTTATTTTGTTTGATTCTCGCTCCACAAAGGTCTATTTTGAAGATCCGGAACCACCATGAGGTTCGTGGGATCATTTTACACAAAACTACAAGAGCAGATCGTTGATTTGGGATTTTGGGGCACCATCCCAAAATCAGGTTATGTGAAATTTTTAAAGTTTTATTATTAGATTGAAATATATGGAACCTAGGAAGTGTTAAATGAGTATTATTTTGAGATTTGAGTAAGTTGGGATTTTTGGAATACAGGGGCTTGTTTCCTATTTGATTTTAAGCGGAATTTTGAGGAGCAGATAAGGGGAAAATGTTATAGCAGCTTTTTAATTAATTTTAAACCAGTTAAGTTTGAGTATAAAATTTTATATATATATATATTTCGGTATAATTATCTGAATGGGTAGACTGTTGGAACAAAAATGATTTTAATAATGTATATTGTATTTTGGAAAAATTCGTGTGGTATGAAAATAACTTTCATAATTAAATAGTTGCTAGTACTGCTTGATTATGAATGTTGTTCGCGTGTGGCTACTGATTGGGTTGCAAATTCTGTTTAGTTGTGAATACTGTTCAGCTATGAGTATTGTTTGATTGTGAATAATGCGGTAAATGTGTTGATGTGGGGTGATTGGTTATGAAATGAATGTGTAATGTTCTATGGTTTATGTAAATTGCAATATAGCGTTGGCAGTGGTATAAGGAGGTCATTATATCGTACCTGATATAAATCACCATATAACATTGGCAGTGGTATGAGGATGTCATTATATGGACGTTTATATTAAGGGGTAAAATATTGGCAGTGGAATGAGGAGTTTGTTTTACCGATTTACTATGAACCGAGTTGTGTGTGTGGACCGTGTAATCTATGTGATGTTAGTCCTATGTGGATCAGTCTTGTGTGGACCATGTATTCTGTGAAGGTGTTAGTCCTGTGTGGACCATGTATTCTGTGAAGTTGATAGTCCTGTGTGGACCAATCTTGTATGGACCATGTGTTTTGTATGAATGAGAGTCCCGTGTGGATGATATTTTTTGTGTGGATATAGACCCTGTATGGGTGTGAATTAAGTATATGTGTATCCTGTGTGGATTGGTTGTGGTATGCATATATATATGGATCTTTGTGAAATGGTTAGCATTGGATGCGTGTAACTTTAATTACATAAGTATTTATGGTAAAGTAAAATTCTCCACCGAGGGCTTGCTGAGAAAGGTGAGTGCTCTGATAATTTTTTGTTGGTACCAGAGCAGATGGAAGCTACTTGTATGGGCAGGAAAGCTTCTCTATTCTCAGAGACTTTGCATGAATACATAACCTAAGGGCTTACTGAGTAAGATGAGTACCCTGGTATTAGTACTAGAGCAAAAGAAAGCTACTTGTATGGGCAGGTAGTCTTCCCTATTCTCGAGAATTATCAGTAAAAATAACTATGATTGTTTGTATAATATCATATGATAGTGTTGTTATTAGTGATGTGACTTCTCAGCTTCTATGTTATTGATTATTAGATAATTATTTTGGTATGTAATAAACTTTCTGCCACACATTGTTATAGCTTTTTCTTCCTTACTAAGAGGTGTCTCACCCCAGCAATTTATTATTCTTTTCAGGTCCTTCAGGTGATCGAGCTTAGAAAGCTCTGGGGTGGGGTTTAGTTATGAGTGGTTAAAAGAACAGGTTTATATACAGTTTTATGTTAAATTTTTCCTGGTTATGTAATAAGGAGGACTAGGTATACCCTTTTATGGGTTTGTATGCATATATATATATAGAACTATGGTATTATGCTTGAGGTTGTTTAATTATTTCTACTACGTGAATGGTATTAGAGACACCTGATTGGCCGCATAACGCCCTAGGCCCCACTTGGTAGGTTCGGGGCGTTACAAGCATGTCAGTTGACTGAGGATTAAGGGTCAGTCACTTGACCTTACTCATCCTGAAAAATTGGTAAATTCAGAAAGGGATCAGTTGACTGGGGCTTAAGGCTCAGTTGCCTGACCTCACCTATATTTCAAAATTTCTTTTAGCACTCATCATGTATCCTTCTGAGCAACTTCCTTATTGTGTAATAAGCCAAATTCTCTTCTTATAGATTATAAATCTATCTTCTGGAAGAGGTTTGATAAAAATATCCTCCCATTGGTCACTTGTATTAACAAATTCAAGTATGATATCTTCTTTTTGCACATGATCTCTTAAAAAGTGATGTCTTATGTCTATATGCTTAGTTCTTGAGTGTGATATAGGATTTTTAGAGATGTTTATCGCACTTGTATTGTTACACTTTATAGGAATTGCTGAATACTCTAAATTAAAATCTTTTAATTGTTGTTTCATATAAAGTGTTTTTGCACAACAACTACCTACTGCCACATACTCAGCTTCAACGGTAAACAAAGTTATGAAGTTTTGTTTCTTAGAGAACCAAGAGACAAAATACCGTCTTAGAAAGTGACAATTCCCACTTGTGCTTTTTCTATCAATCTTACATCCAGTATAATCAACATCCGAATAGCTTATCATCTCAAAGTCGGAGTCCTTAGGATACCATAAACCTAAGTCAATCATACCTATCAAGTATCATAAAATTCTTTTTATGGCTATTTGGTGAGATTCCTTAGGGGGCTGATTGAAATCAGGCACACATGCATATACTAAACATTATATCTGGTCTACTAGCTGTCAAATATAGTAGACTTCCTATCATGCCATGGTAATACTTCATATCTACTGGCTTTCCCTTTTCATCTTTGTCAAGACTTATGGATGTACTTATTGGAGTTCCAATAGGTTTGCTACTTCCCATGTCAAACTTCTTAAGCATGTCCCTTATATACTTAGATTGATTTATGAAATTTCCATTCTTGGCTTGCTTAATTTGAAGCCTTAAGAAGTAATTTAATTCTCCCATCATACTCATTTCAAATTCTTCTTGCACACATTTGGCAAAGTCTTTACAAAGTTCTTCGTTTGTAACACCAGAAATAATATCATCCACATAGATTTGAATGATAATCATATCTTTATTTTTAGTTTTAATAAACAATGTGCTATCTACTTTTCCTCTATAAAATCCCTTTTCTAGTAAAAGTCTACTCAATCTCTCATACCAAGCCCTAGGGGCTTGTTTCAACCCATATAAAGCTTCTGTTAACCGAAACACATGACCAAGGTTATGGATATCCTCAAATCCTATAGGTTGGGCCACATAGACTTCTTCATTTATATATCCATTTAGGAAAGCACTCTTTACATCCATTTGGTATAGTTTAAATTCTTTATAAGATGCCTATGCTAATAGCATTCTTATGGCTTTTGTTGAATCAGGTGTAATCCCAAGAGAGGGAGGATGAATTGGATGTTTAAAAATTATTTGACACTTATTTACCACTTAATCCCTTCTTATATATATATACCAATGAGTTCTTATTACTCAATTAATTATGTGCAATGCTATCCAACCTATACATGCAATATAAACAATTTAAATGCAGTGCTGAAAGTAAAAGGGAAGAGAGAAGACAAACACGGTTTTACGAGGTTCAGCCAACTTGGCCTACGTCCTCGCCTTGAGCAACCACTCAAGGATTTCACTAAATCTCTACTCCTTAAATTGGGACGGAGCTTCCCTTACAATTCGCTGCTTACAAGAGGCATAGCTCTCTCCTACTCCGCTGCTTACAAGAGATACAACTCTCTCCTCACACACCGGTTCACACACCAAACCGTGTATACAATACAATCTGAAAATCAACACTCAAAAATGTGTCTAATAAAAGAAATAGCTCGCAAGTTCGTTTAATAAAAATCAAACTTTTAAGTTTGCTGCAGGTTCAGGCACCTGAGGTTGAATGCCCAGGCGACCGAAGTTCGTTAACCCTTTGAAAAATTAACTTGGAATGCAGGGTTAGGCACCTCAAGAGAGGGTTAGGCTCCTGAAGCCAGGTCAGGCACCTGAGGTCCCAAGGTCAAGTGACTGAAGTGCCTCGGCTAACTTGCTGTGTTTCCCATTATTTCTTCAAGCTATCGAACCTAATCTTTAGGCTCTTGAAGAAATTCTTCAGGCTACTGAGGTTGAGTTCAGGCTACCAAAGTCCCCTTTTTCTCAAATTTTCTTTTCTAATTTAAAAATCTGCTTTGCTTTCTTTCTTGACTCTTTTATAAAACATATTTTCCATGATTTTAAAAGTATTTCTAAGTTCGTAAAAGTCCCTTAATGATATACATGAAATGCATGAATCCTAAAATCATTCTAAGTTATGTTGAGCTTCAAATTAAATCATATGAAAATGTAAGTACATGAGTTCTAAATACCCATTCCCAAGATGTTCTTGAATTTTGCTGCTTGCATCTTGATTCTCGTACTCTTTGAGTTCCATGGATCTTGCCAAGATATGTTAGCTTTACTTTGGGACTTCCATGACTCGTTATCCTCCTGTGCATGCTTAATATAGTTCCTGTTCACAAACTCAATGCACAGATCAAATACCAAGTGATTTGTCATTATCAAAATCCCCCTTTTTGATGATGACAAATGCACTAGTAAAAATATATGTAATGGGTTATGCCAAACAAGGCTTCCCCTTAATTAATGCATCAAATATTCAATGAATGATAATATGCTCATGATGTTTCAGCAATTTTTGTTATTATACTTTTCCCCCTTTTTGCACAATTAGTTTTACCAACAGTTTTTGCTTCCATTCTATTATTTTTGCTCCCAATTTTCTCCCCCTTTTGACATCAACAAAAAGGTGTAAAATAATAAAACATGAATAGACGTACCTTTATGTTCTTCTTACCTTATGAGTCTTAAGGTTTTAAACGTGTTCAATCATTAAAAAAAAAAATCCTTTCCACACTTTTTGAGATCAATTATCCCCCTTACTAACATATACATTTCAAAGGTTACATGAGGATATCAAATGTTGAATTAAATGTTATGTTGGATTTTTGGTACCAATTGTTGATTAATGCAATACCAAGTGATTATATCATAAGTGACGTCGCTTTCCCTGAATTATATCATCTAACATAATTCTAAGCAACCTCTCGACTATGCATGAGACCTCATTCATGCCTAATTTGGATAAACCTATCCTTTGCAAGTGGTTTCATGAATATATCTGCCCATTGTTCATCCATGCATACAAATTCTAGTGTCACATCCCCTTTTTGTACATGATCACGAAGAAAGTAATGTCGTATTTCTATGTGCTTAGTTTGTGAATGTAATATGAGATTCTTTGAAATATTTATCGCACTCGTATTATCGCATCTAATAGGGATTGTTTCATACCTTAATCTAAAATCCTTTAGTTGTTGTTTCGTGTAAAGAGTTTGAGCACAAAAACTACCTGCCGCTATGTATTCAGCCTCAGCTGTGGAAAGAGCAACTAAATTTTGTTTCTTGGAAAATCAAGAGACCAAGGAATGTCCTAAGAAATGACAAGTACCACTAGTGCTCTTCCTATCCACTTTGCTACCTGCAAAATCAGCATCTGAATAACTAATAATCTCAAAGGATGTGTACTTAGGATACCATAACCCAATGTCCACGGTTCCTATCAGATATCTAAGTATCCATTTAACTGCTAGCAAATGAGACTCTTTTGGTGCAGACTGAAATCTTGCGCACAAACATACGCTAAACATTATATCAGGTCAACTAGCAGTCAGGTATAACAAGCTACCTATCATTCCACGATATAGCTTGACATCTACTGGTATACCTTGTTCATCTTTGTCTAATTTCAATGAAGCGCTCATAGGTGTACCTAGTATTTTTCCATCTTCCATATTAAACTTTTTGAGTAAGTCTCTAATATACTTTGATTGATTTATGAATATTCCATGATTTTCTTGTTTGATCTGAAGTCGTAGGAAGAAATTTAGTTCACCTATCATACTCATCCCAAATTCATTTTGCATGGTATTGGCAAATTCATTACACAATTCTTTATTTGTAGCGCCAAATATGATGTCATCTGCATATACTTGCACTAGGAGAATATCATCTTTCTTAGACTTTATGAACAAGGTTGTATCAATTTTTCTTTAATAAATCCATTTTCTAATAGAAAAATGCTTAGTCTTTCTTACAAAGCTCTAGGAGCTTGCTTTAAACCGTACAAGGCTTTTGTCAGTCTATAAACATGATCAGGATTTTTATGGTTTTCAAAGCATGGGGGTTGTTCTACATACACTTCTTCATTTATGTAGCCATTTAAAAATGCGTTTTTGACGTCCATTTGATATAACTTGAAATCCTTAAAAGCTGCATATGCTAAAAGCATTCGTATGGCTTCTATCCCAACTACAGGTGCAAAGGTTTCTTCAAAATCTATACTTTCTTCTTGATTATATCCCTGAGCTACTAATCTAGCCTTATTTCTCACAACTATTCCATGTTCATCTTTCTTATTCTTATATATCCATTTGGTCCCTATGATTGACTTATCCCCGGGTCTGGGAACTAATGTCCATACTTTGTTTCTCTCAAATTGATTTAATTCTTCTTGCATGGACAGCACCCAAGATTCATCCTCTATAGCTTTACTCACATTCTTAGGTTCTTCATGAGATAGAAATGCAAAATGACTAACCATGTTCCTAAGAGAGGAGCGAGTGACTACTCCACGTAATGGTTCACCTATTATTTGATCTATGGGATGATTCTTTATGTATTTCCATTCTCTAGGTGGTTCATTTCCCTCATTTTCAATTTGATCAATTTCAATGGATGGTTCCTTAAGTTCATTTTTCTTTCCTGAATCATTCTCAATTGATAGTTCTTCAAATTCCTTATTTAATTCAATTTCATCTTCATCAGTTCTTTTGGAGAAGAGATTTGACTCATCGAACACTACATGAATAGATTCTATGACCGTCAATATTCATTTGTTATATACTCTATAGGCTTTACTATCTAAGGCATACCCTAGGAAGATACCTTCATTTGATTTCACATCAAACTTCCCTAGATGCACATTGTCTCTAAGCACAAAACACTTACAGCCAAAGACATGAAAATATGATATGTTTGGTCTATGGTCATTCCATAATTCATAAGGAGTCTTATTAAGTGATGGTCTGATTAATACTCTATTTAGAACATAGTAGGCGGTATTCATTGCCTAGGCCCAGAAGTACTTAGGTAATTTATGTTCGTTAAGCATAGTTCTGGCCATCTCTTGTATAGACCTATTTTTCCTTTCAACTACACCGTTCTGTTGTGGTGTTCTAGATACTGAAAAGTTATAGGCAATTTCTAATGAATTACAATAGTTTTCCATGCCTTGATTTTTGAATTCTCTACCCCTATCACTTCTAATTTTAGTAATTGTATGTCTCATTTCATTTTGGATTTTCTTGCATAGGTTTATAAATTGTTCACATGCTTCATTTTTGTGACCTAAGAATAATACCCATGTGAATCTAGAAAAGTCATCAACAATGATAAAGGCGTATGATTTTCCTCCTAAACTCTGAATTGGGTTTGGTCCAAATAAGTCTAAGTGTAGCATTTGGAGTGGCCTAGTAGTGGAGATCTCTTTCTTCTTCTTAAAGTTTGTTCTTGCTTGTTTTCCTAGTTGGCATGCATCACAAATTTTATCTTTCACAAATTTAGTCTTAGGCAATCCCTTAACTAATTCTTTCTTAACTAGTTTTGAGATTAAATCCATGTTTGTGTGTCCTAGTCTCCTATGTCAAATCTAGCTAATTTCACTTATAGCAGAGAAACATGTCATGCTCTGTGAGGTTAAGTTATCAAAGCTTGTGGTATATACGTTTTCATGACGTTCAGCAATGAATAGTATCTTATTATCAGTTTTGTGTTCAACTATGCACTTGTCATGCTCAAATGATACTTTGTAGCCTTTATCACATAGTTGGCTTATACTTAGCAAATTATGCTTTAAACATTCCACTAGTAAAACATCATCAATAATTAATGAAGAATTATTACCAACTTTACCTACACCTGTGATCTTTCCCTTAGCATTATCTCCAAAAGTAACAAACCCTTCATCCTTGGGTATGATGGATGTGAACTTGGCTTTATCCCCAATCATGTGACGTAAGCTTCTGCTATCCATATACCATCTACCTTTTGAGGATGCTGATCTTAAGCATATCTGTAAGACACAATCAAACAACTAGCTTTGGTACCCAGATTTTATTAGGTCCAGGGGGGTTAGTGCTAGATTGACCTTTGACCTTCTATACTTTCTTTATTTTTACATCTTTATTTTTGAAAGGACAATCGAATTGTATGTGACCCAACCTTCTACATTTAAAGCAAGTAGTATTTCTATAATAATTCTTAGTTGGAGCATATGACTTTGATTCTTTTGTAAAATAACCCATGTAAAGATGTCTATTCTTTAGATTTTTCTTTCCATTAAAACCGAGCCCTTCCTTTTTTAGGGAATTTCTTTGAGATCCTAGGAGCTTTTCAAAATTGTTTTGTCCTTTAGTAAATTTACAAATAATTTCAGATTTATCTATCAAATCCTTCTCTAACTCCTTAATTTTCAAATCTTTATTTCTTATGAAAGATGCATGAGATTCATTTTGACGTCAAAGTAAGCTTGAAAGTTCTTTGACTTTACTTCTTAACTCAGAAATTTTCTTTGTTTTCTTCTCAAGATTTTTAATAGTGTACATGTATTCTTGTTTCAATTCATCATATGAAATCATTTATTTTCATTTTCAGAATCACTAAAATAATACGAAGATGATGAAAATGATGATTGTACCTCAAGGTCATCATGTGCCATTAGACACAGATTGGCAACCTTGTCGTCACTGGATTCAGATTCTGAACCGCTAGTGCTATGTGTATCCCAGCCAACTTTTAGCACCTTCTTCTTTTTCTTTGAGGCTTTTACGAGCTTGGGGCACTCAGGCTTGATGTGTTCAACTTCTCAGCAATTGTAGCATGTTGGTGGATCCTCCTTCTTTTTCTTCATGCTTTGCTCTCCTCTTTCCGATTTAGAGTTTCGAAATTTTCTATTGAGTTTCTTGTTCTTCTTTAAGAACTTCCCGAACTTCTTTGTTAGCAAAGCCATGTCATCATTTGTTTTGGAATCACTTCCTTCACTTGAGTAACTTGATGATGCCTTAAGTGTAGTGACTTTCTTTGCTTTGTTTGGCTCATTTTTCCTCTCGTTTATTGCCAGCTCATAGGTGATGAGCGATCCAATAAGTTCGTCCACCGACATCTCCTTGAGATTTCTCCCTTCTGCTATTGTAGTAGCTTTCACTTCCCACACTAGAGGTAATCCCCTGAGTATTTTCCTGATCAACTCATAAGTAGGGTAAGTTTTTCATAGAGCATTTAAAGAGTTAATGATGTGTGTGAATCTGGTGTACATGGATTGTATGGATTCATCAGTCGTCATTTTAAATGCTTCATATTCACTAGTGAGCATATCTATGCTACTATCCTTGACTTCCTTACTGCCTTCATATGTAACTTCTAATTTTTCCCAAATTTCTTTAGTTGAGTTACATGCCATTACCCTATTAAATTCATTGACATCTAATGCACAGAAAAAGTAAGTTCATGGTAGTGGCATTGATTTGTACTGACTTCCAATCCTCTTCAGTATATTCATCTTTAGTTTTAGGTACATTAATCTTATCAATTACTTTCATGGGAATGTGATTTCCCTTAGTCACTATTTTCCAAACCTTCCAATCTACGTTCAGTAGATATATATTCATCCTACATTTCCAATAGGTGTAATTTACACCACAGAAGATGGGTGGTCTAGTGGATGAGTGTCCCTCACCAAATGGAGTTACACCAATGTGTGTCATGTGATCTTTTTACAAATTAACTATCAAGTCTATGTAAACCCGCTCTGATACCAAATGTTGAATCAGTTGTAATCCCAAGAGGGAGGTGAATTGGATGTTTAAAAATTCTTTAACACTTATTTACCACTTAATCCCTTCTTATATATAAACCAATGAGTTCTTATTACTCAATTAATTATGTGCAATGTTATCCAACCTATACATGCAATATAAACAATTTAAATGTAGTGCTGAAAATAAAGAGTAAAGGGAAGAGAGAAGACAAACACAATTTTACGAGGTTCAGCTGACTTGGCCTACGTCCTCGCCTTGAGCAACCACTCAAGGATTTCACTAAATCCCTGCTCCTTAAATTGAGATGGAACTTCCCTTACAATCTGCTGCTTACAAAAGGCACAACTCCCTTCTACTCCGCTGCTTACAAGAGATACAACTCTCTCCTCACACATCGGTTCACACACTGAACCGTGTATACAATACAATTTGAAAATCAACACTCAAAAATGCTTCTAATAAAAGCGTGTAAGCACAAATCAAGTTCCTAACACATTAACAAATGATTAAACTTGAAGCTCATGAATGTATGAAAACGATACAATCGTTTTATGTATGATATGCTTCAACACACAAAACCCCCTTTTTTTTTTTTTATTATCAAAAACTCCCAAGTAAAGAAATATTTGAAATTCTTTGGAGTGTATTAGGGTTCTTAGTTCACTTTGCAAAGATGCACAAATATATCTAATGTGAACTTGTTAAAAGTTTTATCTTGAATTTTTTATCAATCTATATCAAAAAGCTTTCTATCAAATATTTAATCACAACCCGATCTTTGTAATATGTAAATATATACGATAAGTAATTCAAAGATCAAAATACTGAGTATAAGGTTTTCCAAACAAAATATCCCTCAATAAAATAAATATTTATGAATACAAAGGATATATATTCAAGTGTTTTAATATATCTAAAATATGAATCTTTTAACTTAATACACACTTGAATCAAACCATTCAATCAATAACAAAACCTTAATCAAGTAATGATCTTATTTAAACAAAATACATATATACATATGCACATTCAAGATCAACCTTTTAATACTTAATCAAAAATAGATTTTTTAATTATCTGCTCTATGAACAATATATATATACTATTGAATCAAAAACCAAACAACCAATAGCTAAACAACTTTCTCAAGTAATGATATTTTCAAAAACAATTTTTGTATGTATGTGCACACTCAAGATCAAACTTTTCTAATGATATTCAAAAACAAGAAATGATATGAGAAGTTCTTGAAAACAATAACTTGAATGATCAAACCTCAATACTAGAATGAAAATCAATTGAATGAATGAATGCCCTTTGATTTCTAGAGTAGATTTGCCCAAAGAAGATGAATGAAGAATGAAGTGCAGGCAATCGTATAGCAATCAACACAAGTTTCTCTATGTTCTTGTAATAAGATATGTTCTTCTCTTGTTGTATGTCTTAGCTTCGCTCTAGGGTTTAGATATTCAATATATGTAGTGTCTTACCCTTGGGATTGATCTCAACCGTTGGATCAAAGAAATAGCTTGCAAGTTCGTTTAATAAAAATCAAACCTTTAAGTTTCCCGCAAGTTCAGGCGCCTGAGGTTGAATGCCAAGGCGACCGAAGTTCCTTGACCCTTTGAAAAATTATCTTGGAATGCAGGGTCAGGCACCTAAAGAGAGGGTCAGGCTCTTGAAGCCAGGTTTGGCGCCTGAGGTCCCAAGGTCAAGCGACCGAAGTGCCTCGACCAACTTGCTGTGTTTCCCATTAATTCTTCAGGCTACCGAACTTAATCTTCAGGCTCCTAAAAAAATTCTTCAGGTTACTGAGGTTGAGATCAGGCTACCGAAGTCCCCTTTTTCTCAAATTTTCTTTTCTAATTTAAAAATCTGCTTTGCTTTCTTTCTTGACTCTTTTATAAAACATATTTTCCATGATTTTAAAAGTATTTCTAAGTCCGTAAAAGTCCCTTAATGATATACATGAAATGCATGAATCCTAAAATCATTCTAAGTTATGTTGAGCCTCAAATTAAATCATATGAAAATGTAAGCACATGAGTTCTAAATACCCATTCCAAAGATGTTCTTGAACTTTGCCATTTGCATCTTGATTCTCGTACTCTTTGAGTCTCATGGATCTTGCCAAGATATGTTAGCTTTACTTTGTGACTTCCATGACTCGTTATCCTTCAGTGCATGCTTAATATAGTTCCTGTTCACAAACTCAATGCACATATCAAATACCAAGTGATTTGTCATTATCCAAACCGGATTGGACTCGTAGAGTCAACAACTTCCATTCTAGCTATGGGAGTAAAGGTCTCATTGTAGTCTATTCCCTCTTCTTGATTATATCCTTAAGCCACTAGTCTAGCTTTATTTCTTACTACAATGCCATTTCCATACTTTTTATTCCTAAATACCCATTTTGTTCCAATTATTGAATGATCATCGCATCTAAGAACTAATTTCCATACTTTATTTCTTTCAAATTGATTTAACTCTTCTTGCATAGCAACTATCCATGAATCATTACTTAAAGCTTCTTCAATATTCTTTGGTTCTTCTTGAGATAGGAATGGATAATGATTACATATATTTTTCCATGAAGATCTAGTAGATGCACCTTATGAGAGTTCTCCTATGATTTGATCTTTTGGATGATTTCTTGCAAATTTTCATTCTTTGTGTAGTTCAGATTTTTCGGTAGATTCATCTTTTGAGGTTGATTTATTGTTCTCATCTTTGACTTCTTTAATTTATAAGTCTTCTTGTTTTTGTGTTGTTTCAGCTTCCTCAATGTCAGTTGATTTAGTAAATGGATTTGCTTCATCAAATGCTACATGAATAGATTCTATAATTGTGAGTGTTCTTTTGTTGTAGATTTTGAATGCCTTACTATTTAATGCATATCCTGAGAATATTTTTTCATCTGATTTTGCATCAAATTTTCCTAAGTCATCTTTATCATTTAACACAAACAGTTGCATCCAAATACATGAAAATAAGATATATTAGGCCTTCTTTCTTTCCATAGTTCATAGGGTTTCTTTTCTAAATTTGATCTTATGGAAACTCTGTTTATCACATAGCATGCGGTATTTACCGTTTCAGACCAAAAGTACTTTGGTATGTTATGTTCATTTAACATGGTCCTAGCCATTTCCTGAAGAGTCCTATTTTTCCCTTCAACAACTCCATTTTGTTAGGGAGTTCTTGGTGTTGAAAAATTATGATTTATTCCATGTTCATTAAAAAAATTATAAACTTTTTTATTTTTAAATTTCCTTCCTTGATCACTTCTAATATTTGAAATTCCATATCCTTTTTTGTTTTAGAGCTTCTTGCATAAGTTAATTAGCATCTTGCAAGCTTCATCTTTGGAGGCTAAGAAGAGTAGCCCAGGTAAACCTGAAGTAGTCATCAATGATGACAATAGCATAATGCTTTCCTCCAAGACTCTGAGTTCTAGTAGGGCCAAATAAATCTAAGTGAATAAGCTCTAAGGGCCTACTAGTGGAAATATGTTTCTTTCTTTTAAAGTTAGTCTTAGTTTACTTTCCAAGTTGGCATGCATTGCAGATTTTATCTTTTACAAACTGAGTACTGGGTAGACCTTTGACTAAGTTTTTCTTAGCTAGTTTAGAAAGTAAATTCATACTTGCATGTCCAAGTCTCCTATGCCACCGCCAGCTTGCTTCATTCATAGCTGTCAAGCAAGTGACTTCTTAAGAGGTCAAGTTTTCAAAGTTTATGCAGTACACATTATCAACTCTTTTTGCAATGAGTAAGATTTTATTCTTATTTGTTTTCAACTATGCATTTGTCTTGTTTAAAGATTATTTCAAATCCTTTATCACTTAGTTGACTAATGCTGAGTAGATTATGTTTCAATCCATCTACTAGTAAGACTTCATAAATAGTCAAGTATGCGTCTTCACCTACTTTTCCGATATCGATTATCTTACCTTTGGCATTGTCTTTGAAAGTAACATATCCACTGTCCTTAAGCATTAATGTGGTGAACTTGGATTTGTCTCTGGTCATGTGTCTTGAACACCCACTATCCAAGTACCATTTGCCTTTTGATGGAGTGGTTCCAAAGCACACCTACAAAAGGGTTTCAAGGTGTTACTCTTTGGTATCCAAACCTTTTTAGGCCTTTTGGTTTCAGGTTTAGTTTTAGCTTTTACTCTCCATACTTTCTTGATTTTATTTTTTATTTTAAATGGACATTCAAACTTTATATGTCCCTTTTTCTTGCACAAGAAGCAAGTAGTGTGTTCATAAGCATTAGTGGACGATGTGCTTGCATATTATTTTAATTCTTTACAAAGTACCCCATGTAAAGATTCTTTTTCCTTTTGTTTTTAACTCCATAGAATCCAATTCCTTCTTTGTCTAGTGACATTCTTTGAGTACCTATCAGCTTTTCAAAGTTTTCCTTTTCTTTTGTAAAATTGTAGATTATTTTGTCTTTATCCTTAATTTTACTTTTAAGGTTGCTTATTTCTAAATCATTCTCTCTTTTACCATTTACTTGTAACTTTACTAGGTCTTGAGACATCTCATTTATTTTATTCATGAGATCATTAATGTGAGAGTCCTTTTCTTTTTCAGTTGATTTTGAAGTCTCTAATTGATTTTTAAGTATTTCATTTTGTTCTTTCAATGCTTTGTTTCTTTTAGTTACTTTTATGAACCTATTATGTAAGGCAAATAGTTCAACTTGCATTTCTCCATATGAAGGCATACTATCACACGAATCACAACATGACACATAACTAGATTCTTTAGATGAGCTAGTATAGGAGTTTACCTCATCATCTTTTGCCATAAAGCAGATGTTCGCTATTTCTTGATCGCTTGTTCATCCTATAATTCACTTGAGCTTGAGTCATCCCATGTAGCTTTCATAGCATTCTTTTTCTTCTTCTTAGTGTCCTTCTTAAGCTTGTGTCCAACTTTCTTACAATTATATCAAGTATGGGGTTCATTCCTTGTTTTCTTTTTACTTGTCTCCCCTTTGTCAGGTTTTGAACCTTTAAACTTTTGAGTGAATTTCTTATTCTTTTGGAAAAACTTTCCAAGTCTTCTAGTGATGAAGGCTAATTCATCATCGTCTAATTCGTTTTCTTCTTCTTGACAAGAGCTATCTTTAGCAGCTTTGAGGGCTATTGATTTCTTATTTTATTCTCAAAATTTCTTTCATTTATTGTCATCTCATAAGTGAGGAGCGATCCTATCAATTCATCTAGGGAAGTATTTTTCAAGTTTCTTCCTTATGTTATAACAGTTGCCTTAGGTTCCCAAATTTGTGGAAGTCCTCTAAGGATTTTTCGGATCATTTCATAAGTTGAGTAATTCTTTCCTAAAGCATTAAGAGAGTTTATTATATGGATGAACCTAGTGTACATACTAGTAATGGTCTCATCAGGATTCATCTTAAAAGCTTCATACTCGCTAGTGAGCATATCGATTCTATTATCTCTTACATCAATAGTACCTTCATAAGTTACTTCAAGTTTCTCCCATATTTCTTTAGCTGATTTACATGCCATAACCCTATTGAATTCATTTACATCAAGAGCACAATATAATGCATTCATGGCGCTTGAGTTTACTTGTAACATCTCATGGTCATTGTTGGTTATCTCGTTTTATTCTTCAGGTATTTCTTTACCATCCACGATTTTAGTGGGGATAAGGTCACCATGTGTGACAACTTTTCATGTTTTTCAATCCATAGTTTGTAAATAAATTTTCATTCTTTGTTTCCAAGAAGTGTAGTTTACACCACAAAAAATAGGTGGTCTAGATGAGGATTGACCCTCTGCAAAGGAAGATACTCCTAGGTGTGCCGTAGGAATCTTTATGTAGCTTCTAGTTTAAGATTTACTACAACCTAACGCTCTATTGCCAATTGAGAAGTAAGGTATACTCCCAAGAGAGGGGGTAAATTGGATTTAAAATTTCTTTAAAAACTTTAATATAATATAGCCCTTTTCAGATTAAATTAATTACAATCATACAAGTATAATTGATTTTCTATGACAAACACTCAATTAATAAGGTAAGCTTGATTTCACAATATGAAACAAAATAAAAATTTTAGCAAGCTTCCAAAAACGCATATTTTAATATCAAACAAATTACTTGAGTTTATGTATATAAATAAACTTTTGGTATTTATCAACGTGCTTCCTTTAATCAATATTTCCACAATCAACGTAATCAAGGTTTCCGTAATTCCCAATAACTTATTTAAATTCAAGTAATTAAGTAAACATTCATGCAATTTATATATGCAGAAAATTAAAGAGACTTAGGGAAGAGAAAGACACCAAGATTTTACGAGGTTCGGCTATACTCGCCTACGTCCTCGCCTTAGGCAAACCACCTAAGGATTTCACTATACTGCTCCCTCAATTGGGCAAAGCAAACCGTTTACACACTCCTTCAAGTAGGATGGAGCCCTCCTCTCCAAGCGATACCCCACACTCAGTAGTCTAGCGATTCAACAATCCTGAACCGTAAAAAACAACAAGAGAAACAAGAACAATTCTTGTGTATAGAGAAACTCTCTTAGCAAGAGCAGATTAGTAAAATTTAAAAAAAATGCTTCAATCAAATTCAATATAGAGAGATGAAGCTCAAGAATTTATCACCGAGGTTCTTTCTTAGATTGAGAAACTCAGTAGAAACGCAAAGAACCAAAGGCTTTAATCAGCAAATTCTCAGTAGAAATTTCAGTAAGAGTTTTAGCAAGTTAGCTTTTGAAAGAGTAGAAAGTATTATGCTTGAATGTTGATTGTATGCATTGGTGCCTTTAATCCTTTGATATAACATGTATTTATAGATGGAAAAATTTTAATTTTTGTATTCGCAAAGTTACTTGGATTGTTTCCCAAGGTTTCATAAAGTTTGGGGATCAAGCAATATAATTTGGAAACTTTTCTTTGTTGTTTAAATTTGAATTTTATGAAGGTCAATCGATTGCACTATCGAGGTCAATCACTTGATCTTTTGAAAACCAGAAAAATTTCAAAGTCAGAATGAGGTCAGTCGCTTGGACTCATAGGGTCAGTCGACTGGGCCTACTCTGTTTCCCAATTTATTTCAGCATAAAAAGATCAGTTGCCATATCTATGGCCACATCGTTGGCTGTCGCCTCAGCTTGTGCTTCCAGATGCACACTGATTCTCACAGCATTGATTGGTGCCATGGTCATTTACCAAAGTTTTCCCAATCCCACAACAAAAGTAACTAAATTCACGTAGTAACTAACCAAGCTCTGATACTAGGTGCCACGGGCCGATAATTTCACACCATTCTGAATGGACTATGTGGCGCTAGCTAAAGCACTCTTGTTTAACTAGCCAACCTATCATTTACCACATTTTATCCACAAAACACTTTTATTATCATTCAATCAAATGTAAGTGGAAGTAGTAAGCAATTATGAAAGCAGTGGCAAGTAAGCAATAAACATTGAAGCAACACAATTCATTAAAAACACCTCCGTTAACATTGTGTGTCTAGCGAGGGAGGCAAGTAGGCTAAACACATTGACAATATCTAGTGAGTTTTACAAGTTGATGAACACTCACCCTCCCCTAAAGAGCTTTCTATGCAATTCTCACTCTTACACTAGGAAACATCAAAGTAACCGATGAGTCATACTACCTTATTTGGCATAAGGATAAACTACTACTAGAAAATAAACCTACACTAGTATTTACATTATGGAAATTCATCCCAAATGCACGAGACAAGCGATCACAGACAAGCATAATGCCTTGAACAAGCTCGGCTCGTGACGCATGCTACACCGCCTCAAGCAACAGTCATGGTCGTTGCCTGCTTCTTCACAACCGATTTGCCCTATTGTTAGCCATTCCTTGTCGACCATGAAGAATCTTCACCATACTTAGCTTCTATGAAGAATTGCCACCACTGCCGCCATCAGACACTTCCGTGCTAGCGGCACTTACTTTCAATCAGGCAGTCGCTCGTCCCTTGCAAGTGAGTCATCTTCTTCTTATTCTTCTTCTTCTCATTCTACTTCTTCTATTTTCAATTTCTTCACTTGTACTTTGTAAAAACTCAGAATTAATATAAATAACATTAGTAAATAATATTATTTCCATTTGTCCCTCCCTTAATACCAAGCAAAATTATATTTTTTAGGAATCCTTTTGCTTTCCCTCTTCTTTTCCTCAACAATAAAATGACATTGGAATTTTAGTTTTCTTTATTTTTTTTCTTTTCATTTCCTTTTCATTTTCCTTTCCATGCCATTTTGTGAGATCCAAAATATAACGACCCCAAAAATATTTATATAGGATTAGTATAGTTTTCCTAAAGAAATAATAAATAAATAATTATTAATTATTAATTAAATAATATACTATAATATATTAATATAATATATATATATACACTCAAGAAGTCTCAAGACTTTCTGAGATTTCAATTCAATTGAAATCAATTCCCCTCCCCCTCTCTCGCCGTCCTCTCTCTCCCTCAACTTCTCTCTCACTCTCTCTTTCTTTCTCTTAATTTTTATTGCATTTCTCAGCCAAATTGAAGAACGAACATCATTCCCGAGTCCTTGCTCCGCTCTTCAAGGATTTAACTGGAGAAATTTCATCATCCACACGCCGTAGGCACCACTTTAGGGCTAGTGTAAGTGGACTAGATTATGTCAAGTTTATTTTGAAAATATTTCTAATTAAATTTGAGTACATGAATTTAATTAGATTTGTGTTATTTAAAATATGCCGATTTAAATTGAGTATGTGAAATTAATTAAATCCATGTTCAAATTTTATTTTAAAAATATGTCAGATTTTAATTGATTACATAAATTTAATTATATTCATATGCCTGAGTTAAATTATATAGCAGGGATTTAATCATATCTGGGTTTTTAAATATATTAGGGATTAAATTTAAATATGGGGAGTTGATCATACCTGCATTTTTATTTAAATTTACCAAGTATGTATTTATGAGAATTCCTCAAGTAATTTATGAGTAGGGCCGGCTCTGCCTTTAGGCACTTGAGGCGCCCGCCTAGGGCCCCCCAAATTTTTCCTTAATATAATAATATAGTTTTTGGGTCTCAAATTTTTTTTTAATTAAATAATATTAACATTATTTATTATGCTCTATTCCCATAATTAGTGATTTTGCATCTCAAAAAAGTTAAAAAATTTAATTTTAAATAAAAATAAAAATTAAACAAAATATTAAGGATTCCTTGATTAAATCATTCGCCTAGGGCCCCATATTGTGAAAAGCCGGCCCTGTTTATGAGATTATAATTATTATCTAAATCATGTGGCATGAGTTATGTTGTTTTATTGCATAATTAAGAAAATTTAAGGTTTTGTGATGTTAAGTCTATTACCTGATTTATTGGGAATAATGATGATATTATGTACAAATTTTACATTGGGAAAAGTGATGAGTTTATTTTATTATGAATTTTTGTTGGGAAATTGATGAGAGTATTATACTATGATATTGTATAAATTACAATTATATGTTTTGAGAATCCTGATAGGCCGGATGTGGTGGATGTTCGGCACTGTAGCTACAAAGGAATATTAGTGCAGTCACACTATTGTGATAGTGTTGATGGTGGATAGTCAGTTTGGCCTGAGTAGGGTTGTACCCACCTATTTTCGAACCAGGACGTGGTAGACAAATGGATCTTACAAACATAAACTTTTGACTTAACTTTGGTTGGCCAACCAATACTAAATCCAGTCTTCGGACCCCATAACCCGGTTATAGGGGTTAAACATGACATGCATCAGTCAGAAGCTGTTCTTTTATATATATTTTTGTTGGCAATTAAATAGGCATATATATATATATATATATATATATGTTTTTTTGGATAAAAAAAAAAGTGCATGTATTTATTTAAATATGTGTTTCAAAGTTTATAAATGCAATTTCTAGTATAGTAGAGTCATTTAAAATTATTATTAAATTATTTTTACACTAAAACTTATTTTAACCACACACTGATAATAATCTATTTCAAACTTATTGAGAGGTGTCTCACCCAATTATTTTCATACATTTCAAATACCCTGAGGAGTCTAACCAAAATCAGAGTAGCGTAGCAGAAGCATGGGTGGGATATTAAGAGTTATTTAAAATAGATATTAGATTAGTTGTATTTTTTTAATGTTTTAGAATTTTACAGATGATAATATTTAATACTGGAGATATTGTTGTAATAAAAGGTTTTTAGTTCTCTGGCAAATATATTTGAGGTCTTCTGCTGTATAAAATTTGGGTCACTACAGTTGGTATCAGAGAAAATTTTCGGGTTACCACACCAAACATAGCCTTAAAAAAAATCATTAACTACCATCATATGGAACAAAAAAAATTAAAAATATAAAATTTAGCTTTATTTTTCAAAATTACAAAAATAATAATAAGAAGAAAACATTTAAAAAGAAAAAAACTTTGGGCCAAAGCAGATAATACCTCACCTGAGTTGGATCCAGGATCATTATATTTGATATTTGAGCGACCTTAGAGGTAATATTATGTGAGTGGATCCATCCTGGGGGTACTATTATATGAGTGGATCCGCCCTAATGGTACTGTTATGTGAGTGGATCCTACATAGAGGTGTAAGTCACTTTGATGAGGACGTTGGAGATCAGACAAGAGAGTCTATCATGGTCTCACATTGAATATGTACTGGGAAAATTACGCTAACGAGGATGTCATAGATTGGATGAAAGATCTTGTCATGGTCCTACATCGAATGTGTACTAGAGAGATCTTGAGCTTATAAGGAGGGTTTGGACTCTAACTAAGTGAGACGTCGTTTATAGAACAAACCCATAAGACCAATGCGTCAAAGTGAACAATACCTCCCCAGAGTGGTCTTTATCTTTGGTTTCCCAATTCTACACCATTCCCCCAACTCTATTGATTAACCAGATACAATGTAGAAGGTAAATGGAATCAAACAAATTATATTTGAAGATTTTGAATTTAAGAGCAGCATTAGATTTGCAAGGAGAGAGATAGAGTACCCAAGTTGCTTAATTGAAAATGGACCTCCCCTTTAGCATGGTCATCAACAGTTTGGACGATGTTGGTGTATATGATTAATTTAATAAATATATCATGACTAAGAAAATGAAGTTAGGAGGAATGTTTTTTCTTAAATAAAATAAAGATAATTTTTTCAAAGCTCGATGAAGAGGAAACATGTTGAAACCAAAACCCGAAAAATAAAATAAATAAATAAGAAAAAAAGAAAGGAAAATTTAAAAGGCAAAGCATTAGGACTCATCGACGAATCCCCTGCTTTCATCGACGAATCCCCTTCTGTGGCTCGTCGACGAACTACTAGTGTCATCGACAAAAAAATCCCGAGAACCAGGAAATCTCAAGCTTAAGGTTCATCGACGAATCCCTTATTTCGTCGACGAATGTTCTTATGCAATTCATCGACGAACACTTTAAATTCGTCGACAAACGTGGCCGGGTCAATGGCTTATAAAAGAAGTCACACAAGATTTTTTAAGAAAAAAAATAAAATATCTTCTCTCTCTCTCTCTCTCTCTCTCTAACCACGAACCTCGTCCCTTCTCTCTTCGATTTCTCTTCATTCGTCGCCCAAATCAATGATCAGAAGTCACCATGATGATCTAGGAGCATTTCTCTACAAGTTTAGTGGAATAGATTTTTGAACTGAGCTTTCCAGGCACCACTCTAAGGCTAGGGTAAAATTTAGGGAATTAAACAAATTTGATGTTTTTGGGAGTTTAATCATTTATTTGGAGTATGTGGGTCTGGGAAATGTTAAAATAGTATTTTACTTGGAATTGAGTTGATTAAATTAAGATTTATGAAGGGTTCGTGTGAGCGTTGTAGGCACAATTTTGGGATCCCTGTAGGTGTAGCTTTAGGAAAATAGGTAAGGGGATTAAGTAATGTCAGGTTTTTATCAAGTTTAAATTGATTAAAATGTATTATATGTATGTATACCTATAGTTTCAAAGTTATTTCAAAAACCAACCGTTCAAAAAGGGGGTTCATAAACTACAATTATATCTTATGGTATTTTGAATAAAATGAACGGTGGAAAGCTTGGTTTTATCATACGAACTAAATATATTATGTTTTTTTTCCTAGTTGTTTATTGGATTATATTCAAATACTGAAATTATGTGGCTGGTGAATAATCGATACGGTTTACTGTATAACCGACTTTGGGTATGGTTGTGAAAATACTGAATTATTTGTGAAATTGTACTACAATTTTATTACCGAAATTGCATGATATGGTTTAAGAACCCTGAGGACCAGTTGTATTATGAGCACAATACTATTGCTAGGAAATTATTGCGAGACCATGTGCACCCACACTGTACAGAAAAGTGTAGGGTGGTCTCAGCCGACTAGCTTACATAAGGATGAAATACCTTTCCTGGGGACCCGACCCAGGAAGTGGTAAGGCTATCAGACCTGCAACTGAGTCGTGGATGCCCGCAGACGCACTTGTAGATGGTTACTTTAACCGTGTCTGGGTTGAACCCCCAAGGCATAAGTCCAGCCTTCAAGCTAAACAACTCGTACCATGGGGGAAGTAAATGGTGAGTTAGTCCAAAGGAGTGTCTTATACACATATTAGTTAATTTATGTAAATGGTGTTATTATTTGTTGAACTGGTTTATACCAAGGAAGCAAATGCATATTTTTCAACTATAAAAGTGTGAGTATTTGTAAGTGAATTAAAATGCATGAATGTTTATAGAAAAGTAAACTCTCCACCTGAGGGCTTGCTAAGAAAGGTGAGTACCCTGATAAATATCAGTTGTAGCCATACCAGGTTGCATGATATATTAGAGCAGAGGGGAGCTACATGTATGAGCGTGTAATCTCCCCTATACTCGGGAACTTTCGCTTATAAATAATTATTTGTGTGTGTGAGTATTGTTTGAGAATGCTTTTGTAAATGTGGTTAATTAACAACTGATGATATTCTGTATACATTAAAACTCACGTTGACCACACACTGATATTAATTTAATCTACCTTACTGAGAAGTATCTCACCCCAATATACAAATCATCTTTTCAAGACCATCTCGAGATCGAGCTTAGCTAGCTCCGGGATAGGGTGATAGCTAGTTTCAGTTTTTTTGAGTGTCTGTAAGAATTCTAATGTAATTAAGTTATGTTTGAAGTCCCTGGATGTGTGTTAGGATCGTATGGGTTGAGATGGTTTTTATATTATATTATGGCCTGTAATATGGATATTTAGAGACCTTGTGTATAAATGTAGTTTAGAACTCTGGTAATGTATTTTGGAGAATGTATCAATTTATTTTCACTGCATTTTTATAATGAATATGGTATTAGGTACACAGACGTCACTAAAGTAGCACCCTAAGCCCACGTGGTAGGTTGGGGTGTTATAGGTGGTATCAGAGCCTAGGTTTGCTAGGTTCTGTAGACTTTGATAATGAATGATTATCAGAGTATAGGTTGAGATAAGATAAGGATAGGAATGGGTAGGTTAGGTTGGGTTTTAGTCTAGAAGCTTAAAGATAGTATCAGTCATAGCCATACTAGGTTGCATAACATATTAGAGCAGAGGGAAGCTACATGTATGGGCGTGTAGTCTCCCCTATCTTCAGGAACTTTCGCTTATAAATAATTTTGTGTATGTGTGTGTGTGTGTGAGTATGGTTTGAGAATGATTTTGTAACTATGGTTAATTAACAACTGATGATATTTTGCGTACATTAAAACTCACGTTGGCCACACACTGATATTAACTTAATCTGCCTTACTGAGAAGTGTCTCACCCCAATATACAAATCTTCTTTTCAGGACCATCTTGAGATCGAGCTTAGCTAGCTTCGGGATGGGGTGATAGCTAGTTTCAGTTAAGTAAATGTCTGTAAGAATTCTAATGTAATTAAGTTATGTTTGAAGTCCCTAAATGTGTGTTAGGATTGTATGGGCTGAGATGGTTTTTGTAATATATTATGGTCTGTAATATGGATATTTGGAGACCTTTGTGTATAAAGGTAGTTTAGAACTCCAGTAATGTATTTTGGAGAATGTATCACTTATTTCCACTGCATTTTTATAATGAATATGGTATCAGGTACACAGACGTCACTAAAATAGCACCCTAGGCCCACATGACGGGTTGGGGAGTTACAAAACATATAAGGGGTTGAGCCATTGAAGACTCAAGCCTTAAAAAAAGGGCTACAACAAGAGGATATAGTATTTAAACATGGTACATCCAAAATGGAAGCAAAGCCTTTTGAAAATTTACAATTTTAAGTTTTTTATGACCCTTCGAAATGGTTAATTTGCGTAGGCATGCTCAATGAGGATTAGGCTTATACTTAAAGACTCTATTTTAAAGTATTTGGATGAGACTAAGACATTGATTTTGAAGACTTTGAGTTCCAAAATTTAGCTAAATCAAGTAAATTTATATAGAATTTATCAAGGCTATAATCAAATCTTATATAATTGACTACAATTGTTAAATTTTTTCCAAGCACCTGTATGCTAACTTCCCTCCTAATGGCATTGTGTAGCCTCCTAGCACACTCATATATATAATTACCCCCAAAAGCTAATTACAATAAAAAGCTAATTACAATAATCAATAATAGAACTAACTAATATTTGAACACTACCATTTGTAGGATATGAGGTTTACCTTTGTAACTCCACTTGAACTAAAAGATTCTAAAAAATCTCACAAACCTCATTGATTACTATTTTGATGAGATCCCAAGTCAAATTTTGGATTTCGGTGTATATGTTTTCCTATAAAAACAACCAATTCAAAGAATCAAATTTTTTTTGTTATGAAACTACGAGCTTCTTATGATTAAAGTTTAACAGCATCCAACTTTGACATTCAAATATGCACCTACCACACCTATAAAATAACATCAACTTACTCTTCATATAGAATAAAATGATTTTAATTTCTACAAACAGTTGGTAGAGAAGTACAAGATCCATTCTTTATCTCAAAACAAAAATAAGAAATAGGACGTAACCTTGAGCCTATGATTCATCATTGTCTCCCACAAGGCTTCCACCAAACAACTACTTGAGTTCATGATAGGCGCAGCTAGTCACCACATCCAAAAAAAAAAAAAAGGGTTTCAGTGACATCATTAAAGCTGGATAAAGACAAATCTAATGGTAAAGGCAATTAAGGTAAAGGCAACAAGATCCAAAGCAAATCCATTAGATAGCCATCCCAAAATAAATAAGTAACACCCAAAACAATTTTCCAAAGGAGTAAGGTCAAGTTATCCATACAAGGATAGCAAATCCATTACTTTACCCTAAAGATCCCTACTATATTAGGTGTACTAAGGCACACCATCTCATTTGGATACAACATTGTTGTTACCGAGTAATTTCAAAGTCTCTATCTTCCTGTTCTCAAGGCCGGTTCTTCACAATATGGGGCCCTAGGCGAATGATTTAATTAGAAGTCCTTAACATTTTGTTTAATTTTTTATTTTTACTTAAAATTATTTTTTCTAATTTTTTGAAATGCAAAATTACTAATTAAAGTTTTATATTTAAGATTACATTGAGACTTGAAAAAAAAAAAAACTAAATTATATTTACTTTACTTTTAAAAATACAATTTCATTTACTTTTGAGATAGTGGGAAAGTCAATATATGGGAAGAGATGACATGATAAATAATGTTAACATTAGAAAAAAAAAAAAAAAATTTGGGGGCCCCATCTTTTGAGATAGTGGGAAAATCAATATATTAGAGATGATATCATAAATAATGTTAAAAAATTGGAAAGCAAACTGCTCAATGACCTTATGGTCAGGCCGGCACTGCCAGGGCCGACTCTTCACAATATGCGGCCCTAGGCGAATGATTTAATTAGGGGCCCTTAATTTTTTTTTTTTTTATTTAAAATTAATTTTTCTAACATTTTGAGATGCAAAAACACTAATTAAAGTTTTATATTAAATATTACATTAAGACTTGAAAAAGAAAGGACTTGAAAAAGAAAGAATTAAATTACATTTACTTTACTTTTCAAAATACAATTTCATTTACTTTTGAGATAGTGAGAAAGTCAATGTATGGGAAGAGATGACATCATAAATAATGTTAATATTAAAAAAAATTGGGAGCCACAACTTTTGAGATAGTGAGAAAATCAATGTATGAGAAGAGATGACATCATATGGTCAGGCCAGCACTGCCTGTTCTTCACCTTCACGCATGACTTTAATGGAAGAGTAGCAAGAATACAAATAGCCACGACAAAGAACCTCGATCCCCTTCAAATCACCAATGTGATTTGAGATTTGTGTCTATATGGAACTTTTCAAGAGAGAGAGAGAGTCTTGGGTAGAGATAAGAATGGGGATGCATAGTTGGGAAGGAGGTCGCAACCTCCTATGCTTTTGGAGAGACAAAGATTAGAGGAGAAGGTGAACGTTGGGATATAGATATAATTTAAAGTTATCATTTATAGAAATTATACATTAGGAGGAAAACATATAGGATAAGCATAAGCATTTGGAAGTTGAAGGGTGATAAATTCTAATAGTTTGTAAAGAGTGGAGCGGAAGAGATGTAGTCACAACAATCATTTGCAAAGAGTAGAATTGAAGAGATATAGGAAGAATTTAAATATTAATGAATATGTTTAATGAGGGTATTATTGGTATTAGAAAATTTGTCACAGCAAGGACTACTAAAAATTGACTTTTATGTTTTTATAGGTAGTTTAATTTGAAATTTTTAAATAAAAATATTGGTTGGTTCTAAAGCATAATTTGGGAGCATGACTTCAAGATTTTGAATTCAATTATGTTGTTTTAAAATAAAGTCAATAATTTTTTTATTGTGTTTCTTTGAAATCCATAAAAATTCAAATTTAACTTTTAAAATCGATAATCTCAAAAAATACCTTAATATGTTTGTTTCTTTAAGGAAAATGCTATTCACAATCCAACCAAAATATCATTAACACTCTATATGTATTTTTTTTTATTTATGAATTAAATGATAAATTGACTCTTTATTTTCATCATAATAAAATCAAAAAATTTCTCCCTTTTTTGTCATTTTTACTTGTGAAATAAAAATCGAGACGAAATTTTGTTCGTTAATACATGAAAAATTAAATATGAAGTACTGGTACTAATTTTTGAAATAGCAATATTGCCTCCCTTTTAAAATTAATATTACTTGAACTTTTTAAATTCTCCTATTGCATGACTAAATTTTTTACTTTTCACATTCCTATTCTTATGCCTCTCTCTATTATAATTAGGTTTTTCCCCTACTAAAAATATTTATAAGTTGATGAATGTATCTTGAGTGGGAATATCTTTAATTTATTATCTCATATCTCCAGTGGGAAAATTTATCTTCAGTTTATTAACTGGATATACTTTGTGTCCTCAAGCCACCCTATAGTATATGCCTTAAGAAAACTCCGCAAGTGTAGCTTTCCTGCAATCCAAGTGTAGCTTGGATCAAGGATTTTGCTTGAAAAAGGGAAAGAAACGGAAAATAAGAAGGAAATTTATTTTTTACTATATTTTCTCTTTATATATGGTACCATTACAAATGGAAAATTGTTAAAAATTAAGAAAAAATTAAATGTTAAGTATGTGTAAAATTAAAATTTTGTTCATTAATTTTTATAATTTTTTATTTTCTTTTTTCACTTTCTTTGATAACCAAACATCAAAAAAAAGAATCTTTCCTATTTTTCTTTCCTTTTCTCAATATTTTCCAAATCCCAAATGGGTCATAAAGGAATAAATGAAGATTAAGGACACTTACCATAATTATTTATTTTGATGCTCCTCTCAAGTTTTTGTATTTTTTAGTTTCCCTTAATTTTCTATTTTTACATAGTTTTCTATGCAAAGCTCTCTCTCTCTCTCTCTCTCAAATCAAGATTGCAGCTCCTTAATCCCAGTTAGGGCTGTATACTAAAAGGCTCAAACCAACAAAATCAAGACGTAACTAAATCTTTTCAGTCTAAACAATTTGGTTGTGTATTTGAATTGGTTCTGATCGTTCAAAATAATGATAATCAAATATGTCTCAGTTGGGTCAGTCAAAATAATTATATCCGAATATATCTCAGCTCTGTTTTTGGCTCTCCAATTTGAAAAATCAACCAAAATGAAAAATAAAGAAGAACATGACTTCTTATTATTTTTAAAGGTTGCATTTAAGAGCATAAATTAAATTTTAAGCCATTTAACTTTGTATGAGTTTAGAAACAGAAGAATTTTATATGACATTCCTAAAGTTGCATGAACTCAAATTCAAAACTTAAAATTCAAACTCTCAAAAACATAAATTGTTACTATTTTCAAGAAAGAACACGAGCAAAAGGAGGACCATCTTCATTCCTCCATTGGAATGGCTCAGGCTCTCCACAAATTCAGAGCAAAACGAAACCGAAAGTTGCACCCTGGCTTTCAAAGATAGGATGTGCTTACTGCATGGGCCCTGCCTTTGGCAATTGTCATTAAAGAATGTCATGACAGAAAAGTGCCTTTTCCAGATTCCGTCCACCAAACTCCAAAAAAGATCTAAAGCCCCAACTGATCATCTGGATTTGCATGCACGGAGCTATCCAAATGATGTGTTAATGTAATTAGGTGAACCGTCAATTCAAATGTTCTAGGTCTGATTTATCCGTGTAGGGCACTATGATGAGAGGTCTCGCGCTCTGTTTCTGATCTTAAAAGCAAACAGTAAATTTACAATCAAATTCTTTTTTTTTTTTTTGGATTACGCACCGGATATCCACGGGTCCGTTTTACGGTTCACGTGACTAATCCTGCGCCCCTTGAAGTTGACCCGATAACTCCAAAGGGAGGGTAAATTCAGGAGTCCAGGAACAAAAACAAGTCCGAAAGAATTTAAACATCTGACCTCTTGAAAGGCAAATTCTTCTATTTTATAAGATATAATAATAGTCATCTTCTCTCACATCCACATACGTACACATGTATGTGTGGATGCAGGTGAGGGCATAATTTGTAAGATATGGAGTATTTGAATAATTGAATGTGGCCGTGGAATTTTGTTTTCTTGTGAAGAATATTTGAGAGGAATATATATACATTGGTCAAAACACATTCTCTATGGGAAGAATTATTCTCTAGGTATATCCGGCTGATGAAGATGAGGTGAGGTATAGAGGAGGCCACAAAAGTTTGGCCTTCAAAAGTGATAAAAGTGGTTTCCTGCTTAAATTAAATTACATGTTCCATACAAGAAATAATAGAATGAGATAAGATGAATGAAAAATCAAATTTACCACCTAGTTTTTTCATCTTTTTCATCCAAAGTATTATTCCTTTTTTCCTCTTAACTCGTGTCATTCTGCGAACAACGTGACATGAGATCATCTTCAAATAGAAAGACCTTAATGTAACATTAAACAATAGCAGCAGCAGCAATAACAAGCTTTAAGTTCCACGTCGATTACATGAATCCTTTTGCTAATTTACCAAATGTAACATTAAATTACCTTTAATTAAAGAGATGTATAGATGACAAAATTAAGGAAGCAACTGACCCAATCATTTAAACGAAATCCAATCAAACCAACCCTTCTTTACCCAGGCAAAAGATAATCTTTTGGGAGAAAAAGGGACCTTTATAAATGCGCCTCCTTCGTCGGTTCAGTTCAAAGATAAAAAAAAAAGAAAGTTAAATCTGCACTCTACCACACACACACAACCTTTAAAATTCAAAGTGGCAGTCAATAATTGTCCCGCACAACAAAAGCAGAAGCAGCACAAATCTAAATAAGACGGTACATTTTATCCAAAGAAACCCAAGCATGCTTTCCAAAAGAAAATGTCATCAATTCCCAAGACCTTACCATTCTGTCATTTAATTGTGTGTGTGTGTGTGTGTGTGTGTGTGTGTGTGAGAGAGAGAGAGAGAGAGAGAGAGAGAGAGTGATTCATAAACACTTGAAATTTCCACAACACCTCATAGTGCAAAGTGAGATTCAGGCCCTACAAACAACTAATACAAGGCGTACCACACGAACCGCTCGAACAACTAAAAGTAGCACACAAGAGCTGCATCACTAATAAAGGCAATCTACTAAAGATCTGAACTGCAAAACAACCCTTTTATCCTCCCCAGTTTTAATATATTCCTTTGTTTCAATTTTCATCTTACAAAATGAACACCACCCTTTCTGCCCCAACTCACAATCAAATATTTATGCATTGGTACTAGAAAATATAATATAGCTACACATACTTAAGTTTCTGCATCACATGATTGAGCAGAAACCGTCGTCGTCTTCATCATCAAACCAATCGATGCAATGGCTTGGCGGAACTGGTGGATAAGTTGCTGGATATGAGAATGCATGAGCATAAACTGGCTGTTCCTGACAGGAGCTAGTGCTAGGATTTGCCATACTACAACTCACTGTGTATGCTGCAGGTACAGGGTACATTGGTGGATGCAGATACATGAATGGTGGATGCAGGTACATGTGCTGTGGTGAACGACAAAGATTCGAGTCTGGAGCTGGTGTTGGAGTTCCAGAGCCAGAGCCTTCACCAGCATCATTAGAATCACTGTGATGCCTTTTCTTCTTCTTCTTCTTTTTATCTCCATTTTCACCACCATTTTTGTTGGCTAGATCCTTGCTCTCACCGCTTTCACCCTTTGTAGCAGGGTCTTCAGAATTCTCATGCTTTTTCTGACCATTTGATCCACCAGTTTCTTCATATTTAGGTTCATTTTTTTTCCCATTGTCCTTTGATTTCCCAGCATTTTTCTCCTTTCTGTCAGGCTTCTCTGGAAAAAGCTCAGCGTGTTTGCCCATCTTTACCAGTTTCTTAATAAGAGTCTCTGCATCAACACTACCAGTCACTGTAACCTTGTGTTGCTGAGGATCTACATCAGTGGCATAAACACCTGTAAATGGAAAGAACATGAGAAGTCAATCGAGAGAGAGAGAGAGAGAGAGAGAGAGAGGGAGGGAGAGGGAGAGATAAAAATACCATCCATACTCTGCATAACTTTCTTGACTTTCTTCTTGCAGCCTTCGCAGTGGATAGAAACTTTCAGCACCCATGTCTGTAAAACAAAGAGATACAGCCAGGAGATTAGAAACAGGCAGGTAAGGAGGGGTTGGGAAGCACATAAGCTTAGTTCACCTGGCACTTCAATTGTTCAGGAGTCTCTTGCACTGGTGCTTCTGCCATCTCTGCAGCGCAAGAGAGAGTGTGCGAAGAGAAGGTAAAGATTGAGGAGCTTTGTAAATGTGTGCTGTTAGTTGAGAGGATGAGATGGAGATATAAATAAGAAGTTGACGAGTTAAAAAGGGAGAGAGAAAAGAATCTTTGAGAATGTTTGCCGCAGATTGAGAGGATGAAACGCACAGATATCAAAAGTTGAAAAGAGAGAGAGAGAGAGAGAGAGACAGAGAGAGAGAGAGAGCGAGGATACAGCGAGTCCAAATGATATGAGCATGTATAAACAACTTAATGGCAGAATCCAGAAATAAAGAAGGCAAAGATTTTTTGGAAAAATAAAAGGCAGGGCAAGTCTAAAGTTATGTTTCTTAGGTACACATGAATATGAAAAATCATGCAACACCAAGAAGATCAAGATCACCCTTAATGCGCCAAGTCTACAAAAGTTAGTTAGTTCAATAAGAATAAATCATATAATAATCAAAACATTCAATTAATCAAAACATCAAATACGTATTGTACACTAAAGAAAAGCATGTAATAATTAAATTATGCAGTACAACTATTAACTAGGTTAATCTTTTGTATTCATGACTTACTAATAGCCCCATTAAATTATGTGTTTTAACCTTCAAATCATCATGTTTCTGTTTTCACTGAACTCAATAACCTATTAATCTGTACGGAACCTAAAATGAACCAAGTCATAGGAACCTGAGCTTTGAACCTCCTTTTTCAGTTAAAACCAACCAACTTCTTAAGAGCGCCAGCAACTCAGGCCTGGGCTCATGTAAGAAAGAAGTAAAATACTCAAAAAAAAAATTAAATTCAGGCTTGCATTAATGTAAATATCCTACTCAAAGAAAAAAGCCACAAAATAAATCAGTCCAGCTGTATAGTAATCATCCACACATTACATACATACCATCCACAAGGCCACAACATTATCAAAGCCGCCACATGGTCAATCAAATTTAACATGGTGGAACAATGTGTGCAGTATTTGCATTAATTTCTCTTACCCCTTTTGGAGTCTATTTGATTGCTTTAAGAGGCTTCAACACTTTTTCCCCCCAACTTTATTTTTAAAATGTGTTGATCATTGATCCTGTGAGTTTTATCTCTACAGGTTTTTCCCTCCAAATGATTACGGACCCACCATTCAATTGATAAGAATGTCATATGGGCTGAATATTACTGATTGTTTTTAATCTTAAAAATATTTATACTATTTGCTTAAATAGTCTTTTGAATTTTAAATGAAATTTATTTATTTATTTATATTCAACCAAAAAAATTTTCGTCTAGTTCAAAAAAAATATTACATGCCTGGCATCTATGAACCTTTTGACCAAAAAATTTTGAAGCTTAGACAAACCTCTAAATTTTTAAACCACAATGTGATTCTTAGTGCTGGCCTTCTGAGCCTCAACTGAAAATCCAAAATTTTAAATCCCAATTCAATTCATGGTGCTGCTCAATCCTCATGGTTTGAGTATCCCAAAGTTCAATTGAATTAGTTTTAATTGAAAGACCGTCATCCTTTCTTCTTCGTTCAACTCTCGGCTGCACATCCCTCTCTCTGAGCACCACACGGCTGGACTGGCACCATGCGCTGCTGGTTCTGCCACCCCTAACACTGTCACTTGCAAAGGCTCCGACACTCACCAGATCATCATCACGCTGCTGATGTTCAACCCTCTCAAAATGAGTTCTCTCTCAAGGAAATAGGCGCAAGCATTCAGCCGCAGTGCCTCCATCGCCATTGGTCTCCAGCTCTTTCCCTCTCGCATCTCATGGATGATTCACCATGACAAACATACTGCACTGCAGGTGTTCACTGCTCAACATCTAGTGTCACAAGCCAAGCTTGTTCAAAGCATTATACTTGCCTATGACCGCTTGTCTTATGTGCATGGGATGGGTTACCATCATGCAAATACTAGTATAGATTTTATGCTTTGGGTAGGTTTATGTTTTAGCATAAAATGGGAGCATGACTACTCGAACAAGTTGATGTTTCCTAATGCCAAAGCTAAAATAACATTTAAAGCTCTTTAGGGAAATGTAAGTGTTGTTGCAGCTCATAGCACACATTTTCCAAGTGCAATTCAAACCAAAAGGTATTGTCACCCTTTGCATGACCTTTTATGGTTACTCAACCTTTGTTTTATTTTGTTTTTTTTTTTCCTTGTTTTGTTTTGTTTCATAATTTGAAACATGTGGGGGATTTTTGGAGATGTTTCAAATTCTAGCAGTTTTTTGTTTCTTTATTTTGTGGTTAATGGCAGCAGTTTTTTCTTGGTGTTATTTTCAGCAATTTTTATTTTGTTTAATTTCCTCCAACGGCTCGATGTTAGTGGTGATATTTGAGCAGTCGAATACCATTAATCTACTGTAATAACCAGCCGGAAGTTACTCCTTTTTGCAGCCTATAAAAAGGCTACCTCCAACCCATTTCTAAAACACAACAAAAGAAACATATCTCTTCTCTTTCTTACATACTCTCTCGATCATCCAGTAGTAGTCTCTAGTAGATATCTTGGGAGAAGAATGACATCACTCCAGCAAGACCATTAGCAAGCTGAATGTCAGCAGCACTATCACTCCACCTCCTCACAATCCTCCCTCCAAACGAGTGACCCAGGAAAAAATTAAAGAGCAAACAACAAAGGGTTTGTTCTAGCATTGTGATGAGCAATGGATAGGGGACATCGTTGCAAAAAGGGACAACTCTTGATGATTGAACTAGTCGAGGAGCCAAAAGAGGCTGAAGATGACTGTTCTGATTCAAATCATGAAGCTAAAGAATCTGGTAATAATGATGAATCTATCACTTCTTCAGTTCATGCTTTAGTTGAGTATGCTAACCCTCAAACCATGAAAATTAATAAAATGGGCAGCCCGGTGCACAAACCATGAAAATTAATGGCTTCATAAGACACCAATCTGTCACTATTTTAATTGATATGGGTAGTAATTTCATGGATACTAAAATTTCTAAATGGCTGGCCTATATTGTGGAGCAATGTGAAAAGTTTGATGTAAAGGTTGCAGATGGAAGGGCCTCGACATGCCAAAGCAAGTATCCGAAGGTTAAACTATGCAGAATCATGAGTTGTACGTTGATTTTTTATGGTCACTAGAAGATTATGAAGTGGTTTGGGGTATTGAATGGTTACAAATTTTAGGTGATATGGCTTGGAATTTTTCTAAACTGGTTATGAAGTTCATCATGAACAGCTAGAGAATGACCCTTAAAAGGCAAATGTTGTGGTAATGTGACTACAGTTTCAAGTCATCTATGGAGATGCTCCTTAAAAAGAAGCAACATGGTTGCCTGGTATAGATTCAAGCGCCAGAGGAGTTACAACATCGATTTGGCCAGGATGAAGGACTAGAGTCTCTTATATCAGAATTTTTAGACTTATTTGTGGAGCCCCATGGATCGTCACTTAGTGAACGCATGATCACCGCATTCCTCTAGGTAGTGTCCCTACAAATGTCCATCCTTATCGCTATCCTTATTTTCAGAAAGTGGAAACAAAAAAGATAATGAAAGAAATGTTAGATGCTGACATAATCGAACCAAGTGTCAGTCCATATTCTTCTCCTTTCTTTTGGTGAAGAGGAAGAATGGTTCTTGGCAGATGTGTGTTGATTATCAAGCACTAACAAGAGCACTATGAAAGATAAATATCCTATCCCTGTTGTGGATAAGTTGTTAGATGAGTTGGAAGGTGCCCAGCATTTCACCAAAAATTGAGAGCAGGTTATCACCAGATTCGGGTACATGAGGATGACATTTAAAAACTATGTTTAGAACTCATGATGAGCATTACAAGTTCTTGGTTATGGCTTTTGGGTTAACCAATGCCCCTTCCACCTTCCAGAATCTCATGAATGATATTTTTCGACCTTACCTACATAAGTTCATTCTCATATTTTTTTATGACATCCTAATATATAGCTCATCTTTCAAAGATCATTTATGTCATTTGCAAATTGTACTCGCCACTCTTCATGATCATAATCTGTTTGTCAAGAAATTTAAATGTAGCTTTGCTCGACTGCATGTGGAATACCTTGGGCATATTGTTTCTCAAGAAGGTGTTTCAGTTGATTATTCTAAAATACAAGCAATTAGCAATGACAGTTTGGCCTATTCCACAAATAGTAAAGATGCTATGAGGATTTTTGGGTTTAATTAGTTACTACTGCAAGTTTTTCAAGGATCATGGGAAGATTAGTGCTCCATTGACCACACTGCTAAAAAAGGATGCATTCAAATGGAGTAAAAAAGCTAAACAAGCCTCTGCCAAGCTTAAGCACGCAATGTCCACCACACCAGTTCTTGTTTTGCCAAATTTCAACAAGGTATTCATTATTGAGTCTAATGCATCAAGAGTTGACATTGATGCAGTTTTGCAAGGCAGATGCCCCATTGCTTTTACCAGTAAAGCTCTTTCTCCATCCCACATCAGCATGTCTGTTTATGGCAAAGAGATGCTAGCCATTGTGAACGTAGTTACAAAGTGTGATTGGCCGACATTTCCAAATCTGAACTAATCACAAGAGTCTGAAGTATTTTCTAGGCCAACGAATCTCTTCCATGGAACAACAGAAATGGATGACTAAGTTGTTGGGCTATGACTATAAGATTGTTTACAAGGGGCCAAAATGTGGTGGCAAATGCATTCTCACGACTTCTTGAGCAAGTTGAACTTGTGGCTACTTTTGTACCTGCATGTATTACTCTTGCACAAATCAATAAGGAATGGTGGCAAAATCTGAAGATTAGAAGAAATATCATCCAAAGGCTACAAGAAGAACCAACTTCAATTCTTCCTTACTTTTGGGACTCTTTAAACCTACTATAAAAGGGGAGAATTTTATTAGTGCTTAATTCAGCCTAAAAGCAAACCATACACCAAGAATTACATGCATAACCAGTTGCAGGTCACTCTGGATTTCTTAAAACCTAAAGCGCATTTCTCAAGAGCTTTATCGGAAGGAAAGGGTAAAATCAAAAAATTTGCAGCAGATTATGATGTTTGTCACAACGTCTTCCTATATTCCAACGAAGCTTGGGCTGATATCCCCATGGATTTCATTAAAGGACTACCATCTTCTCATGGTAAATCTACTATTTTTGTTATTAGAGCGTCTCACAAAATATGCTCATTTTTGTGCTATAACTCACCCTTACACTACTACAAGTGTTGCTTGTACTTTTGTTGAGAATGATGGCAAGTTGCACGGTATTCCTCAGGCTAGTGTCAGTGATTGTGATAGAGTATTTATCAGCAACTTTTGAAACAAGCTTTTCCGTTTGCAAGGAACAAATTCAATATAAGCAGTGCATATCATCCACAATCAAATACGCAAGTTGAAGTTGTTAACGAGTGCTTGGAGACTTATAGGGTTGGCAAAATAGGTTCGCAGGCCGGGTCCGGGCGGGTCGTAAATGGGTCGGGCTGTAAACAGGTCCCAACCATGCAAACCCTAACCCACCCGTTGCAGGTCACGGACTACCCATTTAAAAAATAAAATTTATTTATTTTAAATTTTTTTAAAAATTTCATACAAAATGACATTTAAAAAAAACGCTCCAACCGTGAGGGAGCTTGAGGCCAAGCAAGGGCACGAGATTCAAAGACGAATGCAACTCCTCATCATCTTCACTATCCCTCACCCTTGCGGCGTCATCTCTGTGCAGGCCTCAATGGAATGGGATCGGAGGGATCTTCTTAAGCTTGCTAACCAATGCAGATGGCGACGACATCCAGTTATCTTTGCCGTCTGGCGGTAGACAGTGCCTATGGTTGGGATTCTGAGGATGAAGTGGTTCGGGAATGGCGGGTAGAAGTGGAGGATCCAGCATTGATGGTGCTATGGCTCGTCATGGATTGTGAACTGGTGTTAGAGAGAGAGAGAGAGAGAGAGAGAGAGAGAGAGGTATTCATGCTGCTTGATCGTGAGGGAGCTTGAGGGACATCTACATCTCTAGATCATGAGAGAGCTTGATCCGTGAGGACGCAAGGGCATGACAGTGGAGTGGGGAGTCAGAGACTGTGGAGCAACTGGAGCTGGGGCTTGTGGAGGAGTGGAAATGTGAATGGGATAGCAGGAGGCAACCGCGGCAAATTAGCAAATAGGAATTAGGGTTTCATCGCATTGCAAATGCAGTAGGGTTAGTGGGTTAATGGGTTTCAGGGTTTATATATAGGAATAGGAGCCAAATAAACGGGTCACACAGTGGGTGACCCGACCCAAACCCAGGTTGACTCGTCTATAAACGGGCAGGTCACAGCCTATTTATAAACGGGTAGATTTGTATAAAACCCGAACCCATTTTAAACGGGCGGGTCATGGGTCACCCGACGGGTTTCGACCCGTTTGCCACCCCTAGAGACTTACCATTGTTGTTTTGCTAGCAACAAAACAAAGGGTTGGGTGCGATGGTTTATGTGGGCCGAATGGTGGTACAATACCAATTATCATTCCTCTATCAAGTTGACTCCTTTCAAGGTTGTTAACAGCCCGTCCTTGCTCGATATTTACTTGGATCCTCCAGAATTAATCAAGTTGACAAGGAGTTAAATGATCAAAACAAAGTGCTTCACCTCCTTAAGGAAAATCTTGTTGCAGCTCAAGCTCGTATGAAGCAACAAGCTAATAAGCATCAGAGTGAAACAGAATTCTCAGTGAGAGATTGGATTTTTCTAAGGCTATAGCCCTACAAACAAATATCTTTGAATGTTCAGCTCTTCAATGAAATTGTCTCCTCGGTTTTATGGGCCCTATAAGATCCTGAAATGCACAGGCCCTGTTGCTTATCATAATCTCGTCTTGACTTACCGATAGGTACTAAGGTACATCCAATTTTTCATGTCTCTTGCCTCAAGAAGAAGTTTGGGGAGCGAGTTATAGTGTAGCACCACTTGCTTGATATTAGACCTACTAATGAGGTTTAAGTGCAACCACAAGCAATTATGGATCTCCGAGCAGTGAAACATAGAAGTTAAGACATCACAAAAGCTTTAGTTCATAGTCTCACTTACCAGCCGAAGATACAACTTGGAAAACTTATCAATCCTTGGAGGAGAGATTCCCAAAGTGTCTTGTTGCTCAATCTTGAGGACAAGGTCGATTTTAAGGAGGCAGGAATATTAGGATTCCCAAATAAATTGGGATTTCTAATTAATGCGTTAGGATTTACAAATCAATTGGAATTTCTATCTAATGTTATGATTCCCAAATTAATTGAGACTTCTAAATGATGAGTTAGGATTCACAAATCAATTGGGGTTTCAATTTAATGTTAGTATTCCTAAATCAATTAGGATTTTTGTTTAATGTGTTAGGAATCCCAAATCAATTAGGATTGAGACCACTGTGGACTTGGATTAGGATTTTTTACACTCCTAAAAGGAGTAGGTTCCCTGACCTATATATATGTAACCCTATAGGGCTTTTTCATTCAAGCAATAACATAATTCAAAAAGTTTCCCGAATCTAGGCAAATCCCCTCGAAGTGATCGAGCCTATTTTCTCTTTATATTTTCTTTTCTTTCAATTTTACCAATTTCCCTATTATAAAACGCTAGGGTTTTATCAGTATTCTTTAGGGTTTTTCCTAGTTGTCTACAAAGATAATTTTATCCATGTACTCCCTCCTTCCCTCTTCCCTCTCCTTTCCACTTCTCTCTTTCCCTTCTTCTCTTCCTCTCCACTAGGTCCACTATGCTACATCAAGCGGGCTTCTCGCACCAACATTCTACTGACTTTTTTTTTTTTTTCCAATTAAAAAAACTAACCTAAAGACTTCAAATCAGCAACAAGAAAAGTAGACTCCTCAACCACATTTGCAACCAAGTCATGCCTTGACATTGTATTTGGTAGAAACAGAAAAGGAAGTAAATTGGGTGGAAGGAAAAGAAGGGAGGGAAATACTTTTTCCATTGTTTGGTTGGGTGGAATAACTGGGTAAATAAAGAAACATATGGAAATGGGGTACACTCCTCCAAAATCAATCCCCTCCAAAACCAGGGGGGAAGGGATCCAAAGAGCGTTGCCCGTTAAATTGAGTGAGAATCAATTTATTAACAAAACAACAAGGAAAGGAATATCCCATTTTTTCCTTCCTTTGCACCTTTTATTTTCCCTCCCTTTTCCTTTCCTCCTGCCAAACAAGGGGTAAAAGAAAGATTATAAGTGCATACCGTGGATGTGATAATTAAGGAAAACTATTGATCTATGGCCCAGAAAAAAGCCTCCAGAAATGAAGAGTACACATGTTTTCATTTAGATGGCACTCCATAAATGATTGTGTAAATGTGACCATATAACTTGTCTATTTAAACACAAGTATTCATAAGATATCTCCCCCCAAATCCCCCCTCCCTGCCCGCGTATTGGGAGTGTCAAACTCAAGACCTAAACCTAAATCCACCCCACTATACCACCAAGCTAAGGCCTTGATAGCTGCCCTATGATGAAATGATTCAAGTTCCGTTTGGATATCTAGATATGCCCTAGTATATATTCTAATTTGCTTCCATCACTTTCCAGACATACATAGCATAAAATAAAGTCATTTTTATGATAGCTGGAAGAAGTATATTACTTTAAAGTAACCATAAGCAACAAATTGGGTAAGAGATAAAAACTGACCCATCATCATTTGTTAAATTTGTTGTCACATACATGGCTGCAACTTTAAATCCAAAAGAGCACAAAAAGAATAAAATCAGATAAATCTGGACCATCATGTGACCAGCCAATAGTACAAGCACAAAACCCAAAAATGTTCTGCAGCACTCTGAAGAAATCACAGAACATAACCAAGGGTTTGCAAATTAGGGGCAGTATATCATGAACACTGCTCCTATCCATAAGGCTATCAGTTTATTTGGGGAGCCTCCACGGTACACCAAATCCACTATACTCTGCACCACCTGTGTACCACAGTTCAGCATAGATGATTAACAAGTTAACCACCAAAAAGAAACCTACAAGTAACCAGAAAGAAGCTGAACTCTGTGCCATTGCCTCTTAAAATAGCTTCTATCTAAGAATTTTGCTTCGTGATGAAGAAATTTTAAACATCATCTCTCTAAAAAACAAATTGAGTCATAGCAAATAACTTCTCAAATTTAGTGTAATTCAGACCAAAATTTTTGGACAGAAACAGCCTAATAATTATGCTTGCCAGAAATTTATTAGTGTATAGAATTAGACATCCATACAAAAAAAAAAAAAAAACAAAAGGTATGGCATAAAGAATTGATAGAGTACATTTTAAAGAAAAACGTTAAAAAAAAAAAAGAAAAGGAAAATGTCACAACACAGTGGTAACACTTTTTATCTTACAATTATTATAGTGATAAGTTTTTAAAACAAGGCAAGGGACAGTAAAGGATCTTTGTCATACAGTATAACAAGAAGCACAAGCACTCTATTGCAGCACTCATTTACCATTTCTTTTGATAAGTCAGTAATTCACTAAGGCAATAGAGCTTCATGTCCAACCAGCAAAAGCGACATGAATGTGTATACTATCAGGCAGTCATCCAATATCAAAGGAAAAGAAGAGAAAACTACTGCTATAGATTATAATAGCATCAATCAAGTGTATAATCTTCCTCAAATGAACTAGCTAGTAATGGAGCAATAAATGTTTAAACAAAAATAGATCAGAAAGTTGAATGGTCAATGAAAATAACACGCATATAACACACACATACAAACAAAAAGAAGCTTCATCCTTGTTGTACACCCAACTAAACCATTGAACAGCAATAAGGCAGTATATATTCAAGAAAATGAAAATTAAAACACAAAAGCAACAGGAAAACCTAATTTACTAGCTAATTTTTTGAACTTGGAGTACTTGATATGATACCTGGGTTGGAAAGCTTCTTTCCCAGACTGCTCAAAAACAGAGAGCACACAGACACATCCACACGTCATCTGCGGAGGAAAAGGAAAAACAAAGACCAAAGAAATTTATTGAAATTCTTACCAATATTCCCCAGGTTTGGAGCTAAAAAAATCTCAGCATTTTCCTCTACCTCAACAGTCCCATTTTCTCCAAGACAATGCAGCTGAAGAATCTCATAAGGTTAATGTAGTAGCACCATTAAGGATATTGCACATCTTTATAAGAGCCTCTTTCTACAAAGAAACAATACTGACATAGAAGGAGACCCATAATCTAATGTTAGTGACTGATTATTCAATATAACTTCTATGGAAGGAATGACAAAGCCTTCAATTCCACTACATGGGTTAGTTATATTGCTATTTAATACTGTTTTTAGCCCAGAAAATTTTAACCGTGCAATCTGTTAAAGCTGGATATACCTTGTTGGCCCACAATCTAATAGCTTAAGCTTTTGGGTAAAGTGTAATCTAACATGGTATCAAAGCTAGTTACCAGGATGTCCTGGGTTCTAGTCTTGATGCCCTTGTTTTATTGTGTTCCCTATAATGTGTGTTATTTATCGTGTGTTTTATCTCTCCACATGCTGCCGGGCTGCACATGCAGGGGGTGTTAAAGCTTGATATACATTGTTGGGCTACAATCTAATAGCTTAAGCTTTTAGGTAAAGTGGTAATTCTTCAATAACATCATAAATGGTAATTATGTCTTCCTTACCTTTGTCCCAGTTTTAGGTTTGACGTATTACTGGAAACTGCATCAAATTCTTAAAATTCTAGAGTGACATTTAAAAAGAAATTACACATTATTCTAGTAGGAGAATCTTACAATTGTGTGATCTCAAAATCTCATCCAACAATCCAATACCAAAAACTTCCCAACTGTTGAAGTCAGGATCCTGACTTTAACAACAGTGGCTGATATTTATGTCTTCAATTGGCGATCCTTCTTTCCGTTTCATCATTTTCAATTAGATTATTATTTGCCTTTTCTGTATTAGTAAAATTCTAAATTTGGGCATGGAACTTAAAGAGAAGATTTCTCTTCCTGAGAGAGAACATTTTTACGAATTGCACCAAAAGAAACATATTTATACATAATTAAACTGCAACAAAATCTGAAACTTGCATAGAAACACCAACATTGCTTAAAAAGAAAAGAAAAGAAAAAACTTAAATTGTAAATCATTCCTTGCTAAGTAGCAAAAAAAACAAACATTATACAACATTTTTTTGAGCAATGAAACAGCTTTCTTATCATTGAAAAAGTTCTTTTTCCAAAAATTACAACCTGTTTAAATGAAGCATAGAAAGGTTGAGCTTGGAAACAGGGCTAAACATGTTGAGAAACACAATGGTTGTCAACGACTGCCATTATAAACTTTCCTAAAGATAAGAACACCAATAGTAACAGACACGAAAAATGAGAATGCTCCCTGCCTGGAAAGGCCGAATTCGCTCCATGTTAAGGGCCTTGTGACCTGCAATAATACCTTTCGAAACTGTTCATTCAAGTCCTCTAGTGATCCAGTGTTATCAATTATAATATCTGCCTTGGTCCTTTTCCAATCAAGTGCCATTTGAGCACTTATCTTATTTTTGGACTCTTGTTCAGATGTTCTGTCTCTTGACATGAGTCGTTGAAACTGTGTTTCAGGATCTACCCACACAACAATAATAGGCTTTGTCCACTTGTCCATCTTGGCCTCAAACAACAAAGGGATGTCAAGGACAATAACTTTACAGCCCTTCATCCATAGCTTCAGAATTTCCCAAAAAATGCCGGATGATATATAAGGTGCCAATATCCTACGCAATATAACAATTATAATTCAGAACTGATTAAGAAACAATTATCTGTGATTTGTTATTCATAGCAATTCCCTAGAATTCTATAAGGTAGACTACACTCAAAATTCCATGTAACATTACAATAATTGGTAAGTGTAATTCCTGTAAAAGTGAAGAAGCTATAATATTAAGAATCACTCGGGTCAAGTCATATATCCCACCAAAACTTCAGTTTTCACTCAGCTCAAAAATGAATTTGCCACACAATTTGCATACAGATCATTATTGATGCAATCCTTGATGAAACAAGCCTTTCATTTTCATAGTAGTGTAGTGCATTAAAAGGTTGCAACACTATAATTTCCTACATCATAAATTTTGAGTACTATACCTTCACCTGTTGTTATTAATAGTTCTTAAGGCAGGTTACTCCAGCCACTGGTTTTGCTCACTCATTAACCAGCAAACACAGATGTGAATAAAGCAACTCATAAAGTTCCATAAAACCGAACAATTTACTATTGGAAGCCAAGACAAGAATAAAAACAAGGAAATGCACAAAGAATTTGACAAGAACCAGAAAAGCAAAGCAGAATCAAGGATAATCTGCCCAATCATCAATATCAAATGAGAACACCTGGAGAACTGGGAACAACCAACACTATAGTGACAACAGAAGAGGTCTTAACTGGGCAATCCCCGACTCAAACCTAGATGAGAAAAAATAATTCTTTGTTTTATCGTCATCCCCTTCAGAAAGAACTCAAATCAAACCCAAATAGGATCACCATCCAGTCACAACCAGGCTTGGCTCAAAAAACAAAAAATTTGTTCAATCCCAAGTTGAATCCAATTCAACATCCAATACCATCACAATGGATGGGGGATGAAGCCAAATAACATTTAACTCAGCAATAAAATGGTTTAATTTACAATATATTTAGCATGGACTAGAGTAAATGAAAGAAAGGACGTGTACATAACTAATTCAACGGACATGTTTAGCTCTAAACAAGAGTCAAGTTTAAAATCTCCAACTCAAATGGTCAGGCCCAACAACAAAAATTGCAAATCCATCCAATGGAGGAGGCATGTAAGCTTTACACAGCAAACCCACCACAGGAACCTCTAATTTCCAAATTCAGTGCAGCCTTCCCAAGAGTCTCACTACAAAGAAAACTTCAAAACTATCCCTGTTAAGAGTGCATGTTTGCTTAGAAGATATAGGGGCCTAGAAATATACTAGAACTTTTGACAAAAGGCAAAATTGTGCATATCAGATTGATAATTCTCCAAATGGCACACTAATCATCCAGTTATAAGGAAGAAACTATGACATTGGAAGCTAGCAATGAAGTTAATGAAGTCTACCGTTCGAGAATCTATGACATGTACATGTAGTGATGCAAGGATGGGCAGCAATGAAATTATTGAGTCCACCACAGGAAAATCTACAAGACATACATACAAATTCCAATACATGGACGGGCTTAAAAACACATTCACCTTGTGGTTGGAAGCCAGGAGTTGAGACCTTCAATTTTGGATTTGAGTGAATTTGGACAATACGTGACATAAAATTATATTTAATTTCTCCCAAATCCACATATGCAAATTGACTCCCTGAAATTCATGCTCCCAAACACCTTCTAGTTACATGGGTGCAATTGCAGTAGGACAGAATAACTCAGAATTGTGAAAATTGATGCAACTGATATCTAAATATTCTGGGAAATATAGAGGAAAAATTGGTTCTCCGGTGGACATCTAAATCCACTGGGGCAACTTGTACCTATTAAGAAGTTGGCGCTTGTCAGGATCAGAAAACACAATATGACCCAGTTTTGGCCTATCTACTTCTCCACTGGGCAGTAAAATGTCATCCCCAAATGCCGCAACAACCTTTTTCCAACCACCACAGCCTTTCTTCAAAACATCCTGCAAATGGGAAACAAGTTCATCTGTCTTTATAATTTACACATACACTCGTTGCAACTATTCGCTTCTGCCATACATGTTGCAGAAACAAACACCCAAGTATTGAAATTAACGGAAAAAATTACAGTCCCAACTGCCTATTGTTTCAATTTGACCCAAATTATAACTATTTATTTTAGTTATTATAGGTGGAATCAAACACAGTGAAATGCAAAAACCGGCAATGAGAGAGAGAGAGAGAGAGAAGACAAACGCGAGCGACGAGGTCAGCGTCGACGACAGGGACGCCGCTGGCTTTGAAGAGACTTGAAACAGTGCTCTTGCCTGATGCGATTCCGCCCGTCAGTCCTACTATCCTCATCTTTTGTCCCTGTAATTCGCTGCTCGGCGGAAACAGAGAGAGAGAGAGAGAGAGAGAGAGAGGACTTCAAGACTCGGAGCTTCTACACGACTTCTAGACTCGGAGCTTGTGTACATAACTACCCTGGCTATGTACAGGAAAAATATCAAATTTGTTACTTACCAGTCGAAGAATTAAATTTAAATTTATCTAGATTTACAAAAAATATAATGTTAAATTATATTAATTTTTTTAAAATTTTACATAAAATAAAATTTATAAGTTAAATTTCAAATGTAATTTTTATTTATTATTTAACTTTATTCTTATTACCCATAATTTATAACATATATTTAGTTCTCTTTCTTAAATTTAATTCAATAAAATTCAGTTGGAATTCGATTTCGTTCTTTAATGTTAATTCATGTGTTAGTACTGGAGGAATCCAAAGGTATGTTTGATACACATGAGTGAGCACTAACTTGACTCAAAAGTTTAAGCCTATTGGGTGTTGGGTTACACCATGTATATAAGCATCCATCAAATACTCGTAATTTTCCAACAGTTTGCTTAAGTTAGTCGTCTTACGTGTCTCAGATTGTATTTCAAATGGTGCCTCCAAACCAATCCTACCTCACACGTCTTGACTACACCCAGAGTTATGAAACGTCGGCTCTGATAACACTTGTTAGCATCGGAGGAGTCCAAAAGTATGTTTGATACACAAGGTAAACACCAACTTGACTCAAAAGTTTAAGCCTATTAGATTTTGGACTACACCATGTATATAAACACCCATCAAATACTCACTTTTTCCAATGTGACACAAACTTTACAAGTAAAATTCTCAACATTATGTTCAAAACAATGGAATGTTCTCATTAATTTAGGTATTGAAAAGGATTTTGATTTTTTAATAAATAAATATATTTTTTAAATTCAAACTACACATTAGAAATTAGCCAAGCAAAAATCAAAGATTTACATTTTATATGTACTATTTAGTGCACATGCGTTGATGTAAATTATTTTCGTAACAATTTATAGCTAAAAAAAGGTAATAGTTAGCTTCTTTTTGGTTTTTTAAAATGCATCATTATATTGGCATATGGAATGTCCAAATTATGAATGATGGTAATGCATTTAAGAAAAAATATAAAATAATATTGAATTTCACATTTTTTTAAATCAAATGTCAATTCACCATTTTATTATAGAAATAAAAAAATCAATGTTCAGCTATAGAAGTGTGTGATGTGACAATAAAAATATTTGGATCTCAAATTCAGTTGGATCAAAGGTTTTTATTTTTTATTTCATTTTCTCTTTATATTAAAAATAATTTTAAATAAAATTTTGTTCTAACATAATTAAAAATTAATAAGAAGAAACAAATGTAATGCCTTAAATTAATAAGAAGAAACAAATGTAATGCCTTAATGATATGTAAAATTCAACTTTTATTTATTATTTTGAATATTTTACTTTCTCAAAATTGATAGGAACGCTCATAAGGTTAAACAGTTATAAGACAAACATTTGATATCTCACATAACCGTTTTTAAGCTACCTATAACACTCCTAAGCTTAATGGTAGGATTACAAAAGAGCTACTATTGATGTCTTGCATAATGTTAGTTTTAGTGTAATCCCAAGAGGGGGGTGAATTAGATATTTAAATTTATCGCCTAGGTTTGACTAGATTAATAGTGTTACTTAACTTAGGGTTTGTTTATGCAAATGTAAACCTAACCATTCATAATATAACATACACGTGCAGTAAATAGATTGCGGTAATATAAAGAACACGCACGATATGTTATCGGGGTTAGGCCAACTGTGCCTACGTCTCCGCCTTGGCAACACCAACACAAGGATTACCACTATAATGCTTACTTAAACGGGTGGAGCGGCACCTATACAAAGCAGGTCAATTCAAGGGGCTGATCTCAACCGACACGCCATAACAGGATGATGCACCTAGCTTTCCTAATCGAGTTTAAGCCAATCCGGGACTATTCCATAGGGCTAATCTCCTTCTTCAGGCCCGTGTTTGGAATACAACCAATGTGTATAAAATGTTTGTACACGGAAATGTGCTTCTAGACAAGTAGATGTGTGCACCGATATAGCTCAATCAATAATGCAAGTATGAATGATATGTAAATATACTCAGTGCTCTAACGTGTGCTAAACACTCAATCATGTATAGATTTTTAGTTCAGATCTATAGTGTATATTCAAGCAATATTTGAAACACACTATGAGAATAGTACAATATCATATCAGACTTTCAAAATATACTAAGCAAGTTCAAACAAACAAACTCAATACAATATTATAATATTCAAAGCACACTAGAGTTGTTTGAAGCACTAGCTTTTGAAAAGAATTTTTGCACACAAAAACTAGGTTTAGGTAGCTTGCAACAATAACGCAAGAACCTCAACCCTCAAAGTCTTTCCACTCTAGGTTTATCAAATAAAACTCGTGGAAGAACTTTAATGCTAAACTCTCTCATAAAATTGATGAAGCAACAATGCAAGAGAGAGTTCTAGCAAATGTGATTAAGTACACTAGCCTTACAAGATACTCACAATGCTTTTGAGAAATCAAGAACGAAGAGTTTGTGAGTGATTGGAAGTGGTATTTGGCTAATATAAGGTTTTGAAAGTTGAGAGAATTTTGCCCTAATCAAGTTTGCTAATCCTCGCTAATTAATACAAATGAATGAGTATATATAGGCAAGGAGGAATTTTTTACTGTTAGGGATATAATGGGTATAATTAGACTTGTTTAAAAGACCATTAAGAATATTAACCCTTTTTACCCCATTTAAAAATTCAGTAAAAATTATTTTAACCTGCGAGGTTCGGGTGCCCGAAAAGACACAATCAAAAATTCAACTTGTAGCGGTTCGGGTGTTTGAATGATGAGTCGGTCGGCTAAAACAAAGTCAGTAGCAAATGTTCGATAATTTGGGTGCCCGACTCATAGTTCGGTTAACCGAACCAGACACTTCGGTCACCCGAGTCTCCATTTGAACGTAAACATTGGTCGCCTGAGTAGTTGAAGAGTGAACTGACAGGCTTTCGGGTGCCTGAGGAAGGTACGTTCAAAAAGGTTTGGGTGCCCGAAGACCAAGTCAACATGTTGACTGGTTCGTTCGCTCAGGCCGCTTTACACGGCAAAGGTTTGGTCGGCCGAACCCTCTCAACTTTTCCTATTAAGTGCATTTTAACCTTATTTTGATTCCCCTAATTAAGATCAGTGATGTAAGGGACTTTGTGTCCTTAGTGTAGGTACCTAAGGTCAAGCTATGGTCGTTTTGAGCATACGTACCTACCATGCATGATGCAAATTATTACAAGTCATACACGTGCACAGTTCATAATAAATTACAACCCATAATGAAGAACTAAACAAATGATAATGAATTACAACACATAGATCTCCATTCTTTGGAACGAACACTACACGCAATCATGATACGTCTTTTAGTTCTGAAGCACACACAAGGTGATCCTGCATGCAATTCTCAGTACAACCATTAGTATCAAGAGTATTTGTCATAATCAAAACTGGGTGTGACCTATAAGATTAACAATCTCCCCCTTTTTTATGATGACAAATACTTTATGCAAGAGTGGGTTCGGCCAAGAAAGGCTCCCCCTGACTTTATGCATAAAGATAATTAAAGTAGTGGGTAATAAAAGATTAAGCATAATTAAGCACAGTGTCTTACCCCACTTTTTCCTCTTCTCTCCCTTTTGGCAACAGAAAAAAGGGTTAAGCAAATAAAGCACGAAGGCAAGGGATGTCATTTAGATACAAAAGGTATATTGGGAGGAATTTAAAAAAAAATTCGGCAACATGCCGCTTGAAAAAGAGCATTCCCAAACATAACCCTATACCTAAGTAACCTATTTGGAGTTCTCATACATAGTATATAGCAAATTTCAATCAAGTAATCCAAACAGAATGTTCGTCAAGGAAGTAGGAGAAATATTTAACATGTGATACCAATTGATAATTTTGATGTTCTATACTCCCCCATCAGATGATTATGTAAGGATGAAGATTAAATTTTCATTGGCTTTCACTCATCCTTTCAAAAATATTTTCATGTAAATTTTATCATAATCATCTTTTGTTTGCCAAAACAAGCTCAAATTTCCACAAGGTATAGTAAATGAAAACATGTCGGCAAGATACCAAGTGTTATACTTGTGATAGTGAGCCTATCAACTATAATTATGCTAACTAATAAAAACACTAATATTTGTAAAGGCATGATATTTTGAAGTGAGCATGATATCTAATATGGATGTTGTCAAGACATTCACATTGATATCACCTAGTTAATGTATTTTCCAAATGATGTATAGAATGAAAGTACAATACATCAAGTTTTAAGTAATTTAGCATTTAGAAATGATTTAAAGTTATGTGCAAGCGTTTCAAAAATTGGGCAGCATTTTGTCTGAAGATGTAATCTGTTGACTTGGTAGTATGTCTAGAGGGGGGGGGGTGAATAGACTTTCTTCAGTGATGTGCTTACTTTCTACAAACACAGAAATCTTACCAAGAGCAAGTGCATAAAATTGCGTGTAAAAGGAAATGTAGAAAATCACAATAACAATATAAATGAGATAAGGGAGAAGAAGAGCTTAACACATTGATATTTATGTGGTTCGGCACCCCGCCTACGTCCACGCCTTGAGACCAACTCAAGGATTCCCAAAATCCACTAAAATCCTCCTTCTAGCGGAGAAGCCAATATACACCAGCTCACAAAGAGCTTCAACAAGGAGCTCACTTAGAGACACCCAAAAATAGCTCACAAAGAGCCTTTGTTTACAAAAATGTAGATGAAGATTAAATGAAAGCTTGAATACTCCCTTAAGGTAGTTAAACCAATAAAATCCTTACTCAATATCCTCTGTCAATAGAGTGAATGCAAGACTAAGTGTAGCAAGAAGAGACTAAGAGTAGCAAGAAGAGGGCAAGTGAGTTTGTGAGTAAACCCTAGAGATGACAACACCAATGAATGATCTTCTTTTGATATAATTTCTCCAGATATGAAGTAAATGCCATTTACTCCTATTTATACATTAAATGGGTGAGAGCAACGCTAGAGAGCCGTTGGGCATTTATGAATGTAAGACAAAATTCAAAAATAGTCGTTCGCAGCATTTAATGTTCGCTGCTGCCTGACGTTCGTCGACGAAGCCCTGTGTTCGTCGATGAGTTGCTGGTTCTGAATTCAGGTACCCCTCGGTATATTTTCATTGACGAGACCCTGTGTTCGTCGAAGAGTCCTTCATGTAATTCGTCGACGATGCCCTGTGTTCGTCGACAAGTTGTGGATCTAAATTCAGATGCCCCTCGGTATCTTTTCGTCAACGAGAACACTGTGTTCGTCGACGAAGTTTTTGCTAAACTCGTCGACGAAGCCCTGTGTTCGTCGATGAGATCCTCCTTCTTAAATTTTTTTCCTTTTAAGTTTATAAGAAGGTTCTTGTCCGTTTGGGGGTTTCTTTATTCACTTTAAAAAGACTTTACTAGTATTTTGTTTTGTGTGTGATACACCCCTTTCTTGCTCTTAGTATTGTGTTTCTCTTTATATACAAGATATTTACAAGATGATGTCTCTCTTATTTTACACACTCATTTTTTAGATGACTTTTGTACATTTGTTGTTTTGTTCATGAATGCTTTGAGAGACTTGTGCTTCTGGTCATAACATGAGTTGCTTTGACTGTTTGTTGGTTCGGATGCCATTCTGTATACCTGAAACATATCTTAGAGAAACGTTAGTGACCTTGAGAGCAGCTAATGGGTTGATAACATCAAAACATAGTAGGAATGAAAGACCTTTAACTATTTGGTCTAACATTCTCCCCCTTTTTGATGATGACAATCCATTAGTGTCTCTTAAAAACATAAATGCTCCCCCTTACTAAATAGAATGGTTTAGAGTTTAAATAAAATTCTCCCCCTTAATGTTTGCATTTTATGAAAGAGTATTTTATTTAAATTTTGGCAGCATGTCGTTTATAAATGTGATAGTTTCCATTTAATCCTGCATAAACCATGACAGTTCAGTATATCAATCAATCAAATACGCAGATAGAGCATTTACACTCAAAAGGATGGAATGATTGTTCCATTACTAATTATATGCCGTGCTTACAACGAGTGATTAAATCTAATAGCATCAACTAGAATTGTTTTCTAATTACATCCGCACACATCTGAAAACTGAATCTAAAACTAATTCTCCCCCTTTGCCATAATCAAAATTGGGGGGTTAGCGAGATAGCAAGCTACTCGGGAGGGCGACCCAGTCGATCAAACAGGGCAGCAAAAGATACGTCGAGAGTGTCGAAACGAGCGCGGTTAGCGCTTTCGAGCTAAGCAAGAGATGCATCAATAGAGTCAAACCAATGGCGGTGTCGACACTCGGACAGCGTCATAGTATGCTGAAGCTCGTCCAGGCGTGTTAGTATGTGACCATAGACAGGGGTCCTTATGCTCACCTTCTCCGGCTTTGGCTTCGGCTTCAGCTTCGAGGGCAGCCTCAACCTCATCGACAGGAATAGGGCCCTGCTCGTGGGCTTTGACCCACGTGTTAGTGGCATCGTCCTTTTCGAAGTGCATGCGACGAAGAGTCGCCTTAGTGTAAATATCTTCAAGCGTAGGATGAATACATGGGAGGCCAGCGCGAATGAGGTCGAAGTGATCGAAGAAGGTTGTGAGGAGACGACGGTATGGGAGATAGCCGCGTTGCCACTTGAGGTTTTCTTCCATGTTTTGAACGATGATGGAGGGGAGATATATACCCCGACCAACCCATAGACAATACATGCACAAAATGTCGCCGAGGGTAACCCAATCTTAGCCACCAGTTCGAGGACATAGGTTATATGTGATGATGTGATGGAGGACCCGGAATTCCACAGTGAGGTCCTTGGATTTTGGGCAAGCGAGTGCGGAGATACGAGGGTTATCGGTAATGAGCTTGAGTGTCGTGTGGGAGTCAAACCAGTCGAAGTGGGTCGGCTTGGAGGACTTGGGGATGCCATGAAGAAGATAAGAACTGCAGCCCAATATCACAGAGAAAGTAGCGTCGGAAAGCTGAATGACGGTGCTGTGAATGGTAGAGTAAGCGGCGATGCCGCGATAGGAAGGGACAAAATTCGCGTAGAATTCGCGAACAAGATCTTCATAAACTAGGTCATCGAGATTGAAGAGAGCATCCCATCCAAGAGCTTGAATCTTGGTGAGAAGAGCAGGGAAATGAAGCTGTAAAAACTCAAAGGGTACTATTTTGCCATATACGACATGTCACTTGACAATGTCGGTTTGGTAGTGGTGGGCAGCTTCAGAGGACACGAAGCGGGGGTCGAGGTTAGCCGGAGCAGGGGTAGGGGGAGCGGAGGTAAGGCGAGAGGATCCCTCGCCGGCTTCAGTTTGAATGTGCCTGCGTTTGGGGTGAGGAGCCATGGAGGGGCGGGGAGAAAGGTATGGCCGAGAGGGAAGATCTGGGGGCTTGAGGGAGGAGACAATCGAGGGAGGAGCAGCTGGTAGCGTGGGGGAGGGAAGATCTGACAGTGAAGATGGGGGAGGGAGGTAGGGGTGAGCAAAATTCGGTGAAAACTGAATTAACCGGTCGAAATTGGTCGGTTCGATTCGGGTAAAAATCCCGGTTCGGTTATAAGTCTACAAAATTTCGGTTAATCGGTTTCGGTTCGGTTAAGGGTAAAAAAATTTCGGTTAACCGAATTACTAATTAATTAGATTTTAAATATAATTTATGAATATAAATTTTGCTTATGTAAGTACATTAAGGAGTTTAATTAACCTATTTGGATTCTTTGTTCTATGGTAAAATATTATTTTCATTAATAAAATTAATAAATAAGGTATTTAATTAAGTTGGATTTGGTTTTAAAAAAAATTTATAATTGTATTATATTTCTAACAATTAATGTTAAAGATTTCGGTTAAAATCGGTTAACCGAATTACCCGAATGGGCAATTCGGTCGGGGTCGGTTCGGTGTCTTTCGTCAATTCGGTCTTTTCGGTTAATGGTTTATATTAACCGAATTTTTCGGTTGATTCGGTTAATTACCCGAATTTAACCGAACCGACCGTTTGCTCACCCCTAGAGGGAGGTGGTGGGAGGTGACAGCGCAAGGTGGGCGAAGGAACAGCACAGAGTCGAGAGAGGGAGAGGTGTAGAAGACGGCTAGGGTTTCTGTTGTTTTAACTTGAAGAGATAAGTACCCCGATAAATTACGTCGACAAGAACCCTGAGTTCGTCGACGAAAAATCGAATTTTTTGGCGACGAACGCCCTGTATTCGTCGACGAAGTATGAGGGTTTCTCAACGACGAAGACCCTGTGTTCGTCGACGAGAACCTGGAGAAAAGAAATAAACAGTAGGGAAAGGAAGAGTGGGGGTTGGATCCTATAGTATGTTTGAAGGAGCGCACATTCCTAGGGCGTTCCGAATTTTGTGAAATCTTTCTTCATTGAGAGGCTTAGTGAGAATGTCGGCAAGTTGGTTTTCGGTGGGAACGTAGTCCAACTCGACGTCTCCTTTTTGGACATGGTCTCGAATGAAGTGGTGCCTAATTTCAATGTTCTTGGTTCTAGAGTGGAGACACGGATTTTTTGAAATGTTGATGGTACTAGTATTGTCACAATGAATTGGAGTACTTTTAACTAAGATTCGAAAATCCTCAAGTTATTGTTTCATGTATAATGCTTGAGCACAGCAGCTGCCAGCTACTATGTACTCAGTCTCGGTGGTGGAAAGAGCCACGGAGGTTTGTTTCTTGCAAAACCAAGAAACAAGGGAGTGTCCAAGGAAGTGACATGTTCCACTAGTGCTTTTTCTATCGGTTTTACAACCACAGTAGTCAGCGTCAGAGTAGCATGTGAGGTTGAAGGGAGCATTTTTAGGAAAGAAAAGTCCTAAGTCAAGAGTGTTTGCTAAGTATCCGAAGATTCATTTAACCGCAAGAAGATGAGATTCTTTAGGACAAGATTGAAATCTAGCACAAAGACAAACGCTGAACATTATGTCAGGCCTGCTGGAGGTGAGATATAGTAAGCTACCTATCATGCCACGGTAGAGTTTTTGGTCAATGTTTTTCCCTTTTTCATCAACGTCAAGCTTAGTTGTGATACTTACAGGAGTTGCCTTAGATTTTCCCATTTCAAGGTTAAATTTCTTTAACATGTCCTTAACGTATTTGGCCCGATTTATGAAGATTCTATGCTTCATTTGCTTGATTTGTAATCCTAGGAAAAAGGTTAGCTCACCCATCATGCTCATCTCAAATGTTTCCTGCATAGTTTGAGTAAAGTCTTGACATAAGGTTTCATTTGTGGCCCCGAAAATAATATCATCTACATAGATTTGTATAACTAGCATATCATTCTCTTTATGTTTTAAGAAAAGAGTGGTATCAAATTTTCCTCTTGTGAACCCATTTTCATGAAGAAATTTGCTTAAGCGTTCATACCAAGCTCTTGGTGCTTGCTTAAGTCCGTAAAGAGCTTTTGAGAGTTTATATACGTGATCGGGATGAGAGTGGCTCTCAAAGCCAGGAGGTTGTTTGACAAAAACTTCTTCATTTATGTATCCATTTAAAAAGGCGCTTTTAACATCCATTTAAAACAATTTGAAGTTTTTGTAACAAGCAAAGGCAAGGAGCATTCTGATAGCCTCTAGTCTAGCTACAGGAGCATAAGTTTCATCGTAGTCAATACCCTCTTGTTGGTTGTATCCTTGGGCTACAAGTCTAGCTTTATTTCTGACAATGTTTACATCTTCATCTTTCTTATTCCTAAATACCGATTTAGTGCCAATTACTGTGGTATTTTTGGGTTTAGGAACTAAGTGTCATACTTTGTTTCTTTCGAATTGATCTAATTCTTCTTGCATGGCATTTATCCAATCTGCATCATTTTCAGCTTCTTCAAAGTTTTTAGGTTCTAGGTGAGATATAAAGGCAATATGATTACATCCACTTCTAAGGTGAGATTGGGTGCTGACTCCTTGAGAGGGACTTCCTATGATGAGATAAGTTGGATGATTTTTTACAAATTTCCATGCTTTGGGTAATTCATGATCTTCTTTCTCTTTTGGTTGGTTAGGTTCTTGAGGAGAAGATCCTAGATGATCTACATTTGTATCTTGATAATTTGTGTCTTGATCATGGTTTATCTTGAGTTGTTCTAATTCTCTTTCAATTCTAAAGGTAGTGACTTGGTTTTCTTCATTTATCTCAATAGGGGTTTTGGATGTGTAAGGATTTGTTTCATAAAAACGACATGGGTTGACTCTTGAATGGTTTGAATCCTCTTGTTGAATACCCTGTATGCATTACTATTCATTGTGTATCCTATGAAGATCCCTTCATCGGACTTTGAATCAAATTTATCTAAATGATCTCTATCGTTTAATATGAAGCACTTGCATCCAAAAACCTTAAAATGTGATATGTTAGGTTTTCTACTCTTCCATATTTCATATGGGGTTTTTCCTATTTTGGATCTAATAGTGACTCGATTACTAACATAGCATGCTGTGCTAACGGCTTCTGCCTAGAAATATTTTGTCAAATTATGTTCGTTGAGCATTGTTCTAGCCATTTATTGGAGTGTTCGATTTTTTCTTTCAACTACTCCGTTTTGTTGTGGGGTTTTTGGTGCAGAGAAGTTATGTGAATATCCATTTTCATTGCAAAAGTCCTCAAGTTCTTTATTTCTAAACTCTCTTCCTCTATCGCTTCTAATATGTACAATTGACATTCCCTTCTCATTTTGGATTTTTCCACAAAAATGAATAAATGCATTACATGTATCACTTTTATTGGCAAGAAAAATTACCCATGCAAATCTAGAAAAGTCATCAACAATAACAAATGCATACAGTTTTCCACTAATGCTAGCAATGTCATTAGGTCCAAATAGATCAAGATGGATTAACTCTAGGGGTCTTGATGTAGAGATTACTTTCTTAGTTTTGAAGGAGGACTTAACTTGTTTTCCATATTGACATACATCACATATTTTGTCTTTCACATAGTTGTCTTTTGGTAGACCGTTTACTAGATCCTCGGATGAAACATTATGAAGAAGATCCATGCTTGCATAACCTAGTCTCCTATGCCATAGCCAACAATTTTCATTTGTGACAGCTAAGCATTTAATGTTACAACTTGTGATTTCTTCAAATTCAATTGTATATATGCTGGACTCACGTTTTCCTATGAGAATTGTACTTCCATTTAAGTCATTTATTAAGCACTTTGTGGATTGGAAAATAATATTCAACCCTTTATCACAAAGTTGACTAACACTTAGTAGATTATGTTTGAGAGTGTCAACTAGAGCAACATTTTCAATAGCTAGGGAAGAATTACCTATTTTACCTTTGCCGATAATTCTTCCTTTAGCGTTATCTCCAAATGTGACTAGTGCTTCCTTTTTGTATGAGAGGGAGAGGAATTTGCTTGCGTCTCCCATCATGTGTCTTAAGCATCCACTGTCTAGAAACCATTTGTTCTTTACGGAGTTGCTCTTTAAGCACACCTGCACATAACATCAAGTAACTTGTTTTGGTACCCATATTTTCTTGGGTCCTATTGGGTTAGTGTTCTTAATCACCCATTTGTAGTTCATATTTTTTTCCTCTATTTCCTCTGAAGGGGCAAGTAAATCGTACATGTCCCGTTTTCTCACAATATAAACAGACTTTATTTGTGTGTGAGGGATTTAGTTTAGATGCAAAATCTTTCTTTGATACAGAGCTCCTTTTAGCATAGAGGTTTGCAAATCCTATTGACTCAGAAGATGATAGGCCGTATCCTAAACCTTCTTTGACAATTCCAAATCTTTGGGCTCCAAGTAATCTATTGAAATTTTCCTTTCCATTTGTAAATTTATATATGGCATTGCTTTGATCCTCAACTTTCTTTTTCAATGAAGAGTTTTCTTGAAGAAATTCAATTACTTGACTTTTCAAGCTTTCAATTTCTCTTTGAGAGGACTCTTTGTATTTTGAGTATTCTTTAGAAAGCTTTTCTTTTTCAAGATTAGAAGATACATTTTCAGCTTTCAAGGTATCACATGAGCAAATCTGTTTTTGTTTGCATTTTGAATAGTTTTCTTCTAAAAGTTTGATTTTCCTTTTAGATGCTCTTAGTTCAACATAGAGTTTTCTACAATTTTCTTCTAATTCCTCATATGAAGGGAGATATTCGTCATCAGAACTTACCTCACTTAGTTCGTCCGCCATGAGGTAGAAATGGGCGATTTCTTCTTCGACATCTTCGTCGGTTGAGGTTCCATCTAGTTCATCCCGTTCAGTTGCGTTCATTGCTTTGAATCTCTTCTTGTCTCCTTGTTGATTGTTGTTTTTGTTTTTGAAGAGAGGACAATCGGCCATGCGGTGCCCGATCTTTTTGCAATTGTAGTATCTGATGCTCGATTCTCCTTTCTCCTTTGGTTTGCCATTTCGTTTGTTCATTAGAAAGTTTCTGAATCTTCTAGTCAGTAGGGCAACTTTTCGTCATCATCATTCTCCTCTTCTTCTATAATCTCTTTTTGCTTTCCAGCTTTTAGAGCAATTCCGGTAGCTTTCTTGGGTGCTTCAGCTTCAGTAACAGCATTTTTCTTCTTGATTTCATAGGTCATGAGAGATCCAATTAGTTCGTCAAGTGTAACCTTTGAGAGGTCCTTGGCTTCTTCAATTGCTGTGGACTTTGCGTGCCAAGATGTCAGTAGAGAACGAAGAACCTTCTGCACATTATCTTCCATAGAGTACTCTCTACCGAGAGCTTTTAGTCCATTAGTGATGTGTGTGAATCGTGTGAACATAGCTGTGATTGTTTCACTTTCTTCCATTTTGAACATTTCATATTCTTTTACAAGCATATAAATTTTAGATCTCTTTACCTGAGTAGTTCCCTCATATGTTACCCGAAGTTTTTCCCACATTTCCTTGGCCGTGTTGCAACCACATATCTGATTGAATTCTTCATCACTTACTGCGCAGTATAGGAAATTCTTGGTTTTAAAGTTGAGCTGTGCCAGCCTTGCATCTGCCTTAGGAAGTTTCCCAATGGGTATGTCATCGCCATCTTCGTTTTTGAAGGTGTAGTCTCCTTCAGTGATGACATTCCACATACGGTAGTCATAGGCCTGGATGAAGATGGACATTCGATCCTTCCATGCTGGGTAGTTAATCCCACAAAACTTGGGAGGGCGGTCCACGGATTGACCTTGGGCAAACATATCTGCCATGTTGATCTTTTTCGCCTGGATGTTACTCTGAATTTCAGCAACTGGCGCTCTGATACCACTTGTTAGCCTGGTAGTATGTCTAGAGGGGGGGTGAATAGACTTTCTTCAGTGATGTGCTTACTTTCTACAAACACAGAAATCTTACCAAGAGCAAGTGTATAAAATTGTTGTGTAAAAGGAAATGTAGAAAATCACAATAACAATATAAATGAGATAAGGGAGAAGAAGAGCTTAACACATTGATATTTATGTGGTTCGGAACCCCGCCTACGTCCACGCCTTGAGACCAACTCAAGGATTCCCAAAATCCACTAAAATCCTCCTTCTGGCGGAGAAGCCAATATACACCAGCTCACAAAGAGCTTCAACAAGGAGCTCACTTAGAGACACCCAAAAATAGCTCACAAAGAGCCTTTGTTTACAAAAAGGTAGATGAAGATTAAATGAAAGCTTGAATACTCCCTTGAGGTAGTTAAGCCAATAAAATCCTTACTCAATATCCTCTGTTAATAGAGTGAATGCAAGACTAAGAGTAGCAAGAAGAGGGCAAGTGAGTTTGTAAGTAAACCCTAGAGATGACAACACCAATGAATGATCTTCTTTTGATATAATTTCTCTAGATATGAAGTAAATGTCATTTAATCCTATTTATACATTAAATGGGCGAAAGCAATGCTGGAGAGCTGTTCGGCATTCATGAATGTAAGACAAAATTCAAAAATAGTCATTCGCAGCATTTAATATTCGTTGCTGCTTGACGTTTGTCGACGAAGCCTTGTGTTCATCGACGAGCTCTTCAGAAATTTTGTCAACGAAACCCTGTGTTCGTCGACGAGTTGCTGGTTCTGAATTCAGGTACCTCTCGGTATATTTTCGTCGACGAGACCCTGTGTTCGTTGACGAGTCCTTCATGTAATTCATCGACGACGCCCTGTGTTCGTCGACGAGTTGTGGATCTGAATTCAGATGCCCCTCGGTATCTTTTTGTCGACAAGAACCCTGTGTTCATCGATGAAGTTTCTACTAAACTCGTCGACGAAGCCCTATGTTCATCGACGAGATCCTCCTTCTTAAATTTTTGTCCTTTTAAGTTTCTAAGAAGGTTCTTGTCCGTTTGGGGGTTTCTTTATACACTTTAAAAAGACTTTACTAGTATTTTGTTGTGTGTGTGTGATACGCCCCTTTCTTGCTCTTAGTATTGAGTTTCACTTTATGTACAAGATATTTACAAGATGATGTCTCTCTTATTTTACACACTCATTTTTCAGATGACTTTTGTACATTTGTTGTTTTGTTCATGAATGCTTTGAGAGACTTGTGCTTGTGGTCATGACATGAGTTGCTTTGACTGTTTGTTGGTTTAGATGTCATTCTGTATACCTGAAACATATCTTAGAGAAACGTTAGTGACCTTGAGAGCAGCTAATGGGTTGATAACATCAAAACATGGTAGGAATGAAAGACCTTTAACTATTTGGTCTAACATAATCAATTCCATAAAAACCTGCCAATATTCAAGTACTTTAAATATATAAGCACAACTAGCCTCAAGGAATTTAAAATGTCAAATCAAATGAGCCAAGCGTAAATATTTAGAGTCTAAGATTAGATTGCATTTGCACACAAGATAATATATAAATAATCATTTCAATTATTTGGGCAAATGTTTACGGAAAATTCGGCAGCATGCCGACTATAAACATGACATTTCCCAAAATTTTACTTGCACAAAAACCAATTCTCAAACAAGCAATATTTCAAGACTAAGGCATGCGAGAACTTATAATCTACCTGCAGACAATTCTCATCAATTGCATCCGTTATGCAAGAGGCTTTCTAAACTAAGCATGCATTTCAACAGAATAGTCATCTAAGCACAAATACATACACATCAAGGTACTACAGATATATATATATATATATATATATATATATATAGTCATAAGCAAAAGTACAGTCACTACAACATAGTATCTGCGTGCGTGTGTGGTGAGTGTGATCGTCAGAAGCACAAATAAAAGTAAAAGTTGTTTTTTAAAGTACAAACCAAATAAAAGTGTATCTAGATAAAATATAACAGATGATCAAATAAGGAACTGGGGTATGATGAAATGGATCCATATGAAGCACTCCTAGGTCTCCCCGTCGTCATGATCATCATCCTCCTCCTCACCGCTCAACTCCATCTGGTCATCCTCCCCAATGTCCTCGTCATTCATCTCTCGTAGTCGCTTACCGAGGATATGGAAGTTAGCTCGTACCTTAGACTGAAACTCGGTGAACTCACTGTAAAGGGAGTCAAGTATAGCCTGTGATGAAGACACATGCTCAGTCATGGAGACTCGAAACTCCTAAAATGAGGTAGAGAGATCGGTGATAGCAGCCATGAGGCAGCTCCTGTGGGACCTCCTGAGCTACTGGGTCTCTCTCGTGTGCAGTGGGCAACCACATGTTGCCGGTGATCTCGTAACCCATCAACTTCAAAGTGGTGGAGTTGAACACGTCGGAGGGCTGAACCTTCTTGATGGTGGCTAGTGGTGACCTATTTAGCCTTTCCCTAACAAATATCCTATACAGAATTCCACTGTAGGGTAGAATGATCCTCTTTCCAACGATTTTTACGAAAATCCACCATAGGATCAATCTAGGAAGGTCTAGCTTCTTTCTGGCAAAGAGGCACCACATCACGAAGCAATCCAAATAGGATACATGGTCCCTCGATCCTGACTTAGGAAATATGTTGTTGGAAATTAGGTGGTGTACCACCCTTGCCTCTAGAGTCGAGGTTCTATAGCTATAAGTGTGGGTCAGATCAGCCACTGGATTTTTTATGACTAAATTAACAAACGTACTCACAGTGAAGTCCTGCTTGACTATCTAGGTGGAGGAAGAATCGGGGTAGATGAAGTCGCCATGTTGGATCTCAAAGGTCTCTGCTAGGTAGGCATTGTCAAAATAGAGATCCGTCTTGAGCACTCTAGAGTAGTAGCCCTGCCCATCTTGAGCAAGATTGGAATAAAAAAGTTGGATGAGCAGTAGGTACATCCCCCTAGGCTGAAAGGCTATAAACTCATACCATCCTTGATATCGAAACATGTCAAAAACGTTGTTGAAGTGGGTTTGCATGAATTCGATATCGAGGATTTTTCCCAGAATGGGTTCTTTGATACGAAAGACTCTCTCATACTTTCCTCGTCAATTGGGTATGGGAAACCACTGTTCAAATGGAACACCCGCGGCAATGCGTCTCTAATTTCTGGCCATGGAAATAGATTTCAAAAGAGACTAGGCTAGGATGTGAAAAGAAAAACAAGAGGGCTCTCAAATTTTTGAAAGAAATGAACCAATTTTCGCGGAGAAGCATATATATCAATGTGGTTCAGACGACTAAGCATGAGTTCAGTCGCCCGAACAACTTTAAATATGGGAACCCTCTGAGTCTTTTCAGTAGCCCGAACATGGGTTCGATTGACTGAATTTGAGGCACCATTTTGTATTTTCGAGAGTTGGCTGCCTTAATTGATTTTGAACTATCTGAATCGGTCGCTCGAAGTTCTCAGTTTGGTTGCCCGAAAATAAGTTCGGGGACTCGAAAATGCTCGGCAGCCTGAGAAGATTTAAGCATGAAGATTCAGCCGCCCGAAGTTTGGTCAACTACTTGGTCAAACTTCAAGTTCGGTCGACCAAGGTGCAAATGTACTGAGGGGTTCGGTCGCCTGAGCTTGGTTAATCCTTTTTTATTTTACCAGTTTTTCAACAATTGAGACCCCATGGTTCTTCTATAAGATTTGGGGCATTGAAAGGACTTCAAGATGAGTTTAGGACTAGATTTTTTATTTTAATTTCTAAACCTGAAATTTGTACATTGGACAAGGTACGCTTAATGATAGATGTTCATATTTCAAGAGTTAAGCATTTTGAACTTTAAACACAAGGCAATCATGTCGTGTCCATTTGAAAGTGGTTTTCTATTCAAATAGCCAATGATTTATATTCTAACCAACAAGCATATTTATTTAGTCCAGATTGGTTTTGTAATTGAACTCATAGATTGGCTTGATTCTTCAAAATACTTAGTCTGCAATATTTTGAATGGTGGGTATATAAAGATCTTACATTTATTAACCCCAAGCCACTTCCTAACCCCTTAGAGAATACTACCCCCTACAGTTAATCCTAACTTACTAAGGAAGAGCTATGTGATCATGTAATTCCTGTGTGAGCAAGTTCCTCCTTAACTTTCAAGGGGTTTTCTTTCTTAATAACCCATACCATTTTTCTTCCTTTTATTTTTGATGGGTTAGGGGTTGGTGATTCCTTAATTTTCCATACCTGTTTGGACTTCACACCTTTTCTTTTAAAAAGGCAATCAAATTTTGTGTGCCCCTTCTTTTTACATAAAATGCATGTGGTGTGAATGTATGGCCCAGATGAGGTACTAGCATAATATTTTGATTCTTTTACAAAGTACCCCATGTATAGGTTTTTTATTTTCTTATTTTCAATTCCATTATAACCTATACCTTCCTTATCTAAGGTCATCTTTTGTGCAACTAGTAATTTTTCAAAGTTTTCCTTACCTCCAGTGAACGCGTAGATGATCGTAGATTGTTCTTCTATTTTCTTCTCTAGATCTTGAGTTTTTGAGTTTTCCAAATCTTTGCAAGCATTTTGAAGTTTCAAAAGTTCTTTAGACAAGTTGTTTGCTTTACTTTCAAGATCTGTAATCAAGTGGTTCTTTTCATCATCATTAGAAACTTTAGATTTTAAGCCCTCTAATTCCTTTTCTAATGATACATTCTTGCTCTCCAATCTTTTAATTTTCAAATTATTTTCTCTTTCAGCAAGAATTTTTGAGTCACATTCCTTAATGCATGCATCATACTTGTTTTTCAGCACAAAGTATATCTTATTTGATTTTACAAGTAGCTTATGAGTCCTCATGTATTCAATTTGCAGTTCCTCATAAGATGGCATGCTTTCACTATCACTACTATCATATGATTCATAATCAGATGCATCATTCATATTAGCACATGAATCATTTTCATGATTATCTACTAAAGCAGACAGAACCGAGATAACCTCATTATCAGTTAAAGCAACAAAACACAGGTTACCTCCCTCGAGATCAGTGGAACCTAAGTCACATGGAGAGATAACTTCCTTTAGTGTGGATGCGCCATATCTCCTCTCAAGTTCATCCCAAATCTGCTTAGCACTACTACAAGCCATCACCTCACATAAAACATTAGAATCTAAAGCATGTAGTAGGGTATTCATGGCATCAAAATTTACCTGTACTAAGTCCCTATCATGATCATTCAGATCACACTCAGATTTAGGAACATCAATACACCCAATAGATTTCATAGGCACACAATCACCCTGATCAATGACTTTCCAAAATTTCCAATTTAAGGCTTTCACATACAAAGTCATTCTGAATTTCCATATAGCATAACCATTCCCACAAAATACAGGTGGGTGTGTGACCAGTCTTCCCTCACATGACGGGGATGCACTAACACGAGCCATAATGATCTTTTACTAAGTGATGTCTAAGTCTAAGTTAGGAGGCTCTCATACCAATTTTTAGCTTTGGTGCAATCCCAAGAGTGGGGTTAATTGGGTATTTAAATTTATCACATAGGTTTGACCAGATTAACAGTGTTACTTAACCTAGGGGTTGTCTATGCAAATGTAAACCTAATCATTCACAATATAACATACACGTGCAGTAAATAGATTGTAGAAATGTAAAGAACACACGCACGATATGTTATCGGGGTTCGGCCAACTGTGCCTACGTCCCCACCTTGGCCACACTAACATGAGGATTACCACTATAATGCTCACTCAAATGAGTGGGCGGCACCTATACAAACCAGGTCAATTCAAGGGGCTGACCTCAACCAACACGCTTTAATAGGATGACACACCTAGCTTTCCTAACCAGATCTAAGCCAATCCGGGACTATTCCATAGGGCTAGTCTCCCTCTTTAGGCCCATGCCTGGAATTCAAAAAATGTGTACAAAATATTTGTACATGGAAATGTGCTTCTAGACAAGCAGATGTGTGCACCAATATAGCTCAATCAATAGCACGAATTATATGTAAATATGCTTAGTGCTCTAATATGTGCTAAACACTTAATCACGTATAGATTTTCAGTTCAGATCTAGAGTGTATATTCAAGCAATATTTGAAACACACTATGAGAATAGTACAATATCATATCAGGGTTTCAAAATATGCTAAGCAAGTTCAAACAAATAAACTCAATACAATATTATATTATTCAAAGCACACTAGAGTTGTTTGAAGCACTAGCTTTTGAAAAGAGTTTTTGCACACAAAAACTAGGTTTAGGTAACTTGCAACAACAATGCAAGAACCTCAACCCTCAAAGTATTTCCACTCTAGGTTTATCAAATAAAACCTGTGGAAGAACTTTAATGCTAAACTCTCTCATAAAATTGATGAAGCAACAATGCAAGTGAGAGTTCTAGCAAATGTGATTAAGCACACTAGCCTTACAAGATACTCACAATGCCTTTGAGAAATCAAGAACGAAGAGTTTGTGAGTGATTGGAAGTGGTATTTGGCTAATATAGGGTTTTGAAAGTTGGGAGAATTTTGCCTTAATCAAGTTTGCTAATCCTCACCAATTAATACAAATAAATGAGTATATATACGCAAGGAGGAATTTTTGACTGCTGGGGATATAATGGGTATAATTAGATTTTTTTAAAAGACCATTAAGAATATTAACCCTTTTTACCCCATTTAAAAATTCAGTAAAAATTATTTTAACCTGCGAGGTTCGGGTGCCCAAAAAGACACAGTCAAAAATTCAACTTTTAGTGGTTCGAGTGCCTGAATGATGAGTCGGTCGGCTGAAATAAAGTCAGTAGCAAATGTTCGATAATTCGGGTGCCCGACTCATAGTTCGATTAACCAAACCAGGCAGTTCGGTCGCCCGAGCCTCCATTTGAACGTAAACTTTTGGTCACTCGAGTAGTTGAAAAGTGCCCTGATAGGCTTTCAGGTGCCCGAGGAAGGTACGTTCAAAAAGGTTCAGGTGCAGGAAGACTAAGTCAACATGTTGATTAGTTCGGTCGCCCGGGCCACTTTACACGGCAAAGGTTCAGTTTCCTGAACCCTCTCAGCTTTTCCCATTAAGTGCATTTTAACCTTATTTTGATTACCCTGATTAAGATCAGTGATGTAGGGGACTTTGTGTCCTTAGTGTAGGTACCTAAGGTCAAGCTATGGTTGTTTTGAGCATACGTACCTACCATGCATGATGCAAATTATTACAAGTCATACACGTGCACAAATGATCATGTATTACAACACATAGATCTCCATTATTTGGCACGAACACCGCACGCCATCATGATACGTCTTTTAGTCCTGAAGCGCGCACAAGGTGATTCTGCATGCAATTTTCAGTACAACTATTAGTACCAAGAGTATTTGTCATAATCAAAACTGGGTGTGACCTATAAGGTCAACACATAATCTCTCTTAAGTTACCTATGACCCCCCCCCCCCCCAAAATTTTAATGGTACGGTTACAAAAGAACTGCAATTGATGTCTCGTATAACTCCCACTAAACAATCAATAATCCCTGGTGCAGTTACGAAGACTGCAATTGATGGCTTACATAATCGCCCATGAGTTACTTGCAACCCATGAGTTGCTTGTAAACCCTTAGACTTAAAGGTACCTCATGAATGTCAAGTTGAATGAGCGTTTGCCTCCACCACTATAAAAAGAGATCCAAGGAGAAGGTAAGCATCTCACTCATACTCACTCTTTTTACTGTTGCAATTTTAGCCTCTCATTAGCCTCTTACTTAGGCATTGGAGTAATCCTCGGGGTGTACCCTGGGTCCTCCAAGCCATTATTATTTGTTTCTTTTTAGGTGGTTATGATCAAGGAGCGATTCATGAAGGTCGTTCAATTTTCAGACAACAACAACTAAATAGATTTTTAGGTTGTTTCTTCATTAAGAAATTTCATTTTCTTTCTCTCTCTTTCCCTCTCTCTAAACCTGCACCCCTTACTCTCTCTCTCTCTCTCTCTCTCTCTCTCTCTCTCTCTCTCTATGATTTCTCGTCGTTGGTCGCCTGATTCGACGATCGGAAGCTGCCACGAGGATCTAGGAGAAATTATTTACAAGTCTAGCGGAGCGGATTTTTGATCTGAGCTTTCTAGGCACCACTCCAAAATCAGGGTAAGTAGGGTATTTTACGGTTTTATGGTTAATTTGGAGTATATGAGGCATAGGAAATGTTTAATAAGAAATATTATGTGAGTTGAGTTGATTAATTTGGGGAAAATGTAATTTCAGGGTTTTGATCTTCGAACGCCGCAGGGCGTGGATTTAGGGTTCCCAGTAAGTCAAGTAAGGGGATTATATTATGTCAGTTAATTTTGAAATATGGACTGATTAAATTGCATATATGATTTTCTGAATGAATTGGATATATGAAAAGGATGGTTTTGACTGTTACATGTTTTGGGGAAAATTAACGTGATTAGTTTGAAATCTCCTATTTTCTATAAAATAAATAGTTTAAATTAAATAAAACCCAGGAGATGCTTAGACCCTATATTCAACTACTTATGTCTTTCCCTATAAGTTATTTTATTCATGATTTATCAAATAAAAATTGTGGCATGAGAAGAGTATTTAAATGGTATCTATGAACTGAATGATTTTACTGATACTATATAGTATAATATGACAGACGGGGGCCGAGATTTAATATGACGATCGAGGGCTGAGATTTAATATGATGGCCAGGGACTAAGATTTAATATGACGATCGGGGGGGCAAGATTTGATATAACGGCCGAGGGCCAAGAGTTATTTAATGACAGGTTTTACATGAAATGAGATATAATACAATTTTATTATGAAAATTGCCATATATGATTCTAGAGTCCTATGGATATGAAATGTAATGTTATGAGCACGGTACCGTAGATATATGTTGGCAGGGAGTGCAATCGCATTGGGATGATAGTGTGATGATGGATAGACGATTTGGTGACCTAGGCCATAGTACTACTCCAAGGTTTTTGTCGAGGGGGCCCCATCCGAGGCAGTTCTAGATGACCATAGGTAGGCACAATCATACTTACTACCTTTACTGACTCAGCTATGGCCGACCGACCATATGTTGAGTCCAACCTTTGAGTCGCACAATCCGTCATGGGAGGAAGCATGTCGTATGAGTTTATGATAGCATGACGATGCTAATACAACAATTCAGGTTGTATCTTTTAGGCATATATGGGCAAATTTACTATAAAAGGGCTATATTGAGCCGATAGTTATTATTCATAAATTATTTATTTTCAGATAAACAATGTAGTATAGTTTTAAATGTCATTTCATATACAGTTAAATAATGGAAGTTTTATATTTATACGAGAACTCATGCTAGCCACACATTGATATTAATATAATCCTTCGTACTGAGAAGTGTCTCACCCCATCATACAAATTATTTTTCAAGTCATTTAGTAGAATGTTTGGATGTTTTAGAAATTTTTCGCTGTATGGTTTAATTTTAGTAATGGCAGATGTACCCAGGATTCCCTGGTTAGGGCAGGTTACATTTATGTATGTTACAAGTGGTATCAAAAAGAGATATATAAATACATGCATATTTTATTAGCACTTCGGGCCCACGTGGCGGGTCGGGGCGTTACAAGGTATGATCATTATGAATTTTTGGTTATGCCATTCGGACTAACCAATGCTCATGCTATATTTATGGACTTGATGAATAGGGTCTTCCATCAGTGCCTCGACCAGTTCATAATGGTATTTATTGATGACATATTGGTGTACTCAAAGAGTCCAGAAGAGCACAAGAATCATTTGAGGACAGTACTTTTGGTGTTAAGGGAAAGGAGATGGTATGCTAAATTTAAGAAATGTGAGTTTTGGCTAGAACAAGTGGCATTCCTGGGGCACGTGATATCCAGGTATGGTATTTCTGTGGATCTGAGTAAGATAGGGGTTGTAGCGGATTGGACAAAACCGAAATATGTCCACAAGGTTAGGAGTTTCTTGGGATTGGCAGGATACTACCGCCAATTCGTGGAGGGTTTCTCCAAGTTATCAGGTCCTCTAACAAAGTTGACCAGGAAGAATATGATATATGAGTGGATAGATGAGTGCAAGCAGAGTTTCAAGAGTTAAAGCAACGACTAATCACTGCGCCAGGCTGACAATCCCTTCAGAAGAAAGGGGTTTTGTAATCTATAGTGATGCATCTCAAAAAGGGCTCAGGTGTGTACTGATGCAACAAGGAAAGGTTATTGCATATGCTTCTCGGTAGCTGAAGGAATATGAAAAGAATTATCCTACGCACGACTTGGAGTTGGCAGCGGTGGTCTTTGCATTAAAAGTTTGGAGGCACTATTTATACGGTGAAAGGTGTGAAATTTTCATAGATTTTAAAAGCCTTAAATATATTTTCACACAAAAGGAGTTGAATATGAGACAGAGAAGATGGTTTGAACTCATAAAAGGCTATGACTGCACCATCAGTTATCACCCAGGGAAAGCTAATGTGGTAATTGATGCTTTGAGTCGAAAGTTAGTGGATGCGTTAGTTTTGGCAGTAGTGGCCCAACATCAGATCAGGATGGACTTGGAGAGGTTTGACATGGAAATGGTGGAAGGGAATTGTTGACCTCATAGGTCACACCCGATTTTGATAATGACAAATACTCAAGTATTTGATGGCTATCTAGTTTATGTGCAGGTATATAATTAGCAAATCAAATTGATGGCATATGAAGTAGAACTTGAAGACCCCGAAGACTATATTATGTTGTATTTCAATTCATTTCTCATTTGGGTATGTAATAGTAAATAAGAAATGGTATGTAATAATCAATGCATTACATGCATGATTAGATAGATAAGCTTAAAAAGACCTAGACTGGCCTTAGGTCCTCCATGCATGCATAAAAGAGTGTCCTATTAAAATTAAGTTAATCATCATATGAATAGGGATAGCATTTTAAAGAGAAAATGACCAAAAAGGCCCAAATTGGCATATTCGGTCGATCGAACTCAGTTACACTGAGATCTTCGGTCGACCAAACCTCCACCGGGTTAACAAGTTGACCCTTTGGTTGACCGACCAAAAACATACAGGCAACGCCTTGGTCAACCGAACCCACACCTGGGAATTTCCAATCGCTCGGTCAACTGAACCTCCTAGTTCAAAATGATCCGATCAACCGAACCGCGCAGATTTGCAAAAATCACCTTTGAACCCCTCAAGTACGGCTGACCATCTTTCTAGTTCAAAATACTCCCAGTTGATCAAACCCAGACACTCGGTGAACCGAACCTTAAGTATGGTCGATCGGTGCTCTCGGGTTGGTGAATTTTACCGAGGTTAAAAACACTGTTATTTTTGTTAACCTCACTTAATTTTTTTCTAAAATGACTAATATGTCCCAAACAATTATAATTTTGGGGAATTCTATATATACTCCCTCATTTGCAAAAATTAGTCAATGATTAGCAAACTTAATTAGCAAAAATTCTCTGAAACTCAAAAATTCCTACTCCCATTTTTAAGCATCCTACACTCATTTTTACTCACTTTTATTGCTAAAATCACTTTGTAAGTGTACTTGAGTGTTCTTCTCATTAGGCTTAAGCTGTAAAGATCCCAAAAATTATGTGCATGGAAATGTAAAAAAAAAAATTATTATTAAAAAAAATAAATAATTAATGATTAAATTATTATTAATTAAATAATATATTAATATAATATTATAATATATATATATAAAATCAATCCTGAAGCATCCAAGATGCTTTAGGAATCCTGAACTACAGAGACATTGTCTCTCTCTCTCTCTCCGTCTCACTCTCGTCTCTCCTCGTCTCCTCTCTCCCACTTCCTTCAATTTCTCAATTAATTTTTGCCCGATCGAAAATCAAAAAATACCGCTGGACTCCATTCTCCGCCACCGACATTTCTACTAAAGCGGATTTGTCATGGGAGCAGCGTAGGTACCACTCCTGGGGAAAGGTATTTTTCCTTTAAATCCTTAATTTCTCCTTAAATCTGCCGTTAAATCAACGATCAGGCACCACTACGGGGTCCTAGTCGTGATTGTCATCATTTTGACGTGAATAAATTTCCAATTGGGGTTTTCTAAGCCGCACTCCAAAGCGAGAGTGGGATTTGGAAAATTAGGTAAATTGGTTATATTTGAGGGTATAATTATTTATTTGGAATTTATGGGCTTAGGAAATATTAAAATAGTATTTTATTTATGATTGATTTAATGAAATTATGATTTTTGATTCAGGGTCCGGGTGAGCACCGCAGGCATCAGTTTGAGATTCCTGTTGGCATAGTTTAAGAAACCAGGTAAGGGAATAAATTAAGTCAGAATTTTCATGGAAATACTTATTATTTTACAACATTTTATTTCAGAAATTATGTATGATATTACTTATTATTCTACAACATTTTATTTCAGAAATTATGCATGATATGAAATTATGTTTTGAAAAGTTATTGTTGTTTATAGGGAATGTTTATATATATTATCAGGGAAAATTGTTTAATTTGTGTGGCCAGGGTATAAACTCTTATGATTTATGTGATGGAAAAATGTTATGTTTTTAGAACCTTCATGTTATTATTGTTTTCGAGAAATGGTTAAAACAGTATAGGAATTATATTTTTCGTAATTTAAAAAATGGCACAAGGGCCGTAATTTATAAAACGACGTAAAGGCCATAATTCATGAAATAGCGCAAGGGCTATAATTTATGTGAAATGGCGCAAGGGCCATAGTTTATATAAAATGGCGTAAGGGCCATTAATTTATATGATATGATATGAAATATCGGCGCAAGGGTCGTAATGAAAGATATGTTATTTTTATGAAAATATTATTATGATATGAAATGTCAGCGCAAAGGCCGTAATAAAAGATATGTTATTTTTATGAAAATATTATTATGTTAGATATTATAGTGAAACGGTTATATTCAGCATATGAAACATAGTATATGATATCAGAACCTGGATGGCTTAGTTTAGCTTAGTTTTCAGTAGCACGGTACCATAGCTATATATGTATTCAGATTATGTTAGTGCTACCACATGCCGCAAAGGGTTGTGGGAGATTGGCAGTCGATGTGGCTTCAGTGTAGAGTTGTAGACGTCCTCCTGGCAGTCCGGACCAGCGTGGGGTGGGCCTATTGTACTTACAAACTTATATTGATTTAGCATGGTCGGCCAGCCAATGCTAGGTCTCGCCTTTGGGCCGCACAACCCAGTCATGTGGGGGTAATACATGGCATCAGCTAACTATCCATCCTAAGATTTATTTCATGTATTATACAGTGATATAAGATGTTTTACATGTACAAATATATAGCATGACATGTATGTTACTTTCAATATGTTTATTCAGTATTTATCAGAAAGATTTCTCAAATATGATTTATGTACAATATATGCTTATGACACGTGAAATACCCATGTTGCCACACATTGATATTAGTTTATTTCCCTTATTGAGAGGTGTCTCACCCCAATTTTAAAATATTTTAGGGAATCTAGGTAGGGGAGTGAATTGAGCTCCGCAGCGAGAGTGGTCGCCTAATCTAACCTGCCAAAAGGGTAAGTCGTTCCACTAGGGTCAGATGGATTTTGAGGTAGTGATCCGAGGGAACTTTATGTTCATGTTGGGATGTGTGTATTTGAATATGATAGATTTTTGTATAACTCTGGTATTGTGTTTGTGGACTATTTGATATGTATATGTTGTAGCCTTCCGCTGCTAGGGTGTCAGGTTCATATGACAGGTTTATTCCCCAGTACCCACGGGTCTGGGTGGATTATGTTTATGGTTATCATGATTATGGACATTCTATTATGTGAAAAAATATATATGTGGAAATTAGACAGGTTGGTACATAAGCTCTCTCTTGTTCTTGTTGATTGAGATTATTTTATTAGAAAGCAAAACTTCTAGTGTTTCTAGGAGACTTTGTTAATAAGTCTTCCTTAGGAATACTTCATTGAGCTTTTGGGTTTTGCATTGTCATTGCAATACTCAAGGAGTTCACATTGTGTTTGGTTGCTAAAATTATTTTACAAATCATTTTCAAAATATCTCTTGTGCTTATCTTTGAGAAATACATTTTGAGATATTTGCTTGAGTGCTAAAGATCTTTGTTGCTATATCTTTTGATTGAGATTATCTTCTTGATACAAAGATCAAATAAATTTTTACAAACCATTTTTGAATATCTTTTGTGGTTTATTTTGAGAAAAATTATTTGTTGAGATATTTGAAGTGTGCTTGTGATCTTTGTTGTTGCATTGTGATTGAGACTATTATTTTGACACAAAGATCCTATCACTTACACTCTCACGTACTGATTGCATTATTTGCATAAATCCTTGAGAGTAGACACTAAGACTACATTGAGCTTATCTTATCATATCATTCAGTAGTGTATTGATTACATTGGTACATAATCTGTTTAGTTGAGAAACATATTGATTGTATGCAAATTTTATTGTGAAATATGTTGTATTTCAGGCGTGGCTTGAGGGGGCGGTAATCCAGTCCAGTAAGGATTGTATGTAAAGGTTGAGGTCAGCCCTATGCTAATTGACCTAGTTGTTTAGGTGCCGCTCCACCTGTTAAGTGAGCTTATAATGGTAATCCTTGTACTTGTTAGCTAAGGCAGGGATGTAAGTAGTTTTTCGAACCTTAATAACATTTTTAGGTGTCATCTCTAATTACTGCTTTATTGTGCATGCTTAGCTAAATTAATTGTGCAGTTTAATTTCCATTGTATATTTATATTGATTTACTTTATCTGTACTAGATTGACCTTAGACTTGCGTAATACTGCTATTAGTGGATTGACCTAGGGGATAAAATTTGAAAATACCAATTCACCCCCCTCTTGGGATTATGGTAAAGCTAACAAGTATCACTCGACATTTATCGCAAGTTTGGTAATCCAATCGACCTTGCAGGAAAGGATTAAAGCTACTCAGATGAAAGATGTAGAATTGGTGAAAATTGTGGAGAAAGTATGGAGTGGGCAACAAACAAATTTCAATATCTCAGATGATGGGGTTCTCAGATTTCACACCATACTATGTGAACCTAATGATGTAGAGATAAAAAAAAGGAGATTCTGGAAAAGGCTCATCGCTTTCTTTATACCGTACATCCAGGGAGTACAAAGATGTATAGAGATTTGCGAGAATCCTTATGGTGGAGCAATATGAAGAGGGAGGTTGCCCGATTTGTGAAACAGTGTCTGATATGCAAGCGAGTGAAAGCGGAATATTAGAGACCAGTGGGACCATTGCAACAACTTCACATTCTTGAGTGGAAGTGGGAGCACATCTCCATGAACTTTGTCATAGGGTTACCGTTAGCGTTGTATGGACAGAACGTCATCTGGGTAATTGTGGATCTGCTGACAAAAACTGCACATTTGTTCCGATTAGAGTTAGTTACTCCATGAATAGGATGACAGAACTTTATGTGCAGGAGATAGTTAGACTCCATGGTGTGCCTATGTCAATTTTTTCATATCGAGATCCACGGTTCACCTCTCGGTTCTAGAAGAGTTTGGAAGAAGCTTTGGGATCTCAATTTACTTTCAGTACTGCATTTCACCCACAGACTGACAGACAATTAGAGTGAACAAATCAGATCTTAGAGGATATGTTGAGGGTCTGTGTGCTGGATTTCGGTGGTAGTTGAATCCGATTTTTGCCACTAGTGGAATTCGCATACAATAACAATTATCAGTCTAGTGTCGAAATGGCACCATATGAAGCGTTGTATGATTGAAGGTGTCGATCTTCACTGTATTGGGATGAGGTTGGAGAATGACAGATTTTGGGGTCAGAATTGATTCAACAAACATCTGAGAAAATTAAATTGATCTTGGATAGAATTAAGACAGCTCATAGTTGACAGAAGAGTTATGCTGATACTCGCTGACGGAATTAGAATTTGATGTGGGGGCTATGATTTTCCTAAGGGTTGCTCCAATGAAGGGAGTTATGAGGTTTCGGAAGAAGAGTAAGCTGAGCCCTAGGTACATTGAACCATTCGAGATTATAAAGAGAATTCATCCAATTGCCTACCGGGTAGCTTTACCCCTAGCACTATCTAGGATTCACGACGTATTTCATGTGTCTATTCTAAAGAAATACGTCTCAGATCCTTCGTACGTAATGAGTTATGAATTCTTGGAAGTTGGAGATACCTTATCTTATGAAGAAGTGCCGGTTTAGATCCTAAATTGGAAGGAACGGGAACTGCGTACTAAAAGAATACCGTTGGTGAAAGTACTGTGGCGGAATCATGCAATTGATGAAGTTTTTTGGGAATTGGAAGAGGAAATACGACGAAAATATCCACAACTATTCAACGGGATTCAGCGTTAGACATATAAGGGTAATAGGTCAGGTAGGTGGTTAATTTTGAATATAATTATGTTTTTTGCAGGTTGTATGGTTATGTTTGATTGTGTAAGTCTACGTGTTGGGATTTTTGTGTTATGCGCGGTTTTGGGAAAAGGTTTAGTTGGCTATTTGTTATCCCCCAAAAACTGATATTGTAACCACGATATTCCTCCGCCATAAGTGAGGATTATTAATAAATTTGGGACAGAGCTGCTATGTGGGTGGCCGCCGGCTCTTTCTAGAGTTGGGTAAACAATTCAGTGATTTCTAGAGGAAATTGCAATAAGTAATGGTAAGAAAATTTCGAGGACGAAATTTTTATGAGGGGAGAATGTAGTAATTCCAAAAAAAAAAAAATAATTAAATAATATAATATAATATTATAATAATATTATATATATATATATATATTAAGGTTATCTTCGATATAGAGAGCCATCCATCTCTCTCTCCTTCGCCATCTCCCTCTCTCTCCTCAATTTTTTGGCAAATTCTTGGCCGATTGAAGAACGGAAAAAATACCATTGGGTTTCATTCTCGGCTACTAACATTTTAATCGAAGTGAATTTGTTGTAGAAGCGTCGTAGGCACCACTCTTGGGGTGAGGTAAGGGGAATAAATAATGTTAGCAATTTTTATAATTTAACCGATTAAATTGTTATATAAGATTACAAGAATTATATACTTGTTTTTTTTTAATATTCTAGCATATGGAAATTGGATTTTGGATTATTATTATTATTATGAGTTAATTAAATTGGTGTTTGTGAGCTTAGGGATTTTATAATAAAGGTTATTTTAAAGTTGAACCAATTGAATTTAAGTATTTGATTTTTGGATTATTGTAGTAGATTTTCTAAATGATTTGATCGGTTAAAATTATTGGTTTGATTTATTATACATATTTTGTAAAGAATTAAAGTGAGTAGGGTTGGTTATCTCCGTTTTTCCTTTAAATACATATTTTGAGTTAAATAAATGGTGGAGATAATTAAACCAGTATTTTCGATAAAACAGATATTGGGTAAAAAATGAAATGTTTTCTAGCAGTTTATGTAATTATAATTATTGAATAAATTATGTGACATGAGATTTAATTATATTTTATTGTATAATTGAATGTGAGTATTTTTGTGGTATTATCGTGAAAATGTGATTTAGACTATTTGATGGAAATACTGGAAATGTGGTGAATTTTACGAAATGAGCTATGACGGCTGAGAGTCAGGTTTGATATGATGACTGAGAGCTAGGTTTGATATGGCAGCTAAGAGTCAAGTTTGATATGACGGCTGAGTGTCGAGTTTGATTTGACAGTTATACTGAAATACAAAAATGAGAATTTTATTACAATTTTATTACTTACATTACATTATATGGTTTAAGAACCATGAGAACTAGTTGTGATGAGAGCACAACATCGTAGCTAGTATTTGAGATAGTGCAACCACACCGTTCTAGATGGAAGTATTGGTAATGAAAATTTGATTTGGCCACGGAAGGGTTGTGTACCCCCGGGAGTCTAGACCAGGCTGGGTAGGCAAATTGGACTTGTAGACATAAAGTTTGACTTAGTTAGGTGGTAGGCCAGTCAGGACTAGGTCCAGTCTTCAAACCGCACAACCGAATCATTGGGATTTATACATGATGATGTTGTATGTCCAAAAGGGGGTTTCTTTTATGCATATATGTAAATTTATGTAAATGTTATTATTTAATGAACATATTATATTGTGAAGAAAGTGTACATTTCCAACTATATAGGTGTGCGTTATATTATATAAATGTCATATTTGCCAGTTAAGGTAAATTAAATGAGGTGTTTGATTTCACTAAAACTCATGTTAGTCACACACTGACAATAATTTATTTTATTTTACTGAAAAGTGTCTCACCCCATTAAATATACAAATTTGTCAGGACCTTCAGGAAACCTAGTCTAGGAGCTTCAGGGCGGGACCTAGACAAGCTAGCTAAAAGTGAGTAGTGTTGGGACAATATTTTATTTATATCTAATTGTTTTGGTTATTCGGGGTTATAATATGTTTTTGGGGAGATGTTGATATTAAGGTTGAAAGGTAGTACTATGGTATGCATGGTTATAAAAGTTTATTTTGCTTCCGTTGGTTGTATGTTTAAATTATCTACGGAATATTAGCACTCCAAGCCCCACTGAGTTCGGGGCGCTACAGTTGTGATTTGAGAGTAGACTTATTTTATATGAAAAAAATATATATATAGCATAATTTCTGGGTCATTACAGTATAATATATACGAGTTGCAGGCGCATACAAACAATGTTTATGTATAGTAAATTTTGGTAGTTGTAAATACTTTTTTAAGAATAATAACAACTAATTGTGGATAATTTTTAAAAGTTGTAAGCATTTTTTAGAAGTTATAAGTAAAAATGCATGAAGAATGGGAAATATAAATTTGTTAATTTTCCTACCACTTGAATTTATTTAGACCTATAGTTTTTAAAATAAAAAAAAATTGACCCTCATGGAACAATAAGAAAAAAACAAATTAAAAATAAAAACGGTTTCATCTTTCTGATATTAATGGTAAAGATATACGTAACAATTGAAAATAATGCAATTAATCAATTATGTTATAAAATAATATTTAATTATTTAATTTTAAAAATAATAGTATAATAATTTAATAATTATATTATAATATTAGATTAACATTGTTACTATTACTATTACTACTATTATTATTTAGCTTAAAATATTAATTTTATAATTTTAAATTATAGTATCATATAGTTATACAAGTTATTGTTTCATTGAAATTCTCTTTGTCCATCTCACTATTTGGGAATGTCATTTTTCTACCTCATGAATTGCAAGCTTGTATATTGAATCCATCACCCGCACTAATGTTTTAATAAAAGTCATTTCAATAGTAAGAGGAAAAATATCGAATTAAAGAAGTTTATACATTCCATTTTTTTTTTCTTTTTTTTTTTTGGTGTTTAGCTCGGCCACTAACTTAGTTTTGTAGTTTTGAATAGCCCTATCAACTTTTTTATTCCTTTTATATGTTCATTACAACCTATAACCTAACTCATGTCTTGTTTGCGGAATGAAATGATGTAAGATAGAAAAGAATGAATATTTGAATGGTGACGATAATAAAAAAGTGATAAATTTGATTCTATTTGTTCGGTTCCATTCCATATCTACTCCATATCTACGTACTAAACATACAATTAGAATTTAGACTTAAATAAAAAGGTATACTAATGTCTGACCACAATATTGAATCTAAGAAATACCATGCTTGCAAGTTTTAGGATCAAGCTCAACAAGCATGACGAAAAGTGTGAAATTATATTTATGCTAGTGCCTTCCACTAATATAATTTGATATTTTACTTATTCTAAGTTTTAAAGCTTCTACAAAAAAAATTTGAATGTTCCATTGTCAATTCTATATTCATCAAATAGCATCTTTAGACTTAGTTACTTTTTTTTTTTTTTATTTCAATCAAGTCATTAGATTATACAACCATAAACCTCTTTTGCTTGCTATGTTGTGCATATTCAAGAAAATGAACTTTATTTCCCTTTGTCAAAAGTTTTATTTTTTGGGGCTTTAATATTTTAACTATAATTCTAAAGTCCTAAGGTTTTAAATCATTAGAATTTAACTTGTTTTTCTTCCACGCTTTCACATGGCTGGGTAATCGATTTTCCTTTACTATGAACTATACTTAATATGTGATAAGATGTCAGTAAGACTTCACCTGAAAACTATGTGTTAGTCTAGAATTAGAAAGTATCAAATTTACCGCTTGCATAAGGTGGTCCTATTCTTTCTTTGGATGCACCATTTTATTACGATGTAAAAGGGACCAAAAACTTCATGGTCGAATTATATTGGTGGAATCAAAAGTAAGAATGAGTATAATATTTTCCTCATTTATCATGCCTAAAACACTACATTGAAATATCTTATATTGGTTTTCTACTTTGTGTTCATAAATTGTAAACTTATTTATAAGTTTACTTTTGGCATGTAGAGGTTAAGCACACTAAAATGAGAGCCATCATTAATAAACTTAACAAAGTAGTCCCTATTTCCTAATGCAAAAGTGGCATGTAGGTCACAAAAATTATTATATACCAAATCTAATACGCTATGATATGTCCTCAAACAATTGAAAATAGTTAATTTCTTGTTAATCTTAGTTACCATGAAAGTATTACACATTATTATTGTCATACAACATGACAAAAAAATCTATGTTTGTCATATAATTCAATGGTTGAAGTGGCTTCAAGACACATTGAGTCATTATTCTTTTTTTTTCTTTGGAGTTTATTCACTCTCATCCTGAGTAGTTAATTTGCAAAGGACTCAAAGTGATCAATACACTATAAGATTCAATTAATTAGCCTTGTGTTTTTTGCATATGCATAAACAAAATGTATTGTTAAACACTTACTTAAGAAACAAGATTGTAAAAAAAAAAATCACAAAAAGGTTTGTATTTCTCTTAATATATTGGTTTGCCCATAGAAGCTATAGTCATAATATTAAGCATACAACAATTATAGTAATTATAATATGTTCAAAATGGAAATAGTTGGGTATTTAATATAAATATTGTTAGCACCGGAGGTGTCTATAGGTGTGCTTGATACACATGGGTGAGCACCAACTTGACCCAAAAGCTTAAGCCTATTGGGTCTTGGTGTCATGCCCCGAACCCGCAAATAGGCTCCAAGTGTGGTTTTAGTAACCTAATCTGTCTCCGTATCATTTAAAACATACATAATACTACACTGAATAAGTGTCCGACCCCATGGGGTACACGTAAACCCTATACATAATCACATACATATCCATACACATCAAATACGCAATGAAAATATTCTTTCTAATACATACAACGTATCATACCAGATTCTATACATGACTAGAGTCTATGCTCCAAAATACAGTACATATCCTGGGTGTCTACAAAATCCAATAATGAAAACTCGGTTATAAAATCTGTACTTACATAAGTACTCTACGTAGCTAACTGACACCCATGCTCCCGGACGCTAGGATGCTAGTTTTGGCTACCTGAAGAACCTGAAAAATATTTGTATATTCAGGGTAAGACACCTCTCAGTAAGGAAGAAAGCAGGTTATGTCAGTGTGTGGGATACAAGTGTTATTTCGACATAAAACATAACACGATGCAGTTCCATTATTTTCACAATCCAGTTCCAGTACATACGATACCAAACATACTGTTAGTGTCGTCACACTCAAGCACTCGATATCCTACAATAACCGAAGCCTCACAGCGATATCATGCTAATACGGTATCCACTCACACCCATCGGTGACCAGGCGGAACAAACAAGTGATATTTCACACCCTCGGATATAGAGTCAGACACTCTCGCCCACGGTATTTAGCTGAGACATGGCGTTTGCCCATGGTAATTAGCCGAGACGTGGCAAAATTTCACAAAACCTGGAACAATTTTGGAACTCATGTTCCTATACCCATCAATGTACAGTAATTAGCCGCCCCTAGTTGTTTTACAAAACCTGGAACATTTTACATATAACAATTCATTCCACACTTATTTGAGTATACAACAATCATATCGTTTTCAATTTGAGAAACACTATTTAATACAAATATAGGTACGGTCATCTCATTACTACCATTTTATGCAACATATGATTTTCCAACCGAAATAGAGATGATACCCGAAACCCCAAATTTTTTCAAAAATTGTAATCCAAAAATCTCGCATTTTTACATGATTGATTTTCCCAAATAAGTAACCAAAACATATATAGGATCATAAACTACATGTTTACCGATCCAAATTTCAAAAATAACTAATATAAACAGAATCCTCTTACCTTTTCTCAAATACCAAAATACGAACTCTATGGCTCCAAAACTACGAACCGAGTTCCCAAAATCTAAACATCCAAGAACTATACTTCACTATAATTCTTATTACTACATATATATCGAAACAAAATTGAAATCGGATCCTTACCTTGGTTTTGGGTCAAAACCCGAAAATCCTCGAAACAAATTTACGATCCGCTAAAAATATAGAGATTCCTTCCTTGATCCACGGAGTAATGTCGGAACGTTAAATCAAGCGACAAACAACAAAGAATTAAAGAGAGAATGAGAGATTCCGCTGGTTTTAGAGAGAGAGAGAGAGAGAGAGAGAGAGAGAGAGAGAGAGAGAGAGAGAGAGAGAGAGAGAGATAGTTTTAGCTTTCTTCGCAACTAAGCATAAAGGAGGATATTTATAGCCCCTTTGACTTGACCAACCTCGTCGATGAAATGACGCCTTCATCGACAAATCATTTACACATTTCGTCAAAGAATCGATTCTTCGACGATGAACCCTATTATGATATTTTACAAATTGTTCGGTATTTCTTCGTCGACGAGGCTCTGAATTTCGGCGACGAAGAGTATGAAGGCTTTCGTCAACGAGAGCAATGGCTTCATTGATAAAGCCTGCTAATTTACCCTATTTTACTCTTTCTCATTTATTTAATCTACATATCTCGGGTCGGGTTCTTACAACCTCCCCTCCTTACAAAAATTTCATCCTTGAAATTTGTAATCTCTCATTTACCAACTCAACTACATACCCAACCACATACCCGACTCGAGGAAGAGTTGACAGCTACCCACATAGCAGCCCCGTCCCAAATACATACATACCCTCACTTATGGAAGAGTAATACCGTGGTTACATACATACATTGTCTCAGGAACTCACAATATTACCAAACTCTCTCAGAGACTAACCACACGACATTACTACAATGGCAGAATATTACATATGTACATACCCATACCAATTCTACTACTAAAACTACTACTTAGAACAACTCTAGATGTTTCTGGCATATTTCCATCTCTAACTCCCAAGAAGCTTCCTCAATCGTGTGATTCCGCCACAATACATTCACTAACAGTGTCTCTTTGGTACGCAACATTTGAACTTTATGGTCCAGAATCTGAACGAGCATCTCCTCATATGCCAAAGCATCCCCAATCCCTAAAGATTTGTAATTAATCACATCATGGATACGTGAAACACATCATGGATCCTTGAAAGCGCTGGGGGTAGTGCAATCCTGTAGGCCACCGGACCCACTCGTTCTAGTACCTCGAATGGTCTGATATACCTCGGGCTCAGCTTGCCCCTTCTTCCTGAATCTTATCACCCCTTTCATTGAAGCGATTCTTAAAAATATCTTACCCCCCACCTCGAATTCTAACTCACGGCGGCGAATATCCGCGTAACTCTTTTGCTGATCCTGAGCTAATTTAATCCTATCCCAGATCAATCTGACGTTCTCATAAGCCTACTGTACGAGTTCAGGACCCAATATCTGCTGTTCACCGACCTCATCCCAATATAGAGGAGACCGACCCCTCCTACCATACAATGCCTCGAACGGTGTCATCCCGATACTAGCCTGGAAGCTGTTGTTATAGGTAAACTCCACTAATGGTAGAAATTGAATCCAACTACCACCGAAGTCTAATACACAAGCTCGTAACATATCCTTCAAAATCTGTATCGTCATCTCTAACCGTCCATCAATTTGGGGGTGGAACGTTATACTGAAAGTAAGCTTCATTCCCAGTGCTTCCTGTGAGCTCTTCCAAAATCGAGAAGTGAACCTCAGGTCTCAATCTAAAACAATGGATACCAGTACCCCGTGCATTCTAACTATCTCCTACATGTACTGTAGTGATCCAAAAAAAAAAAAATAATAAAAATAAATTAAATTAAATTAGAATTAAAAATAAAAAATTAATTAATTAATTAAATATTTATGATTATTAATTAAATTATAATATAATATAATATAATATTATATTATATATATTTATATATATATATATATATGTATGTATGTAGACCTCCTGAAGGATCTTATCCTTGAGGAGATATTTATCTAGAGAGAAGGCCCCCCCTGAATTTCTCTGTTCTTGCCTCCGTCTCCGTCTCTCTCTCTCTCTCTCTCTCTCTCTCTCTCTCTCTCTCTCTCTCTCTCTCTCTCAAATTCTTGATGAATTTACGGCTGATTGGGAAACAGAAGGTGTCATTGGATTCCTAACTCTGCCACTGACATTTCTACTAGAGCGGATTTGTCGTGAGAGCGACATAGGCACCATTCCTGGAGTGAGGTAACTTTTCCCTAATTTCTCAATTTCTCTTTAAATTTGCCGCTAAATCGATGACTAGACACCACCATGTGGTTCTAGTCGTGATTGTTGTCATTTTGGAGTGAGTAAATTTTCAATTTGGGTTTCCTAGGCTCCACTCCAAAGCGAGAGTGAGATTTGAGGAATTAAGTAAATTAGTTATATTTGAGAGTATAATTATTTATTGGGAATTTAAAAGCTTAGGAAATATTAAAATAGTATTTTATTTAAAGTTGATTTAATGGAATTAGGATTTTTATTTCAGGGTCTGGGTGAGCATCGTAGGCATCTTTTCGGGGTCCCTATTGGCGTAGTTCAAGAAACTAGGTAAGGGGAAAAATATATATTAAACCAGAATTTTTATGAATTTAATGGAAATTGAATTGTGTTATATATACGTGTATATGTCTTGGTATGGGTTTAAAATGCTAACTATTTAAATTATGTTTTCCGAGTTTAGGGCTGTTTATTAGATACATATATGCAAAAATAAACTAATGAAAGTGGAAAATATTTTTAGGATAATTATGTAATAAATGAAAGATATTTTCAGTATATAAACGTTAATTGTTGGTTGACTTATTTTACAAGGAATATGTATGAATTTTATTGCTAAATTGTGTGGCATGAGTAAATGTAAGTTCTGTGCAAATATATGTTAAATGTATGAGATGCAGACTAAGTAAGTAATGCATTAAGAATGAAATATGATATAAACTATGCTGCTTGTGTATGTTAATGTAACGATGTAAATGTAAGACTGCTGAAAAGAGTCGTGTTAGTAGATTCTAGAACATTTCTATGTGGATTAATTGATGACGGCTAAAAAGCAGCTGTAGTACAAGTGAATGAAATGAAAATGAAATGAAATGACAATGGAATGAAATGTGAAATGTGAACAATGTAAATGGGAAAGAGTCACTTAAAGTGAAATGAAATGAAATGTTAAAGTTATGAACATGAACAGATGTGAATGGTTGAATAATGATGAAAGAATAATGTACTATGATATTAAAAGTATTTATGCTAATAGAATATGTTATAACTGGGGCGGGGCATGCTCTTCGCCCGAGGGCTTGCTGAGAAAGGTGAGTGTGCAAGTAGTATCAGATGTAGTAATAGACTGCATAACGCACTAGGACAGAGGGAACCTACTTATATGGGTGGATAAATTTCCCTATCCTTGGGGCCTTCGCTGGTAAACCTTTATTTGAACTATGTGAGTACGAGATCAATCTAATACTAGAGGGCTTACTGAGAAAGTTGAGTGCCCTGATATGCTTCAGTAGTGACCTTCAGGTTGCCAAATGTATCAGAGCAGAGGGATGCTACTTGTATGGGTGGGTAATCACCCCTATCCTTGGGTAATCTCGCGGGTTAAATCTTTTACATGTGATTGATTAGGTTCAGAGAATGATTTCAGAAATTATGTTAAAGATTTTAAAATGTCAAATATTATGTAATTATATAAACTCATGTTTGCCACACGCTATTTTAATATATTGTTTCTTCCTTTACTGAGATGTGTCTCACCCGAATATAAATGTATCTTTTTCAGGACCTCCTCGAGATTGAGCTTAGAGAGCTCAAGGTTTTATAGCATTTTTGGGAGATATAAGAAAAAGAGTATAAACATTTTAATGATGTTTTTGGGAATGTCAATATTTTATGTTTTATGTCTTATGTTTTAAGGTTGATAAGAAAGGAATGATTATGAATACTGGATGTTTTGGGGATATGTATATATGTTGAATACAGGTGGATGATTAATTTATTATGGTTGGTAGACAGGTATAGGAAAACTCTTGTATTATATGATTGAGGATTATATTTATGTTTTTCATTGCTTGTTGATTTATGGATTATCAAAATTTTATCAGGTATAACGCACCGGACTGGGTTTAGGGGTTCGGGGCGTTACACATACAATTCTGCTAGCCTACTCAAGGGTAGCTAACCTTCATTGGTACAAAGTGAGCAAATTTAGTCAACCTGTCCACGATTACCCAGATGGCATTCTGCCTGTGTAGTGTTGGTGGTAACCCGGTGACAAAGTCTATGGAGATGTACTCCCATTTCCACTCCGGAATACTCAATGGCTGCAAAGACTCTGCCGACCTCTGATGTTCAGCCTTTGCCTGCTAACACGTTAGACATTGCTCCAGAAACCGAGCAATCTCCCTTTTTATGCCACTCCACCAGAAAGATTCGCGCAAATCTCGATACATCTTTGTACTATCTGGATGTACTGTATATAAAGAACGATGCGCCTTTTCCAAAATCATCCTTCTTATCCCCTCATCATTCAGAACACATAGCCTGGTCCCAAACCTCAGCACACCTCCCTCACAGACGTTAAAATCTGCAGCCAGCCCTTGCTACACTTTCTCTACAACCTCGACTAACTCCACATCACTAGCCTGCGTGACTTTAATCCTCTCAAATAAGGTCGGCTAGATCACCAAGCTAGCAATGAAAGCCTGATGATTACCATCGACCAACTCCATGCCAAAACTCTCCAGAACCCGTCTAATATGATGTTGACCTACCACTACTAATACTAACGCGTGCTTTGACTTCCGACTCAATGCATCAGCTACCACATTAGCTTTCCCCGAATGATAGCTAATGGTGCAATTGTAGTCCTTGATCAGTTCAAGCCACCTTCTCTGCCTCATGTTCAAATCCTTCTGTGTGTAAAAGTATTTGAGGCTCTTATGGTCCGTGAAGATCTCACACTATTCACCGTACAAGTAGTGTCTCTAGATCTTCAACGCATATACTACCGCCGCTAACTCCAGATCGTGCGTGGGGTAGTTCTTCTCGTACTCCTTGAGTTACCAAGAAGCATAAGCAATTACTTTCCCTTGTTGCATCAGCACACATCCTAACCCCTTCAGTGATGCATAGCTATAAATCACAAAACCACCGTCCCAAGATGGGATGGTTAAAACCGGAGTAGTGACCAGTCGATGTTTTAACTCCGGGAAACTCTGCTCGCACTCATCCGTCTAGTCAAATCTCACACCCTTCCTTATCAACTGTGTCAGAGGGCCAGATAACTTAGAGAATCGCTCTACAAACTGCCAATAATACCTAGCCAGTCCTAGGAAACTCAAAACATCTTGTATGCTCTTCAGTTTCACCCAGTCAACCACTGTTTCTATCTTACCAAGATTAGTTGAGATACCACTCTTCGACATGACATGGCCTAGAAACGCAACTTGATTCAGCCAGAACTCGCATTTCTTCAGCTTAGCATACAACTTCTTCTCCCTAGAACCTAGAGTACCAACCTTAGATGGTTTCCATGCTCTTACGAACTCTTATAATATACCAGGATATCGTTGATGAATACCACTACAAACTGGTCCAAATATTCATGAAAATCCCTGTTCATTAGGTTCATAAATACCGCCGGAGCATTAGTCAACCCAAATGGCATGACAAGAAACTTGTAGTGACCGTATCTAGTTCGAAAAGTAGTCTTCACAACATTCTCAGTGTTGACTTTTTGAGTCTGATCCCTGTTTTGATGCTGACAAAGCACATGTTTCTTATGTGTGTATTTAACATGTGAACATGTCATTAATTTAACACACACATAAGGCAACGACGATGGAAGCTTGTAGGACTTAAATCCTATACGATCAAGCGCATCCCAAGAAGTCAGAAGAGCAAAAAGAAAGAAGAAGACATTTATGTTGTATGAATAGGGTTAAGGTATAAGGGAGTTGGAACCAAAATGCATTAAAAATGCATGTTTGGTCGACCGAGCCTTTTAGTTCAATTTCCTCCTGGTCAACCAAATCCTAGGTCTAGGTTAACGGTTGACCATGTCCCGGTCGACCGAACTCTTGTAGTTTAAATGGCCCCGGTCGACCGAAACCTCCCGAGGTCAACAAGTTGACCATCTGGTCGACCGAGCCAAAAATGAATACCAACTACTTGGTCGACCGAGGGTCCTCGGTAAAAATCCCAACTACCTGGTCGACCGCACCTCTCAGTTCAAAATGTCCCAATCGATCGAACCTCGCTATCTTGAAAAATCGCCTCTTTTGGTCGACCGACTAGTTAGTTCATTTTCACCCTGGAAGACCGAACCGCGCTAATTTGGAAAAATCGCCCTTCCTGGTCGATCGACCCTGAAGTTCAAAATTGGCTCGGTACTCGAGCCATATGAACTTTGGTCGACCGAAAGTCTTCTGGCCAACCGGTGCTCTTGGGTTGGTCCGAATTTTTACCGTGGTTAAACTTGTTAAAACGAGGTTAATTTTAATTAAATGTCATTAATATTTTTCTAAAATGACCTCCATTTCCCCAACAGTCATATTTCTCACAAACTCTATAAATACCCCTTCACTACTCCAAATTAGTAACTTTGATTAGCAACTAAATTTCTCTCTAATCCTTGGTTAATCAAAGTTCCCCCAAAATGCTTTTTATTGTTTAAAATCATTATTTTGGGGCAAAATATTTTTACACAAACCTCTTCAACTCTCTTCCACTCTTTTATTTCAAAATCACTCTTGAAGAGAGCATATTTATTTTTTGGGGCATTTATTTTCACATGTATACTCTCACTTATGCTTTATTTTTGAAAATCTTTTTGAGAGCATTGCTTTGGTTTCTCCATATTATTTTCATGATAAATATTTTGGGAGAATTTATTTAGTGCACAAATATTTATCTTAGGCTTAACTCCTAGATTCTCCAAGTTGCTTTTCATTTGCATAAATCTTTATTGGAGAACATAGTACACATTTATCATACACATTTTATTTGTGCAAAAATCATTGAAAGAGCAAAACCCTAGGTTCTCCTATATTTTCATCGAAATATCTTTTTGGAGAAATTCTTTTATTAGGGTTTACATATAGGTAAGCACCCTTACTCCCCTGAGCATTATTTCACATCATTGGAGTGCATACTTTTACTGAGCTTATTGTGTACATCTCTGCTTGTATTTCAGAAGCATATTTTATGTACAAAAATGGTTTTCATGCAACGGTTTGGTTCAGCCCATTAATTGAACTGGGGAGTCTCACCCCCGTAAGTGAGATCAGTTTGGTTCAGCCCGAAATTGAACTGGGGAGTCTCAACCCCGTAGGTGAGACTAGTTTGCCTCAGCCTAACAATTGAGCTGGGGTTTTCCACGCCCCGTAAGGAGAGGATGTAAAAGGCTTTTGCTCTGCCCGGTTAAGTGAATGTAGGCTGGTTTGGTCGAACCTCGATAACAAATCAGGTGTCGCTCTTTTTATCTTATTTAAATTCCTACACTTTAATTTCAGCATGTGTATGAATGTTTATTTAATGTCGAAACTATTCTCATGCACACATTTGATTTGAATTAGATACTGCACAAGTGTATGTTTGCTTTTATTGTTAAACTCGCTTTACATACACAAATACATGTTGAATGGGATATGATACTGTGGTGAATCGGCGAATTGTTTAAATTAGCCAAAAAGTTTTTAAAACCCAATTCACCCCCCCTCTGGGGATCACACCAATTCCAACACTCAGTCCTAACTCTCACTTGATGATACCCTGACTATAGATCAATCTTCAAAAAGACCTGTGTTCCCTACAGCTGGTCAAATAGATCATCTATACGAGGCAACGAGTATCGATTCTTCATTATTACCTTGTTAATCTCACGGTAATCCCCAGGACAAAACACTAGGTCTGATAAAACCCTTCTCTAGTAGTTCTTGCAACTGCTCCTTTAACTCCTTAAGTTCAGCTTGAGCCATCTGATATAGAGCTTTAGAAATCGGTGCCTTGCCTAGAAGCAACCCAATAGCGAACTCCACCTCCTGATCAGGAGGTAAACCGGGTAAGTCTTCCTGGAATACATCTAGAAATTCGTTAACCACTTGGATATCTTCAAGTTTCGGATCATCCCAAGGTGGCTTCTTCACGCAAGCTAGGTACCCCTGACAACCCTCCAAGAGCAACCTTCTTGCCTATATAGCTGATAGAATCTATAGCGTCGAACGAATACACGATCCCACAAACTTAGACTCCTGCTCCCCAGGAGGTCTGAACACTACTACCTTCCTATGACAATCAATCACCGCATAACTAGAGAATAACCAATGACATCAAATCAACACATGTCGTACACTACTAGGTTCCTCGATTGCAACCTTCCCTGAATAACCCCTGGGCAGTTTCCCAACATCTTACTACAGATCGTTACACTCCCAGTCGGTGTAGCCACAGATAACCATTCATCCATCACTTGGGTTTCAAACCCACACAATTTCACAAAACTTGCAGATATTAAAGAATGAGTTGCTTCCAAATCAAATAAGACAACAAGTCTATTTGAAAGCAATAACATGGTACCTGTCACCACGTTCCCAGCGTGTTCTGCATCTCCTGTAGTATGGGACTACACCCTCATCGAAGTCGTGTTTGCCTGATAGTTCCCCCGAGGCATTTGATTACTTCCATGGTTTTGGTTTTGTGCAGACATATCACTCCTCTGTGCTTGATAGTTTCAGGATATGTGGCCTGGTTTGCCATAGTTGTAGCAGTTACCCTAAAACACCTGGCATTCACCATCGAGCCATTTATGACACTTGGTGCATGGTGCGGAGGATGGATCTCCCTGAGAACTCTGCCGTTCGGTATTATGACAATAACTTGAATTTATAGTTCTTCTTCTTCTTCCACTGCCCTTGTTGAGGACCAGTATGAGAACCAGAAGATATTGGCCTCTTCTTCTATTCCTATACCACCTCATCCTCGTGTAGGTAAGCCTTGACTGTGGTGGCTTTATCCACCAGAATAGAAAACTCTCGAATCTGCAACATACCCACAAACCTGCAGATGTCCCTCCTCAGACCCTTCTTGAACCTTCAAGTCTTCTCATACTTGTTCGAAATCAAATACGGTGCAAAATGAGATAGCTCAATATATCTGGTAGCATATATCTGCACCGTCAGGGTTCCCTAAGTCAGGCTCGAGAACTCATCAGCCTTTACATCGTGGGTGGAAGCCGGGAAGTATCTCTCGAAAAATACCTCCTTGAAGCGGCTCCAAGTCATACCAAATGGAACAACTCTCTGCTTCTCAAGCAAACTCACATCCGTCCACCATCTTTCCGCTTCTCCTACCAGCTAAAAGGTAGAATAGAGAACTTTCTGCTGATCAGTGTAGTGCAGAACTTCCAATATCTTCTCGATCTTCTACACCTAGTTCTCTACCACTATCGGACCGGGTCCCCCCGTAAATGTCAGAGGGTGCATATGGGTGAACCTCTCTATAGTACAACCTGTAGCAATAGGAGAATACTCACGTCTCCTAACAGTTTGCCAAATCTCCTGCATGACCTGTCTTGTCAAACCCTAAGGCACAAAAGGAAACTCACCACTCGCAGTCCCTCGGAACCACTATCCAAGTTGTTATCCTTGGGCTCCATTCTGAAAATAGGATAGGAATCGATTAGAATTCCTATATCATACACAATTAACACAATCATTGAAAGTTAATCATGTTAACTACAACTCTCATGGGTCCAGGTCTGTCCTACCACACCGACATGAAACCATCAATGGTTTGCCGTGGTTTTATTGAAATCGTCATTTCAGGAAAAACATAGAACACCGCCAATGAGTCCCCGTCTAGTAACAAAATAACCCTTAACCTACTCTACCCATTTCCTACATCCTATACTCTGGTATGTACACATAGCTACGCCTAACCAAGTTTACAAGATTTAATAACCTGATTTTGCTCTGATACCAAGCTGTCACGCCTCGAACCCGAAAATGGGCCCCAGGTGTGATTTTAGTAACCTAACTTGTCTTTGTATCATTTAAAACATACATGATACTACACTAAATGAGGGTCCGACCCCGTGGGGTACACACGTAAACCCTATACACAATCACATATATATCCATACACATCAAATACGCAGCGAAAATATTCTTTCTAATACATACAACGTACCATACTAGAGTCTATGCTCCAAAATACAGTACATATCTCAGGTGTCTACAAAACCCAATAATGACAACTCGGTTGCAAAATCCATACTTACATAAGTACTCTACGTAGCTAACCGACACCCATGCTCCCGGACGCTAGGATCCTAGTTTCGGCTACTTGAAGGACCTGAAAAACATTTATATATTCGGGGTGAGACACCTCTTAGTAAGAAAGAAAGTAGGTAATATCAATGTGTGGTATACAAGTGTTATTTCGACTTAAAATATAACACAATACAGTTCCAGTATTTTCACAATCCAGTTCTAGTACATATGATACCAAACATACGGTCAGTATCATCACACTCAAGCATCCGATATCCTGAAATAACCGAAGCCTCACAGCGATATCATGCTAATACGGTGTCCACTCACACCCATCGGTGACTAGCCGGAATAAACAAGCGATATTTCACACCCTTGAATATAGAGCCAGACACTTTCAGCGATGATATTTAGCCAAGACATGGCATTTGCCCACGGTAATTAGCCGAGACGTGGAAAAATTTTACAAAATCTGGAACAATTTTAGAACTCATGTTCCTATACCCATCAGCGTACGGTAATTAGTTACCCCTAGTTGTTTTACAAAACCTAAAACATTTTACATACAATAGTTCATTCCACACTTATTTGAGTATACAACAACCATATCGTTTTCAATTTGAGAAATACAGTTTAATACAAATACAGGTACGGTCATCTCATTACTACCATTTTATACAACATATGATTTTCCAACTGAAATAGAGATGATACCCGAAACCCCAAAATTTCCCAAAAATTGTAATCCAAAAATCCGCATTTTTTCCTAATAGATTTTCCTAAATAAGTGACCAAAACATACATACGATCGTAAAATACATGTTTATCGATCCTGATTTCAGAAAGAACTGATATAAACAGAATCCCCTTAACTTTTCCCGAATACCAAAATACAAACTCTACGGCTCCAAAACTACAAACCAAGTTCCCAAAACCTAAACATCCAAGAACTATACTTCATTAGAATTCTTACTACTACATATATACAAAAATGAAACTGAAATCGGACCCTTACCTTGATTTTGGGTTAAAAACTTGAAAATCCTTGAAACGAATTTTCGATCCATAAAAATGTTGAGATTCCTCCCCTGATCCACGCAATAACGTTAGATCGTTCAATCAAGCGATGAATAGAGAAGAATCGAAGAGAGAAGGAGGGATTCCGCTGGTTTTAAAGAGAGAGAGAGAGAGAGAGAGAGAGAGAGAGAGAGAGAGAGAGAGAGAGAGAGAGAGAGAGAGAGAGAGAGAGAGAGTTTTAGCCTTCTTAGCAACTAAGCAATAAAGGAGGATATTTATAGCCCCTTTGACCCGGCCAACCTCATTGAGGAAATGGTGCCTTTGTCGATGAATCATCTACACATTTCATAGATGAACTGGTTCCTTCGGTGGCGAACCCTATTTCGATATTTTACAACTCGTTCGGTATCTTTTCGTCGACAAGGCTCTAAATTTTAGTGATGAAGAGTATAAGGGCCTTTATTGACGAGAACAATGACTTCGTGGACAAAGCCTGCTAATTTACCCTTTTTTACCCTTTCTTATTTATTCAACTGCATAGCTCGGATCGGGTTCTTACACTTGGGATCAACCATGTATATAAGCACCCATTATCCACTCACTTTTTCCAATGTGGGACAAACTCAGAAGTGGAATTCTCAACAATCTCCCCCTCATTTGTGAGTTCCAACTACTCCCCCTTGAATGGAAGCTCGACCACTTGTGAGTTCCAACTGCTCACCCTTAAATGGAAGTCATCTTCTCCCTTATGGGACTAATTCTCCAACAGTTTGCTCAAGTGGGCCTTTCCACTGCGTCTTACATGTCTTGGATTGTATTCCAAGTGGGTCTCCAAACCAATCCTACCTCCCACGTCTTGTCCTATTTGGATCCATCTTGGCAGCTTAGATGATCTTTCTTATAGCTCGGTTACACACTCCCACACCCAGAGTTATGAACCATCGGCTTTGATACCACTTGTTAGCACAGGAGGAGTCCATAGGTGTGCTTGATGTACATGGGTGAATACCAACTTGACCCAATATTGACCCAAAAGCTTAAGCCTATTGGGTCTTAGGCCCAACGATGTATATAAGCACCCATCATTTACTCAATTTTTCCAATGTGGGACAAACTCAGAAGTGAAATTCTCAACAAATATATATAAAAATAAATAAGAACAATTAGAGTAGAAACACATTCAATTCAGATAAGGCATAGATATTTCTCTCTTTACAAAGATTCAAAATCATCTATGATTAGGCTTTGCTAAGAATCAGTGGAGTAGAACACGTCTTGACCTCTCTTCTCTCTTCTCGTAAGATATAGAAACTCAATTAAACAACAAGACTAATTTCACCGATCTCATACAAATGCAAAAGATGCTAATAACAAAATAATAGAAAGATAGACTTTTGGTTTTTGAAGGTGGTGGTGGTGATGATGATGATGATGATGATGACGTAGGATAGTAATAATGATTATAAAAGAAGTACTGATCATAACAATAAAAACAATAATGACAATAATAATAATAATAGTAAACTTAAGGGATTCTTCTTTTTTATTCTAAATTTTTCATTAATAAGATAATTACTGCAACACTAAACAACTAATAATAATAATAATAATAATAATAATAATAACAACAATAACAATCATAATCACAACAATTAATAATTAATAATAATAAAAAACAAAAACATGAAGCGGAGTCACCCTTGTTTTGCCATGCATGCATACTAGAGAGAGAGAGGGAGGGAGGGAGAGAGAGAGAGAGAGAGAGAGAGAGAGAGAGAGAGAGAGAGAGAGAGAGAGAGAGGAGAGAGAGAGAGAGAAGAGAGAAGAGACTTCCGTGGCATGGGATTGGCTATAGTAATGGTAATGATGGTGGTGCCTATAATGCATGGGCGGTAATGGGGGAGAGAGAAGAAGAGAGGTGTCGATTTTTTCGTGGCTTTCTTCCTAATCACTAGAAAAATACTATAAGGGGTGTTACTAATTTTTCTTGTGGAGAACCACTAGGAAAGGGGGTTTTATAGTTAAGGCTTTCAAGGGTAGCTAAAGACCATGTTGAGCTGTAGTTGAGACGGTGCTAGCATTGTTGAGTTGTAGAGGCGGTGCTAGTATTGTTGAGCTATAAAGTGCTAGCATTGTTGAGTTGTAGTGTCGATGCCAGCCACTTCCACCAATCCCAGCTCACCTTCATTGAATCTCATTACCACTTTCCAATTCTATCCATCCCCATTCATTATATATGGAGATGTGTGCATGTGTGTAATATTTTGTTTACTCTATGAGTCCAATCTTGTTTTGATAATGACAAATCACATAGTATCTTACCTATGCATTTTGATTTGGAGCGGGATCTTTACTTAGCACGCATGTATGGTAAGAATGCTATGGAAGCTATGAGGAACTTGAAGTGCATACGGCTTGACTCATTCCATGGAAGTAGAAGAGCAAAAGGATAAAGATAATTCAGTTTCTTAATTGTAATGTGCATTTAGTCATATTTGTATTTGCATATCTCATAAGATATAGTTGGAAGCTCAAAATGACCAATATACAAACCCTATTTCATGAAATATTCATATGCAGTTGTCCTAGGTTGGATTTGCATTTTAGAAGGTTAATAGGGCTGAATAACAGGGAACTCGTCTACTAGTCCCCTAGCCTTGTCAACGAATGCTTGAAGGCCACTCATCGACTAATGCATGTCCTCGTCGACGAGAAAATACCAAGACCCTAACTTTCTCAGATAGACCACTTGTCGACGAATCCCTTGGTCTCGTCGACGATCGAGTGAAGGACACTCGTTGACTAGTGTGTCCACTCGTCGACGAGTCTGTCGGGCATACTAATGCTCAAGCACTTAACAAGCAGATTTTTTTTTAATTAAAATATTTTTCAATTATCCAACGGTTAGAAAACTTCTAGATGCCAAAAATACTTATAAATATCAACCCTACAACCTAGTTTTGTATTTCTTGCCGATAATCTATCGCATTCGGACATTTTTGGGCATTCTCTCAGTTTTCAAAAGGCATTCATACATATATCTTGCAAGCATTTTTGGTATTGAGCTTTGATAAACAAGTATCTTCTTTGGGCATTCAATCTTCATCTCAAAATTTTTTCTTCTCTCATACTCTAATAATTAATATTTTATTGAGACTAAGAATCCTAGTTTTTCCATGTATTCATTGTTCGATAAATCTTTTGGGGAAAAAGTTATACCAAGGCCTAAATCTTTGAAACATTCACTTTCATATTTTTATTCAAAGATTTCATATTCTCTTGTTTTTACAAAAGCTATTTGAGAGCAAACCTTAGATCTCCAACACGCATATTACTTGAAAAATTATATTTTGAGATATATCATATTGGGTTTAGATCTTTTGAGAAACTCATTATACATATCTTTATACAAAATCATATATTCTTACAAAAATCATATTGAGATCAACATGTTTACTCCATTGAGCTTCAAGTTATATCTTGTGAGAGTGTTTAGTATTTCACTTGTACACATTAGCTTGTTGAGAAGCAATTTGAGTGTATCCGAAAATTTTCTATTATATTTACGATTCGGGTTATGAACCGGGGAGGAGGAAGCTACGCCTCTTGTAAGCAGCGGATTGTAATGGGAAGCTTCGTCCCAGGTTAAGGAGCGGTATAGTGGAATCCTTGGGTAGTTTTCCCAAAGTGAGGATGTAGGCCGGGTTTGCTGAACCTCGTAAAATATAGAGTGTGCATCTCTCTTCCCTTATCTCATTTTTATTTCCACTTGCTATTAATTATTTATTTTATATATACCCATTGTATATGTCTTAAATACTTCAAGCACTTGTGATTGATTGGGAAATACTGATTGGTTGTGGAATACATAGCTTGAATCTATTAGGTTGTGTAATACTAAAATTTGTGTATCTCCAAACTTGTGTTTGTGTGGTTGTGCCATTTTAAAATTAGGTCTTAAAGAATTAGAAATTTTAAAATACCCAATTCACCCCCCTTTTTGGGATTACACATAATTTCACATGTATGTGAGTGTAATTGAGTTGAAGAAGGTGAGAGAGTGAGAGGTGCGAGAGAGAGAGAGTTGAGTTGAGTGCAGCGCAATTGCCTCCTCCTCCTCCTCCTTATATTTCTCCCAATTTTATTGAAGATTGGTGTGCTTTGTGGACGTAGGCCAGTTTGGGTGAAACCATGTTAAATCTTGGTGTTCATTTCTTGCTTGTGGTGTGATTATTGCTCCTCGATCCCCAATATTTGGTATCAAAGCAAGATCAGAGTAAAACCTTCACCGCGCAGAAATTCAAGTAGCTCAAAATACACACGCTTCCAGCAGTTCGCCATCGTCGTGACGAGTGACCTCACGCACCTACTGGAGGTTAAAGATGAACCTGACCTCAGTGTGACGCCCCTCCTGCATCAGCAACCACGTCAACTACCACCTCACCGCCCCATCAGTAGCTACCGCACACGTGGGAGCCCACGTTAGCATCACGTGTCTGCCCAGACATAGACTACGTCAGCGCTATGGGGCATTCCAGTCATCAAACACGTCAACAACCATGTCATCAATTGGGAGGCCAAATTACCATGCCAGTCGCTATGTCAGCATTTGGGACCCAAATTTCCACGTCATCATTTCGACCCTAATTTGCCACGTTAGCAAACGACGTCAGTAATGGTGTTAGTAACGTTAATGGAATATTTCGTTAAAAAAGTGAATATTCTATTAAGTTTAACGGAGGGTTGACCTTTTGACGAGAAAGTTTGACCATCTTTTCAGAGCCATTTCAAGTCTGTTTTTGGAACAAGTTCAACCATTCCCAAAGTTTTTTTGTCATTTTAAATCCAATGGTGTTGTCTGTTTGAGCTAATTCCATATCTAGATACGCGGATTGAGATATCAAATGAAAAGAGCTCAAAGACCGAGATGTTTGACGACACCAATTTCAATTTTTGGAAGATGCAAATCGAGGACTACTTGTTTGGTGAGGAGTTGCACTTACCACTGAAGGGAAAGTTAGATCCATAAAGGAGAACGAGTGGGAGTTGCTTGACCGGAAAGCTCTCGGAGCTGTCAGGATGATGCTGGCAAAGTCTGTTGCCTTCAACATCAAGCAAATGACAACTACCAAATCACTTATAGATGCACTTTCCAATATGTACGAGCAACCCTCAGCCGCTAATAAGGTACATTTAATGAAAAAGTTGTTCACCATGCACATGCTCGCTAGTGAAAGTTTTAGTAAACATCTAAACAATTTCAGCAAGCTGTCAGATCAACTCACCTTAGTTGAAATCACGTTTGACAATGAAATTCGTGTCATACTAGCTAATTCTTAATCAATTTCCTGAGAGTTGGAAAGGTGTCATTACTGCGATCAGTATCTTCGCAAGAAAATCAAAGCTAAGGTATGAAGAGGTCATCAGCATGATTTTTATGGAAGAGATCAGGATGCAGTCAAACAATGCTTCCACTTCAAGTTCAGCCTTGAACGTGGAAAGCCGAGGGAAATATTCAAGGAAAGGAAGCAGGTATGGGTGATCAAACAATCGCAGCAGATTTATGACCAAGCGGTCTAGATCCAGAAATCCCAAAGGTTCCTAAGGCACAAAGAATATTGAGTTCTAGAACTTTGGAAAGTTGGGGCACTACATAAATTAGTGCAAAGGTCAAAGGAAAGAATATGAGGCGAAGAAATAAGCAAATGTCGCTTAAAAAAAAAGGTGATATGTTGATATTCTCTTTGAGAGCAAAAAGGAGTCTATGGTTTTAGACTTTGGAGCCTTATTTCATGCCACTTGCATTAGATATTGCCTATAAGAGTATGCACCAGGTGATTACGGTAAGGTGTACCTTGGCAATGATCAACCTTGCAACATAGTCGACAAAGAAATTGTGAAGATCAAGATGAACAGGTCTGTATGGAAGCTAAAGGATGTCAGATATATTTCATACCTGAGAAAGAACTTGATTTTAGTTAGACAACTGGAAGATGAGGGATACACCATAATATTCACTGACGATGAATGGAAGATATCAAAGGGTGCATTGACGATTACACGAGGTAAGAAAAGTGGAACACTTTTTGTAACCTCCACTGTCTGCATGTCTATTTTAGTTGTTATAGAAAATGACGATAGCAACATTTGGCACCAACGACTCGGTCACATGAGTGAGAAGGGACTCAGGGTGATGCACTCAAAGGGAAAACTGAGTGATATACGGTTAACAAAGATTGAGATGTGCGAGGATTGCATACTTAGAAAACAAGAGAGGGTCAATTTCCTGACATTCACATGTACCCCAAAGCAGGAAAGACTTGAACTAGTCCATTCAAACGTATGAGGACCAATGACCGTCTCATCCATAGGCAGAAGGAATAACTTCGTAACATTTATTGATGATCATTCTTGGAAGGTATGAGTTTACTTTATAAAATATATATCAGATGTCTTTAATGCTTTCAAGATATGGAAAGCAATGGTTGAAAATGAAACTGGTTTAAAAATCAAGAAGCTTAGAACCCACAATGGTGGTGAGTATAAAGACACCAGGTTCATGAAATTCTGCTATGAGCATGGTATCAGGATGGAAAGAACTATGTCAGGTATGTCTCAACACAATGGCATAGCCAAGCGGATGGACCGATCATTGAGCAAAAAAGCCAAAAGCACGCGTATGCAGTCAGGCCTACCAAAGCAGTTCTGGGCAGAGGCAGTCAACACAGCAGCATACTTGATCAACAAGATTCCATTAGTAACATTGGACCACAGACTACCAGAAGATGTATAGAGCAGAAAAGAGGTGAGACTTTCATATTTGAACATTTTTGGTTGTGTTGCATATGTGCATATTAGTGATCATGTCAGAAACAAGCTTGATCCAAAGTCCTGAAAATGCACCTTTTTTGGCTGTGGTAAAGATAAGTATTGGTATCGCATTTGGGACGATGAAAACAAGAAAGAAATCAGAAGCAGAGATGCGATCTTCAATGAAAATGTGATGTGCAAGGACAGAAACACAACAAAACCCATAGAACCAGTTCAGAATGAAACAACCTATGTAGACTTGGATGATGTCCTTGAAGATATCAAGACATAATAGAAAAACATTAAGGATCCTCAAGCAGAGGAACCTGTGGAGTAGATCGTCTCACCACCGCCTCCTACTTCAGCTTCAGAGCTTAGGAGATCTTCTCGGCCCTTTGTACCAAATAAAAGATATATGGATTATTTACTTCTTACAAATGGAAGAGAACCCGGATGCTATGATAAAGCATGTCAAGTGGGAGATTCGGTCAAGTGGGAGCTTGCGATGAAGGATGAGATGAAGTCTTTTACCTCCAACAAAATGTGAGAAATAGCTAAGTTGACCAAAGGTAAGAAAACTCTTCACAACAAGTTGGTGTATAGGATCAAAGAGGAGCATGATGGCTCTAGAAGGAACAAGGTCCGGTTGGTAGTCAAAGGCTTCAAGCAGAAGGAAGGAATTGACTACACCGACATCTTTTACACCAGTTGTGAAGCTAACAACCATCATATCGGTCTTGAGCATTGTTGCCTCGAAAGGCCTACATCTTGAGCAATTGGATGTGGAGATGACATTTCTTCACAGTGATCTAGATGAGGAGATTTCCATGCACTAGCCAAAAGGATTCTCAGTGAAAGGTAAAGAGAATCTTGTGTGCAAATTGAAGAAGAGCTTGTACGGTCTCAAACAAGCTCCCAGGCAATGGTACCAAAATTTGATGGTTTTATGCATAGGAAATATTTTCACAAGTGCAATGTCGACCACTGTTGCTACTTCAATAGGTATCAGTCTAGTTATATCATTTTATTAATATATGTCGATGACATTTTAGTCGCAGGACCAGATATAGAAGAGATCAGAAAATTGAAGCAACAATTGTCAAAGGAGTTTGACATGAAAGACTTGGGTTCACCAAAGTAGATACTTGGGATGTAGATCTCCACAGATAAGTAACAGGGAACATTGCGGTTATCTCAAGCTCCCCAGACAGATGAAGAGAAGGACTTCATGGCTAAGGTACCTTACGCCTCAACCATTGGAAGTCTCATGTACGTCATGATTTGTACTAGACTAGACATTGGCTAAGGAGTGGGTGCTGCCAACAAGTTCATGTCAAATCCACGGAAGACTCACTGGGAAGTAGTAAAGTGGATCTTGAGGTACCTACGTGACACTTTTGATAAGTGCTTATGTTTTGACAAAGGAGACTTGAAAATTCAAGAGTATGTTGATGTCGATCTTGCTGGTGAAGTTTATCACCGTAGAAGCACCACCAGATATGTGTTCACTGTTGGCACAACAATTGTTAGTTGGATGTCACAGATACAAAAGATTGTTGCCTTATCCACTACAGAAGCTGAGTACGTAGCAGTGACAAAAGCCAGCAAAGAGATGATTTGTGTAGTGATCCTAAAAAATTAATTAATTAATTAATAATTATTAATTAAATAATATAATATAATATAATAATATATTAATATAATATAATATTATATTATATTATATATATATATATATATATATGAAGACTCAGGAAGGCACCTGAGTCTTCAAATTGGTTACAACCAGTGATGCACTTAAAGTCCAAATTTTTTCACACACAGCTGGTCGCAAGCCCGGGTAAAGGAGGGGGGTTGCATTAGGTAGCTGACAGCTAGCGTAAAATTTGTCAGATCACTATGATATGAATCCTTACCGAATATTTACTGGGGCGTCCCCTATGAGCGACGCGTTGCATTTGAACCACCCGGGTGTAGAGAAAAGTAGGCGAGGGTGGGCTAGGTCGTCGCCCCGAAGCGACACACCGTGTCAGTGCGCGGGTACAGTGTCAAATATGTAAGGGTTCCTGCATCATTTTGGACGTAGGCAGGTAAAGATGTTAGTTCAGGAAACTAGGATTAGATTAGCTACTTGGAATAAAGAAACACTTACGGGTAAAAGCATAGAAATTGTGGATACAATGATCAGAAGAAGAATTAATATAATTGCCTTCAAGAAACAAAGTGTGTGGGGGAGAAAGCTAGAGAAATTGATAATTCATAATTTTAACTTTGGTACACTAGAAAAGAAGAACATAAGAATGGAGTAGGCATTATTATAGACAAAAACTTAAAAGATAGCGTTATGGATGTAACTAGAGTAGGGGATAGAATTATAAAAATCAAAATGGTATTTGGACAAGAGGTAATAAATATCATTAGTGCTTATGCTGCTCAAGTCGGCTTAGCAGAAAATCTTAAGAGACAATTTTGCGAAGATATGGATAGTATTATACAAGGCTTACCAGGGACTGAGAAAATATTTATAGGAGGAGATCTGAATGGACACATTGGAAGAGATAATAAAAATTATGAGAGGATACATAGAGGATATGGATATGGAGACAAAAATGAGTCTGGGGAGATGATCGTAGACTTCGCTATGTCATATAATTTTAGTATAATAATGCTTTAAGAAGAGAGAACACTTAATAACCTTTAAAAGTGGACAAAATAGAAATCAAATAGATTTTTTTTCTAACTAGGAGGGTTGATCGTTTATCATGCAAGGATTGTAAAGTTATTTCAGGTGAAAACCTAACCACACAACATAGACTCTTAGTGTTAGATATATGTATAAAAAATGGAAGAAAAAAGATAAAATAAACTAGTGTAAGAGAACTAGATGGTGGAACCTAAAAGGAGAAAATATAATATAATTTAAAGATAAAATGATCAAAGATGGGGGTTGGATCATAGAGGATAAGATGGATACAAATACTCTTTGGAATAGATTAGCTAGCTCTATTAAAAAAAATAGCAAAAGAGATTTTAGGTGAATCAATGGGAAAATTCTCAAATAGCAAAGAGAGTTGGTGGTGGGATAAAGATGTACAAAAAATCATAAAGACAAAAATAATTTGGTATAAAACGTGGCAAAAATGTAGAAACAAAGATAACTTTGAAAAATATAAGGAGGCAAGAAAAGATGTAAAAAAGTTTGTTAGTGAAGTTAAATATAGATCATTTAATAGTTTGTATAATAGATTAGGTTCAAAAGAAGGGAAAAAAGATATATTTAAACTTTCTAAAGTTAGAGAAAGGAAGAGTAAGGACTTAGGATGTAAAATGTATCAAAAAGTGAGGATGATATTGTCTTGGTTAAGGACGAAGACATTAAAAAAGATAGCGAAGTTACTTTAGTAAGTTGTTTAATGAAAACCAAATAGAAGTCTTAAACTCAGAATTGTCAAATGAGGAAAAGACTAAAAATATTAGAGTTAGAGAAGTTAAGTTTGCACTAAAAAAAATGAAAAATGGGAAAGTTATGGGACCAGATAACATCCCAATTGAAGTTTGGAAATGTGTAGGTGATAACGAAATTATATGGTTAACTAATTTATTTAATATAATTGTAAAAATTAAGAAAATGTCAAATGAATGGAGGAAAAACACTTTAATACCTATATAAAAAAATAAAGGAGATATTCAAAATTGTAATAACTATCGTGGAATTAAACTTATGAGCCATACAATGAAACTATGGGAAAGGGTAGTTGAACAAAGACTAAGGTTAGAAACGAAGGTCTCAGAAAAACAATTTGGTTTTATGCCTGGGAGATCTACCACAGAAGCTATTTATCTTTTAAGAAGATTAATGAAAAATTTTAGGGAAAAGAAGGACTTGCATATGATATTTATTGACCTTGAGAAAGCATATGATAGGATACCTAGGGAAATTCTATGTTAGGTTTTAGAAAAAAAAGGTGTATGTAGTAGGTATACCAATGTCATTAAAGATATGTAAGATGGAGTAATGACTAGTGTAAGGACTATAGATGGATAAACCAGAGAATTTCCAATCACCATAGGTGTATATCAAGGATCTGCTTTGAGTCCATATCTTTTTGCTTTAGTGATGGACCAATTGACTAAGAGTATTCAAAAGGAGGTCCCATGGTGTATGTTGTTCGCAGATGATATTATATTAATTAACAAAACTAGGGATGAAGTAAAGGTTGAGTTAGAATTATGGAGAGAAACTTTGGAATCTAGAGGCTTTAGGATAAGTAGAAATAAGACAGAATATATGAAATGTAATTTTAGTAATGATAAGCGGAATATTGGAGACAATGTTAAACTTGATGATGAAGAAATAAATAGCACTTGTAGATTTTAATACCTTGGATCTATTATGTAAGTTGAAGGAGAAATCAAAGATGATGTAATGCATAGAGTTAAAGCAGGTTAGGTAAAATGGAGAAGTGCTTCAAGTGTGCTCTGTGATCATAGAATACCCTTAAAATTGAAAGGAAAGTTTTATAGGACAACTATAAGACCATCTATGTTATATGGATCGGAATGTTGGGCAACGAAGAAACATAATATCCAAAAAGTAAAAGTTGCTGAGATGAGAATGCTTAGATGGATGAGTGGTATAACATTGAAAGATAAATTAAGGAATGAAAATATTCGTGGTAAGTTAGGTGTAGCTCCTATAGAAGATAAGATAAGGGAGGGACGACTAAAATGGTATGGACACTTGCAATGTAGGCCACATAGCTAGTGCACCTGTGAGGAAGAGTGACTTAGTTACTGTGGGGGGTAGTGAAAGGGGAAGGGGTAGACCTAAAATAATTTGCGAAGAGATAGTTAGTAAGGATTTAATATCCTTGCATCTATCAAAAGAAATGGTCCATGATCGTATAAATTGGTGGAAAAGGATTCATATAGCTGACCCCACCTAGTGGGACTAAGGCATGGTTTTGTTGTTGTTGTTGTTGTATATTATATATATATATATATATATATATATATATATATATATATATGCATATATATATGAAGACTCATAAAGGCTCTTGAGTCTTCAAATTGATTACAGAGAGACCCCTCCCCATTTCCACGCTCTCTCTCTCTCTCTCTCTCTCTCTCTCTCTCTCTCACAGATTTCTCTCCATTTCCTGGTCAAATCGAAAAACAAACTCCATTTTCGGGTCTCAGCTCCACTTATGAATGTTTTAACTGGACTGATTTCATGTTTTGGACGTTGTATTCACCACTCCCAAGGCTAGGGTAAGGGAAATATATTATGTTAGTTTATTTTAAAAATATATTCCTGATTTAAATTTATATTATAAATTCAATCATTCCCATGGGCCTGGGGTATGTTAAACTTCAAAGATTTAATTAAATCGAGTTTTTGGGGAATATATTTAATTCAAGTTTAACTGCGGGGATTTGATCAAATCAGATTTTTGGAATATATTTGAATTAAATTAAATTGCGGGGTATTGATCAACTCGGTTTTTTTTTTTTTTGGAATATAATGGAATTAAATTAAATAGGTGAAATTGATCATACCCGCGTTTTTATTTAAATTTATTGAATACTTGTTTGTGAAAATTTCTCGGCTACTTTATGAAATTATAATTATTATATAAATTGTGTGGCGTGAGAATGATTTATTTGTTTTTATTGTATAATTAAATCTGTTGGTTTTTATGGTATTATACGGTGAAAGATATGGTTTCATACTGATCTCAGAAAATGTTGAGAATGACGTGGATTTATGATATGACAGTTTTATACTGAGTTATGATATGACTATTTTATACCAATTTATGAATATGACAGATTTTGTATTGATTTGTGAATATGAAGGTTTTATACTGAGTTGTGAAAATGAGATCAAGTTATTATTTTTATTATATAAATTGCATTATATGGTATAAGAACCTTGATGGACCAAATATATTAAGAGCACATTACCGTAACTAGTAAGTTATGTCAGTGCAACCACACTATTTTGAGAGTGTTGTTAATTGGATAATTGATTTGGACTGAGAAGAGCAGGATACCCTCCTGGGTTCGAACCAGGTTGAGGTAGGCAAATCGTACTTCAGAGCATGTTATGTTGACGTAGCAGTGGTCGGCCGGCCAGATTGCTAGGTCCAGTCTTCGGACCGCATAACCCGATCATGTAGGGTTAATACATGATGTTATATGATTGTCTAATGGGGGAGGTTCTTTTATGCATATATGTAGATTTATGTAAACAGAGTTATTTATTAAGCCAAAGTATGTTTTGAGAAGAAAATGAATATTTTCAATTATATAGGTGTGAGTACAGATTTCAAATGCTATTTCATTTAAAGTTAAATTAATGATTATATTTTTCTTACATAAAAACTCATTTGCCATACACTGATAATAATCTATTCCGTCTTACTGAGATGCGTCTCACCCCAATAATTTTATCACATTTTAGGAAATAAAAGGAGCTGAGCCTAGCATGCTATGGGGCTAGGATTAAAATTTAGAGTTTTATTGTAAGTTCTTGCGAGATACAAGTTGTATTATATTTTTATCTATTTTGGGATGTAATATGAATACTTGGAGGTACATGTGTAATTATGGTGGTATTAGAACTCTAGTATTAGTTTTTTTTTAGGTTAAAAATATTTTTCGCTGCCTTGATTTTAAATTGAGTTATGGATAGGTACACCCGGTACCCCTCTTCGAGTTCAGGTTATGGTATCAAAGATATATGTTTGGAGAATAGAACTACAAGCCCCACCGGGTTCGGGCCATTACAATTTGGCTTCAAGGTTTGTTGACAGACCTCAAAATAAAGCATGTAAGAAATGTTTTGTGCAGCAACAGTCAGGGTGCGATACATCTGGCAAAGAACTCTATATTTCATTCCAGAACCAAACATATTGGACTTCGTTATCACTTCTTCAGATCTCTATTAGATGACGGAGTGTTGGCACTTGAAAAAATCCAAGGTAGTAGGAATCCAGCAGATATGTTGACAAAGGTAGCGAATATAGAGAAGCTGAAGTTGTGCTCAATTTCAATTGGTCTTTGTGCTTGAAGATAGATTTGAGTACATCATTTACCTATATACTGGATGAGATGGTATCTCCATATCCAAGTGGGAGATTGTTGAGCTGTAGCGAAGATGGTGTGAACATTTTTAAGATGTAGATACGGTGCCAGTATTGTTGAGCTATAGAGTGCCAGCATTGTTAAGTTGTAGTGTCGGTGCCAACCACTTCCACCAATCCTAGCTCACCTTCATTGAATCTCATTATCACCTTCCATTTCTATCCATCCCTATCCATTATATATGGAGATGTGTGTGTTATATATGTGAGTATAATTGAGTTGAATAAGATAAGAGAGTAAGAGGTGCGAGAGAGAGAGAGAGAGAGAGAGAGCGAGAGAGAGATAGAGTTGAGTTGAGTGGAGTGCAGTTGCCTCCTCCTCCTCCTCCTTGTATTTTCTCCCAGTTTTAGTGAAGATTGGTGTGCTTCATGGACGTAGGCCAGTTTGGGCCGAACCATATTAAATCTTGGTGTTCATTTCTTGCTTGTAGTGTGATTGTTGCTCCTCGATCCCCAACAGACCATGGGGACAACCACAAACTAGTGGGTTAGAGGGGTCGCCTTTGTTGGTAGCCATGGTAGGCAAGTAATTAATTTCACAAGAAAATATTTATGTAGAGGAAAGGGGAATTAAAGAAGACTTGACCTTGCAAAATGGGGGGTTGTAGCTTGATAGGGGAGGTTGTCAAAGCTATAATTGACAACTAGTGAAAAATCCGAGGTGAGATAGTCGACTAACAAGTGCATGAGAATGGAGACTGGGTGTGTTGGTGCATGAGCTCATGCTTGCATATGCAGGTGTAGGTATGTGCAACCATGCAACCATGCACCCATTATTCATTTTTTTTAATCTCACTTTTTCAAAACAATGTTGTTTTAGCATCACATATAACAACAACAACAAAATCAAGCCTTAAGTCCCATGTGTGTGTTTATATATATATATATATATATATATATATATATATATATATATATATACATATTTTATGGAAGTACTTATGGGTTCCATGCATGTGCCTATATTTTTTCAAAAAAAAAAAAAAAATTATTTGGACAAAACAATGTTGTTTCATTGCACAAGTTTGCAAAGTGCTCCCCTAATAAATTTTTTTAATTTTTGAACATTTTTTATTTTTTGATTTGAAAAGTCGTTAAAGCTAGCCATCTAAAATAATAGAAAAAAATCTAAAAAAACTTAATAAGCCTAGAAAAAAAAAAAAAAAGAACTGCAAAAATATATAAATTCTCAATTTTTTTTGAAAATGAATTACTTGGACCATTTTGGCCCACTCCAATCCACGCAGGTGCTAGAAAAGACCAAGAAAGATTTAAGAGGGAGAAATTTACAAGAATGTGCAGATAAAAATAAAAATAAGGAGAAGAGAAAGGAAAGAAGTTTTTCGAAAGGGCATGCTTTAGAAAATTCCTTGAAGGCTTGGTTCTTTTGTACATTCATGTAATTGATTGTAAGAAAGAGTAAAATAGAGGGAGATAACATGTAAAAATAAAAGTCTCAAAAATGAAGATAGAAGAGATCGAGGAACTTGCACTACAAAGCGGCTCTAATTAAGTTGCTCCTTGAAGCCCCAAATGCATTTGTCCTCTCAAAAAAGTTAAATAAGGAAAGGCAACAAACACATAAAAGTATTAGAAAACAATGATAATAAGATAGAGAAAAATAAATAGAGAAGCAGAAGGAGAGAGAGAAAACGAGAGGACTGGGTCATTGAAGATTCTTAATTTGAAGGATTTAGTTTTGAGCTTTGTTGGATAAAATGAACTATAGTGAATAGCTCTCTCTCTCTCTCTCTCTCTCTCTCTCTCTCTCTCTCTCTCTCTCTCTCTCTCTCTCTCTCTCTCTCTCTCTCTCTCTCTCTCTCTCTCTCTCTCTCTCAATATGAGTTTTATGATTATGTTTCTAATGTTGAGTTTAAGTTTTACAAGAGTGCGTCCCAAATTTCCCCACAAATTTCTATGTTATTTCCCATAATTTTTATTTTTTTTAAAATATATATATCTCAAAAAAGGTTATATATGTATAATTGATAAGAGAGTCATATAACTATGACATAAAGAAGAGAGAGATTTAAAATAAGGAGACTAAGGAATCCCCCCTCCACAAAAATCCCCCATATATGAAATCTACTAAAAAATTTCTTAAGGTGTAGAATCTATTATGCTAGAATTCTTTTGTAGTTAGTCTGAATTGTTGTATTTATGTGACTCTTATACTTAGTGGAGTTCATAAACAAAGGAGAAAAAACATATGAATGAACTCTTTGTGTGGTGCAGCAGTGACTCGTCGACGAGTGGGCCTCAATCATCGACGAGGAGATACCGAGAGCCAGAAAATCTTAGACATCTGAGATACCGAGAGCAGCAAATCTCAGAAATTCACTAACTCGTCAACGAGTGGACCCTGATCATTGATGTTGACCTTATAGGTCACACTCAGTTTTGATAATGACAAATACTTAGGTATTTGATGGTTTTCAAGTGTATGTGTAGGCTTAGATGAGCATCTCAAGCAATGACACTTGAAACAAGACATGAAGACCCTGAAGATTTTATTTTATATTGTATATTCAATTTATGTAATATGGATCTGTAATAGTAACTAGGGACATGGTATGTAATAATTACCTGCATGTCATGCATATAAGATATATGGTAAGCTTAGTATGACCCTAGTATGACTCTAGATCCCAACACTCATGCACATATATCATAAAAAATTCAGAGTGCTAAAAATGCATTTAATTGAATATTATTAGGATGTTTGAGAGAGCTCGGGCGATCAAACCCTAGGAGTTCAAACCTCCTCAGGTGCCTAAAACCTAAGCTCTCATGCGACCGAACAATTTTAGGCATACCTTCCATGGGCGCCCAAATCCTTTGAAAGGGACACCAACTTGGGCTACCGAGAAATCTAGTTCAAATTAAGCCTTAGGCGACTGAACACATGCGTTCGGGCTACCGAACCAAGGATCGGGCACCTGAAAATTCAAAGAAATGTTTTTGACTTTTTTTTAGGCCACCGAACTGGGACTTGGGCTGCCGAACTGATTTAAAGACCTTTTATAATTGTGCCTATTCGGGTGACCGAACCATGGTTCAGCCACCCGAACCCTGCCTGGTTAAAAATATTTTAACTGAGATAAATAAGGGTTAATATGGGGTAATTGTGTTTAAACATTTTGGAACTTTTCTAAGAATACCCAACAAGTCCCAAACAGTTATAATTTTTACCTTGCCTATAAATATAGGCTCATTTGTGAGGATTAGCAATTAATTAGCAAATTCATTAGTCAAGAATCCTCTCTTTTGCAAATACTCTTTTTGTCCAAAAACTCTCAATTTTCCATTCCCTTGATACATTCTGAGATTGTGAGAGCGTATATAGTGTGCTTGTGATTGCTTGATTGTGCTAAAACTCCCATTAGCTTGTGTGATTATTAATATTATTTTTGGGGAGTTTGACTTAGTTTTATCCCACTAATTTCATAATATAAATCTTTATTGGGATAGACTAGCAAGCTTAGGGGTCTTTGCATAGTTGTTGCAAGACTTCCATAGCTTTGATTTTTGTTGTGTAAAAATATTTTCAACAAGCAAAAATATTTTTCAAACTAGTAGTGTGCTTATTTCATTGAAGAAAATCTTCTTAAGCTAGTTTGAATATCTGATTAATATCTTTGGAATTTTGATTTGCTATTGAAATGTGCTTTGCTTAAATTCCAAGATATTGCTTGTATTGAACACTCTTGAGCATTCCATTGATCATACCCTATTGAGTGTTGTTTGCACAATATTTGCATCACTAAGCTTACACTATATCCATATTGTTGATGTGTATATGATTGCGCGTATTGGGTACATATCTGCTTTACATGAAAGCATAATCACTGTACCAGTATTATTGAGAAAAATAATGTTGTATTCTAGGCGTGGCCTGAGGGGGCGTTAATCCAACCTAATAAGGATTGAGTGTAAAGGTTGAGGTCAGCCATGTGCTAAATGACCTGGTTGTTTAGGTGCTGCTCCACCCGCTTAAGTTAGCATTGTAGTGGTAATCCTTGTGCTTGTTAACCAAGGTGGGTACGTAGGCAATTTGCCAAACCTCAATAACACTTCTTGGTGTCACTTACTTTTTACTGCTTTCTGGTGCATGCTTAGTTGATTAGATTGTGCTATTTAATTTCTGCTACATACTACAATTGATTTATTTTACTTGCACTAGATTGACTTTAGGGTTGTGAAAATACTGCTGTTAGGATATTGACCTAGGGTATCAATTTTAAAAAAACCAATTCACCCCCTCTTGGGATCATGGTAAAGCTAACAATCAACGAGTGTCCTTGTTTATCAATGAGTGCTCTCAGGGTTGCGAGAAAGAATTCAAATTTTGAATTGGAACTTTGGGACGATTGGGTATTTGGAGGGAAGCCTTTGAGGGGTTGTTATATATGTTCTTCTAGGCAAATTCTAACAATAAAGAGATCATTGTATCATTGTATTGTGTAACTTTCATTTTCATAGTGAAACCTTTACTGGATTGCTCTTGTGGATGTAGGCATTGTCGAACCACGTATATCTTCATGTTGTTTCTTATTACTTTCATATATACTACGTTTTTGAATTATATTTTAGTGCTTCATTATTTGTTGCATTCATAATATTCGTTGTGCAATCCCATACTCGTTTTACAACATTGAACAATAGTCACTACAAAAAACTTGATTTTTAGTGACAAAAGTATTAGTGACGGTTTGATATTCGTCACTAATACTGCACTTTTAGTGACGGTTCTTAAACCGTCACTAATAGTGTCATCACTAAAAACCAGTTTTCCCGCTTAAACCATCGCGGGAAACCACTTTTTGCTGGAAACTATCTCGAAAAAATATTAGCGACATTTCTTGGTATATTAGTGATGATTTCAAGGTGTCACTAAAAGGCAATTATTAGTGATGGTTGATTAATCGTCACTAATAGTATTATATTAATAACGGTTCCATAAGCCATTACTAATAATGCATGTTGACTAAGAAAAAGTCAACAATATTAGTGATGGTTTATGCAAACTATCACTATTAGTCTATTATTAAAGACAAATTTATTAAACCATCACTATATAGTTTTTTATTTAAAAAATATAAAAAAATTTATTTAACTATATTAGTGACGGTTTAGAAAGACCTCACTAATAGTCTTTTATTAGTGATGGTTTTTATAAATTGTCACTAATAGTCTATTATTAGCGATGAATTTACTAAACTGTCACTAATAGTGTTTTTATTTAAAAATATAAAAACAATTTGTTCAACTATATTAGTGATGGTTTAGAAAAACCGTCACTAATAGTCTGCTATTAGTGACGATTTATGAAAACTGCCACTAATAGTCTATTATTAGCGACGAATTTATTCAACCGTCATTAATAGTCTCCCTTGTTTTGCTTCCTGGCCAATATTAACAACTGTTCCTACCTATCCATACTACGAAGATAGTCTCCTACTAGCTCATCTGAATTGTAATCATCTTCATGAGCAACCCACCCATGCATAGATTTTTGAACCAAATTGTTTCTTTCGCGTGCATCCTATTCCTTTTTAGTACTTTGATAATGAACAACTTCAAAAGATCTCTCAAACTCTATTGCATTTAAAAAAAATTAGTCCAATCATTGTAGAACTTCACCACAACATCCTTGGTCTGTACACGGTCATTCCAAAGGTATCAACTTCAAAATGTTTAAATTAAGAGAATCTTGGAAAAATACTTGGAAACTGACCTAACTGATGAGTCAAACCTCTCAAACTCCAAGGCGGAATGATCTATGTTTGGCCAATTCGGAACTTGGATTGTTCTTAACATTGTGGACGAAAAAGATGGAAGAGCTGTCATTTATATAATAGTGAATATTGGTTGAAAAGATTCTCTAAATTTAAACCTTTTGAAGTTCATACCTTTTGGAATGACCGTGTACAGACTAGGGAAAATGGGGCAAAGTTCTGAAATGATTGGACTAATTTTTTTAAATGCAATAGAGTTTGAGAGATCTTTTGAAGTTGTTCATTATTATAGTACAAAAAGGAATGGGATGCACAAAATTAAGAACAGTTGTTGATATTGTCCAGTAAGCAACTTGACACCACAAATGAGAATCTGGATGAGTTGAAGATAAAATATAATGAGAAGAGCATGTTTTAGGTTTAATGGGACCAGAGCCATTACACATCATATTATATAGCTTTTCCCCCAAGGAAGTTCCACTTTCATTGTCTGCGGAAGATTTTTCCAATTTCTTTGAGACAGACTTTGTAGTATTATGCAGAGGCTTCACGGAAGCATTACTCATTTTTAGTTTCTTCAATGAATCAGGTCCTAAAGATCTTTTCTCACTTTTCTTAATAGAAGCACCCTCTTTCAATTCTGAAGGAAAGATCTATATGTTTGGCCATGGACTGGGATTGTTCTTAACATAGTGGACAAAAAAAATGGAAGAGATGTCATTGATAGTGAATGTTGGTTGAAAAGATTCTCTAAATTTAAGCATTTTTAAGTGCATACCTTTTGGAATGACCATGTACATACCAGGGAAAGTGAGGTGAACTTATGTAATGATTGGACTGATTTTTTTAATACAATAGAGTTTGAGAGATCTTTAATTTGAAGCTGTTGATCACGTACAGTAACAAGGAATGAGATGCACGAAAGAGAAACAACACACTTTCTTCAAATGTTTATGCATGGGTGGGTTGCTCGTGAATATGATTACAGTTCAGAGCATGTCCTAGGTTTAATGGGACCAGAGCCCTTACACATCATATTATATAGCTTTTCCCTCAAGGGAGTCCCACTTTCATCATCTGCGAAAGATTTTTCTAATTTCTTTGAGATAGACTTTATAGTGTTAATGTGCAAAGGCTTCATGGAAGCATTACTCATTTTTAGCTTCTTGAATGAATTAGATCCTGAAGATCTTTTCTCACATCTCCTAATAGAAACAACCTCTTTCAAATCTGAAGGAAAGATCTATATATATGTCTGGCCATGGACTGAGATTGTTCTTAACACAGTGGACGAAAAAAATGGAAGAGCTTTCATTGATAGTGAACTAAGCGTATATACGAATTACCAAGAGCCGTATGAGTGGAGGAATTCGAGGTCGGTATCGACAATAGTTAATTCGGAATGAGATTTTATAGCAGCCATGTCGGTGCATGGATGGTTGGGTTGCTTGTGAAGATGATTACAATTTAGATGGGCCAGTATGAGACTATCTTTGTAGCAATGGACAGATAGGAACTTTTGCTGATATATATTGTCCAGGAAAGAAGATCGTCACTAATAGTCTTTATATTAGTGAAAGTTTTTAGAAGCGTCACTAATCATTCAGCTTAATTAAATAGCTCGATCAATTATTAATTTTCTTAATAAAATTAATAAAATATAAATTAGTATCAAAACACTCCAGAGTAGCTTTAATTTATAATTAATTATTAATTCAGTTAATTTGATTAACCGAATTAAAATTTATATTAACCGAACAGATAACCGATGAACCAAAAATTAGTAAAATCGTAACCAAATCGAATCGACCCTATTTATTGACTAAACCGAATTGATCGAAAATGGTTGCTTAATTCAGCGAATTCGGGTTTCCCTGAATAATGCTTACCCCTAATTGGTACAATATTTTTAATTTCAATTTTAAATGGCAGACTATTAGTGACATTTTTAAAAGTTTTAGTGACAGTTTTAAAATTGTCACTGATTGTACGATAAAATGCCTAATTTTCCCGAGCCACCCTCGAGCTATTGTCTCCCTCCTTTCCCTCCCTCCATTGTCGTCACTGATTGTATGATAAAATGCCCAATTTTCTCGAGCCTCCCTCGAGTGATCGTCTCCCTCCTTTCCTCCTTTCTTTTTCTCCCTCCTTTTCCTCCCTTCGTTGCTTGTCGAAGCTCCTCTCGCCGCCATCGCTCACCTGAGCTGCTCCTTAGCCGCCCGCCACCACTCGCTTGAGTTACTCCTTGTTCCATGAACTTTGAAGCTCAGCCAGGTCAGCAATCTGTGGGTTGAATATGTGAGCGTGTGTGCCTGCATGGTGCGTGCATGTGTCTCTGTGTGTGTGTGTGTGCGTGCCTGTGTGGGTGTGTGAGTGTGAGTGTGAGTGTGTGTGTGTGTGTGTGTGTGTGTGTGTCTGCATGGGTGTGTGAGTGTATGTGTGGGTCTGAGTGTGTGTGTGGGTGTGTCTGCGTGGGTGTGTGTGTGTGTGTGTGGGACTGAGTGTGTGTGGATGTGTCTACGTGGGTGTGTGAGTGTGTGTGTGGGGGTCTGAATGTGTGTGTGTCTGCCTACTACAATTTGATTCCCAATCCCTTATAAATTGTTACATATAATTTTTATGTTGTTTGAATGTGTTGTATAATTCTGTTAGAAATTCAAGACTGAAGGATAGAATTAAATAGTTATTTTGCTCACAAAAATTGAACCTGCTATAATGCATGTAATGTATTTGATAAATTGCCCATGAGAATTTGATATGAATTAGATTGAAAGGATTTTATGTGTCTGTCATCATCAAGTAAGTCATACTCCTAAACTAAGTAAAAACTCTAATTTATGTGTAAGACAAAACAAATTGTAATAGCCAAATTGTAGAGTGTAATGTAACGGTTTGTACGTTAAAATGGAAACGTTTAATAGTAAATTGGAGCAAAAATTACATAAATAAAAAATAAAAACGTAAAAACTACCTAATTCCATTTCATTATGCTGAGCAAATAATTAAGCAATAAGCTATGTGTTGTACCGAGCCTTGCCTAGTTGAAAGGTCATCTTCATCTGCCACATAGCCAATATCCTGAGCTACATGGCTGATGCAGAATCTTGTGAACTGCATGTTGGTAGTTGCTTAGGTTGTTGCATGTTTGTATTGAACACCATCTGCATGACGTGAATTGCATGTCGTAGAAATCAACTAGGCATTTGGTGCATGCCCTTGTAAATTGATTAATGGAAAAATAAAACTACTTACAAATGGCTTGCTGCCCAATTTTTTGATAAAATAGAATTTTCCTAGAATGATCTAAATCATAGACATGTTTCTAATCCTAGGAAAATTTAGTTCATGGACACCATTTACTCTAAAACTTATGTTTTGAACTTCATTAACTTGACACCATAAATGGATAATCATCCTATTTTGAATTCAAAATTACATGCCTTGATTAAAGTCCATGACATGGGGAAGTTTTTTATCTCTCACACACTCTTTGAGTCTTTTGAGTGGTGTCATTTTCATGTTGAACGCCAACTACACAATTATTGCATAATTTTTTAGTATAGCCTTGATAGCTATCATATGCTTGTTGAAATGCAATATGCAGTGTGATTGTGTGCTAAATGTCTATGAGTATATATGTTGTGTTGGAATTGGTTTATTCCCAAGAGGGGGGTGAATTGGGTATTTAAAAATTCCTAAGTTGATTCCAGTTCCACAAACAGTATTTTGTAACCTAAGGTCTGTCTATGCAATCCCAAATGCGAAGATAAAAATAAAGTGTGGAAATTAATTCATGCGTAGTATTCACAGACTATTGAAAGTAACATACACGTGTAGTAAATAAATTGTAGAAATATAAAATGCACACACGATATGTTATCGGGGTTTGGCCAATACGGCCTGCGTCCCCGCCTCTAACTCGCAAGCCCAAGGACTCCACTACGACTCACTTAACGGGTGGAGCTGCATCGATTACAGCCAGGTCAAATTCATAGGGCTGACCTAAACCTTTACACACTCTCCTTGCGGGCGGAGAAGGCCCTACCGATCCTTACAGGTTAGATCAACGCCCCCTCAGGCCATGCCTGGAATATAGCAGATATTCAATACAAATTTTGTGTACAAAGATATGTGCTTCTAATACAAGAAGATTATGTACCAATATGCACAACCAATAATCAACGCACGTCAAATGATAGAACTATAGGCTCAGTGCAGATATGTATAATAACGTTCAATCTAATGTCAATAAGCAATCTAATACAAGAGTGTATTATCAATCTATCTTTGAAACAATATGTAAATATATTTCAACCACAAGTAGGGTTTCAAAGATTTTCAGAGACTACAATCAAAATATCTTTGAGAAGATTTTCTCAAAATTCTAGCACAAAAGATATTTGAAATCAAGCTTGTTTGAAAAATATTTCACTAAACACAAGAACAAGCCTTTGAATACTTGCAACGACAATGCAAGATTCACAAGCTCTAGAGAGTATTCCCACTGAAGACTTATGAATTCAATCACAAAGGGACTCTCAACTCACTCTCAAAAAATCAACATCAAACACAAACAATGAGAGTGTGAGCCAATATAAACAATCTCAATAATACTCTTACCAAGGGATTTTAGAAAGTAGGATGAGTAAGAGATGAATTTATGGCTTGTATATGGTAAAGCAAGGGTTTTGAAATTCAGAGAGTTTTGGCTAATGATATTTTCTAATCCATTCTTAATCTTTCCAAATGAACTGGTATTTATAGACATTCATAAAAATATAACCGTTGGGGGACATAGATGGAATTTTAGAAAATATTAAGTATGGTTAATAAAAAATAACCCCATTTTAACCTCAGTAAAATTCGAGCAACCCGATAGGTTCGGTCGACCATTTTAAAGGTTCGGTCAACCGGGTCACTCAGTTCGGTCAACTAGGGTATATTTGAACCGAGAAGATGGTCGACCAAACTTGAGGCGATTTCAGAACCTTCGAGGTTTAGTCGATCGAGCTAAGTTTGATTGGCTGAAGTTGAACGTTCAGTCGACTGGGCCATTTTACAATTGGGAGTTCGGTTGACCAGGGCATTGGGATTTCCCACGTGCTAGGTTGATTAACCAGGGTGTTGAGTTCATTTTAGAAATGGTCGACAAACTGGTCAATTTTTTGACCCTAAAGAGGGTTGGTTGACCGAAGGTCTTAGTATGTTTTGGTTCAGTCAACCAAATAATCAACTGTTGACTTGGGGAGGTTTGGTTGACCGAAGTTGTTCTGTATGTTGGGGTTTGGTCGACCAAACACATTAACTTTGTGCATTCAAGTCCTAATTTTATTTGAAGTCACCCATATTCATATGATTATCACTTCTAAGATATATGTGGGCTTTTCACACAAATACTGGGACCTATGGTCAATCTAAGGTCTTTGATCAGCTTTTTAATTTGTGCCAAAAATCTGGCATTGGTCAACTGAAGGATTATCCCTAAGGTCTTGTGGTTCCCTATTGTCAAACTATGGTAATTGATTTTTCCTATGGTCCTTGCTAAGCTTATAGTCCTATTATGCATGTCATGCATTAATTATTACAAACCCAAAATGAAAATGAGAATAAATATAAAAATACAACTTAAAATAAACGAAGGCTTCATGCTCTGCTCCTCGTTAATTCCATGGATTTTGCTGAAAGATGTGCTCATTTTAGTGCATCTCGGCTTCCATCTTTCATCTGTCATCTGTGCTTAGAAAAGTAAACATGTTCATACACTTAGCACACAGATAAGATACTATGGTTTGTCATAATCAAAACAGGAGACGAACTCAAAAAGTCAACATGTTGCATGCCAAATTTTTTTTTTAAAGGATGAGTGAATGATAAATGAATATTGAACTTCATCCTTATCTGGAAATACTTTTTTATGTGCATGAGACCACACAGGGGAGCTGAGCTCCATCCTTAGTGAGCTAGCATAAATTTAACTATCTTAGGGATTCAAATGAATCGTATTTTTATTTTTTTTGTTTTTGAGTCTTGAGGCTCTTCTGAATTGCATGCTTGATAGATGACTAGGATATTGCTCACTGTTTGAGTTCAAAGCATTTGTATGCTTGATGCAGAAATTGTGAAATGCATGCTGCTTAGTTAACTAGGATGTTGCATGCCGGTTATTTGAACAAATTGAGAAATGCATCCTGATTGGTTGATACTAGGTTGCTGCATGCTGATTAAGCGTTGTTATGTTGAATTCAGAACATTGAACCCTTCAATGGAATTCATCCATTGTATATATTGAAACCATGCACACATACTAAGACAAAGAACTAAATGTCATATGAAGTAAAATGTCAAATTAATTACTGTAATTTCATCTGTTCATTGAAGCTTAGACCCGTTCAAGAATGGTTACTTTACATTCATGCCTCATCGTATATGTGAGACAAATTAATTATTAAAATTCAATTGATTATTATTAGTCATATTATGTAGACTAATAATCATTTGAACATGTTAATTATTTGTTTTATTTATGATTAGTGATGTTTGTATTTCAACCATTCTTGAATTGTCCAATGTGGACAGTTTAGGAAGTTGTATTTACATTGTTATCATTGTTCACGTTTTGTTCATTGTCAGTATATATTTCGAGCACGTCTCTACTTATGTTCTCTGGGTACATAGTGGGGTGTCGTGACAATTTGTTAGTGATGGAAAACTAGCAACATGTTCACTTCCCCCTTCTCTTGTACTTGGAGAGCCATAGGGAGATGTTGTCGAAATTTAGAATGACTATGATGAAGGAATTTGAGTGATTGACTGCAATGTAAATGCAACATTCCTGAATGAGATAGGATCTGTACCTTTTAAACGGAAGGTAGTTGATTTTAGGATTCATGATGCATGCACCATAAACATTCTGAGAATGTAATCAACACCATTTGCTTGAACATATTATACGGTAATTAATGAACATGGATAAGAGTTGGTTGAAGGCTTGGGGTAGGTTTTTGGACGAATAAGTGAAAGGAGTACATGATTTCATAGAGTTCGCACGTCCTCGTGTAGACAAAGCTAGTAGAATAAGGTGTCCTTGCAAGAAATGTCAAAACATAATATTGATTTGGTTCATACACATCTATTACACTTTGGAATGGAGAAAAAGTACACAACATAGGTGTTCCACCGTGAAGATTACGCAGTTCAGAGCGACGATGATGAAGATGAAGATGAGGGGGCAAATACAGTAGGTGGTGATACACGTTCAAAAGGGTTACTCGAAATGTTAGGTGACTTGCAAAGGTGGATTGTAGTGGACATGTACAATGTCAATGTGTCACGTACTGGTGATGAATCTACTTTAGTAGGTACCATACCTTGCAATCCTAGTACATTAAATCGACTCGATAAACCATTTTCTAATCTCGTGAGGGATGCACGAGTGCCCCTATATCCAAATTGTACAAAGTTCTCAAAATTCGAGTTCCTGATAAAGTTGCTTCATGCAAGAACAATGCATGGGTTATCTCAAAACACATTTAACATGCATTTAAACCTCATTAAGGCGGCACTGCTTGATGGTGAAATACTTCCAAAGTCCTTTTATGAGGCAAAGACATACATGTGTGAATTGAGTCTCAGTTACACTCCAATACATAAGTGTAGGTATGATTGTGCACTCTTTTATGGTGAACTTGAAAATGTGAACGAGTGCCTAGAATGTGATGAACCGAAGTATAAAACTATTCAGAAGAAAGGTAAAAAGATCCCCCAAAAAATTTTGCGATATTGTCCATTAATATCGTGTCTGCAACAATTGTAAATATGCAGAAAGACTGTTGTGGATATGAGATGACATAAAGAGAAAAGTTTTCAAAAGGAAAACACCCTTAGCCATCCAATGAACTCAGAACTTGGGCCGAGTTTGATAAAATGCATCTGTGGTTTGCTAGTGATCCTCAAAACATCAGACTTGGCCTTACTTCATATGGGTTTAATCCTTTTAGTAATATGAACAACCCATATAGCATGTGTCCAGTTATGATGATGTCATACAATATGTTGTCATGGCGATGTATAAAAGAACCCTTCATTTATATGTCTCTGCTTATTTCCGGACCTAGGGCACCTGGTAATGATATTGATGTTTGCCTGAGGACGTTAATTGATGAGCTAAAAGAACTATGGAAAAAAGGAGTGGAGATATTCGATGTGAAAATCGAGACAACATTTCAGATGCATGCAACACTGTTGTGGACAATTAATGATTTCCCCACCTAGGACAATATATCAGGCTGGAACACAAAAGGTTACTTAGCGTGCCCGGTGTGTAATAAGGATGTTGGGTCCTTACCCTTGAAGCATGGATGCAAGTTTTTCTTATGTGTCATCGTCGTTTTCTATGACCTGTACATCCTTGGAGGACTCATGGTGTCAAAAGCTTTAATGGAAAAACTGAACGAAGGTTGCAGCTAAACCAACTAAGTGGGAAAGAGATATTAAACCAGCTCAGGTTGATTGAATATGTGAAATTTGGGAAACCACCAAGTAGTAGAAAAAGGAAATGTGTTGAATGGGAGTTAAATTGGACAAAGAGAAGCATCTTCTTTGAGTTGCCATATTGGAAAGATCTTCCACTACACCACAACTTGGATGATATGCACATCGAGAAGAACATTTGTGAGAATGTCATTTTTACATTACTGGATATAAATGGGAAGGCAAAGGATAACGAAAATGCACGCCGGGATATGGAAGATATGAGAATACGGCCTAAGTTGCATATGATTCGTGATGGGGACAACTTCTCATGCTATCAGTCTGTTACACATTTTTGAAGGATGAGAAGAATAATTTCTTCGAATGGTTGAAATTAGTGAAGTTCCCTAATGGACATGCTTCAAACATATTTCAATGCATAAGCACAAAGGAAGGGAAGATGTTAGAAATGAAAATTCATGACTGTCACATCCTTCTGCAATGGGTTCTACCTGTTTTTGTTTGTGGACACTTGACTGAAGATGTTCGCTCAGTGCTGATTGAGCTAGGGATCTTCTTCCAATAGTTGTGCTCTAATAAATTGAGCGTAAACATACTTGAACGGTTAGAGGAGGGCATCGTGCTCATACTATGCAAGCTGGAGAAAATATTTCCACCAACATTCTTCAATGTGATGGTCCACCTAGCCGTCCATTTACCAAGGCAGACCATAATTGGAGGACCGGTGCAATATCATTGGATGTATCCTATTGAAAGGTAAATTAATAAGTCTGTATACAATGTTCAAGTGATTTTATCATTGGATGTATCTTTCTTTGTATGTAGAAGCCACTAATGCTATGTAAAATGTATAGGTTCTTGTCCACTTTGAAGGGGTACGTGCGCAATAAGGCACGATCGAAAAGTTCAATCATTGAGATATACATTGACAGTGAATGTCTTGCATTTTGCTCAATGTATCTACATGATATTGACACAAGGTTCACTAATGAGGATCAAAATGTAGATGTTCATGCTAATGCCGAAGATGAAGAACCCAGGAGCTTTATATTTCGAGCAAATGTTCGGTCATTCAATGCATAGGTTTACGATTTCATTGATATGGAGGACCTACAAAAGGCGCATTTTTACATCCTTAATAATTGTGATGAAATTGTTCCATATATCGAGTATGTGGTTCCAAACTCCTTGCTTTGCATTGTATTTACATATGCATATATACTTAGTTGACATTTACATGTACTATTGTTGTATATAGTGAACATAAAGCTAAACTTCTAGTCCAAAATAAAAGGAATGTTGACGAAAGACATAAGAAGGAATTTATCAATTGGTTTGGGAGCAGTGTAAGTAACAAATATTACGTGAGTTCGAAGCAATGCACATTTTCAATATTGATGGTTTACTCATCTAAACTCCTTTTTAATTAATAGATGAAAGTCATGTATTATAATAAAGAACCAACGGCAAGTAAAGATTTGTACGCGTTGGCATGTGTCCTTGATCAATAAGTTCACTGCTACAACTGTTGCATTGTCAATGACTTATGATTTCATACAGAGTCCTTTAAACTACATAGAAGAACCCAAAACTGTGGGGTTGCGGTGCTATACATAGAAGGAGATGAGGAAATTGACTACTTTGGTGTCTTGGATGACATTATAGAGCTTAACTATGGAGCCAACAAACTCGTCCACATGTTTAAGTGTATCTGGTGGGACGTTAGCAATAAAAAGAGTGGGATAAACATGGATGCCTACTTTACCAGTGTCAATTTTAGAAAGACATGATATCAAAATGACTCTTTTATGCTAGCGACGTAGGTAGAACAAGTGTTCTACCTTAAGGACACAAAATTGAAGGGTGAATGGCATGTGGCCCAAAAAATAGCTCCCCAAAATTTGTAAGATATTAAAAAGGTTGCAGATGGGGAGAAGAGTGTCAGTGAGGATGCTTTCCAAAAGGATGAGCCATTTGTCAGTGCAGCAGCACAGTTTTCTTTCAATATTGTTGAGGAAGGAGCTGATCCTATACCATTGAATAGGTTTAATGCCACAACCTAGTGCCACGGAACACGTAGGGTCTGCTGACATTGGAATTGAACCTTCTGTACACGTTGACTTCATCGACAATGATGAAACTAATGGGGAAGATAAAACTATGGTCGAGTACTGTAGTGAGGAGGAAAGTATACTATAAAGTGAGGATGATACCGATATTGAGAATGTATAGGGGGTAAGCATGTTATGCTGTCACCATGTATCTGACGTGTGTAAATAACTAAAAATATATTTACTACGCATCCATCTAATATCCAATGTTCTTATATTTTCTTGTGTATTATTCTACAGACATGGCACCAGGAAGTTGAGCTCGCCTAGTTTAGTCGAAGCTCTCCACTACATCATCCCATGAGAAGGACGGGTCAGCCTTGAGACCGACATAGGACGTTGGTGCTGATGCGGCACCATCTCAGCCCTCGTGACCATGGCCTGACATGGATCCATCAGCTAAGGATTAGACCCGGGGTGAGTTGCTCACCATAATGAGCAGCGTTGGTAAGGTTACAAGTATTTGATTTAGAATAATATATTGATGGCCATACACGTGTATGATCACTGTATTTTTCTTTAACTCTTCTTTCAGTATCGACCTCTATGACATAGGCAACGAGGTCTGGTCGTGGTGTAACGAAGAACACCACCCTCAAAAAGCACCTGGATAGGACTAGGTAGCAGATCCGGATTGACATTCCTCCAAGCTACATGGCCCTGTGGGACGATTGGTACCTATCATGGACACGGGAGCTCGACATTATATGCCGATAATATGCTACAATCACTTGCTTCACCTGGCCACAGGTAACGAAGGCTCAGCGCTTAGTTCTCTACAAGCGCATCTTGGTAAGTAATCTCAAACCTTTTTTTTTTTTTTACTTTTAATATACTACCCAAAAAATTGTCTAACATTTTACCTGTATTTCATATGCAGGAAGAGTTTGACGTGGACATTTTCACCGCAGACCACGTCAAAAAGGCGGTGAATGTGTAGCTCTGCGGTCGATTTTAGACCTATCGCACAAAAGTGCACTCCCATTTTAGGAAGATGGGAGATCAGGCTGAAGCACACCCATAGGATAACATCTCCCTAGAGGATTGGGAGGTGGTGTGTCGCCATTTCCATAACCTTACCTATTAGGTGATGTATTTATATTATAATAACTACTTTTCTCGTAATGATGTGGCTAATGAAAAGTCATTACATCTTCTTTATAGGCTATCTGTGCGAAAAATGTTGTGAAACGCAGCAAGCTTGTAATGCCCTGAAACCCAGTGGGTCTGGAGTGCTATTCCCCATGACATATGTCTCTGATACCCTAATTATAACGACTCGAGCCCGAAGTGGGGTACAGGGTATACTTGTCCATAACTCCTTATTAAACATACAGCAAAAAACATAAATACCACAATAACTATACTAGAGTTCTAATACCACCATAATTATACACATACCTCCAAAATCATGATTATTTACATCCCAAACAGTCAAAAGCATATCTATATACACATATCAGTGTCTCACTAGAACTTACCTACACGACACTAACTAATCCCGCCCTTAAGCTCTCTATGCTTGGTTCTTGGTACTTCCTAAAATATTAAAATTATTAGGGTAAGACACTTCTCAATAAGACAGAATAGATTATCATCAGTGTGTGGCAAATGAGTTTTTACATAAGCAAAACATAACCATTAATTTAATTTTAACTGAAAAAGGGCATTTTATACCATAACTCACACCTATACAATTTTAAATACATATTTTCTACTCAAACATACTTTAACTTAATAGATAATCATGTTTTCATAACTCTACATATATATATATATATATATATATATATATATATATATACATATGCATAAAAGAATTTCCCTGATGGAACTATCATATAACATAATGTATAATCCCCCATGATTAGGTTGTGTGGCCTGAAGGCTGGAGTTAGTCATGGCCGGCCTACCAAGTTAAGTCAAAAGTGTTATGTCTGTAGTACGATTGCCCACCCAACCTGGTCTGGACTCAGTGGGTAACCTACTCCTACAAGACATCACCTTTAAGGGCAAATTGACTGTCATCCACCTACACTTTCCTGATAGTGTGGCTATATTGCATGTAATTCTAGTTACGGTACCATGCTCTGAATCATAACTAGTCCATCAAGGTTCTGCTACCATATAATACAATTCATATAATAAAACTGTAGCATGATCTCATTTTCATAAATCTGTATAAAATCTGATATGTTCACAATTCTATCTAAATTCTGTCATATCATATCTCTGTATAAAACTGTCATTTCATGACTCGGTATAAGCCGTCTGAATTCGGCATAAAGCTATCTGAACTCGACATAAAACCATCTGAACTTTTATTTCATAACTATATAAAAACCATCTTGTTTAATCATACAATAATAATTATTCTCATGCCACACAATTTGACTAAAAAATCATAATATAATAACTGCCCTGGAAAAATATATTTCGCTGAAAACAATGGTATGATTAATTTCATCCATTTAATTTAATTCCATTATATTTCAAGAAAAACTGATATACTCTAATCCCTGCCGTTTAATTTAATTCTAAATTATTTCCAATAATCTGTATAATCAAATCCCTGGAATTTAACTTAATTCCAAAATATTCCCCAAAAATTTGATATAATCAAATCTCTCCATTTAATTTAACTCAGACATAGTTTTAAAATAAAATCTGAACATAGATATAATTAATTTCACATAATTTAAATTAGGCATATTTTAATTAACATAAATCTAATTAAATTCACGAACTCAAAATTACCTTAACCCTGAAGTGGTACCTACGACGTCCAAACGATGAAATCACTCTGGTTAAAATGTTCAGGAGCGGAGCTGGGACCCAAAAATGGTGTTTGTTTTTCAATTTGGCTAGGAAATGGAGAGAAATCTTAGAGAGAGAGAGAGTTTGAGGAGAGAGAGAGAGAGAGAGAGAGAGAGAGAGAGAGAGAGAGAGAGAGAGAGAGAGTTCTTCACAACCATAAGGGGGTTCAATTGAAAGATTGATTTCAATTTGGGTGGAATCATCAGGAGCTTCCAGATGATTCTAGTATATATATATATATATCATAATATTATATTATTATACTATATTAAAATATTATTATATTATATTATTTAATTAATAATTATTATTATTTAATGAATTTATTTAATTAATAATAATTGCTATTTAATTAATTTTATTATTATTATTATTATTATTATTATTATTATTATTATTATTATTATTATTATTATTATAGGATCATTACATCCTCCCTTCCTAAAAATTTCGTCCTCGAAATTTGCTAACCCACATTTATTTTAAGCTTTGAAATTACTGAAATGATCACCTGACTCTAGAAAGAGCCGGCGGCTACTCACATAGTGGCCCCATCCTAAATTTATTAATAACCCTCACTTATGGCGGAGGAATACCATGGTTACATATACGACCTTTGGGAGATTACAAATATTCAAAATATAAACTCCCCCAAAACCACTCATAACTTAAAACAATAACAGACAAATTTTAACTAAACAAATTACTATACAATCTACACTGACCACGTCAACAACCAAAACAACCAAATATTTACCTGAACAGTCGCAATTGTCTGACTAACGCTGGGCTTCGCTAAATAATTGTGGGTACTTTTGACGTATTTCCTCCTTTAATTCCCATGAAACTTCCTTAACTACGTGATTACGTCAGAGTATCTTCACCAATGGAATTTTCTTGGTATGTAGTTCGTGCTCTTTTCGGTCTAGAATCTAAACTAGCACACAATCATATGATAAGGTGTCTCTAATCTCCAAAAACTCATAGCTGATCATGTGTGAAGGATTTGTGACGTACTTTCTCAACATAGATAGGTGAAACACGTCATTGATCCTAGACAGTGTCAGGGGTAATGCTATCATGTAAGCAACCAAACAAACCCTCTCCAGTATCTCAAATGGTCCGATATACCTAGGGCTTAGTTTACCCTTCTTCCGAAATCTCATGACTCCCTTCATCGAAGCAATCCTAAAAAATATCATATCCCCCACATCAAACTTTAGCTCTCGTCTGCGTATATCAGCATAGCTTTTCTATCGACTCTGAGCTGTTTTAATCCTTTCCCTTATGAGTCTGATTTTCTCAGAAGTCCGCTGTATAATTTCTGGCCCCAAAATTTGCCATTCACCAGCCTCATCCCAGTATAATGGAGATCGGCACCTCCAACCATATAATGCTTCATACGGCGTCATCCCAATACTAGCCTAATAACTATTGTTGTAGGCGAACTCCACTAACGGCAGATACTGAATCCAACTACCCCCAAAATCCAGCACACACGCCCGCAACATATCTTCTAAAATCTGTATTGTCCTTTCTGACTATCCATTGCTCTGGGGATGAAATGCTATACTAAAAGTAAGCTAAGATCCCAATGCTTCCTGCAAACTCTTCCAGAACTGGGAGGTGAACCATGGGTCCCGATTTGATACAATGGACACCAGTACTCCGTACAACCTAACTATCTTCTGAATATACAACTCTACTAGCCTATTCAAGGAGTAGTTAACTTTAATCGAAACAAAATGGGCGGTATTTTTCAGTCAGTCAATGACTACCTAGATGACATCTTGCCCATGAAGTGCCGATGGTAACCCTGTGACGAAATCCATGGAAATGTGCTTTTAGTTCCACTTGGGAATGTGAAGTGGTTGCAATGGCCCTGCTGGTCTCTAATGTTCAACCTTCACTTGCTGACATGTAAGGCACTACTCCACAAATCAGGCAATTTCTCTCTTCATATTATTCCACTAGAAAGATTCTCGCAAATCCTTATACATCTGAGTGCTTCCTGGAAGCACTATACAAAGAGAGTGATGTGCCTCTTCCAAAATGGTTCTTTTAATCTCAGCCTCATTTGGTATACATAACCTAGTATGGAACCTTAAAACTCCATCATCTTAGATATTAAAATTTGCCCTCAATTCACTTTGCACTTTATCCGTAATTTCCACCAGTTATGTATCTTTCTTTTGAGCAGTCTTAATCATCTCCAACAAAGTGGGTTGTATGATCAGATTAGCAATGTATGCTTGATGATTTCCCTCTACTAATTCCACATAAATTCTTTCTAGATCCATCCTGATCTAGTGTTGAGCTACCACTACTGATATTGATGCGCTCACTAACTTCCGGCTCAACGCATTAACTACCACATTAGCTTTCCCTAGTTGGTAATTGATTATACAATCATAATCCTTTATTAGCTTCAGCCATCTCATATGTCTCATATTCAGTTCCTTCTGCATAAGAAATACTTAAGGCTTTTCTGGTCCGTAAAGATCTTACACTTTCCATCGTATAGGTAGTGCGTCCAGATTTTTAACGCATACATCACTGCTGCCAACTCCAAATCATGTGTTGGATAATTTTTCTTGTACTCCTTGAGTTGTCAAGAAGCGTATGCCATGACCTTCCCCTTTTGCATCAAAACACACCCAAGCCTTTTTTGAAACGCATCACTATAAATCACAAACACATCATCTCCTGATGGGATAGTCAAAACCGAAGTAGTGACGAGTCGTTGCTGCAATTCTTGAAAACTCTGCTCATAATCATCAGTCCAATCATACTTTACATTTTTCCTCACCAACCATGTTAGAGGACCCCATAGTTTAGAAAATCCTTCCACGAACCAGCGATAATACCCTGCCAAACCCAAGAAACTCCTAACCTCCTGAACAATCTTTAGTCTCACCCACTCCACTACTGCTTCTACCTTACTCGGGTCTATAGAAACACCATCCCTTGATATCACATGTCCAAGGAATGTAACTTTCTTTAGCCAAAATTCACATTTCCTGAATTTAGCATAAAATTTCTTTTCCCGTAGCACCTGGAGTACCAACCTCAAATGAGTCTCATGCTTCTCGGGACTCCTCGAATAGATCAAAATATCATTGATAAACACCACCACAAACTGATCTAGATATTCATGCAAGACCGTGTTCATCAAGTCCATAAATGCAGTAGGAGCATTTTTTAGTTTGAAGGGCATAACCAAGAACTCATAGTAGTCATATCTGGTTCGAAAAGCAATCTTTGAAACATCCTCTAATTTGAATTTCACCTGATGATACCCGGATCGAAGATCGATCTTAGAATAGACCTGTGTTCGTTGAAGTTGGTCAAACATATCATCAATTCGGGGTAGCAGGTATTTATTCTTAATCATCACTTTATTTATTTTCCGGTCGTCGATACACATCCTCATCGACTTGTCTTTCTTTTTCATGAAAAGCACTGGTGCTCCCTAGGGTGACACACTAGATATGATGAATCCCTTATTAAGTAATTCCTGCAACTGCTTCTTCAATTCCTTCAACTCTGTCGGAGCCATTCTGTTGGGAGCCTTAGAGATTGGTGCCGTCCCTAGAAGTAAGTCAATGAAAAACTCGATTTCATGGTGAGGAGGCACCCCAGTTAAATCCTCTTGGAATACATCAGGGTATTCCCTCACTACTGGGATATCTTCCAACTTTAATTCTCCCTTGGGCGCTTCCTTCACACAAGTTAGGTACCCCATAACATCCCTCTAGAAGTAACCTCTTTGCCTAAATAGCCAATAGTATCTGTGGTGCGGAGCGCACGCACGACTTAACAAAGCTGCACTCCTGCTCCCTAGGAGGTCTGAACACTACCTCTTTCCTATAACAGTCAATACTGGCATGATTGGAAGCTAGCCAGTCCATTCCTAGAATCACATCAAACCCGTGCATGTCAAATACTACTAGATTGGCAGGTAGCATTTTCCCTTGAATACAGTTTGGATAGTCTTTAAGCACTTTTTTACATACTACTACTCTTCCTATCGGTGTAGCCACAGATAATTCGGCATCTAATAGCTGAGTTTCTACCCCCACATAGTTTAATATACCCTAGAGATATGAAAGAATGTGTTGCTCTTGAATCAAATAACACAACATATAGAGACCCGAAAAATAGTAATAATAAAAAAATAGCAATAAAAAGAGGAATTTGGTTTGGTGCAGGACCAAACCGTTGACAATTTGAGGGAGTCTCAGGAAAACCGTCGCTGGTTTTGTGTGTGCATGGTTTGGTGAGACCAAATCGTCGACAGTTTCGATTTACTGAGGGTCGTTAAAGGTAAATTTTTGGTAAAATGGTTTGGTTAAAGACCAAATCGTTGATGGTTTCAGGAAAATCATCGATGGTTTTGGCCGGGGTTAGCAGCCTATAAATAGGCTTTAAGTCATTTTTTTAAGAAATTCTCCCTCTCACTCTCTCACTAGGGCTGCGACTCTCTCTCTTTCTCTCTCTCTCTCTCTCTCTCTCTCTCTCAATTTCTCTCCAATATTCATCCAAATTAGCGGATAAACACCATTTCAGGATCCCAACTTCGATCCTAGGCACCATTTCGGGAATAAGGTAAGGGGAATAGATTATGTCAGGTATTTTTAGAAATTCAACTGATTAAAAAGAAGTATATGATTATCGAAGTATTATATATGGTTTTCCTGAATAATTAGGCATGAGAATAATAATTATTATATGTATGTTTTTGGAAAACCAAGTATTTTGAGTTAAGTAAATCCTAGAAAATGATGATAAGTTTAATTCTTAGCAATATATATATATTTTCCAGGCAATTATAATATTATAAATTATCACTCAAATTGTGTGGCATGAGTAAGGTTATTTTTATGGTATAAATAAGCATGTTAGAATATTCTATGATGATACATAATAAGTATGATTTTATACTGGTTTCAAAAAATGTTATGAATTGTCTAGAATTATGAAATGATAATTCAGATGGCTGTGTACCGAGTTCATACGACTGTGTGCCGAGTTCAGATAGCTTTGCGCCGAGTTATGAAATAACAGTTTTATACAGAGATATAATATGACAAATTTATGAAAATGAGATTATGTTACAGTTTATTATACAAATTGTATTATATGGTGGCAGAACCCTGATGGACTAGTTAAGATTCAGAACACAGTACCATAGCTAATGTGATATAGTCAGTGCCACCACACTATTCAGAAAGTGTTGGTGATTGGATAGTCGATTGGGCCAAAGAAGAGTAGAGTACCCTTCTGGAGTCCAGACCATTTTGGGTGGTCAATCGTACTTACAGACGCATTATGTTTGACTTAGCTTGGTAGGCTAGCCAATGCTAAGTCTCACCTTCGAGCCGCACAACCCGATCATGTGGGGTTATTACATGATATAATATGATTGTCCATTCAAGGGAAAATTCCTTATATATATATATATATATATATATATATATATATAATGATTTACATACACAGAGAAATATGTATTACAATAAAGCATGTTTTGAAAAGTAAATATGTGTTTTCAAGTACATATAAGTGTGAGTACAAGTTTGCGCGATTTATCAGTTAAAATTAATTATTTAAAGGTTGTGTTTAGGCCACACTAAAACTCATGTTGCCACACACAGACAATAATCTATTCTACCTTATTGAGAAGTGTCTCACCTAATATTTTAATATTTTCAAGAAGTACCGGGAACCAAGCCCAGAGAGCTCAGGGACGGGATTGGTTAGTGTGGTATAGGTAAGTTTTGGTGAGGTACTGATATGTTTTTGTGGAAATATTTTTGACTGTTTGGGATGTAAATAATTAGGAATTTGGAGGTATATGTATAATTATGGTGGTGGTATTACAACTCTAGTATAGTTATTGTGGTATTTATGTTTTTCACTGCGTCTTTTATAAGGGTTATGGATTGGAACACTCGATACCCCGCTTCGAGTTCAGGTTGTTATAATTTAGGTATCAGAGTTTGTATTTATTATTAGAATTTTTGGGTCACTACACAACAACTTCATTTGAAAACATGAAAACAATACCTACCACCACATCACCTGGAATCTCTGCGTCTCTTGGTGTAAGAGTATAGACCCGCACTTAGGCGGTATTCCTCTAGTAGTAGCCTCGGGGCGCCTGATTACCTTCCTAGTATTGATTAGGTGGGGGTGCATTGTTCAATGGTAGACGACAATCTCGTAAAACATGGCTAGGTCCACTGCACCGAAAACAGGTACCTGATCCACTCCTACATTTCCCCGGATGCTTTTTGTTACATCTAGGGCAAATAGGGTATGATGGGTTACCCTGAAACGCTTGATTCCCATCTTCCGTCTCTGGCCTCCACCGCTACCATGCCTCCTCTAAGACCCCTAACTCGCACCTATATGAGAACTAAGAGGCATGGGCCTCTTCCTCTAGCTCGACAACCTACGCTTCTCCGCCGACTCATCTCTATTACGGTGGCTTTATCCACTAGCTTTGAGAAATCCCGCACCTATAAGACCGCCACCTGCTCTTAAATCTCTTTTCTCAGGCCCTTCTCGAATCTCTGTGCCTTTTTGGACTCATTTGGAATCATATATGGGCGAAGCGAGACAGTTCAACAAACTTGGCTACATACTGTTGCACAGTCAAGTGCCCTTGGAATAGGTTTAGAAACTCCTCCGCCTTGGCATCCCTAGTGGAGGCAGGGAAGTACTGATCAAAGAAGATCTCTTTGAAGCGGTTCTAGGTCAATGCTGCAAGTACTAACCTTTGCTCCTCAAGTAGCTTCACAGCTAACCACCACCACTCAGCATTCTCCCGTCACCTTAAATGTGGCATAGAGGACTTTCTACTCATTAATGCAGCGCAACATTGCTAGTATCTTCTCAATCTCTTGTACCCAATTCTCTGCATTAGTTGGGTCGGCTCCTACTGAGAAAGTTGGGGGATTCATCCGGGTAAACTTCTCTATGGTGCAGCCCTGATCAGCTGGTGGGCAATCTTATTCCCTAGAGTTCCGTGCAATCTCCGCCATAACCTGCTGAGCTACACTATGCAATATCATATCAGAATCACTGCAACCAATACTGGAAGCCCCCCATGTTTCCACTACTTCGAACATTTGCGTTGTTATTCCCAGGGTCCATCCTACAAAATAGGACAAAAAACAATCTTAGAATCCTATATCATAACACGACTGGTACAATCGTTTAACTAAGATACTATAAAATACACTCCATCCTCATATTAAAATACTTGTGCTATCCAAGGAACTTCCTTTATACAAACAAATCAACTTAGCGTTCAAATTTCCCATTTCAAGTCCCAATCCCACTGCTCAGAAAAAAAAAAAAAAAAAAAAGTTGATAGTTTGTCATGGCTTTCCTAAAACCGTTGTCTCAGGAAAATCACAGAAGACCATTACAGAATTTCTGCCTCCAGGCCGCGAGATGAACCAAAAATTCCACTTTAACCTCCAATAATGACTTACTAGATTCCTAATCTACCCATTTCCTACCCTTATTAGAATTTATTCCTATACTCTGGTATTGTTATCTTCTAAAGTCTGCAGAACCTAGCAACCTAAGCTCTGATACCAAAACCGTAATGCCTCTAACCCAGTGAGTCCGAAATGCTATTCCCTTTGACATATGCCTCTGATACCATAATTATAAAGACCCGAACCCGAAGTGGGGTACCGGATATACCTGTCCATAACTCCTTATCAAACATGCAGTGGAAAACATAAATACTACAATAACTATACCAAAGTTTTAACACTACCATAATTATATATATACCTCCAAAATCCTGATTATTTTCATCCCAAATAGTCAAAAGCATATCTACATACACATATCAGTGTCTCACCAGAACTTACCTACACAACACTAACTAATCCCGCCCCTTAGCTCTCTTGGCTTGGCTCCTAGTACTTCCTGAAATGTTGAAATTATTGGGTTGAGACACTTCTCAGTAAGACGTAATAGATTATCATCAGTGTGTAGCAGATGAGTTCTTACATAAGCAAAACATAACCATTAATTTAATTTTAACTAGAAAAGGGCATTTAGATACCATAACCCACACCTATACAATTTTAAATACATATTTTCTACTCAAACATACTTTAACTTAATAGATAATCATGTTTTCAAAAATCTATATATATATATATATATATATATATATATATACACATAAAAGAATTTCCCTCATGGAAATATCATATAACATCTTGTATAATTCCCTATGATTGGGTTGTGCAGCCCGAAGGCTAGACCTAGCCATGGTTGGGCTACCAGGCTAAGTCAAAATTGTTATGTTTGTAGTACGATTGCGTACCCAACCTGGTCCGAACCCAGTGGGTAACTTACTCTTGCAATACATCACTTCAAGGGCCAATCGATTGTCATCCGCCTACACTTTCCTAATAGTTTGGCTGCATTGCATGTAATACTAGCTACAGTACCGTGCTCTAAATCATAACTAGTCCATCAGGGTTCTGCTACCATATAATACAATCCATGTAATAAAACTGTAACATGATCTCATTTTCATAAGTCTATATAAAATCTGACATGTTCACAATTTTGTATAAAATCTGTCATATCGTATCTCTGTATAAAACTGTCATTTCATAACTTAGCAAAAGTTGTCTGAACTCGGCATAAAGCCATCTGAACTCGATATAAAGCCATATGAACTGTCATTTCATAACTATATAAAAGCCATCATTTTTAATCATACAATAATAATTATTCTTGAGAAGTAAGGTGTACTCCCAAGAGGGGGGGTGAATTGGGTTTTTTAAATTTCTTTGGAAACTTTAATATAGTATAGCCCTTTTCAGATTAAATTAATTAAAATCACACAAGCATAATTGATTTGCAATGACCAACACTCAATCCAAGATTTAGTATTTATTGTTGAATGATGATAAAGGTTAGAACTTCTCTATTCAGAATTCAGATTTTCAATATATCAATCCAATCAATAAGGTAAGCTTGATTTCACAATATGAACAAAATAAAAATTTTAGCAAGCTTCCAAAAACTCAGATTTTGATATTAAACAAATTACTTGAATTTAAGTATGTTAATAAACTTTTAATATTTATCAACGTACTTCCTTTAATCAATATTTACGCAATCAACGTACTTTCTTTACACAGTTCCTAATAACTTATTTAATTTTCAGTAATTAAGTAAACATCCACACAATTTATATATGCAGAAAATTCAAGAGAGTTGGGAAGAGAAAGACACCGAGATTTTACAAGCTTAGGCTATACCCGCCTACATCATCGCCTTAGGCAAACCACCCAAGGATTTCACTATACCACTCCATTAACTAGGCAGAGCAAACCGTTTACACATTCCTTCTAGCAGGATGGAGCCCTCCTCTCCAAGCGATACCCCACACTCGGTAGTCCAACGTTTGAACAATCCTGAACCATCGAAAACAACAAGAGTAACAAGAACAATTCTTGCGTACAAAGAAACTCTCTCAGTAAGAGCATATTAGTACAATTTAAAACAAATATACTTCAATCAAATTCAATATAGAAAGATGAAGCTCAAGAATTTTTCACCGAGGTTCTATCTTAGATTGAGAAACTCTGTAGAAAAGTAAAGAACCGTAAGCTTTGATAAGTAGATTTTCAGTAGAAAACTTCAGCAAGAGTTTTAGCAAGATAGCTTTTGAAAGAGTAGAAAGTATTATGCTTGAATGTTGATTGTATGTATTGGTGTCTTTAATCCTTTGATAGAACATGTATTTATAGATGGAAAAAGTTTAATTTTCGTATTCCCCAAGTTACTAGGAGTGTTTCCCAAGTTTTCATAAAGTTTGGGGTTCAAGCAATTTATTTTGGAAACTTTTTTTCGTTGTTTAAATTTGAATTTTACGAAGGTTAGTCGACTAAACCATAGGGGTTAGTTGCCTGATCTTTTAAAAACCAGCAAAATTTCAAAGTCAGAATGGGGTCAATTGCCTGGACTCATAGGGTCATTCGACTAGGCTTATTTTGTTTCCCAAATTATTTCAGCATAAAAAGGTTAGTCGCCTGATCAAAACAGGCCAGTCTCCTAATCGTGCAACATTTCACAATTTTTTGATTTTCAAGACTTTGATTCTTCAATTTTTGAAAAACTTAATTAAAGAACATTTTCTAGGGTTTTCAAAAATTGGTCTCTAAGTCAATAAAAGATTCCTAAAAGCTTCATTCATTCATATTGAAATGTTAGAAGTACTAACATGAGACTTCTTAAATACTATGACTCTTCAAATCACCAAGTCTTCATGTATAGCTTCCATTCTTCATATTGAGCTTGACTTTTAGCTTTGTCTTTAGCTTCATGAAATTTTGTCACATTAAGTTCAAGCTTTTCACAAACTTTGTCAAGCACTTTGATGTTGATCACTTGAGTCACTTGATCGTGATACTTGAGTTACCTGAAACATCATCAGTTAACCAAACATGTTAAGTTTCCTTGATTTGTTATCATCAAAATAAGATTCGTAAGCCTTGTTAGGCCAACAATTCTCATGCCACGCAATTTGACTAATAAATCATAATATAATAACTACCTGAAAAAAATATATTTTACTGAAAAGAAGGGTATGGTTAATTTCACCTATTTAATTTAATTCCATTATATTTCAAGAAAACTCGATATACTATAATCCCTGCTGTTTAATTTAATTCCAAATTATTCCCAATAATCTGATATAATCAAATCCCCGCAGTTTAATTTAATTCCAAAAATATTCCCCAAAAATATGATATAATCAAATGCCTGTAGTTTAATTTAACTCAAACATATTTTTAAAAAAAAAATTTAAACATACTAATTAATTTCACATACTCAATTTAAATCAGACATATTTTAATTAACATAAATCTAATTAAATTCACGTACTCAAAATTTAATCGGGAATATTTTAAAATTGAACTAACATAATTTATTCTCCTTACCTTAACCCTAAAGTGGTGGCTATGACGTCCAAACGACGAAATCACTCTGGTTAAAACATTTAGGAGCGGAGCTAGGACTCAAAAATGGTGTTCGTTTTTCGATTTGGCTGAGAAATGGAGAGAAATTTTAGAGAGAGAGAGAGAGAGAGAGAGAGAGAGAGAGAGAGAGAGAGAGAGAGAGAGAGAGAGAGAGAGAGAGAGAGTTCTTCACGACCATAAGTGGGTGTTCAATTGAAAGATTGATTTCAATTTGGGTGGAATCAACAGGAGCTTCCTGATGATTCTAGTATATATATATAATTAATATATTATTATATTATATTATTTAATTAATAATAATTATTTGATGAATTTATTTAATTAATAATTATTAATTAAATAATTAGTTAATCATTTTTTTTCAGGATCACTACAAAACTTGATTCAACGCATTGCAGTGGGTCGAAATTATTCGTCAATCATCGAAAGGTAATTGCTATAAAACTATTTGAGCATTACATGACAAGTGTTATTTATGTTTACACATGTTTAAATTAATATCAATGATGTTTTATATGATAATGTAGCATGACCCCATCACTAGGGAGCTGGAGCCAAGGCTGGAACTTTATGAGAGAACACATAAGAGGCTATCAGGGGAGTGGTGTCAGGGTGTGTAGAGCAAACATGTAAGTCAAATATATTATTTAGTTCATTATTTTATTTAAAACATCAAAGTGGTATTCTTATTTCTTCATTTTCTACATTTTCATGACTGAAAAATAGGCGAGGATGGTCAAGCTGAGGAATGCACCGGTTCCAGAGGGGAGTCAGCTAATGATGGATGATGAGATCTGCACTCATGTGCTTGGGGAATGCGCAAGAGGCTAGTTGAATGGTCTTGGTAGTGGATACATCGCCCTGACATCGTCATCTTCTTCGAGTGCGGCGTCTTGTGCTAAGCTTGATCAAGCGTGTCAAGCCGCCGAGTCTCAAAGGGAGGAGATGACTCTTCGGTTGCAGATGATGGAAATGGAGAACCAACAGCTGAAAGAGAATGTGTCCAACTAGGAAGTGGAGATTGAAGCAATTAATACTTGGAAAGTGCAGATGGAACAAGTGATGCGCCAATCTCGTCCAGATGATGTCAGCGGCTCCTTCTCTCATTAAACCAAATTCAAACCGACACTGATTGTAAGACGATCGTTCATATCGATACTGTTTTATATAATTGTTTGTCAGTTTTACTTTGTTGTATTATGCCTTTTTTTATGCTGGAGTCATAAGAAATGTTTTGTTTGATGTTCACTTTGGATTTTTCATTCAAACATGGAATATGCTTGTTCACGTTACAAACCCACTACTACTAAGGGCAATGCAATGAATTGAGAAACAAACCAACTACCGCCACCATACTCATAAGTAAAATGACCCGTGGGAATTAAACTTGCGTCAATTTTCTAACAATTCCCATGTTCATATCGTATGACCTACAAAACAAGTCAAAATGGGGTTTAAGTTGACCAAAACGTAAAATACACTTGTTTTTGTCACAAACAAACTTCTCATGCCATAATTTTAAGTAAAATTACCTACGGGAACTAAACCAAAGTCAAATTAGCTGACTGTTCCTAAGTTTGAACAGTATGACCTACAAAACAAGTCCCAAAAGGGTTTCAAGATGCCCAAAACATGGAATATGCATGTTTTTGTCACAAACCAATTACCACCACCATGCTCGTAAGTAAAATGACCCGTGGGAACTAAATTTGTGCCAAATTAGCCGACGGCTCCTAAGTTTGAAATGCATGACCTACAAAATAAATCAAAAATGGGGTTCAAGGTGCCCAAAATATGGTTTATGCTTGTTCTTGTCACAAACCAACTGCTAGCACCGCAATCATAAGTAAAATGATCCTTGGGAACTAAACTTGGGTCAAATGGTCTAACGGTTCCCAAGTTTGAACCATATAACATGCAAAACAAGTCAAAATCGGGGTTCCGAGGTGCCCAAAACATGGAATGTAGATGTTTTTCTGCAACCCAACTACCGCCACTGTGATCATAAGTAAAATGACTCGTGGGAACTTTTCCTTCATCAAATGAGCCAACGGTTCCCAAGTTTAAACTGTAGGACCTAAAAACAAGTCAAAAAAAGGGTTCAAGGTGCCCAAAACGTGAAATATGCATATTTTTTACACAAACTGACTACCACCACCATAAAAATTAAGAAAAAAGACCCATGGGAACTAAACCTGCATCAATTGAGGCAACAGTTCCCAAATTTGAATCATATGACCTACAAAACAAGTTGTGAATTCTGGTGTTATCCTAAGAGGGGAGGTGAATTGGGTATTTTAAAAACTTTAGTCCTTCAAGTACTAATTTTGAAAACTATCAATTACAAACTTGTAAACTACTTACAAGTCCCTCAATGTTTTTCAAATAATCAACCTAATAAGTGATTTTGTCAATCAACTTATTTTACCCAATTATTTTGTAGACCTACTATATAATTAAAATATTCACAATCTTCACACAAATAAGATTACGTGGAAATTAAATAGAGGTAAGGGTAAGAGAAATGCAAACTCAATTTTTATGAGGTTCGGCCTAGCCCACCCTACGTCCTCATCTTGAGCAACCCACTTAAGGATTCCACTAAAAAATCCGCTCCTTTAATTGGGATGGGGCTTCCCTTACAATCTTCTGCTTACAAGAGGCGTAACTTCCTCCTCAACTCCGATTCATAGCCCAAACCGTGAATACAAAATAATGAATACAATTTCTGCAAAACTCAAAATGCTTCTAACCAAGTTAGTGAGTACAAGATAAATCCTAGTACATAATCATATGATAAAACATAAAGCTCAATGAGTTTATGCGATGTGGTCAATGAATCCTTTTTATAATCTTTGTATAAATATAGATATGACTATTTAGATTCAAAGATTTAATCCAACTTGATGATCTTTGTGAAAATATCCGTAAATCAGTTTTACTCCAAAAATCTAAATCAACAATATGATCTTCGTATATATATATATAATACGTGCTCCAAAGATTAAAGACTTTATTTAATGAATTTAGGAGCTCTTAGATTTTTCAATCAAATAGTTTTTGCAATAACAAAATAGTCTTTGAATGAAAATAAAAACTTGAATATCACAAATATTCAAACTTTGGCAAAATCCTTTCTCAAATAACTTTTTCAAGTAATAACACAAGAATTTTTCTTCTTAATAAAAAATAGTAGATATATGAGTGTGAGAGATGAAAAATCTTTAAGGTATATATATATTGGAACCATAAACCAATCACTTATTTATCAAACCTCAATCACCAAGGATTGCTTGCAAGATGTGTAGATGAAATCCCTTTGAAAAACTGAGTTGATTTGCCCAAAGAGTATGGATGCAGTAGAGTGTTGGCAAAGTCTTGGAATGGAGGCACACTTAGCACAAGATGTGAATTAGGTCTCTAAAACTCTTGCTTCTTTTGTTTTTATGGTTTTGGGAATCTTTAAATAATGTTCTCGCCATCAGATTAATTTCTAGCCATTGGATCATGTAGATTAAACATTAATCTGTCCGTATTTGCGCTGGAACGAGGCCTTTAAAATTTTGCCTTTAAAAATTTATTCAACCTAGAACTAATGTAAATGTATCTTTCATGAAATGCATGAGTCCTAAGGTCAGTCTAGGGAATATTTGAGTTTCAAATTATATCATATGACATATGTAAATACATTCAATTCTAAATACCCATTCCCATTGAATATCCTGATCTTGAAGCTTGCTTTTTCATCCTTTTATTATTTTAGTTCCATGGATTGAGTCAAGTGATATGTACTTCAGATTCCTCGTGACTTCCATATCAAGCTTATCGTTCGTGCATTCTAAATCATAATCATGTTCACAAACTCAATTGCACATATCAAATACCAAGTGATTTGTCATTATCAAAATAGGATTGGACTCATAGAGTCAACACAAGTCAAAAATGGAGTTCAAGGTGCCAAAAAAGTAAAATACACTTGTTTTTGCCATAAACCAACTACCACCACCATACTATTAAGTAAAATGACCAGAAGTAACTAAACCTACGCAAAATGAGCTATCGGTTCCCAAGTTTGAACTGTATGACCTACAAAACAAGTCCAAAATGGGCATACGAGGTCCAAACTGAGTTAGGTCAATACCAACAGGTCTGTCACATCAAACTGGATGTGCTGGAGCTAACGGTGCCAAAAAAATCCTCCCCAGGAGCTTTTCCCCCCACTTAGAAGTAAAGTTAGAATACAAACAAACCAAGTAAACTTAGTTCATTTTAAGCACTCAGGTGGCCAAGTCAGGCATACGAGGTCCAAATCGAGTGTGGTTAGTCTTGACACATCCATAACATTGAGCTCAACGTGTCAGAGCTGATAGTGTCTAAAAATTCCATGCCAATTGAAAATTATGCTCTTAGAGGCAAACTTAGTGTTGACTTTGGAGCAATCCCAAGAGGGCGGTGAATTGGAGATTTAAAAATTTTTCCTAAGTTCAACTAATCTAGCAATAGTATTACACAACCTAGGGGAATTCCAGATACGTATGAAGTTGCAAAGATGATATATCAATCAATTTTCGGTACACGCAGCACACTTCCAGTATCTCTCAACCAAATACAATAATGTGTCAACCAGATATGCAATATATTCAAGAAGGAAATTAAATCAAGCACAAAGCAGAATATAATGCAAGAAAAGTAGAAGTGACACTGAATATATTATTGGGGTTCAGAAAACGTGCCTACGTCCTTGCCTTAGCTCGCAAGCCCAAGGATTCCACTACGGCTCACTTACCGGGTGGAGCGGTACCATTTACAACTAGGTCAAATTCATAGGGCTGACCTCAACCTTTACACACTCTCCTTGCAGGGCAGAGAATGTTTGATTGTTCAAAACCATATTTTTCTAAGTGAAGTGACTCCCCCTTAAATTATGCACTCTACCTTATTCTTACAATTTGAGCACAAGTCACGAATATTTTGAAGTTTATAAATCAACAACAAGAAAATAATTTATCATTTAAGATCATTTCTTGAAGAATGAACTTTAAGGTAAATCCCCCTATGGAAATAATCAACAAGCATTTGGGGATAATATTTGCCTCACAAGATTCGAATGACCCTAAGAAGATAGAACTTTAAAACAGAGGCTCCCCCTTTCAATTTGAAAGCTAGGCTAGGTTTCAAATGGGAGCTTATGAAGCATACAAGCCACATAATTTTTTATTTAAGTCTTGCAATATGTTTTACAATTAACTAGAACAAACCACACAGAATATAGTCATGAAGCACATAAAGTGATGCTCTAGGAATACAAACACATCTTTGGACTCTAAAGCAAAACAATGAAGTAAGTACCTCCATAGTGTTTAATTTTTATAAAACATAGGATGTATGCAATTGAAGATGAGTTTTAGAAAGATTTGAGCAGCATTTCGTTTAAAAATATAGCCTTTTCCATAGAAACCTGCTTTCAAAACCTGGTTATATCATATGATTCTTAAAGATTTTTCATCATTTAAATGCCATTGAAGTCAAGTGCTTTAAAATACCTAACCAGAAATGAATTCAAAAGCATACACAAGCTAAGATATTACTTGTTAATTCAAGCAAAGTGTATAATCATGCAAGCAATTCAAATCAAGTTCTACATGCACATGCATCAATCTTTTAGCAGATTATTTGATTATTTTGGGAAATATCTGACTAAATTTTGGCAGCATGCTGTCTGTAAATAGGATATTTCCCATAAAACCCGCACAAGATAGTTTCAAGCAAGCAATATATTATTCAGTCTAAGCATCCAAAGACCGATAAACTCTACCAACATGCAATACTCATCAACTGCATCCACCATGCAGGAGGCATCAATCAATCAACAAGAATAATAATAAGATAAATTTAGAACATGCATGTCATCATATGATAGATCAAGTCAACCACCATAAAAAGAAAACAATCATCATCAGTATGTGAGTATAGTGGATGAAAATGTAATGAAAAAAGCAAAAATAAAAGCAATATAAGTATTACAGACTCAAGTGAATATAAGAAGTAAAATAGACAAGCAGCTGATACTCAATGTCTCCTTTAGGCCTCTCCATCATCAGGCCCTTCTTCATCATCGCCACTCACATCCATGTGCTCCTCGCCTTCATCATCCTCATTCATATCTCTTAGACATTCACCAAGGATGTGAAAATTTGCCTTTACAATTGATTGAAATTTTGTAAACTCAGTGTGCCTCACCTGGGATGTGGAAGCTAGCTCCCTTATCTCACTTTGCATAGCCCCTTTAAATTCATTAAAGGAGGCAGTGATACCCATAATGGCAGCCATGATTTCTGCATTTGATGGCATGTGAGGCTGATCATGAGGAGCTTCCTATGGACCTAATCCACTTTCTGGAATGGTTGGCAACCACATGTTGCCTATCAATTCATAGCCCATCAATTTTAAGGGGGTGGAGGAGAAACAATCTAAGCTCTTCAACTTCTTAATCACTGAGTAAGGAGTTCTGGTGACTTTCTCTTTTACGAAGATCTAGCTTAAGATACCCCTGTACGACAGGATGATCCTTTTTTTCCCACAGTCTTTACAAACATCCATTTCAAGGTTAGATTTGGCAAATCTAGCTTCTTCCTTGTAAAGAGGAACCACATCACTAAATAGTCTAGATAAGATACATGATCTCTAGATCTGAACTTTGGCAGAATATTGTATGAAATCAGGTGGTGCACCACCTTTGCCTCAAGCATTAAGGATGTAACGACCTGCTTAACTAACTGGGGTTTTTTATTTATTTTATAGTATAATATTCTATATACTTTGATACCATATGGGGGGGGGGTAAACCCATTCATTAACCTAAGCAGCAAAAATTGAATAAACATATCAATATGCAAATATATACAACACCATACCATACAATACCAGAGTGCTACATGTTTCCCAAAATATGTACATATCTCTGTTCCCAAAGCACCCTTAACTAGATAGGGTATACAAAAATCATTCCCAAAAATGTACTCACACTCTGACAGGGCACCACTGAAGCCCCTCTACCTGCGAGCCTGATCTGCTCGCCTACCTGGATCACCTGAAAAATAATTCAACACTGGGATGAGCCAACGCTCAGTAAGAAGAAATATGCTCTTACTAGTGTGTGGCAAATGAGCTACTATATCATGAAAATCTATTTTCAAATAAACATGTATAACTGAATATATAAACAAAGTATAAGTGATAAATCCACCACCCCTGTCCCTATTGCTTAACATGATAGTATTGAAGTTTATTATTCAAAATACTTCTAATATAAGTAAGTATGTTCCCTGTTTATGCAAATCTATACATACGTAATAATAACTAAAAATGTTCCCTGTGGCTATCTGTGTGTCATGACTTACCCCCCTCATGACAGGGTTGTGCAGCCCGTAGGCGGGATTTTCCCTAACTGGCTAACCAGGAATAAATCACTATACTCCATCGGTCAATCTGCCCACCTCAACCCATATCTGGATGGGGAGCCTAACCTCTTCAAGGGCCTAGGTGATTGACCTTACCACGTATTATCTAAATAGGTGGTTGCACTCATAAAGTAACATAGTAACTGTAGCAACGATACCGTGCTCTGTAGTTGCAAGTCCAATAGGGTCTGATATCATATAATATATTGCTATATATATATATATATATATGCCTATCAGATTTACCATGATTCTAAAGTACTGAATTAACCATGATGCTGCATAACTATACTGTAATTCATATGTCGTAATACTGAGAACTATATAATTATAACACTGAAACTACATAATCATAATGCTGAAACTGTATAATCATAATACTAATATTCGTGTAATCATGGTACTAAGATTCATAAAATCATGGTACTAAAATCCATAAAATCATGGTACTCAAATATCGTAAAATCAGGATATTGAAATATCGTAAAACTTATAATCGTACTATATTCATATTCAAAAGCCACGCGATACTGTAATACATAATTTTCATCATTAAGTAAACTATATAATATTTTAAAAATACCTAACATAACATATTTCCCTTACCTGACTACTAGAAAACCCCTATGGAATACTAGCCTAATACCCGCAGGGCCTCCTACAAAACACCCTAAAACCAACATATGCCAGAACAAAATATCAGTATTTTTCTGCCTATATCGTTTCCTATAACTGTCTTAAGGCCAAAAATAGGCTAAAAGGCCTTACCCTGAATTTGAGATGAAATCCAACTTCGTTTTCCCAACGATTCGCTTCAAAAGACTCGTAGAGAACTTCACCAAGAGCATCGTGGTAGCCTCAAATCTTCGATCCAGTGACCGGCGGGGCCAAAATCGAAGAGAGAAGGGAGAGAGTGATGTAGAAAGAGAGAGAGAGAGAGAGAGAGAGAGAGAGAGAGAGAGAGAGAGAGAGAGAGTATTGAAATATGCTTAAAAATTTGGTTTTTAGCTATTTATAGGGGCAGATTCATCGACGAGACACGTCACGTCGTCGACGAGTCCTTCATTAAATTCGTCGACGAGATCCTGTATCCGTCGATGAAATTCAGAGCAGTCAAAAACCTCGGTCGGTATTTTTTCGTTGACGAAGCCCTATATTCGTCGACGAGTCTTGGAAATTTCCTAAAATTAAAATTATCCCCAAAATGCAATGTCATCGACGAAGTCTACGACCTTCTTCTGTTTCTGTATCTATTTTCTTCCCTATTATTATTATTAAAATGCTATTATTTTTCGGGTCACTACATTCTCCCCTCCTTATAAAATTTCATCCTCAAAATTTACTATCTGTATCTCTATCAATACTCTCCATCATCCAATAAAAGAAAAGGGTCTAATTATTTTATTACCTGCCCTCACTTATGGCAAAGGAATACCGTGGTTACATGGGTAGTTCTGGGAGATTACAACCATAAAAGAAAATTTCTCCCAAAACAAAATACTACCTACCCTATACTCTACATTACAATTACATTGGACTCAACAAAACAAAATTTACCATCTAAGCATATACATCAATACTATAATTCATCAAATAAATGGGGATATTTCTATCTAATTTCATTTTCAAGCTCCCATGAGGCTTCTTCAATTGTGTGATTTCTCCATAAAACTTTTACTAGTGGTATCTTCTTGTTGCGCAATTCTTGTTCTTTCCTATCTAGGATATGAACTGGAGCTTCTTCATATGCTAAAGCCTCACTGACTTCCAATTCCGCGTGACTGATGATATGGGAAGGATCTGGGACGTATTTCCTTAACATAGAAACATGAAATACGTCATGAACTCAAAATAAAGATGGTGGTAAAGCTAGTCGATAGGCTACTGACCCGGTCTTCCCAAGTATCTCAAAGGGGCCAATGAACCTAGGGCTCAACTTACCCTTCTTCCCAAATCTCAAGATCCCCTTCAGTGGAGTTATTTTTAGAAAAACATGATCACCTACTCCAAATTCTAGTTCTCGGCGGCGAGTATCTGCGTAGCTTTTCTGCCAACTTTGCACTGCACTGATCCTATCACGAATAAGTCAGACTTTTTCACATGCTTGCTGAATTATCTCTGGACCCAAAACTCGCCTTTTGCCTACTTCATCCCAGAAAAGAGGAGATCTACATCTCCTACCATACAATGCCTCGTAAGGCACCATGCTGATGCTAGTCTGATAACTGTTATTATAAGCAAATTCAACTAGGGGCAAAAACTGAATCCAGCTACCTCCAAAGTTTAACACACAAGCATGAAGCATATCTTCCAATACCTGGATGGTTCTCTCAGTCTGAGCATCATTCTGAGGGTGGAAAGCTGTGCTGAATGCTAACTGAGCCCCTAGTGCCTCCTGCAAACTCCTCTAGAACCGCGATGTAAAACGTGGATCACGATCTGAGACTATGGATACCGGCACTCCATGGGATAGAACAATCTCTTGCATATATATATATATATATATATATATATATATATATATATATATGCTAACCTGTTCATAGGGTAGCTGACCTTAATAGGCAGAAAATGCGCTGTCTTCGTCAATCTATCAACTATCACCCAGATGGCATTCTGACCATGCGCCACTGGCGGCAGCCCAGTAACAAAATCCATGGATACATGGTCGCACTTCCACTTGGGAATGAAAAGTGGCTGCAACTGACCAGCCGGCCTCTGGCGCTTAGCTTTAACCTGCTAGCACGTCAAACACTGCCGCACAAACTCTGCTATCTCCCTCTTCATGCCACTCAATCAAAAAGAATCTCGCAGATCCCTATACATTTTCGTACTACCAGGATGAACAGTGTATAGAGATCTGTGTGCCTTATCCAAAATCGTTCTCCTGATGCTGTCATCTGTAGGCACACACAATCTGGTGCGGAATCTCAGGGCCCCATCATCAGAAATACTGAACTCTTCCCCCTAACCATCTTGTACTCTGACTATCACCTCCACTAACTCTGGATCATCTCTCTGAGCAGCTTTAATCTTCTTATATAATGTGGGTTATATAACCAAACTGGAAATAAACGCCTAGGATCATCCTCCACTGATTCCACACTGAATCTTTCCAAGTCCATCTACATCGGATGTTAAACTATCGCTGCTAACTATGCTGTGTTTCCTGATTTATAGCTCAGCGCATCAGCTACCACATTTGCTTTACCTGGGTGGTAACTGATGGTGCAGTCGTAATCTTTGATAAGTTCCAACCACCTCCTCTGCCGCATATTCAATTCTTTCTATGTAAAGATGTATTTTAGGCTCTTATGATATGAAAATATCTCACACCTCTCACCATATAAATAATGTCTCCAAATCTTTAATGGATGTACCACCGTAGCCAATTCCAAATCGTGAGTAGGGTAGTTCTTTTCATATTCTTTCAGCTATCGCAATGCATATGCTACCACCCTACCTTACTGCATCAACACACAGCCAAGCCCTTTCAAGGACGCGTCCTGTAAATAACATAACCATAGCCTCCTGATGGAATCGTCAGAACTGGTGCAGTGACGAGCCACTGCTTTAATTCCTGGAAGCTCTGCTCACATTCTTCATCCCACACAAATTTGGCATTTTTCCTAGTCAACGGCGTGAGAGGACCTGACAAGGCTAAAAACCCCTCAACAAAACGACCGTAATAACTTGCCAGCCCTAAGAAACTCTTGACTTCCTGCACATTTCTCGGCCTAACCCAATTTACCACTGCATCAATCTTGCTAGGATCCACTGAAATACTGTCCCCTGAGATCACATGACCTAAAAATGCCACCTTCTCTGGCCAGAACTCACACTTGCTAAACTTAGCATAAAGCTTCTCCTCCCTGAGTGTCTGCAACACTTGCCTCAAATGTACCTCATGCTCCTCAAAACTCATCGAGTACACCAGTATATCATCAATGAAAACTACTACAAACTGATCTAGATACTGGTGAAAAATTCTGTTCATCAAGTCCATGAATACAGCTGGGGCATTTGTCAAACCAAAAGGCATAACGAGAAATTCATAGTGCCCGTATCTGGTCCTGAAGGCTATCTTCGCGACGTCCTTCCCTTTTACTCTCACTTGATGATACCTGGATCTGAGGTCAATCTTGGAATATACATGTGTACCCTAGAGCTGATCAAACAAATCATCTATACGGGGTAGAGGATATTTATTCTTGATAGTAACCTTGTTTATCTCCCTGTAATCAATGCACATCCTCATGGACCCGTCTTTCTTCTTTACGAACAACACTGGAGCTCCCCATGGCGATACACTAGGTCATATAAACCCCTTATTCAACAAATCCTGCAACTGCTCCTTTAGTTCTCCTAATTCAGCTGGAGCCATACGATACGGGACCTTAGAGATAGGCACAGTCCCTGGAGGTAAATCTATAGGAAATCTACCTCGCGCACATGAGGCAACCCTAGTAGCTCCTCTAGGAAAACATCTGGAAATTCTCGTACTACTGGAGTGCTGTCAATCTTCAACTCATTTTCAGATGCTTCTTTAACAAATGCTATAAACCCCTGACCTCCATCCAGGAGTAATCGACTCGCCTGCATGACTGACATCAGCTGTGTTGGAGCACACACCCGTGAACCAACGAATCTGAATTCCTTCTCACCAGGAGGTCTGAAAATTACTTCTTTCTGGAAACAATCAATGCTGGCGGGATTAGCAGCCAACCAGTTCATACCCAGTATTATATCGAACCCACACATGTCAAACACAATAAGATCTGCTGGTAATACTTTTCCCTGAATTTCTATCAGATAGCCTCTAAGTACCCTCTGACATCTGATTACTGACCCTGATGGTGTAGCCACCGATAGTGACATATCTAATGACTGGATCTCACTCTTAGATAATTTAACATAAGATGTAGAAATAAAAGAATAAGTAGCACCCGAGTCAAAAAGAACAATAACTGGATATGATGAAACAGTAAATGTACCTGTCACCACATCCATAGCAGCCTCTGAATCTCCTAGCGACAGAGCATATACTCATGCTGGGGCCACATTCCTCTGCTGGCCACCCCGAGGCGCCTGATATCCTCCCCTAACTGCCTGATGTCTTCCCTGATAGGGCCTAGGAGCTGGGACTTGGTCCTGCTGACCTGGGCACTCACGCATCATGTAACCGGGTCTCCCACAATGATAACATACACCTTTGCCTACCCGGCACTCTCCCAAATGATGTCTCCCACATGTCTGACACACCGGGTAAGTCTGTGCACCCTGGTTCCCACGAGGTCCTGCCATCTGCCTTTGGTCTCCCCTATATCGACCTCCTCTCCATAGGCCCCTACTGGAGCCAGCCTGGAAACCCTGAGGCGCAGGCCTCTTCCTCTGACTCTGAGCTGCTACACCCCTCTGAATGCCACTCTCAATGATCGCAGCTCTATCTACAACCTCTGTGAAGGTCTGAGCCCTAAAACCAATCACTTGCTCAAACAGATTTTATCTCAGTCCCTCTTCAAACTTTCTAACCTTTTTCTCTTCATCAAGTACTAGATGTGGAGAAAAGGCAACAACTCGACAAATTGAGCTGCATACTAAGATACAGTCATCTGCCCCTATACCAAATGCAGAAATTCTGCTGCCTTCGTACTCCAAACGATAGCAGGGAAATACCGCTCGAAGAACAGATCCTTGAATTGGTCCCACGTCACTGGCACTGGAACCGACCTCTGCTCCTCTATCAGATGCACTGCTCTCCACTAGCGCTTCACCTCCCTTATCAACTTAAATATGGAAAATGCTACCTTCTGCTCATCCGTACACGGAAGCACTGCCAACGTCTCCTCAATATCTTGGACCCAATTCTTAGCTACAATCGGGTCGTCTCCTCCAGCAAAGGATGGGGGCTTTATACGCGTAAACTGCTCGATCAAACAGCCACGCTCCCCAGAGCTCCTAACCATCTCAGCCATCACCTGCTGAGTGACACTGCGCAATACAACATCTATATCTCCTCCACCTATGCTAGAAGGTCCTGGCCTGTCCTCCCCAGCATTCGTGCCACTACTTCCTGGGTCCATTCTGAAAACAAGAAAACACACTTAAGCACTTTATCTCCTATACGGACCTATCCTGTATCAACTCAAAATTAATTACCTTCCCTGACCTTACTCAATATCCAGTTCTATCACCTAGACACACGACCCGACAATAGTTTACTATGGTTTTCCTGAAACCGTCACCCCGGGAAAAACACAAAAACCACTACGAAAATCCTGTATCTAGACATAGAACAAACCCCAAATCCTTTTCTTATACTCTAGTATTGCTTCTGCTACACTCTAAAGTCTACAAAACCTAGAAAACCTAGGCTCTGATACCAAACTATAACGACTTGCTTAACTAAATTGGGGTTTTTTTTTTTTAGTATAATATTATATATACTCTGATACCATATCGAGGGGGGGGGGTAAACCCATTCATTAACCTAAGCAGCAAGAAGCAGAAACTGAATAAACATATCCATATGTAAATATATACAACACCATACCATACAATACTAGAGTGTTACATGTTTCCCAAAATATGTACATATCTCTGATCCCAAAGCACCCTCAACTAGATAGGGTATACAAAAATAATTCCCAAAAATGTACTCACACTCTGACAGGGCACCACTGAAGCCCCTCTACCTATGAGCCTGATCTGCTCGCCTACCTGTATCACCTGAAAAATAATTCAACACTGGGATGAGCCAATGCTCAGTAAGAAGAAATATGCTATTACTAGTGTGTGGCAAATGAGCTACTATATCATGAAAATCTATTTTCAAATAAACATGTATAACTGAATATATAAACAAAGTATAAGTGAGAAATCCACCACGCCTGTCCCTATTGCTTAACGTGACAGTATTGGAGTTTATTATTCTAAATACTTCTAATATAAGTATGTTCCCTGTTTCTGCAAATCTATACATACGTAATAATAATTGAAAATGTTCCCTGTGACTATCTATGTGTCATGACTTACCCCTCTCATGACAGGGTTGTGCGGCCCGTATGCGGGATTTACCCTAACTGGCCAATCAGGAATAAATCACTATACTCCATCAGTCAATCTGCCCACCTCAACCCATATCTGGATGGGGAGCCTAACCTATTCAAGGGCCTAAGTGATTGACCTTACCACGTATTATATAAATAGATGGTTGCACTCATAAAGTAACGTAGTATCTGTAGCAACGATACCGTGCTCTGTAGCTGCAAGTCCAACAAGGTCTGATATTATATAATATATTTCTATATATATATATATATATATATATATATGTCTATCGGATTTACCATGATTCTGAAGTACTGAATTAACCATGATGCTGCATAACTGCACTGTAATTCATATGTCGTAATACTGAGAACTGTATAATCATAACACTCAAACTGCATAATCATAATGCTGAAACTACATAATCATAATACTGATATTCATGTAATCATGGTACTGAGATTCATAAAATCATGGTACTAAAATCCATAAAATCATGGTACTAAAATATCGTAAAATTTGGATATTGAAATATCGTAAAACTTATATTCGTACTATATTCATATTCAAAAGCCACATGATACTATAATACATAATTTTCATCATTAAATAAACTGTATAATATTTTAAAAATATCTAGCATAGCATATTTCCCTTACCCGACTACTGGAAAACCCCTATGGAATACTAGCCTAATACCCGCAGGGCCTCTTACAAAACACCCTGAAACCAACATATGTCAAAATAAAATATCAGTATTTTTCTGCCTATATCGTTTCCTATAACTGTCTTAAGGCCAAAAATAGGCTAAAAGGCCATACCCTGAATTTAGGATGAAATCCAACTTCGTTTTCCCAACTATCCGCTCCGACAGACTCGTAGAGAACTTCTCCAGGAGCGTCGTGGTAGCCTCAAATCTTCGATCCGGCAACCAGCGGGGCCAAAATCGAAGAGAGAAGGGAGAGAGAGATGTAGAGAGAGAGAGAGAGAGAGAGAGAGAGAGGATTGAAATATGCTTAAAAATACGGTTTTTAGCTATTTATAGGGGCAGAATCATCGATGAGACACGTCACCTCGTCGACGAGTCCTTCATTAAATTCATCGACGAAATTCAGAGTAGCCAAAAACGTCGCTCGGTATTTTCTCATCGACGAAGCCCTGTATTCGTCTATGAATTTTCTTCTGCACTCGTCGATGCCCTGTATTCGTCAACGAGTCCTGGAAATTTCCAAAAATTAAAGTTATCCCCAAAATGTAATGTTATCGACGAAGTCTACGGGCTCCTTCTGTTTCTGTATCTATTTTCTTCCCTATTATTATTATTATTATTATTATTATTATTAAAATGCTATTATTCTTCGGGTCACTACAAAGGATCTATAGTTAGGGGTATGATTAAGATCAATCACAGGGTTAGGCATAACTAGATTAACAAATCTCTCCACTATGAACCCTTGCTCATTTATCCAAGTAGAAACATCATCAAGGAAATTAAACTCTCCTCTCTGGACATCAAAAGTCTCAGCAAGATAATCATCATCAAAACGGATATCATTCTAAAAAACTCTAGAATAAAAGCCCTGATCATCTTGCCCTAAATTGGCATAGAATAATCTCACCAGAGTGGGATACATCCCTCTAGCCTAATGACTGATGAAATTATACCAACCCAGATATTTAAACATTTCTAAAATGTTATTGAAACGATTCTGCATGAACTCAATGTCAAGTACCTTACCCAAGATAGGCTCCTTAATCCTGAAGATCTTTTCGCACTTGATCCTTCTCTTCACTAAGATGAACTATTGGTCAAGAGCAATACCGGATTCAGCTCATCTTTGGTCCCCAGACATGATTAGGATGATGATTTTTGAGATAAATAAAAGTGAGAGTGAGAATAGGGAGCACAGAGAAGAGATGATCTCTCGAGTGCTCTGAAGAACAGTGAGAAAATGAAATAGTTTTCGCGACTAAACTATATATAGACCATGGGTTTGGTCACCCGATTAAGTGTTTGATCAACTAGATATGCGGTATATTTAGCAAGGAAATTAAATCAAGCACAAAACATAATATAATGCATGAAAATTAAAAATGACACCAAATATGTTATCGGGATTCGGCAAACATGCCTACGTCCCCACCTTGGCACACAAGCCCAAGAATTCCAATACAGCTCACTTAACGAGTGGAGTGGCACCGTTTACAACCATGTCAAATTCATAGGGCTGACCTAAACCTTTACACACTCTCCTTGCGGTGCAGAGAAGGACCTAACAACTGATCTTTATGAGTTAGATCAATACCCCCTCAAGACACGCTTGGAATACAATTAATAAGCACAAATTTCGTACAAATCAAATGCTTCTAAACAAGCAGATATGTACCACCATATGGTCTAGATAAATGCACTCATAGATGATATGGATTTAATGCTCAGGTGAGATCCAATATGTAAACTCTCCAAAATATGTGAGTGTTGTATATGTGAAAGTTCAACCTTTGATTCAAGATATGATATTCAACAAAAAATTAATCAAAGGAAGTTAAACACAATCCAAATCAAATATCCCAAAGATTTTGTGAACGAAAACCACAATAGATATTTTGGATTGAGTCTTGCAAAACCAATATCAAATATTATATGCAAGCTTTCAAGTCTTGCAATATAAGTGCCAAGACTAGCAAGCAAAAATCAAGATCTTCCCAATCGAATATTTATAAATGGGATACAATGGGAAAGATCAAATAAGCAAGAACTTTCAAAATATATTTTCAAAACGTATGCGTATGTGAGAGTATTTGCTAAGGGAATGATTTGTAAGAGTGTATGCAATAACCACAATCACTTCCCTTCAATCTTGCAATTGATTTGCAAGAGATGGGAACAAATAAAAAACCAACTCTCAATTTCAAAAAAAAAATGTTTGCAAGAAAGTATGAATGAGAGTTTTCAAAAATATGAGTTTGGAATGAAAAGAATATAGCAAAAGAGTATGAAAAATTTGAGAGGAAAAATTTTAATCACTTTTGCTAATCTTGTTACTAATTAAGTCAAATGAAGTGATATATATAGGGTCCCTTCAAATTTGGATCGTTGGGGACCTATTGGGAATATTTGAAAATGTTTAATAACCTTTTAACCCCATTTACCCTTAATTACCACAGTTAAAAATATGGCAACCCAATAGTTTCGGTCGCCTAGACCATAGGTTTAGTCGCGCGAATAGACACATATGGCAAAGCTTAGTTTTGGGTTCGGGTGCCCAAGGGTAAATTCGGGTGGCTGAAGTCAAGGTGATTTTCCTAAGTGCTCGAGGTTCGGTCACTTGACAAATAGTTTGGTCTGCTGAACTTGTCACGTCCCGAACCCGCAGATGGGTCCCAGATGTGAATATAGTAACCTACCTGTCTCTGTATTAATTCAAACATACATGATACAATACAATAAGAGGGTCTGACCCCGTGGGGTACACGGATGCCCTATACACATACACATATACATCCATACTCATCAGTTACGCAGTGAAAGATGCTTCATCTATCTATATAACATACCATACCAGAGTCTATACAAAGCTAGAATATACGAACCTATGCAATACTAAGGTATACAATCCCATAATTACCATACATACTCCGGGTGTTTACAAAAACCATCATGACAACCTGGTTACAAAATCTCGTACCTAATTAAGTACTAACAGCAGCTAGTGACACCCCCGCTTCCGATTGGTAGGATGCTAAGTACGGCTACCTAATGGACCTGAAAATATTGTACGTACATTCAGGGTGAGACACCTCTCAGTAAGGAAGAAAGCAGGTTATATCAGTGTGTGGCATACTAGTGTTATTTTATGCAAAATATAACACTATACAATACGATACAGTTCAAAAACATTTCCATACAGTTCCAGTATTTTCACAAATGCATTCTAGTACATACAATACCCAAAACATATGGTCAGTGTCGTCACATTAACACGCAACTACGCTATGAAACCTGAAACTTCAAAGCAATTACATTGCCAATACGATGTAACTCACACTAGTACGCAACTACTCCATGAATCCGAAACCTCATAGCGATTACATTGCCCATATGCAACCACTCCGTGAAACCCGAAACTTCACAGTGATTACATTGCCAATACAGTATAGCTCACACCCTTCAGTGACCAGCCGGGATACGTAGTGATATTTCACACCCTCGGATATAGAGCCAGACACTCTCACCCACGATTTTCACACCGGTATATGGCGCAGCATATCGTAATTAGCTGTCATATAGCTGTTTTGGCGTACGGTAATTAGCCGCCACTAGCCGATTTCACAAAACCTAGAATCATTTTGGAGCTCACACTCCTATACATATCAACGTACGGTAATTAGCCGCCACTAGCTATTTTACAAATACCTGGAACAATTACATACAAGCATACATACCACACTTATTTGGTTTATGACAAATCATATCGTTTTCCAATTCAAGTATAAAGTTTATACAAATATGGATAACAATCATCTCAATAATACAGTTTAAATAGAACTAGCGGCTTTCCAAACAAAGCAGAGATGATACCCAAAATCCCCAAATTTTCTTGAAAACTATAACCCAAAAATCTCATATTTTTACCCAATAGATTTCCCCAAATTAGATACCGAAACATACATACGATCGTAGCCTACAAGCTTACCGATCCTGATTTCGAAAAGTAACTAATATAAATTGAATCCCCTTACCTTAACCCGAATTCCAACTACGAACTCTATGGTCCCCAAAACTACGAATCGAGACTCCAAAACCTACAAACTACAGTACAATACATGCTTATTTGTACTACTACACATATTCTAAATTAAAAATGAAAACCAAGCCTTACCTTGATTTTAGCCCGAAACCAGAAATCGCTCGAAACGAAATCCCAATCCACTAGAAACGTAGAGAATCCTTCCCTGATCCTCGCAGTAGTGTCCGATTTACGAATCAGGCGATGAACGGTGAAGAAATTAAGAGAGAGAGAGAGAGAGAGAGAGAGAGAGAGAGAGAGAGAGCTTTAACTTAGCTTGGAAGCAACCCTTTTTGGATATTTATAGCCCTTTGACTCGGGTGAATTCGTCGTCCAATTGGTGACCTCGTTGACGAGTCCGCCATTACCTTCGTCGACGAGATGGTGGCGTCGTTGACGAGCCAAGGTTCCAGATTTTTCCTAAAATCCCTTGGGATCTCCTTGTTGACGAGACACTGAATTTCGTCACCGAGAACAAAAGGGACTTCGTCGACAAACTCTGGCTTAGTCGACAAAACTTGCCCAAATTACCACTTTACCCTTCTTTCAAATATTAAACCCATATACTACGGTTCGGATTCTTACAGAACTTGTCAATTTGGTCTCCCGAGGTAAAAATAAATGTGAAGTTTAGGTGCCCAGGGAAGGTGGAAAAGTCAACAATAAATGTTCGATTGACCGAGAACGTTCAGTTCATTTCTGTTCAGTCGACTGAGGCATTTTCAATGCACATGTTTGGTTGCCCAAAGCCCTTTCAATTTTAAGATTAGGTCTTGTTTATCATTTAAAGTTCACCCTTGATTACATAGTTGATAGCGGGGATTATTCTAAGTGATTATGCGAGGACCTAAGGGTCGATCTATGGCCTCCTGAGCATTTGGTCCTATCATGCAAGTGATGTAGTTATTACAGACCATATTATATTACAAACCCAAATGAATGAAATATAAATTACAAGAATAAACAATTTGGTCTTCATTTTTCCTTCGAGTCTCTATATGCACCATATGATATTGTCAATTCATGCAAGACTGATCCCATATATAAACTTGGCAAACATTAAATACCAAGGTATTTATCATAATCAAAATGGGATATGACCTATAAGGTTAACACTTAGTACACTTAGTTGAATTTAACCACCCCAAGTGTTTAATTTGGGCATACAAATTCTAAACTGAGTTGGGTCAGTCTTGACACGCCCGTCACATCGAACTAGATGTGCTAGAGCTGATGGTGCCTAAAAAATCCTCCCTAGAAGCTTTTTTCCCACTTAGAAGCAAAGTTAGAAGACAAACAAACTTTGTAAACTTAGTTCATTTTAAGCACTCGAGTGTCCAAGTCAAGCATACGAGGTCCAAACCGAGTGTGTTAGTCTCAACACATCCATAACATTGAGCTCAACGTACTGGTGCTGACGGTACCTAAAAATTCCATGCCAATTGAAAATTATGCGCTTAGAGGCAAACTTAATTAGTACACTTAGTTGAATTTAACCACTCAAGTGTCCAATTTGAGCATGCAAAGTTCAAACTGAGTTGGTTTAGTCCCGACACGTCCGTCACATCAAAATGGACATGCCGAAGCTGAAGGTGCCTAAAAACTCCTCCCCAGGAGCTTTTTACTCACTTAGAAGCAAAGTTAGAATACAAACAAACTTAGTAAACTTAGTTCATTTTAAGCACTAGGTGCCCAAGTCAGGCATACGAGATCCACATTGAGTGTGATCAGTCTCGACACATCCGTAACATTAAGCTTGATGTTTCGGAGCTGACGGTGCCTCAAATTCCATACCAATTGAAAATTATGCGCTTAGAGGCAAACTTAGTACAATTAGTTGAATTTAACCACCCAAGTGTCTAATTCGGGCATATAAGGTCCAAACTGAGTTGGGTCAGTCCCAACACATTCGTCACATTGACCTGGACATGTCGGAGCTGACGGTGCCTTAAAACTCCTTCCTGGAAGCTTTTTCCCCACTTAGAAGTAAAGTTAGAATACAAATGAACTTAGTAAACTTAGTTCATTTTAAGCACTTAGGTGCTCAAGTCAGGCATACGAGGTCCAAACCGAGTGTGGTTAGTCCTAACACGTCTATAACATTGAGCTCGATATTCCAAAGCTGACGATACCCTAAAATTCCATCTCAATTGAAAATTTTGCGCTTAGAGGCAAACTTAGTACACTTAGTTGAATTTAACCACCCAAGTTGTTGAAATTGGTGTGATCCCAAGAGGGGGTGAGTTGGTTTTTAAACTTTTTGACTTATTTAAACTAAGTGTCGATTCACCAAATATCATATCTCTTTCAAAATATACATATGTATGTAAAACAATTGAACAATGAATACATACATACACGAGAGCTACAAATCTCATTTAAATTGAATGTGTGCATGCAAATAACTATAATTGTAAATAAACAGATGCACACATATAAAAATTAAAGAGTGAAAATTAAATGAGATAAGGAGAGAGAAACACACGACATTTTTTATCGAGGTTCGGCCAAACCAGCCTGCGTCCCCGCCTTGGGCATACCCCCCAAGGATTACACTATCTCTGCTCACTTAAACGGGTAGAGCAGAAGCCGTTACAACCTCTCCTGACGGGGCGAGGTAAACCCCAACTCAATTACAAGGTTGAGCTCAACTTGTGTCACTTATGGGGCTGAGACTCCCCAGTTTAATTTTCGGGTTGAACCCAACCAGTCTCACTTACAGGACTGAGACTCCCCAATTCAATTAATGGGATGAACCCCATCGGTACAATAAAAATCATTTTTGTACATATTAAAACGCTTCTAAATACAAGTATGAATGTACACATTAAAAGCTCAAATACATGCACTCTCTAATGATATGCATTATGCTCTAGTAGAGGAAGGGTGTTGATCTAAATAATTATTGCACACATAAACATATGAAAATATCAAAATGATTATTATGTTCTCCAATAAAGATTTTTTCTAATAAAAATTTTTGGAGAATTTGGAGTTTAAGCTCAAAGAAAATATTTGTATAATAAAGGATTTCTTCCAAAAATGTTTATCAAGAAAAAAAAAATAACCAGAAGAAATCTTAAAGCTACTCTCAAAAATGATTTTCGAGATAAAACCTAAGTGAGAGTAAAAGCTATGGATTAACAATATGAATGCCCAAAAAAGATAAGTGCTCTCTTTCAAAAATTGTTTTTCAAAAATAGAGAGTGAAAAGGAGTACGAGAGATTAAAACATTTTACCCCAAAGAAAAATATTTTGCATTAAAAATGGTTTGGGAGAACTTTGATTACAAAATAATTTGAGAGGATTTGGGAGTTAATCAAAGTTACTAATTTGAGGTTATGAGGGGGTATTTATAGATTTTCTAAGAATTATGATCGTTAGGGACATATTAGGGATTTTTAAAAATTTTTGATTAAGTTTTTGCCCTAAGTATCGCGATTAAATTATGGCAACCCGAGAGTTTCGGTGGCTCGGTCCTTAGGGTCGGTTGGCCGAACAGATACACAAGGTAAAAGTTAATTTTTGAGTTCGAGTGCCTGAGGGTGGTTTGGTTGGCTAGGTCAAGGCGATTTTCCAATCATTCGAGTTCAGTCGCATGGTGAGTTGTTCGGTTTGCCGAACCTCACAATTTGGTCGCCTGGGGTGATTTTGAACTAAGAGATCATGCTGTCAAGGAAGGTAGAAAATTCAAGACCAAGGTTTGATCGACCATGGAAGCTACGTTTATTTTTCATTTAGTCACCCGAGGCTCAGTCAACTATTTGACTTTTTGGCCAACAGTGTGTTCAGTCGACTGAGGGCTATGACACATATATCGGTCGATCACCCGAGGCTTTTGATTAAGCCTAAAAACCTAACGTCGTTCGATCGAAGTTAGCTAAAGCTATTCAAAAACCTTTGTTTGAGTTTAGTTTTTATGAAAAGGATTTTTAGTTAAACTCTAGGTGCCCTAAGGTCAGTTTATGGCCTATATGAGTATTAAGTCATATCATGCAGGATGTATACATTTATTATAAACCAAAATAATAAAAATTAAATGCATATACAACTTAAAATAAATGTCTTCATCTTTTGCTCTTTCTTCATGGGATACGCCATGCTGTGTGTATGCTTTAAGTCCTGTCTTGGCTTCCATTTTCTTTTTGCCTTATGTATGTGTTGAATAGTAAACATGTTCAAGCACTTAAAAACACACATAAGAAACTGATGTTTTTCCAACATCAAAATAGGGATCGGCCCCAAAAAGTCAACACAAGTGTCCTATTTAGGCATACAAGGTCCAAACTGACTTGGGTCAGTCCCGACACATCCGTCAGATCGAACTGGACATGTCAGAGCTGACGGTGCCTAAAAGCTCCTCTTCGGGAGCTTTTTCTCCACTTAGAAGTAAAGTTAGAATACAAATAAACTTAGTAAACCTAGTTCATTTTAAGCACTCAGATGTCTAAGTCGAGCATATGAGGTCCAAACCGAGAATGGTCAATCCTGATACGTCCGTCAGATTGACCTGGACGTTCCGGATCTAACGATGCCCAAAAACTCCTCCCTAGGATCTTTTTATTCACTTATAAGCAAAGTTAAAATACAAACATAGTAACCTTAGTTCACGATTTTGCACCCAGGTGTCCAATTCAGGCATACGGTCAGTCCCAACACGACCATCACATTGACCTGGATATACCAGAGCTGACGGTGCCTAAAAACTCCTCCCTAGGAGCTTTTTCCTTACTTAGAAGTAATGTTAGAATACAAAGAAACTTAGTAATTAAACTTAATTCATTTTAAGCACTTAACTTACAATTCGGGCATACTAGGTCCAAACTGAGTGTGGTCAATGCCGACACGTCCATCACATTAACCTGGATGTACCAAATCTGACGGTGCAACAAAACTCCTCCATGGGAGCTTTTTCCCCACTTAGAAGAAAAGTTAGAATACAAACAAACCTAGTAATTAAACTTAGTTCTTTTTAAGCACTTAACTTATAATTCGGACATACGAGGTCCAAATCGAGTGGGATGAATTTCGACTGATCAAACTAAGTTATTTATAATTGTATCATTTTTTTACACTATGTTCAAATGTCCAATCATTTTGCTATCAAATCATTTTTAATTATAGTATATACATATATGCTAAAACATTGTATACTAATTTCTTGTATAATTATTATTTTGTAGGATTTGCGGCTGTCACGGTCTACGAAGATGATAGGCACTGCAATTGGGTCGGATGCGCGCAACTTTTTACTTTTCCTATATTCTTTGTTATCTAAACAATTTTTTTTTTTTAATTTCAATTTGTATTTGAATTTTGTATTATTTGTATTTTAATTTTGAATAATTTATGATTGTTTTAGTAATTCTGGTTTAATTTTATGTATGTTAAAATGTAATTATAGGTTTTTACAGGAATTTTTTTTTTAAAGTAATTATTTTAAAGTATTAGTGATGATTTGAAAAACCATCACTACTAATAGAAGGATGAAGTATTAGTAATGGTTTTTAAACCGTCACTAAAAGACTAACACCATCACTATAGAGTCAACAATTTCTCAGCTCAAATTCATCACTAAAGGCCAAATATTAGTAACAGTTTTATAACCGTTACTAAAAGTATATTATTAGTGATGGTTTTAATGACCGTCACTAAAAGTGTAACATTAGTGACTGCTATTAAATCGTCACTAATACTTGGACTTTAGTGACGATTTTGAGATGAGAAAATGTTGATTTTATAGTGACGGTGTTAGTCTTTTTGTGATAGCATAGAACCATCACTAATATTGGACTTTTAGTGACGGTTGATAAATTCGTCACTAATAAGTAGTAGTAAGTGCAGATATGACAACTAATTTCAAACCGTCATTAATACTATTAGTGACGATTTTTTTATTATTAGTGACGTTTTAAATCGTCACTAATAACCATATTTTTTGTGATGACGTTTTAAAAATTAAGATATTAATGGGGAAGGAGTGATACTTTAATGAATAGAAGGCAATGGACTACTTTTTCTTATATGTATCCCCCACCCAATAGGCCTCCCAATGGACCAATGGAAATAACAATAACTAATCTCATAATAATATGAGTAATACTACATTTACCTACAAAATATCACATTTTTTTTCTTATTCAATGCTTTATAGGTATTGTATTATGCATATAATATAATTATTTAAATAAGTGGGTATGTATACCATACAATTATTTAAAGTAATGGATAAGAAAAAGTGTGATGACTATGTATATATTATAATTATTTAAAGTTTAGTAAGAAAAAGTACTATGTTTCTAGGTAAATGTAGCATTAGTGTAATAATATTTTAAATTGAAAAATATGTTAAGGAGTTGGCCACTGTTAGAAAAAAAAATTCTAAATTTTCTGGTACTAATTAATTTCTTTTCTTCCAACCAGTATTGTCTCAAGAAAGATGCATGTGACTTACTGCTTTACTTTTAATGCCTGGAGCAGTGTGTAATGTAACCGTGAGGGCTCATCTATGTTCACCAAGACTAATTGAAGCACTGAAGAGACCACGTATGCGTTCTTAGTCACTGCATGATAATTAGAAATTTCGTACGTCGATCATGATAAATTAACCATACAAATCCCAAAAAGCTTAATTAAAAAGTAATAATTTTCATTAACAATGGAATTCTTTTAACAACGGCAATGAAGATGATTGTATTCATTAAGATCGATCAGAAACTTTACATTAATTATAATCTTGACGATCCCCGGAAATGGCGTGGCCAGGGTAAATTAAATCAAATTCGAAGCTACCTGTCTCCTCTCCCCACCAGTGGAACCACCTCCGCCAACGGCGTCGAAAGCGGCGTCGGCACCGGCGAAGTCCGGCAGACTGGGCACGTGGGGTGGAGTCGGAGCCAGGGATCGACGCACTTGTGGTGGAAGAGGTGGCTGCAGTCCGGCAGCAGCCGCAGCACGTCGGTTCCCTTGTAGTCCGCCAAGCAGATGGAGCAGCAGGCAGCGGACGTGGAGTCCTCTTCCTTGCTAATTCCCCTCAGCTTCACCGCCTCCGAGTACAGCAGCTTCGGGTAGCTCAGGATGGTGGCCTCGTCCAGCCCCACCTCCACGGCCACGGCGTCCTCCGGGGCTGCCCGAAGCGGCGGCGGCAGCGCCGGGACCGCGGGCGGATACGTGCGGGTGCAGAAGTAGGACGCGAGGGTGATGGTGGTGATGAGAAGGAGGATGCCAACGGAGACGCCGATGGCGTAGCCGAAGCCCCCGATGCTGCCGGAGCCCAGAAAGCCGCTGGAGTCGCTGGTGCTGTTCATCGTCGTCGTCTCGCGGTGGTGAGGAGGGGGCGATCGGCCATGGTCGTGGAAGAGCTAGGGCTCATTTTGGGGCTTAAAAGATTTAGAAAGTCAACTGGGGACTTGGGGTACAGAGTAATTTGGTGGAGTTTTAGTTAAGGGAAGATGCGTCTGAATATTAATTAAGATAAAGGTGCTTTGAGGTATGACCATAAAAAAAAAAAGGATGAGGAAGACAGGAAACGAAGAGCTAGCAATGAGGGAGCGCATGTGAAAGCACGATATGGGTTATATTCTTTAGTATTGATTATTAATGATAATATAGGTAGGTTTCTCTCGCTGTGGGGATGTTAATGGAGGTCAACGGTTTTGTTTTCCTCCCTTCTAAGGCTGTTTGGCATGAGTAGGGGGTAGGGCTTTGCTTCCATATTGAACCATCAGCATTGAACCATCCCACTAGCTTAATTGCTTATTATTTTATTCAGATGCTACACCACAGTGCACAATGCGTGTAGTCATATATGTGTGGCAGTTTTATAATTACATAGAATGTTGATCCATATTTTTAATCTATTTATATATATATATATATATATATACTTTCTTAATTTCTATAAGGTTGGTGGGTCTCCTTCTTTGAAATTATATATTATATTAAATAAAAATTACAGTGGCGTAAAATTTAATCAATTGAAGGCATAACAATTTTGTGTCATGCAAAATTACACAGATTATAATGCCAGATTATCTAACTTCCACCTAAAGCTATTATTGCTATGCAAGGCACATTTTTCTATAAAATTATTAATTATATATAGTTTTTTTGAGAATTGAATTAGATTTTTACATATAGTTTTTTGATAATTGACTTAGATTGGCAAATTGGATTAAACTCAAACTAGGAATTGGATAGCACCTTTTATTAATTAACTTTCAAATTAGATTTAATAAAAAAACTAGTTAATCCATTAAAACCAACTTAAACTAATAAAAGAATTAGATTGCTTCAAATTTGCATATAATTTTTTTGTTTTAAATCTTAAGGGATCAGGTCCATATCTTTTTTATCGAATCTTAAGTGAGCTTCGTATAATTTTTTTTTTAATCAAAAAATAAGGTCTGTAATTTTATAATATCATGAAAGGTTTGTATAGTTTTACCAAATCTCAAGGAAAGTTAATGTCATTCTCTTTGTTTTTATAATATAATATTGATATATTTTTTATTAAAGGCTATAGTATCATTATCAAGAATTTGGATCAATGGGAGAAAAATATACATAGTGTTCTTCACATACTCCTTCACTAGAAAACATAGAATTAAGTGTTGAAGATTTTCTTTTTCTTTTTTTCCTTTGTGTACATGCTTTATTTTTATTTATATATATATATATTTTTGCTGAATATTGAAAATTAGCCTCTTTTGTCATTAATTATATTTACATCATATGTAGTTTATGGAATTAAATGGGTAGGAATAAAATGAAATGAAAATTTGAAATAGCATAATGAAATTAAGTAATAAATTCAATTCCATCCATTCTTATATACCAAATATGTAATAAAAAATAGCTTATCTTCCATCACATTTCATTGTCATGTATTCTAAAATTTAAATTTAAGACATTTAAAATAAAAATTATGATATAAATTAAGAAAACTTTACCTCTTTATTTTATTGATTCATGAATCATTCTTCTTCTTCTTCTTCTTCTTCTTCTCTCTCTCTCTCTCTCTCTCTCTCTCTCTCTCTCTCTCTCTCTCTCTCATTTGAAAGCTTGAAGTTTAGGCATTCAATTTAGATATATTATGTTAACTTAAACAAAATATAACAAAAAATTTCTTAAAATATATTCAAATTTGTATACTTTTAAATACAAAACATAAAAACCATACTTAAAATTCAAAATGTTGATTTAAAACTTAAAAACCGTACCTAAACAAAATAAAACAAAAAATTTCTTAAAATATATTCAAATTTGTAAACTTTTTAATATTTTATTGATTTAAAATTTTAGATAAACTCTAATTGGGCTATTAAGAAATAAAGGTAAAGTTGTGTTTTTTTTGGGGGCCATAATTTTAGAGATGGACATCTCCACTTTTTTAATTCTTCTTGGGTTTGACTTGGTGTGCGCACACAACAATTCAATAGAAACCCCATAAGCCAAACAAGCCCCATGCATAACCCATATGATAATAATGCTATTATGTAACATGTAGTTGATTACTTACCAAAACAAAATCAAACCACACTTTTTCTCCCACAATCATAACATTTTAGGACTATTGACTTGGATTGTTTGAATTTGCTTCTTCCCAACAACTAAAATATATATATATATATATATATATATATATATATATATATACATATTAGTTGAAAGCATCATATGTATATATTTGTGTGTGTGTGTGTGCGCACGCAAATGTATGAATAGGTAAAATAAGAGTAATAATACAGATTCATGTGTTATAGGAATAATATAAAAAATAAAAATATTAAGCCTCAATGTTTTTCAATTGCAAAATGTAAATTTTTAATTTTATAGGACTTATAATTTATAAATTTTTAAAAACATAAATGAAATGTTTAAAACATAAGTTGTCAAAATTTCAACACTATATATCTAATGTGTAATGACTCGAATAATAATGTTATTTAAATAATAAAGAAGGAGGGAAATGGAAATGGTAACAGAAGGAGGCAGCCAACTTACGTTGCACTTTGGGATGCTATGACCCAAGAAAATTTATTAGGTCCTCGTCGACGAACACAGCAGATTCGTCGATGAGGGTACAAGAGGGCCTCATTAACGAAGACAAGTTTCGTCGACAAGAAGATACTGAGAGACTGTGCTTAAGTTCTGAATTTCGTCGACGAGATGATGGTGTCCGTCAACGAACCTTCTTCTTAGCCTCGTCGATGAGGTGACGTGGCTCGTCGACGAGGCTCGCAGTATAAATAGTGTTAAATGAATGTTTTTACGCAGAAATTCACCGACACGCTCTCTCTCCTCTCCTACGGTTCCTCCTCCTTCTTTCTTTGATTTCGGCCCCGACGACCGCCAGATCGACAATCTGAGACCACCACGATATTTCTGGGGAAGTTCTCTCTAAGTCTGCCGGAGCGAATCGTTGGTGGGACGAAATTGGATTTCATCCCAGATTCAGGGTAAGACATTTTTATTGAAATTTGACTTTCTAGCAGTTGTAGGAAATGCTGGAGACCTAGAAATAGTAATATTTTGTTTTAGGATACATAATTTTCAGGGTGTTGAGTGGAAAACCCTGCGAGTGTAAGACCTATCACAGTAGGGGATTTTAGCAGGAATCAAGTAGTGGAAATATGCTATGTTAGGCAATTCTAGTATGTTTTCAGTATAAATTATACGTTATTACTAAATTATTATTCACAGTAGAAATTTATACAATTTATCAAGTATGTTTAATATGTTTTAAATTACTGTGTGGCTTGAGAATATAGATATAGTACAGAAACATGTTTTACAGTATTTTTCAGAGTTATGCTATACAGAATATACAGACAGTGAATATGTTTTACATCATTTTCAGAATACCATGATTATACAGTTTTATAGTACTATGACATACAGATTTACAGTTAATCTCAAAAACACAGTTGATATAGATACAGTTTACTACAGCATCATGGTTAATACAGTTATTACAGAATCATGGTAAAACAGATAGTTGTATATAAAGAGGTATTATAAAGTATCAAACCCTGATGGATCATTACAGACACAGTTTGCAAAGCACAGTACCGTTGCTATATACAGAATAGAGTGTAACCACCTATTTAGATAAAATATGGTAGATAAGTCCATGCCCACGTGTGGATAGGCTCCCCATTAGATATAGGTTGAGGAGGGCCGATTGGACTGATGGAGTATAGTGGTTTATCCTGGTAGGCTAGCCAATGATAGATCCTACCTACAAGCCGCACAACCCTGTCATAAGGGGTTAAATCATGACATACAGTTATCCATCCAAGGAAGTTTTCAGTTATTATTATGTATGTATAGTTTCACAGAAACAGGGAATATACGTGTATATATATTAAAAGTATTATGCATAGAAACCTAAAATACAAATATGTTAAGCAACATAGAAAAGGTGGTGGTTTATATTACTTGTACTATATTTACAGATTCAGTTATACATGATTATATAGAAACAGATTTTCATAATATTGTAACTCATTTGTCACACACTAGCAATAGCATATTTCATCTTACTAAGCGTCGTCTCATCCCATTAAATTAATATTTTTCAGGTGATCCAACTAGGTGAGCAGATCAAGCTCGCAGGTAGAGGGGCCTCACTACCGCCCTGTCAGTAGAGTGAGTATTTCTTAGAGTTTTTTGTATAGCCATAGCCCAGTTGAAGGTATTTTGGGAAACAATCATATATGTATAGTTTGGGAACATTGTAGCTCTCTAGTGTTGTACATATTTATATAAGGTGGTGGTTGTGTGATTTAAGCTTCTTGTTGCTTAGGTGGATGACTAATTTTATATAGGAAGGTATCAGAGAAATGGAATTTCATAATAATTATTACTATTATAAAGAAGGGGAAAAAAACTTAGTGAATTTAGTAGGTCGTTACAGTTTGGTATCAGACACTAGGTTATTAGGTTCTGTAGACTTTAGAGTGCAGCGGAAACAATACCAGAGTATAGGAAAGGATTTAAGGTTTGTTCTGTGGTCTGGGTACAGGATTACCGTGGTGGTTTCTATATTTTTCCGGGGGTGATGATTTCAATAAAATCATAGTAAACTATTGTCGGGTCGTGTGTCTAAGTTGCAGAATTGGATATTAAGTTAAGGTCAGGGAAGGGAGTTAATTTTGAATTGGTATAGGATAGTTCTGTGTAGGAGATAAGGTGCTTAAGTGTGTTTCTTACTTTCAGGATGGACCCGGGAAGCAGTGGTACGAATGCTAGGGGAGATAGACCAAGACCTTCTAGCATGGGTGGTGATACCGACGCAGTGGTGCGCAGCATCACTCAGTAGGTGATGGCTGAGATGGCCAGGAGCTCTAGGGAGCATGGTTGTTCGATCGAGCAGTTTGCACGGATAAAGCCCCCATCCTTTACTGGAGGAGATAACCCAATTGTAGCTGATAATTGGGTCCAGGACATCGAAAAGACGTTGGTTGTGCTCCCTTGTACGGATGAGCAAAAGGTAGTATTTGTAGCATTTAAGCTAATAGAGGAGGTGAAGCGCTAGTGGTGATCAATGCGATTGATAAAGGAGTAAAGGCCAGTTCTAGTACTAGTGACGTGGGACCGATTCAAGGAGCTATTCTACGAGCTGTATTTTCCTACTATCGTTCAGGCCGTGAAGGCAGCAGAATTTATGCACCTGGTATAGGGGCAGATGACCGTATCTCAGTACGGGGCTCAGTTTATCGAGTTGTCGCATTTTACTCCACATCAAGCACCTGATAAAGAGAAAACGACAAGGAAGTTTGAAGAGGGACTGAGGTAGAACTTATTTGAGCAAGTGATCGGTTTTAGAGCTCAGAAATTTACGGAAGTTGTAGATAGAGCTGCAGTCATTGAGAGTGGTATCCTATAGTTTATCAAGGCATCTTGCCTTTGCTAGTGAATCAGATCTTTGGCTTGACCGTGTTATTATTCGAAGAATGGACTCTGTTAGGGGCTCTATCTTAAGTCAATCATTTCTACCGGCTTCGCTTCCTTTAGGAAGGAAAGCAAGTCCCATCGATTGACTTGTTGATGGAATGAATGGAATAAGGACAGCTTTCAAACCTGAACCCGGTTCAGGTCTTGGAATTGGGCTAGGAGCTGCTATTTAATTTTTTGATGGCAGTGTGATAATGTGACGCCCCGACCCCGCCAAGTGGGGCCCGAGTGCCACGTGTTCCAATCACCTATATCTGATACCATAATTAACGTACACACAACGGCACATGAATAAATAACCTCAAATAAATACCAGAGTTTTATATAACAACCAAAAATCAACACTACAACATCCAAATATCTGTATCCACAACCAGCATTTAAAACGTAATTCCGTACAAATATATCTATACATATATCAGTATCTCACAATACCCCAAAAAGAAACTATCACAAACAGTCCCAGCCTAGGCCTTCAAACCCGGTCTCCAGAAGAACCTGAAAAATTATTAATCCACTAGGATGAGACACTTCTCAGTAAGGGTGGAATAAATTATAACAGTGTGTGACAAATGAGTTTTAATATTTATATCTCAAAATAAACTGCTTCTTATATAACATCAATAACAACTGAGAAAATGTACCATTAATAACATTCTCAAACATCCAATATCACACACACATTCAATATGCACAAGTACATAATTTTTATGCAAGCGAAAGTCCCCAAGGATAGGGAAGATTACCCGCCCATACAAGTAGCTTCCCTCTGCTCTGGTACGAAAAACTACCTACCAGAGCACTCACCTTACTCAGTAAGCCCTTAGGTGAAGTATTACCTCGCCGCTAGTCCATAGATAATTATTATTTTAAAGGCGAAGGTTTCCGAGGATCGGGATGTCTACCCGCCCATACAAGTAGCATCCCTTTGCACTGATACCAAGAAACTACCTAACAAAGCACTCGCCTTTCTCAGCAAGCCCCCAGTGGTATGTTTACCTCGCCGTATGCACACACATGCATTCACAATATGCTATACCATTATTTTTATGCTATAATTAAATTCACATGCACACAACACATCCACACAGGAGTCATGCATCTCATACTTTATCTTCCAATGTCCTCAGTACGTGGCCCACACAGAGCAACTGCGTACATGTCAGTACGTGGCCCACACAGGCACCTACGTACTTCTTATCTACACGTGGCCTACACAGGTACCACTAACCACACAGGGTACATAACATGGCCCACACAGGCGCCATTATCCACACAGGATATAACGTGGCCCACACAGGCACCACTACCCACATAGGGTATATAACATAGCCCACACAGGCGCCATTATTCACCAGTATCCAATCTCCATGACCTACCCGTCATACATCAGTAGAACAACTCCTCGACCTGCCAATGTCCTACCCCATATAAATAACAATACGACGAGCTCCTCAACCTGCCAACGTCACATCATCATTTACATCTAGGCAATATAACAACTTCCTCATGCCAACGTTATATTGAGATGCATACGAATAACCACACAATTAGTTCACACAAACGCATTAAATCATTTCCACACAGGAGTCAAACATAACAACTCATTCATCTTGCCATAATCATTTCAAACACCCCCACATGCAAACCCAAATACCACAGTAATTCATATCCAATTTATTAGGAAAATTACTCCCATGTCACACTAATTTAATATCATAAACAATTATCCCAAATATAACCGTAAACCAAATAATCATTTTTTTTCCAGTAATCAAACTATTCTGAAAATCATATAAATAAATAATAAATTTCGTATGCTCGTAAATAATTGGTTCACTTTAATAAAATACTTATATAATTTTATTCCCCCTTACCTGATTCCCTGAATTATGCTTGCAGGGCTCCCAAACTTATACCCGCGACGCTCACCCGAACCCTGATTCAATCAATTCAACCCCAATAAAATATTATTTTAACATTTCCTAATTTATAATAATTAAATGATAATTAATTTCTAAATAACACATTTATCCTAATTTTGGACTATTTCTATAATAACCCCACGAGAATTTCACTCCGCTAGACTTGTAGAGAATCATCCCTAGATTCTCGTAGTGGTGTTCAATCATCCATTTGGCTTAAAATTTAGGAAAATTTGAGATAAGAATGAGAATTTGGCTTACCCCACGAGATATTCCCACGTTACTCCTACGACAAATCCACTTCGGTAGATATGTCGGTGGCGAAGAATGGAGTTCGGTGGTATCTTCGGATTTCCAATTGGGCGAGAATCGGCCGTGAAATCGTAAAAGAAAGAGGAGTGGAGAGTGAGAAAATATATTTAATTTTTTTCTTTCTCTTTCTTTCTTTCCTTTCTTATCTGTTCTGTGCACGTGAAATTTTTTTTTCTCCTCTTTCCTTCTATTTTGTTCTAGCGAGAAAACTTACACACTAAGTTTTCGTTTTTTCTTTTCTTTTCTCTTTTTTTTTTTCTTCTTTCCTTTATCCTTTCTTTCTCCTTTATCCATTCTTTAATATATACTTTTATATATATATATATATATATATATATATATATATACTTACTTATATATACTTTTATATATATATACTTACATATATACTTATATATATATATATATCCAAAATCCTTAAATTTCTTAATTTAATTAATTTTCTTAATAATAATTAATTAATTAATTAATAATAATAAATTTTTTTAAATCAATAATTTTTTACTTTATTTATTTTTTTTTTTGGGTCGTTACAGATAATGTCAATCGAAAGGGAAAGGCGATGACTATCAGTTCTTACTCTTTTTCCAAAGGTAGCTACTAACTCGAAGTATCTGTAAAGGGAGTTCGGGACTGACTTCTGGATTCCATTCTTTTGGGGCGGCTCAAAACCTTTAAAGAGTCTGGAGTAGTGAAATTTTAAGTAGTGAAAATCGAATGAAAAGTCTTACACTAAGTAGCATTTAGATGGCTCTGTAGCCGTAGTCGGAGAAAGTCCTAATAGAGAGGGGTATAGCAGCCCAGAGTCAGAGAAAAAGGCCTGCGCCTCAGGGTTTCCAGGCTGGCTCCAGTAGGGGTCCATGGAGAGGCGATAGTGATAGGGGAGATCAGAGGTAGATGATAGGACCTCAGGAGAATCAGGGTACGCCCATTTTTTCGGTATGTCAGACGTGTGGGAGACGTCATTTGGGAGACTTTCGGGTAGGGAGAGTTGTCTGCTATCGTTGTGGGAGACCCGACCACATGGCACATGCATGCCCAAGACCTCCAAACCAAGTCCCATCTCCCAGGCCCTATCGGGGAGGATATCAGGCGCCTCGTGGAGGTCAATAGAGGAATGTGGCCCTGACGAGGTTTTACGCGTTGATGTCGAGTGATACGAAGGCTACTACGAATGTGGTGGCAGGTACATTTACTGTTTTATCACATCCCGTTATTGTTTTATTTGATTCAAATGATACTTATTCATTTGTCTCTATATCCTATGTTAAATTATCTGGAAGTGAGACTCAGTTATTAGATAGAGAGATGTCAGTAGCTACACAGTCTAGGTTAGTGATGAGGTGTAAAAGGGTACTCTGAGGCTATCCTATAGAAATTCAGGGGAGAGTCTTACCAGCTGACCAGATCGTGTTAGAGATGTGTAGGTTTGATATGATACTGGGTATGAATTGGCTGGTAGTAAATTATGCCAGTATTGATTGCCATCCGAAAGAAGTAATTTTCGGACCCCCTGGTGAGCGAGAATTTCAGTTTGTTGGTTCACGTGTACGTGCTCCATCGCAGCTAATATTAGCCATGCAGGCAAACAGATTGCTCCTAGACGGAAGTCAGGGGTTTGTGATTTTTGTAAAAGAAGTGACAAAAAATGAATCGAAGTTTAGTAGTAACCCAGTCATACAAGAATTTCCAAATGTTTTTCTAGATGAGCTACCAAGGTTACCTCCTGAACGTGAGGTGTATTTTCCCATAGATTTACCTCTAGGGACGGCACCGATTTCTAAGGTTCCTTATCATATGGGTCTAGCTGAGTTAGGAGAACTAAAGGATCAGTTGCAAGATTTGCTAGATAAGGGATTTATACGACCTAGTGTATCGCCATGGAGAGCTCTAGTATTGTTCGTAAAGAAGAAAGACTACTCTTTGATAATGTGTATTGATTATGGAGAAATCAACAAGGTTACTATTAAGAATAAATATCCTCTATCCCATATATTCGATTTGTTTGATCAACTCCAGGGTATGCAGGTGTATTGCAAGATCGACCTCAGATCAAGTTACCATCAGGTGCGGGTAAAAGTAGAAGATGTTGCGAAGAAGGCTTTCAGGACCAGGTATGGGCACTATGAATTCCTCGTTACGTCGTTTGGTCTGACGAATGCCCCAGCTGTGTTCATGGACTTGATGAATAGAGTTTTTCACCAATATCTAGATCAGTTTGTTGTAGTTTTCATTGACAATATGCTGGTGTATTTGAGGTGTTTTGAGGATCATGATGTGCATTTGAGACAAGTTTTGCAAACACTCAAAGAAGAGAAACTCTATGCCAAGTTTAGCAAGTGTGAGTTTTGGCTTGAGAAAGTTACATTTTTAGGCCACGAGATCTCAGGAGTCGGTATATCAGTGGATCCCGACAAGATTGATGCGGTAGTGAATTGGGTTAGGCCGAAGAATGTGCAAGAAGTCAAAAGTTTCTTGGGACTGGAAGGTTATTTCCGTCGGTTTGTTAAGGGGTTTTTAGCCTTCTTAAGGCCTCTCACGCATTTGACCAAGAAAAATGCCAGATTTGTGTGGGATAAAGAATGCAAGCAGAGTTTCCAAGAATTAAAGCAGCAGCTCGTCACTACACCAGTTCTGACGATTCCATCAGGAGGTGATGGGTATGTGATTTATAGTGACACGTCCTTGAAAGGACTTGGTTGTGTGCTGATGCAGCATGGTAGGGTGGTGGCGTACGCTTCCAAGCAATTGAAATAATATGAAAAGAACTACCCTACTCACGATTTGGAATTGGCTGTAGTGGTACACGCCCTAAAGATCTGGAGACATTACTTATATGGTGAGAGATGTGAAATATTTTCCTATCACAAGAGCCTAAAGTACTTCTTTATATAGAAAGAGTTGAGTATGCACCAGAGGAGATGGTTAGAACTCATCAAGGATTATGACTACACCATCAGTTACCACCCTGGTAAAGCTAATGTGTTGGCTGATGCTCTGAGCCATAAATCGAAAGATACAGCACAGCTAGCAACAATAGTTCAGCACCCAATTCAAATGGACTTAGAAAGGCTCGGCGTGGAATTGGTAGCAGATGATCCTCAGGCACTTATTTCCAGTCTGATTGTACAGCATACACTGTATGGAAGGATTAAAGTTGTTCAAGGGAATGATCCAGGATTAGTAGAGGTGATAGCCAGAATACGGGATGGTGAGGGAAAAGAATTCAACATTTATGACGATAGGGCTTTGAGATTTCACACCAAATTATGTGTGCCTACAGATGACAGCATCAGAAGGACGATTCTAGAAAAGGCACATAAATCTTTATACACTATTCATCGTGGCAGTACGAAAATGTATAGGGATCTACGAGAGTATTTCTGGTGGAGTGGTATGAAGAGGGAAATAAAAGAATTTGTGCAACAGTGCTTGATGTGCCAGTAGGTTAAGGCTGAGCACTAGAGGCCGGCGGATCAGTTATAGCCACTTTTCATTCCTGAATGGAAGTGGGACCACATATCTATGAATTTTATTACTAGGCTACCACCAGCGCCGCATGGTCAGAATGCCATTTGGGTGGTGGTTGATAGGTTGACAAAGACAGCTCACTTTCTTCCCATTAAGGTTAACTACCCTATGAAAAAGTTAACAGAGATTTACATACAAGAGATTGTTCAACCCCATGGAGTGTCGGTATCCATAGTCTCGGACCATGACCCACGTTTTACATCACAGTTCTAGAGGAGTTTGCAGGAGGCACTAGGGACTCAGTTAGCATTCAGCATCGCTTTCCATCCTAAGACAGACGGTCAAACAGAGAAAATGATTCAGGTACTTGAGGATATTACAAGCGTGTGTATTGGATTTTGGGGGTAATTGGGCTCAATAAATGTCATTGGTGGAATTTGCCTATAATAACAACTACCAGACTAGCATTGGCATGGCTCCTTATGAAGCAATCTATGGTAGGAGGTGTCGTTCCCCTTTATACTAGAGTGAGTTGGGTGAGAAGCGAGTTTTGGGGCCAGAGATAGTCCAGCAGGTGTACGATAAAGTTCGACTCATTCGAGATAGGATCAGTGCAGCACAGATTTAGCAGAAAAGCTACACAGATACTCGCTGCCGGGAACTGGAATTTGAAGTGGGTGATCATGTATTTCTGGAAATCTCATAATTGAAGGGAATCATAAGGTTTGGGAAGAAAGGTAAGTTGAGCCCTAGGTTCATTGGCCCATTTGAGATACTCGAGAAGATTGGATCAGTTGCCTATCGGCTGGCTTTACTACCATCTCTATTCAGGATTCACAACGTGTTCCATGTTTCTATGTTAAGGAAATACATCCTAGATCCTTCCCATATCATCAGCTATGTAGAATTGGAACTCAGTGGTGATTTAGCATATGAAAAAGCTCCAGTGCGGATTCTAGATAGAAAAGAACAGGTATTGTGCAACAAAAGGATACCATTAGTGAAAGTCTTGTGGATGAATCGCGTGGTAGAAGAAGCCTCGTGGGAGCTTGAAGATGAGATCAGACGAAAATATCCCCACTTGTTTAGTGAATACAACAATGATGTATAATTAAGGTAATAGTAATTTTATTTTTTTTAACACAGTGGAATTGTAATGTAGTGTATAGGGTAGGTAGTATTTTAGTTTTGGGGGAATTTTCTTTTATAATTGTAATCTCCCAGAACTACCCATGTAACCACGGTATTCCTCCGCCATAAGTGAGGGCAGGTAATAAAATAAGTAGACCATTTTCCCTTTAAGGGATGATGAGTTATATGAATAGTAAATTTTGGGGACGAAATTTTATAAGGAGGGGAAAATGTAATGACCCGAATAATAATGGTATTTAAATAATAAAGAGGGAGGGAAATGGAAACTGTAACAGAAGGAGGCAGCCAACTTACGTTGCACTTTGGGATGCAATGACCCAAGAAAATTTATCAAGTCCTTGTCGATGAACATATAGGATTCGTCGACGAGGGTACAAGAGGGCCTCATTGACAAAGACAAGTTTCGTCAACAAGAAGATATAGAGAGACTGTGTTCAAGTTCTGAATTTCATCAACGAGATGATGGTGTTCATCGATGAACCTTCTTCTTGGTCTCATCGACGAGGTGGCGTGGCTCGTCAACGAAGTTCGTAGTATAAATAGTGTTAAATGAAGGTTTTTACGCAGATAATTCACTGACACTCTCCCTATCTTCTCTCCTACGATTCCTCCTCCTTCTTTCTTCTATTTCGGCCCCATCGACCGCTAGATCGACAATCTAAGGCCACCACGACGCTCCTGGGGAAGTTCTCCCTAAGTCTGCATAAGCGAATCGTCGGTGGGACGAAGTTGGATTTCATCCCAGATTTAGGGTAAGGCCTTTTGTTGAAATTTGACTTTCCAGCAGTTATAGGAAATGTTGTAGATGTAGAAATAGTAATATGTTGTTCTGGGATATATGGTTTTCAGGGTGTTGAGTGGAGAATCCTGCGGGTGTTAGACCCGTCATAGTAGAGGATTTTAGTAGGAATAAGGTAAGGGAAACATGTTATGTTAAGCAATTCTAGCATGTTTTTAGCATAAATTATACGTTATTACCAAATTATTATTCACAACAGAAATTTATACAGTTTATCAAGCATGTTTAAAATGTTTTAAATTACTGTGTGGTTTGGGAATATAGATTTAGTACAGAAACATGTTTTACAGTATTTTTCAGAGTTATGTTATATAGTATATACAAACAGTGAATATGTTTACAACATTTTTAGAATACCATGATTATACAGTTTTACAGTACAATGACATACAAATTTGCAGTTAATCTCAGAAACATAGTTGATATAGACACAGTTTACTACAGCGTCATGGTTAATACAGTTATTATAGAATCATGGTAAAAAAGATAGTTGTATATAGAGAGGTATTATATAGTATCAAACCCTGAAGGACCATTACAGATACAGTTTACAGAGTACGGTACCGTTGCTATATACAAAATAGAGTGCAACCACCTATTTAGATAAGACGTGGTAGATAAGTCGATCGTGCCCACTTGTGGACAGGCTCCCCATTAGATATGAGTTGAGGAGGGCCAATTGGACTGACAGAGTATATTGGTTTATGCTGGTAGGCCAGCCAGTGATAGATCCCGCCTATGGGCCGCACAACCCTGTCATGAGGGGTTAAATCATGACATACAGTTATCCATCCAAGGAAGTTTTCAGTTATTATTATGTATGTACAGTTTCACAGAAATAGGGAATATACGTGTATATATATTAAAAGTATTATGTATAGAAACCTAAAATACAAATATGTTAAGCAACATAGAAAAGGTGGTGGTTTATATTACTTGTGCTATATTTACAAATTCGGTTATACATGATTATATAGAAACAGATTTTCATAGTATTGTAACTCATTTGTCACACACTAGCAATAGCATATTTCGTCTTACTGAGCATTGTCTCATCCCATTAAATTAATATTTTTCAGGTGATCTAGCCAGACGAGCAGATCAGGCTCATAGGTAGAGGGGCTTTAGTACTGCCCTACCAGTAGAGTGAGTATTTTTGGGAGTATTTCTGTATAGCCCTAGCTCAGTTAAGGGTATTTTGGGAAACAGTCATATATGTATAGTTTGGGAACATTGTAACTCTCTGGTATTGTACATATTTATGTAAGGTGGTAGTTGTGTGATTTTAGCTTCTTGCTGCTTAGGTGGATGACTAATTTTATACGGGAAAGTATCAAAGAAATGAAATTTCACAATAATTATTATTATTATAAAGAAGGGGAAAAAAAAAACTTAGTGAATTTAGAAGGTCGTTACATAATGCCTCATGGGTTCGATTAGCCCTTGGGGTATTATGCCTAATAAATTATCAGAGTGCGTCAATGAGCGGATGACTTTCATCTCCAAATTTAGTGTCGCAATATAGTATTTAAAGTGACAAGATGATGACTGGAGTCTCCGGGTTATAAATTAAAAAGATATGATTTAACTTTCATAATTTGACACACATAAAATTTGAATTTTACAATTTTTTTAAATATTCTATAGTTTAATTATTTAATTTAAAAATTATTTATGAAACCATAGCATATCATGAGTCTCTACAAATATTATAATATAAAAATAAATTATTAATTGAACAAAAAATATTAAACAAGACACTTCATTCTATTTTTAAAAATATATATTTTATTTAAATACCCCGTATGGACTTTTAATCAATCCTATATTTCCTATCCTAAACAAGAAATTTTTCACATCATTCACAAAAGCTTTTTTCCCCTTCAATGACATAATCATGAGCTGCTGCCTAGTCTTAGACACGCTTCCAAAAGTCCAACCTCCTATTGAAAGTGAAAGCGGAAGAGGCTAATAGAAAGTATATTATTATAGAATTATTCATTTGCGTAATACATGTAATTAGTATACAGAGAAAATTATAAAATTATTTGACGCTTATCCCTTTCATAGAAAAACGATTCCTTATGATGTCTTCTTTGATAAATTATTTTTAAAGACTATTTTCCTCTAATTTGCAATCTCTATTCATAATACGTTGATCTAAAATATATCACCTCTCATTCTTCTAAATTTTTTTAATATAAAAGAAGTTAAAAATGAAAAGATCGTCTCGTTGAAGAGTAAACTTGACGGTGACAGCAGAATTTGACGACGATTGCCACACCAACTAGTCGCTTCTGTTGACATTGAAGATCGGTGGCCACCAACTCTTCACCAACTTCAGCCGACTTGTTTGAATTTAATTCTACCTATCGTCCATCTTCTGCTATAAATAGATGTGTGTGTGTGTAATGTAATGTGTGGTAGAGTGAGGGTGAATAATCAATGAGAAGAGAGAAATTTATATCTTAAGTTCGTCTCTGTATTTTTTTTCAGATTGAAATCAATTGTTTTGTATTCGTGTGCAATTCTCATTAAGTTTCAATCATAATCAGTGATTGAATGAGTCCCCTCCACCTATCAGTGGTATCAGAGCATCCAGATTTGCTGAAATTCACCAAATAGAGGCGAATAGAAAGAAATTCAAATTTTCTCCCGAATTTGAAGTTGCTTAAAATCCAAAATTGAGTATACCATTGTGAAATTCGCATTGAGACGATTCCAATGGTGAAAATCATGCTTCAAAAGGAGTCCGAGAGCCCTTGCACACACTCCCACCCGCCGACAGACGACACAACGTCATCCAGACATGCTACACGCGTCGGCAAATGTGCTAACCGGCGAAGTCATGAGCTACACACGCCTTGCATGCATCTTCTTCACCCGATTGGTGAGATCCGACCTGGAGACCCAAGACCCGATCCGAGACCCGGCCCAGCAACCAGAAACCTGGAACCTGACCCGCGAGCACAATCCGACCCGGCTGATCGACCTGCGTCCAATCGCCGACACGCGACACGCCCAGAAGCCGCCATGTGACCCTAACAGTAATCTCCAACGCCGTTTATCTCCGTTAAATTAAACCAGTCCAGTTAAATCGGTTCAGAATATTTTTTTTGGCTCGTTCAATGATTTTTAAATCGGTTCTTTGCAACCCAAAACCAGTTCCTAAGGTTTTTTGACCTTCTGAACACATTGGTGGCATCCGATTTGCCAAAATCAATCCCTATCTCTATGTTTTTTATATATTAAATTCAATGGCGAGAGGTGCTACCCAAGCGGTCGTTCCAAAGTGACCCGGAAGAATTATGACAACTGGTCTATTCAAATGAGAGCCCTTCTAAGTGCTCAAAATGTTATGGACATCCTTGAAGATGGGTACAGAGAAAGTCCATCAAAAGAAGCCAAAACTGTTGGCCTTACAAGGCTTAAAATCTTGTTTTGATGCTAACAAACAAGTGGAACTTAACATATTTGGTTAAGTGATGATTTCAGAGCTCACATATGTGAAAGTAAGGTCAAAGTGCTCACAAAGATCAAATGAAGCTTAAAGAATCAAAAGCATGATTTTAAAGATGATATGTTAAAACTTGAAGTCAAGATGGAACCAAATAAGCAAATCAAGAGAGTCAAAGAAAAGCAAAGTGCTCAAAGCAAAACAAGCATGAAGACTTGAGTGTTTCAAAATGTCATATGTCCTAGAAGTCTTTATATAAGTGCTTCATATTTTAAATATCTTTTTGAAATATTGTTGAAGCTCTTTAGGATATTTATGGACTTAGAGACCTATTTTAAAATCCCGAAAAATGTTTTATGAAAGATCAAATCAAGAGAGCAAACTAAATTTGAAAAACTAAAAATGAAAAACCAAAAAGTGGACTAGTCAGTCAACTGACCAGAAAAACACTAAGATTGGCCAGCCGACTGACAATTTTTGAACTGTGTCGAGCCAGCCGACTGAGATATATTTGGGTTAAATTCTAAACAGACAGAAAGATGTCAGCAGCCTATCTAACCGACTGACCCTATGAAAAATATTACCCAGTCACCTGTCCAGCTGACTGACTCCATGAGATTTCAAATTTTTGAACTTAGCAGGAAAATTCTAAAAATTAGTTTTTCAAATGTGAACATTATAAAAATTTGGAGGACACTCCAAGTAACTTGGGGAACAAAGAAATTAATCTTAAAAGGCCTATAAATACTACCTGAATCCCAAGAAATTAACACACAAGCAAATATACAACATACTTGCATTAAATCTCTCAATATCTCTCAAAGTTCTCTATTGCTCATACTCTTACTAAGGGAAATCATCTGAATTGCTGCTGCAACATCAACCTACAGTTCTCATACTAAGTTTTCTCAATCAATAAAGAAACCTTGGTGAACTCTACACTTGAGTTTCAATTCTATTTCATATTGGTATTTAAATTTCTTGAAGTACATAGTGCTGAAATTGTACTAACTTGCTCTTTGTGAGAGTATGCTTGTACGCAAATTGTATCTTGTGTTTCTTGTAGTTCTTTAACGTTCCAAGGTGTTTGGATCGTTGGCTAAGCATGGGGATATTACTTGGAGAGACGGGCTCTAGCCTACCAAAGGAGTGTGTAAACGGTGTTGTTCCACCCATCAAAGGAACTAGTTTTAGTGAATCCTTTGGTGGTTTACGAATGGCGAGGACGTAGGCTGGGTATAAGCCGGACCTCGTAAAATCCGTGGTTTCACTTTCTCTTTCTCTTGCACTTTATTTTCAGCACATATAAATTGCGTGGATGATTTAATTTCTTAATCATATATACTACGTAAATTTGGAAATTAAGTAAACTTAAAGTCTAATTTTGATTTGGGTTGCGGAAACCAAAAGGGTGTACGTTGGTTAAACCATAATTTTTCGAAACCATAAGGGAGTACGTTAATTAATTAACACCCAAAGATAAATTAACTAAGAGTTTATTTGAATTTTGAATTTTGGGGAGAGTGTGAATGTTTTTTTGAAAATCATTTTTGAGAAAGCTAATTCATTATCAAAGGAATTGTATTAACCACAAGACTTGAATCAAATTCATATCCACAGGGTTTCTACAAACAAACAACCATCTAAGTTCTTACATTACTAAAGTGTTGTATACTTTAATCTTGGTTTGGTTGTTTACTTTCAAATTGTTTGGTTGATTGATTACTTGAATATGATTGAATGTTTGTGTGGTTGTGAATTAAATAAAGAAATAAGTTTTTTCTGAAAATTTGAAGAATCAACAACAAGTTAAGAATTCCTAAAAAGATTTTAAAGAAAATTTTTAAAACCCAATTCACCCCCCTTGGGACTACACCTTGGTTTTCGGAAACAACTATGTCTGACGCTCAAAGAACGATCTTGCGAACCGATCGAAAGAAGGATTGCAAGGCGAAGTCCATAATCTACCAAGGCCTTGATGAGGCCATGTTTGAAATCATTACCTTCGCCAAGACACCCAAAGAAGTTCAGGACTCTCTCCATCGAACACACAAAGGTGCAGACAAAGTAAAGAAGATTCGTCTTCAAACATTGCGAGGTGATTTCGAATCTTTAAAAATGAAATCTACTGAATTTATTGCTGACTACTATACACAAGTTATGGTAGTATCCAATCAATTGAGAAGAAATGGAGAGACTCTCAATGACGATAGAATTTGTGAAAAAAATTTGTCATCTTTGGATCCAAAATATGATTATATAGTTGTGACCATGGAAGAAACAAAAGATTTGGAAACCATGTTCGTAAAAGAACTTGTGGGCTCACTCCAAGCCCATGAGCAAAAAGTCAACAAAAGGAGTGATGATAAGGCATTGGAGCAAGCCCTTCAAATGAAGTTGTCCCTCACTATAGATAGATACGATAAAGAGGGGGAAGAGGATGAGGTCGAGGATCTCATGGAAGAAATTATGAAAATTTTGACTCCAGAGAAGGCGGCAAAGACAGAAGAAGTCCCACTAGAGATGGACGCAATCAACAAAACTATGTCCCACGAGGCAGAGGACAAGGAAGAAGAGGGGGATACAATAAACGTCCAAATGTAGACAAAAGAAACATTCAGTGCTACAACTGCCACAAGTATGAACACTATAGTAATGAGTACAAAGGTAATCCCCAAAATCACGAAGTAAATGAAAATGCTAACTTTGCAAAAAAGGAGAAAGCCGAAGGAGAATCATTGATGTTGATGGCACACAATTCAACCCACCAAGACCAAAATGTTTGGTACCTTAACTCTAGAGCCAGCAATCACATGACTGGAAGAAAGAACCTATTTACTGAACTTGATAAGAAAGTTCAGGGAGAGATATCATTTGGTGATCTCTCTAAAGTCCAAGTTCGAGGAAGGGGAAATGTCCTAATCAAGAGGAAGGATGGAAACCATGCTTATACTTATATCTCCAATGTGTACTATGTGCCAGCCATGAAGACTAATATACTTAGTCTCAGACAGCTTGTGGAGAAAGGCTACCGAATTAGCCTTAAAGATAAGCAGATGGTGATAACAGATACTCGAGGTAAGCTTGTTACTCAAGTACAAATGGCAAAGAATCGAATGTTTTCGCTCGCCATTCAACATGATACGCCAAGGTGTTTGAGCGTTATCATCAAAGACAAAGACTGACTATGGCATCTCAGGTACGGACATCTGAACTTTGAAAGTTTGAAACAGTTGGGAATCAAGAAGATGGTGAAAGGCTTACCCAACATCCACCACCCAAATGTGATACGTGAAAGTTGTGTTCTGAGCAAGCAACACAGAAACAGCTTTGGAAAGTAAGCTGACTAGAGATCTACCATGTCGCTCTAGCTAGTTCACCTACACGTGTGTGGTCCATTGAGACCGTTTTCAAATGGAAAGAACAGATACTTCCTCACCTTCATTGATGATTATAGTAGGAAGACTTGGGTCTACTTCCTGAAAAGGAAGTCAGAGGTGTTCGACAAGTTCAAAGAGTTCAAAGCTTTTATGGAGAAACAGAGTGGCTATCGCATCAAGTCACTCTGATCAGACCAAGGAGAAGAGTACAAGGATGAAGCTTTCCTGGAATTCCTTAGGCAACAAGGGATTCAAAAATAGTTCACCCCAACCTATACTCCCCAGTTGAACGGTGTAGTTGAGAGAAAGAACCACATGATCCGGAACATGACCAGAAGCATGTTAAAGGATAAGAATGTGCCCAATAATTTCTAGGTAGAAGCAGTATCATGTGCAATTTATCTACTCAACAGGTGTCCTACGAAGAGTCTTGATACAAAGATGCCATATGAAGCCTAGAGTACTCACAAGCCCAATGTGAGTCATCTTAAAGTATTTAGTTCCATAGCCTACGCCAAGATCCCAGAGGCAAGAAGGACAAAGTTGGAAGATTAAAAAGAGAAATATATCCTTGTTGGATACGGCGACAACACCATAGGATATCGACTATACAATCTCATCAACAAGAAATTTATTCACAGTAGGGATGTCATTTTTGAAGAAAATGAATCCTAGAAGTGGGACCAGGCTGAATGTTCCAAAGATGAGGAATTGACGCTTGAAGGAGAAGAGAAGAGAAGTGGCTATTGAGTCACAAGTTCCCGAGCTGCAAAAACCTCCACATAGTTCACCACATAGGAATGAACCTCCATCACCAATTAAGTGTGAAATCTCACACATGAGGCCTAGAGGAGCTCGAAATCTAGCTAATTTGTATGAAACTACAGAACTAATATAAGAGTATGTTACACTATATTGTCTATTGTTGACCAACGACCCGGTTAGCTTTGAAGAGGCTAATGAAGAAGACAAATGGAGAAAAGCGATGGATGATGAGATTCAATCCATCGAGAAGAGCAAGACTTGGGAGTTGACAAATCTCCCAAAGGGTTGCAAAACTATTGGTGTGAAATGGGTTTACAAGATAAAAAAGAATGTTCAAGGAGAAGTTCAAAGATATAAAGCAAGACTTGTCGCCAAAGGCTACAAGTAGAAATAAGGGATTGATTATAGAGAAATCTTTGCCCCGGTTGCCAGGCTTGAAACCATCAGATTACTAATTTCACCATCAGCACAAAATGGATGGAAGATTTAACGGCTGGATGTGAAATCAACATTTCTGAACGGTTTTCTGGAAGAAGAGATCTATATCGATCAACCACCTGGATATGTGAAGAAGGGAAAATAAGATAAAGTGTACAAAATAAACAAAGCACTCTATGACTTGAAGTAGGCACCTCGTGCATGGAATATGAGGATTATTGACAATTTCCAGAAGAATAGATTTCAGAAGTGTCCCTACGAGCTTGCGCTATACATGAAGATGGAGACAGATGGAAGCATGCTGATTGCCTGCTTATATATTGATGATCTAATTCTCCCTGGCAACAATCAAGAGATGTTTGCCGCTTTCAAAATGAGCATGGTTAAAGAGTTCGAAATGACAAATATTGGCCAAATGGTTCATTTTCTTGGCATAGAAGTCATGCAAAGCAAGAAGAAAATCTTCATCTCTCAGAGCCACTATGCAAAATAAGTACTGAAGAAGTTTGGGATGGACAAATGCAACCCTGTGACAACTCCAGTTGAAACGGGATTGGAATTGAGAAAGAATGAGCAAGTAGATGTTGACCCCACATATTTTAAGAGTCTAGTTGGAAGTTTGAGGTATTTGATGTGCACTAGACCAGACATACTCTATGGAGGTGGACTTGTCAGTAGGTACTTGGAGACTCCTAACCAGTCCCACTTGAATGCAGAGAAGAGGATACTTCGCTATGTCAAGGGTACCATCACTGATGGTATGTTCTACTCATCAAGAGATGATTGCAAACTTATCAGTTATTCAGATAGCAATTGGAGAAGAGATCTTGATGAAAGAAAAAGCACGACGAGATTCACGTTTTTCATGGGAGATACAAGATTTACATGGTCATCGAAGAAGCAACCTATCGTAACACTATCATCATATGAAGCTGAGTATGTTACTGCCAGCTCAGTTGTTTGTCATGGTATATGGATTAGGGATGTACTGAAGTATCTGATATTTCTTCAAGATAACCCCGTAGAAGTATACATCAACAACTGATTAGCGATTGCACTTGCAAAAAATCTAGTTTACCATAAAAGAAGCAAACATATTGATACTCGGTATCATTTTATCATGAAGCATGTCAAGAAGAATGAAGTGGAATTGATATCTTGCCAAACGTATGATCAAATTGCTGACATTTTCACGAAACCACTCAGGCATGATATTTTTGCATGACTGAAGATAATGTTTGGAATGATAAAGTTAGGAGAGTCAAGTTTAAGAGGGGATGTTGAAGAGTAAACTTGATGGTGGCAGCATAATTTGATGACGACTGCCGCACCAACCAGCCGCTTCTGTTGACATTGGAGATCAGCGGCCACCAACTCTTCACCAACTTCAGCCTACTTGTTTGAATTTAATTCTACATATCGTCCATCTTCTGCTATAAATAGATGTGTGTGTGTGTGTGTGTGTGTGTGTAATGTAATGTGTGGTAGAGTGAGGGTGAATAATCAGTGAGAAAAGAGAAATTTATATCTTGAGTTTGTCTCTGTATTTTTTTTTCAGATTGAAAT